>NW_026126511.1:31275000-31906250 GCF_943737965.1 Phodopus roborovskii | reverse complement strand
TCAAACTAGAAAATAATGCAGTGATCATTCAATACACACAGTTCTTGTTTTATTAGAGTCAGAGAAGACTAACTTTTTCATAACTTTCATGGGGCATGCTGCAATTGGCTGTTTGAGTTGTGCCCAGTTTTGCTAGTTAAAAAACTAGAAGACAGTGGTTGTATGGCACTTCATACCCAAATTCCTGTTTTCTCCCTTTCAGTTTGTGGAATTTTTATGACATAAATGCTCAGAGCTGTAATATCTGTTTCTATACCCCCCCAACCAAAATGGGGGTAAAATGGTTGCAAGCACTTTTCCACAATTCATAGAATTCTGTGCCAATGAACATTTTACAAACTCTTGGAAAATACTTGCAACATATATATTTTTTTTTAACTGTAAGAGTTGTTGAATCTTTATTTCTACATTGTATATGTGCTTATTTTCATCCCTACCCACCCGCCCTGGGATTAACGACACCAAAACCTGGTTTATGCAACCTATTTGTGGTTGCAAATGCCTTTAAATCCCAAAACATGGGAGGCAGATGCAGGTGGATCTCTGTGTAAGAGTCCAACTAGGTCAGCATAGCTAGTTCTAGGACAGCTATGGATTCAAACAAACAAATAAACAAAACAAAAAATGAAACAAAGAAACAAAAACAATTCAATTGTCATTAACCTTAATCATTCTTGAAAACATGATATGGTTTAATGTTAATTTATTTCACATACAAAATATTTCTAGTGTACTTTAAATAATATTTCAAATATTTCAGTAATGTCACAGCTGTCACAGCAAAGACAGTATTTTTTTTTTCTTTATCTACTGTGAATATGTCAATTGCCACATTCCCTTCTTTCTATTTGTTACTCTCAAATCTCCAGTAAAAGAATTTTAAACACTGTGCCTATTGTGGGTTAAGTTGTAGCAAAATTAAAATAATTTCATAATACTAAAGCCAACTCCAATATCATAAAAGGATGATTTAGAAGCAGATATAATGTGAATCGAAATGAGAATATGGACTAAAACCTGCTTTAAGTCAAAAAGAGGCAAAACAGAACAGAACGCCAAAACCCCCTCCCTTTCGTTCAGTTTTCAGAAGCCAAACACTCTTGCTGACTTACGGAAAGTGGCTGTGGATCCTCCACAAACTTTGGGAAGTCAGAAGTGGTCAGAAGTAGAAAGCATTTGTTCCCTTTATGTAGTCAGGAAGTCTTGCCTTTTAATTTTTCTGTTACCTGCTCAGTGACTATACATGGTTGTCTTTGACTTAAATTGGAGAGGAGGTATGATTTAGTGGATGGCTGAACACTGACATATTCCAACTACAATTACTACTGACTCACCACAGTGACCTAGTGCAAGTCCTTTATCATCATTACCATGATATTATTATCATTATATTTTTATTACTCACATGAATCTGGTTTGAACTCATTGCAATAGAACACTCCTCAGAGGCCCAGCACTTACAGGTATTTCTTATTGAAATAGAAACCTCTGAAGGTTCTCCGAATGTGTTATAAACTACTGATAAGATGAAACAGTATTATAAAGTTTTCCTGCACTTCTTATAGTACAAATAGCTAAGATTATCAACCTTGACTCATATTTTATTTGTCTGCTTTTATTTCTTACTAAAAGCAAACCACTTTTCAACATTACACATGGGTCTACTCATGAAATATTAATACAATAAAGATAATCATTATTTTTATAGTTTTAAAAGTAGATTATAAATTAAAGAATAACATTATTCGTTATCAAGTGTCTCAATACAAAATTATATACTCAAATATTATACTCAAGAAAATTGCTTAAATTTAAATTTTTACTGTAAATAACTTAGTGCTTGCAGTAGAAAAATATTACTCTAATTTATTAGTTTTACTCTTTTAACTTTTGTAAGTTAGTATAAATTTTTATGGTCATGTCCTTTTGTGTTTACATAATGAATATAATCATTAATTTAGCAAGTTTACAGGATGTCTGTGGTTGTGCAATTACATTTAATACGCATAACTTTTATATGTCAAAAGTGATTTCTTTTCACTATTTTGAGTGAATATAATTTCACAATTGCTTTAAAAAATAATGTAAACATATGTGATTGCCATTTAAATTTCCCCAAACTTTACCACAACATCCCAACATCCTAATAAAAATATGAGATCACAGTCAGCACACAGCACATTTAGGCCACTTTTAGTAGAGAAATTACACCTACTCTAAGGTTTGTTCTACTGCCATTCTTGTGGATTTCTCCCACATATTCTGAATGTATGCAATTAAATATATATTAAAACCTTTTTGTAATAAACTCTATAGTTTCTTCCTTAACGAAGATATCTTAGGCAAAGATATACCTCCTCCATTAAATTAATTGTCCCTTATGTTTAAAGAACTGATTTCAAACACTGATACATATAGTTACATTCTCGTCTTTTTTATTTCAACAACTACATTTTGGTCTCACCTAAACTCCCTCTTAAACTTCTCAGTGATGCTTATCTGTTATTTGACTTGTTCAATATATATATATATTACAAATAAAGATGCTATTAACATACAAGATTGAGAATCGTTTGGGTATATCCTCAAGCATGATAAAGCTGAATCTTTTAGCAAGTTTATTCCCAGGATTTGGCAAAACTGCCACATTGAATTCCATAGTGGCTGCACAGGTTTCCACCCCAGCAATGGAGGAATGTTCTTGCTCCATGAGCTGTTGCTTGTGGTTTTGATCTTAGCTCTGACAGGTGACATATGTAATCTCAGAATCTCTCAGAAGGTGACGAAGGATGTTTAACATCCCCTTAAGTGTTTCTCAGCCATCTAGAGTCTTCTGCTAAGAATTCTCTGTTTAGAACTGTACCCCATTTTTAATTGGATTATTTTGCTTTTAATTTTTGGGTTCTTTATATATTTTAGATATCAGTATGTACTTTTATAAATGGATATAAGCTATAAAATAAAGATATCTATGCTACAATATATAGACCCAGAGAGATTAGGTAACAAGGAGAGTTTATGGGAGGATGCCCAAATCCCTTTGGGAAGGGAAAGTAGAAACAATTTCACGAGTGGACAAAACACTAATGGGATAAGGAACATAAATGATCCGGTTGGAGGGGGGGCAAAGGGGAGAGTACTGAAAGAGACTACTGAAAGGGGGGGGCAGCATTTCAGTGTCAAGTAAAACCTGGCACAAGGGAATCTCCCAGGAATGTGAGATGACTAAATGACTACAGCTCAGATTGCTAGAAATAGTGGATATATAATCTGAAGTGGCCATCTCCTGTGACCAGCAAGACTTCCAGTGGAGAAAGTGGGAAACCAATCTAGCCACATAACCTTTGACCTACAGTCTGGGCTGCCTATGGGATGTGACTGGATTGGTGGCTAGTTCAATTGTCATTCGAAAGACTTTATCTAGCAACTGATGTTAAGAACTGGGAATCCCCAGCCAAACATTAGACATAACTCAAATTCCTGACGAAGTAGGGAAGAAAGGATTGTAGGAGTCAGGATGGTCATGTTCGGCACAAGAAAATGCAGAGGATCAACTAACCTGGGCTCCCAGAGGCTCACAGACTGAAAAACAACCAGAGAGCCTGCATGGGACTGGCTGAGTCACTCTGCTATGTTACAGTCATAGCATAGTCCTCTTATGAGACTCCTAACAATTCTGTAAACACGTTTCTGTTATTGGTTAATAAATAAAGCACTGTTAGCCAATAGGAAAACAAGATAGATGGGACTAGGAGACAGAAGGAAAGAGGAAGTAGTAAGGAGGAGTCAACATGGAGAGACTGGAGAGAACAGAGGTCCGGACCCACTCTCAGGTACGATGAGGCCACATGGAAATACTTAGATTAATAGAAATGGGTTAATAATTAAGACAGAGCTGGCCAATAAGAAACAAGTAACTGGCCAATGGCATAATATCAAATACAGAGTCCCTGTGTGTTAAATGGGGCTGGTGCCACCATGAGACTAGGCTGGCAGGGAAAACCTACTCCTAACATGAGGAATTTTATTGGATTCTTTTTACCAGCTTTTAAGATTCTACTCCTCACATTGGGTAACTTTTTCCTGCCTTAATACACAGGGAGGTGGTTAGCCTTATTGCAACTTGATATGCTATGCTTTTTGGTATTCATGGGAGACCTGTCCTTTCCTTAACAGAAACAGAGGAGGAGGATTTCATTGGAGGTACTACGCACATAGTGGGGTGCAGGGAGGGACTTGGAGGAAAGGAGGGAGTGGAAACTGTGACTGAGATTTAAAAGTAATTAATTAATTGATTAATTGATTAACTGAATAAAGCAATTTTCTGGATCTGGGCTAACTCATTCAGTGTGATTTCCTTTCTAGTTGCACTCATTCTTGTGCAAACTTCATGATGTCATTTTTGTAAAGTGTGGGTAATACTCCATTGTATAAATGTACCACTTTTTATTTTTGCACTCTCTAAAAGTATTGTATGCACTTACTTATAATTAGATATCTGGTTTTAAGTAATGATAATCAAGTAACAATCCACAGACCCAGAAATTTTAGATAAAAAGGAAGACTCTATGGAAGATTCATGTATAACCATGGGAAGGGGAAAGAGAATGAAATTTGTAGGTGAATTGAGTTTGGTGGGGACAGGAAAGGGGGGATCTGATGTGGCAGAGGAGATGAAGGTGTAAGTTTATGGACAGACAACTAAAATTATGGGGCATTTGTAGAACATTGTACAAACCTATTGCAGTGGAAACTTCTTGGAATCTGAGAGAGTGACTCTACTGAGACTCCTAATATTGGAAAAAATGGAGTCTGAACTGGTCATTTTTATAGCCAGTCATGGCTTACTGTTGTGGGCCTGGTTTACATTCTGTTGAGTTCTTGCCTTATGGAGGGATCCCTAAACATCTCAGGCTGATGCCAAGACAGACAGTCACTCTCTGAAAAGTGAGAGGGGTCCCATTACTAAGGACAGTTCATTGAATGTAGAGAAGTCAAGTTAGTGCCTACATGGAAAATTCATGACTGTGTTCTAGCCTTTTTTGTTGAGAGATGTTTTTTAAGATATAGAAAAAGACAGGGGCACAAACCAGCCACAAAACTCTTGAAATACAATCTGTCATGTCTGTCATATGTGCTGAGCAAGGGTGGTACAGAATCTATGAGAGCAATAAATGAATATTAGGTAAGTTTTGGCCCATTACACAAAAAAGGAGCACATGTCCTACACTGACTATGAATATCCAGGAACCAGAAACAGGTTAACTCAGAGTCCTAGCATAGAATAATTATGACAGCCAAAAGAGAACAAAAATGTAATGATTCTTAATCTGTACTCATAGATCAGTGCCTTGTCCAGTAATGATCAAAGTCTTACTCTTACAGAAGATAGCAGCATTTTGTGGAGAAATAGTCTGAACTAGAGGTCTACATCAGGTTCTTACTCTTGGGTTCTCAGAACCCTTTGGACTATGGGGAGGATGATTGTATGAATCATAGCAGAGAAAACATAACCCACAGAATCAACTAAGCAAGCTCACATAGACTCACAAAGATTGAGAAGACAATCACAAGGACCTGTTAGGGTCCACACCAGGTCCTCTGTGTACATGTTATGCATTTTAGTTTGGTGTTTTTTGTAGAACTCCTAACAGTGGGAGCAGGTGTGCCAGTGACTTTTCTCTGGCATTAATTTTGCTGAGAAATGAAGAGCAATTTTCACCTTGACTCCTGGTGGGGAAGGGTGAGAAAAAAAATAACTTCCCATATATAAATATGCTAAATCAGGTTCCTCATTACTTATGTTCAAAGGAGAAACATCCCGTGTCTTATTCACTCTGTATCACCATCATGGAATACCCCTGTCATTTCGATTCAGTTGTTTTTGAAACTATTCATGCTCTGCTTGACTTTTTATTCACAAAAAAGGGGAATTGGAAAACTCATTGCATCAGAGCAAACTGGGAAGTCCTGGTTTCCTATATAATCACTGCCACTGATATTGGTTGAATAAATTGTCTTAATTTGGAACACATAGAGATAAGCATTTACTCCTTTTTATCCAATAAATAACTCATCTGGGTTTATTTTCTATAAATGAATCCTGTCACTTCATTGAATCCTCCCACCAGGTGTGAACATAAGTAATGAGGAACCTGATTTAGCTTATTTATATATGGGAAGTTAATTTTCTTTTTCTCACCCTACCCCACCAGTTCATTGAAATAAACTTTATCAAATGCAATTACTTGTTTGTTTAGTTCTTGTACACTATTACCATTACAATATTAAAATATCCAAAATAAACTATTCAAATAGTAAATGCTTGTAAACATGTAGAGAAACTGTGCCATGCATACATTGCAAATGAAAATGTAAATTGATGTGGCTACTCTGGAGAAAGTTTGGCAACTCCTTGAAAAGCTGAAAATCAAGTTCAATCATACTTTGGCAGTCAAAATGGAATTCTAGTTTTGGTAGTTCTAAAGCTAAGACACACTATCCATTTCTGAAAACTTATTTATTATTCACCTTATATTTTATCTTGTTTATTATTCAACTTATAATTTTTGAAAGCTTATTTGTTATGCAACTGTGCAAATAATATTGTTTTTAGTACATCTCCTCATATATGGCCTGATACAATACATTTTTATTAATAGTGGTATAAAGATAATAGAAATATATTACAAAACATACAATTTTAATTCATCCAAATTTCTGTGTTTTATTATTTTGACTACACAGGAGTATGTGTACTAGGTGTGTGTCTGGTTTCTGTGGGTTCTGAAGAGAATCCCTGGAACTGGATGGAGTTATAGCTGGTTTGTGCCACAATGGTAATGCTGAATGTGAACCCAAGTCCTCTAAAAGAACACGGTCTTGACTAGTGAACCATCTCTCTAGCTCTGAAATATATATTCTTATAAAATAAATTAATTTTACAATAAAGTAAAGGCATAATTCTGACTTTATTATTCTTTTATGTTTACCATGAACTATAGGCCCTACCAATGTATGACCTGATGCCAGTCCCAACATCAGAGATGAAAAACAAAAAAAATCGCAAAGGTAAGAGAACTTCAGCAGTTCTGAGCAGGATAAGAGACTGTCAATAGCTCTATAGATAGATATTTTTTTATTTACTCTAAGTGAAATTGGCTTCTATGATGATATGAGAGTATGAGGATTGAAATTTTTCAGTGGAGCTTGAAGGAAACACAGATAATCTCAGGAAGAATGCATTAACAACTGATCAGCCTGAAAATTTTGGAATATCTGACACTTTGTAATTTGATGTGTATTGAAGATTCTTGTAAATTTATGGAACTAAATAGAGAATAAATCTGTGGTAATGCTAAAATCTTCTTACATATTACTTATGTGATTAAATCCATGTTAAATAATTTATTCTTAATAAACTCTGTAGACACAAATGATATCTCAATTTTGTGTTTCCTGATCTTTTATTAGGGAATAGATATAGAGTGGATATTGGTGATATGACGATATTAGGCTAGTATTTGTTTTAGAGTTTCTAGTTATCTTTCACAGGTCATCATTAGGTAATCTCATTCCAAAAGAATATATTATAATCAGAGAGAATAGTGTGACAGTCCTGAAGAGACTACTAGGTTAATTTTTTTGTGGGAAAAGTGCAAAGTATTTTAAGTTAAGCAGGTCAGCTAAACGCAAATTACCTAGGAATTATGAACTGTTTCTTTGGAATCTGACCTACATTTCACCATGACTCTCTATCAAAATGGGCCAATTTGAATGAGATTGTCTTCATATAATGGCTACAATCACCCATAGAGTCTTTCAAAGGAAAATTCTGTCATCTTAGAAGCAGAAATTAATATGCATTTACTCAAGTAAAATGATTATACAATATTCCAATGTGATCAAAATGAGCAGAATCAGTCCCAAACAGCTCTATAACTTTTTTTCAAGGATTTTCAAGAACATTAGAGAAAGGAAAAATAAGTCTCATAATAACCCAGAACAGCCCCAGGAAATGTGTTTTGATTTTTTTTTCACAAATTTGTAAGAAAACACACACAAGTAATAAAAATACTTGCCCTAGTTACAAAAATTCTAATCAAAATTGCCCTTTGGGTTATCCCTGGAGTAGGACTAAGGAAATATTGTCTTATATTTTACCCTGAAATAGAGTTCATAGACAATTTGTTAAATGCCTCCCATCTTTCTGCATTCTTATAGAAATGCAACATTTACTAAATTACTGCCATTCCTCAGGGTACTTCAGAATTGAAATAGAGTAACCTGAATACAATGACTAAAAACATTAAACTTTTAGGAAAAAGTAACATATGAGTTGCAGTTTAGACCTTGAGTTTGTTAATATAGACTTGAAGACAAAAGGTTCTTCAGAGTAACATGTTTGTCAAAGGACTTTATTATTTCTATAACAGATATTACTGAGATAACTCCAATGATTATGTACTCCCCCAATTTAAGTTATATAATATTGTAGTGAATGGTTACTCATGGCAATCATGCAATCATTATCCCGGTTCCATCCCCTCATTATTTAGATACTTAATTAGGACCACCTTAATACATTACGGTAAGTTTCCATTGTACTAGGTGTCCATACCACCACATAAATGGACTTCAACTCTAGCTGTCTCTCCCCTCATTGCCTCATTCTGTCCTATCTCCTCTCTCCCTTCCCATCTGATCCTCCTATTCTTGCCCTCCCCCCACTCTAGTTCACACATGAAATCTATTTTATTTACTCCTCCATGTGTCCACCCTAGTCCCTTCCCCTATGCCTAAATTATTTGGGTCTACAGATTATAGTTTATCAATTACTTAACATCTAATACCCAAATTTAAGTAGATAGATACTGTATTAATCTTTCTGGGTTTGGGTTACTTCACTCATGATGAATTTTTTTCTAGTTCCATCCATTTGCCTGAAATTGTCATTATGTTATCTTTTTCACAGTTCAGTAATACTCCTTTGTGGAAATGTATTACAGTTTCCTTAATCATTCTTCTGTTGAGGGACATCAAGGTTGTTTCTAATTTCTGGCAATTATAATAAAACATCAGTGAACTTGTTTGAGCAAGTGTCTGTGGTACGATAAAGCATCTTTTGGGTATATGTCTAACAGTGGCATAGGTGGATCTTGAGGTAGATGGGGAGCCATTTTTCTGAGGAACCACCACACTGATCTTAATAGGGCTGTACAAGTTTACACTCCCACTACCAATGAATGAATGTATGAATGTTCCCTTTATTCTACATTCCCACCAGCATGAACTATCTTGTAATTTCTTGTATTTTTTTTTTTTAATCTTAGTCATTCTGACAGGTATAAGAGGGAAACTCAGTCATTTTTATTTACATTTCTCTTATTGTTAAGCATGTTTAATGTGTTTAATATTTCTTTAAGATCTTAAGCGTGTATCAGCCATTTGAGCTTCTTCTACTAAGAATACAATTTTTAGTTCTGTATCCAATTTTTAATTGGGTTCTTTAGCCTATTGATTTTCAACCGTATAATCACAAAAAGTTGGAGACTACAATTATTAATAGTCATTAACTTCCCCCATTCTTGTTTATCTTCCCTTTCCAAACCCATGATCCCACCCACCATTTGTATGCTTTGTCTTTCTATACTTGTATAAAGTATAATGTATAAAGGTTTTTAAAATTTTTGACATATAAGTGTAAATGAATAATACTTTATATTTTTTCATATAGCATCAGATTGGTGATAAATTGAGTGCGATCTATTATCAATCAGTAGTCATCCTTAATACAAGCTTTACTGGAAAGTTAAATGTATCAAGTCTTCCACGTATACAAGAATTTATCAGTGTTAGGTTTGTATTGAATTTTGTTCAAAAGTACATGGGAAACACAGTCACACCTTGCTTGACTTACGGAGCACAACCACTGTTTGATCTTACTAACCTAAGCCTCTAACGTCCTGTTTAGGAAATATGATTGAATTTGAAAATGATATGAATTTATCAAGTATCTTCCAAATGAATGTCATTGTTAGCTGTCAATAATATTCTTTGTGACTAGGAGTATATCCCAGAAAACACTTAAATTTCCATTTGGTATTCATAATAAGTGTATTCTAGCACTTATTCATACCAGAAATCGTTAGTAAGAAGCTTAAACTCCTGACAAGAGATCAACTTATGTGCCTATTCTATTGTAAAAATAAAGCAAATGTTATCTTGGAGCCTTTAAAGGGTATAATAACCTAATATTTTCCAGTTCTTAGGCTAGAAATTTGAAATCACCCTCAATGACTACCCTAAAACCAAGGTATTACCACCTCCAAGTTTCTATCAAGAGCATATAAAGGAGAAAGTATATTTCTTTGATACTTATCATATAATAATGATGTGATAACTGATTCATTTTATCTTTCAGGTCTATCTCATTGTCATCATATTACATTCCTTACTTCTTATATTATAACATAAAAGTGATATTTTTGTCCTACTATATAATCTGTAATATTTAGCACTACATTATGATCTATATTTCCAAGTTCAATTGCTAAATGATATTAAATATACTTTTCATATTTGTAAATTCATTAATACATATTAACATTAATTTCAGTTATCTCATGAGTGCAAACAATTCACACAATATAATTCAACAATATACAAACCATAATCTTTGCAGTCATAATTAATTATGAGAAGAGGATTATCTGAAATATAAGACAGAATGTAGATTAACACAATTAATATAGGTTATAATTTTATGTGACATGTGGTTAAGGTGGAAGCTACCAATTTATTATTTGATATTTTTCTGGACATTTATGGGAGAGCTATCTCTATTAAAAAATTAAATTTAAGTCAGTCAAATTTGAATAAAGCTGTTTTTCCCTAGATTTTAGTGGACCTTTTATAACTGTTGGTAGTTTTGAATAAAACTGAAGAAAAACTTCCTGAAAGCAAGAAGAACATTTTCAATCAAAAGTGAAGATTGACGTTGAATATGGCTGGATATCCAGAATGAGGATCTCTCAATTTATATTATTGGAGACAGTTTTTTTGTATGAATTCAAGCTAATTCCTTTAAAAATATAAATGTGGCAGGAGGGAAGTCCTAGTTTCTACTCCAAATGACTTGACAGATTTTGTTGACCCCTCCTGGAAGGCATCACCCTCCCTGTTGCATAGGGTGGGAATGGGATGGGAGGGTGGTTGGTGGGCTTGGGAGGGAGGGAGAAGTGAGGGGGGAGAGGGAACTGGGATCGACATGTAAAATAAGAAAAAATATATAAAAAACTGCATTAATAAAATTTTTCAAGGCTGAGTTTCTCTAACAGCTTTGGCTATCTTGGACATCTCTCTGTAGGGCAGGCTGGTCTGGGACTTACAGAGATTTGCCTGCCTCTACATTCTGAGTGCTAGAATTAAGGGTGTGTGTGACACTACCAGGCAAATATTTCTTTATACACATACATACACAGAGTTGTGGAATCTTCAACATGAAGAAGATAACATTTTATTTTCCTTTGTGAAAAATCATGATTCCCATATATGGATTTAAAATTGCTATTTTCTTAACTACATTAAATAGAATGCATACAGTTTCTAGCGAGACTTTCAATGTATAATTAAGTTCTCAAGATGTAAAGTAATTGAAGACTATCAAAGGTTATATACATTACAATGATGAAGTTATTCTACAAAGACATAAGTATGATGGTTAATTCTCATAGTGCCAATGTATAAGAGGCTAAGCTAGGATTCCAAGTTCAAAGCCAACCTGGAATTTATATTGAAACCATGTCGTGGGTAACTAATCTCATTTGTCAACTTGAAATCTAGAAATCCATGAAAGACAGGTCTCTAGGCATATCCCTGTGGAATTACCTTGAAAAAGTTAATTGATGTGGAAATATTCATCCATTGATGATGGCACCACCATTCTCTCTAATAACATTCTAGATTGTAGTGGATAGAAGTTGAGCTTAACACAAATACTGACCCTGGATGAACCAGGTCAGTCACTTCAAGTTTCTACCATCTTAGCTTCCCTAACAGGATGGATTTTACCTTTGCACTCTGGCCTAAAATAGCCACTTTCTTACTTAAATTAATTTGTATGTTTACATTATCACAGAAACAGCAAAACATACAATACATTGTCTCAAACAACTCAAACAAAATTACTCATGTGCTGAAGTTCTCCATGTGTGAGACCAAATAAATCTATTCCATCTAAATGTGTAATCCAAATTATTTTGTGTAATGAATCTATAAATTGTATTTCAGCCAGTCAAAAGATGAAGAACAACAAAAATCAGCAAAACAAAACAATAGCAACATCAAAACCAAACAACAACAAAGGGGGAGGAGACTTAGCATGTACTTCTGGCTTTCTCACAGACTGAAACTTTTGTTAAAAAAACAAGGACTGAGAATAGTGTAAGCTGATTATACTCATGACCATATCATTGAAGAGTGTTATTATTTTAAATTCTGTGTTCTGAAATTCTTCTAACATGTTCTAGTTGAGGACCTTTTATATAGATCATTGTGCAGAAATATTTCATGATCTCTAATATTCTTTATGAATTGTAATAGAACATAGCCATTTAGAGGTAAGTTATTGGTTATCATGATGTTAGTTTCTATCTTTAGTATTGAGATTGTTTGTTTCTATTTTTTATTGGTGCCCTAGCTTGGTTTGTGTCCTGTCAGTTATGTGATCATTGAAATTCAAAATTTTATCACTAAATGTTTTGAAGAGTGGTGGGTTTAAGGTGATTCTGTTTTAATATCTATCTATGTTTTCTGGAGGCTTGCTGGTTAATTCAGCAAGGACCATGGTCTTGTGGAAGGATGGGGCCAAGCGTTCTTTTAAGTGGAAGCCTCATAAGTTTGGTAATGTATTCATGCGGACAGCAGAATGGGACTTTCTGGATTGGAATCTGATCATTTTTGAAACAAGCATAAAAACTGGCAAATAGATACTTATGAATTAAAATGATTATGCATAGCAAAGGAACTGGTATTTTAGGTAAAAAGGGGAAATGTAGAGAAAGGTAATGGACATGTTTTTCCAATAAAAATCCAATGGCTTATTAATATCTAGACAGAAACATATCTAAAACTAACAAAACAAAACATAAATTGGTAAGCCCCTTTTTATTGCCATGATATATCTTACTATTTAAAAGTAAATTAGAGAAAGGGAGGGAGGGAAGGAAGGAGAGGGAACTGGGATCGATATGTAAAATAAGAAAGAAAAAATAAAAAGAACAAAGTTAATTAGAGAAGATCTTTCATTAACTATACTTCTAGTCATGATGCATCAATGAAGTAAGTATGGATAAGAAGTCAAGACAAATTACAAGACATGGAAGATTGCAGTTTGTAGACTTTCAGGCTTAGATTAGTATACTGCCCAGGAATTCATATCTATAGATGATGACCCACACTATAGGTTGAAGGCTTGTATAATTTGTAATCAAGACAACATCTCCACCGAAATGTGCATATAACAATTTATCTAAGTAATTCCTGAATTTAGGCTTTGTACACAAATGACTCTAAGCTGTCTTAAGTTGACAAAGCTAATTTGAATACTGGACACCAAGAAAACTTGTAAACTAGTCTAAAAATATACCACGAATCTGAGAATATATTTCCACAGCAGAAATGTGAATGGTTCATAACCATATTTCAAAATATTCAATATCATTAGCCATCATGGAAATACAAATTGAAATTACTCTGAGATTCCATATCATCTAGTCAGAATGGGTCTCCACAAATAAAATAAGTGGAAATACGTGAAAGAATGTGAGCAAAAATGAATCCAAATTCAATTCTTTAAAGACTATAAACTTATGTACCAAATGTGGAAATATTTCTGAATATTTCTCAAAATTCCTGGAGTAAATTATGACCCAGCTATTTTACTCCTATGAAATATGCCCCCAAACCCTATATTCTAATACATAAATACTCATCTGTGTTCATCTGGCACTACATATTAGAACCATAATATGGAACAACCGGTGTCTGTATCAAATGGTAAATTTATTGGAACAAGGTGATACAAATATTCAATGGGGTTTTATTCGATTTGAAAGGAAAATGAAATCATGAAGTTTGTAGATAAATCAATGGGCAATGAAGGAAAAAGTGACCACATGTTATCAATCATTCCCAGAACAATAAGCACCCTATCACCTTTATTAGCATCAAATATTTTCTTGGGTGAGTATAAGTTGGAAAACAAGCAGTAACTAGAAATTTAGAAAATGGCCTCATGGTGGGGACATATCAAGACAAGGAGGATAGTAAATTATACATAAAGCAAACTACATGTTTGCCTCATATGTGGATCATAACTTCAAAAACTATAAATTTGTATATTCAACTTGTGCAGAATTAGAGAGAGAAACCAGAAAGAGGGCTTTGTACAGGTGATTTATGTGGTACAGAAGGTTTGGCAGTCACACATAGGTAGCAGCTTTGGTAACAGTGCAATTCAAGAGGAAAAATACTGGAAGTGGATAGACTTAATGACAAACATGGGGGATATCCTTGAAAATAGTTAATCACTCAGGACTTAGAGACTTTTTAAACCAGTGGTTCTCAACTTTCCTATTCTTGTGAACTTTTAAAATACAGTTCCCTATGATATGATGACCCCAACCATAAAATTAATGCATTGCTACATTATGATTTTTCTTGATACTAATGTGAATTGTAATTTTAATAACTGATGTACAGGATATCTGATGTGTGACCACAAAAGAGGTCTTGGCCCACAGGGTGAGAACAGCTACTATACAATATAGATATTTGTCAGTACTCTCTGTTTCCTCCTAAAACTGATTCTTAAGAGATAATTGCTGAACACATCACATGCCTTTGCTTTAAGATAAAACATAAATAAATTAAATTAAGCTGGTAGCTTCATGCTTGATTTCTAGCTTTCATTATGCCACAAAATGCTGTGCAATTTACTGGGAGATATCAGGCTTAAGTTATATTGTCCTTCTCTGAATGGTATAAACTATTAGGCCCAATCTTGTTGTACAGCATATCAAACAACAACATAAATGTTCTAAATGAATGTGTTCTAGAAAGTCATTCAAATTATCTCCTCTGAATTGTATCCTGTAATAAGCAGCTAAATACTAAACAAAGATAGTAATGCTTCAGTAGGATTATTTGACGAATGTTAGCTTAGTTATGGCATTTGAAACCTCAAATCCCATCCGCAGTGACACACTTCTTCCTACAAGGCCATGCTCACTCCAACAAAACCACAAATCCTAATCTTTCTAATCCTTCAAATTGTGCCACTCTGTAGTGAATTCAAATGTATGAGTTTATGGGGGACATTTTTATTCAAACTACTATACTAGCCAAATAAAATATGCCAATAAACTCAAAATAAAATAATGAAAATAATAATATAATAAAAAGGAAAGTGAATAATACATGTACATAAAACTATCTTAATAAATATATTATTTGTACAGTTAATATATACCGAGGAATAGAATACAAGAAATAAGAATTAACAATGAAAAAAATTCAAAAACAGAATAGGAGAGAAATAAACTAATGTCAGAAACAGAGAAAGGTGCCACGGGAAAGTTAATGGAAGAACAATAAATTTTCTTCACTAGTATAGATGTAAATATCTACAATAAAATAAATAAAATTAGATCTTTGAGCATATAAAGTAGCATGCACATCAGATCTAGTAGGAATGCATGATTAGTACAGGAAAGGCAATCTGATCTTATTACGATAATTAGGAAAAACCAAAAGAAAACCAAACAACAACAACAACAACAAAAAAAAAAAACTCATAATCAGCTCAACAGTTCAAACAAATAGGCAGTAAACAAAATGTAGCAGCTATCTTAGTAAAAGCAATAACTGGGCACAAGAAAGGAAGCTCTTCTAATACATAAAGAATATATGAGAATCCCCACAGCCAACATGAGGGTTCCATAATGAAAGACTGAATCCCTTCTTAAGATAAAAAACAAAATAAGTGTGTACACCTTCATATCTTCTCAATATTTTATGGAGTATTTTAGTCAGTTAACAAGACACGGAAATGTAGGAGTAAAAAGTATAGCTCTGTAAATATAAACTTAAATGTAGAAAATATCAGTAAACTTACTAAAAACAAGTTAAATATCTAATAACCAGGTTTAATAAAATTGTTAGTAGTTAGTTCATATATTGACAATGAAAGATCCAAAACTATAGATGTAATTTCTTTCAATATAATATACAAAAGGAGATATTAAATAGTAAACTTAATAAACGACAACCAAAATTACAAAATAGTAAAGAAAGAAATAAAGAACACAAAAAATTAACCAACTATCAAACTAATAATTTTGAAGTTGCATTGGTATGTTATTGTCATAATTCAGGGGGGAATTTAATAAGCTAAGATTCAGAACACCCCTCAAATTAATTGAACATGTGACCATGTGAAAGTCATGTGCAAAGAATCATTAAGCAAGTCAACATTCCACTGTGCTTGCTCAAAAGACCCCAGATATAGATAAGGAATTTTTAGTAGTTAATGGATGCTAGTGAACAAACAAACAATAAATAAGTAAATAAAACAAGTTTCGTGATGAGTATAGCATTCTCCAGTAGTTGGCACCTCACAATGTAGGTAGGAATGGCAAAATTTGGATTCAGTATATTACATTTTTATAAAATTGAATACTTGAAGTTGAAGAGTGGGCCCAGCAGAAGCTATGGGGAAGAGCACGGAATATGGTTCATACACATGAAGGAATGTATGAAATTTCAAAAATTAAAATTGTTACAGAAGACCACTTCCTCAACATGACACCTGTAGCACAGACACTGACATCAACAATGAATAAATGGGACCTCCTGAAATTAAAAAGATTCTGTAAGGCAAAGGACACAATCAACAAGACAAAATGATAGTACACAGAATTAAAAAATATTCTCCAACCCACAGCTGACAGAGGGCTGATTTCTAAAATATACAAAGAACTCAAGATGCTAGTTACCAAAACACCAAATAATCCTATTAAAAAATGAGGTACAGAATTAAATAGAGAATTCTCAAATGAGTAATCTAAAGTGGCTGAAAGACACCTTAAGAAAATGCTCAACATCTTTAGTCTTCAGGGAAATGCAAATCAAAACAACACTGAGATACCATCTTACTCCTGTCAGAATGGCGAAAATATAAAACACCAGACAGTTAATGTTGGACAGGATGTGGAGAAAGGGGTACACTCCTCTACCTTTGGTGGGAATGTTAACTCTTACAGGCACTTTGGAAATCAGTATGGTGTTTCCTCAAGAAAATGGGGTGATATACTCCAAGATCCAATAATTCCACTCTTTGTCATATACCTAACAGATGCACATTCATTCAACAAGGACATCTGTTCCACTTTGTTCATTGCAGCATTATTTGTAAGAGCCAGAACCTGGAAGCAACCTAAATGCCCCTCAACTGAAGAATGGATAAAGAAAATGTGGTATATTTACACAATGGAGTACTACTCAGCAGAAAAAAAAAAGAAATAAAGAAAAAAAAGAAAAGAAAAAGAAAAAAAACAATGGAATCTTGAAATTTGCAGGCAAATGGATTGAACAAGAAGACACAATACTGAGTGGGGTAACCCCGTCACAAAAAGACAAAAGACAAACAGTATGTAATCACTCATGTATGTTTTTTAGACATAGAGAAAACTATTACCAGCCTACAATCCACATCACCAGAAAAACTAGGCAACAGGGGGATCCTAAGAGAGACAATTTACTTGGGAAAGATCTCCCAAGCAATTTGGGAGCATGGTGTAAGGGGACAGTGAATTAGGAGGAAAGGAAGGGGGGGAGGTGGTCTTGAGGGAGCAGGAAGATTGAGTCAGAAAAAGAATAGAGGAGAGCAGCAAAAAATATACCAAAATAGATGGAGCCAATACATAAATTGAGAGAAATCTGGAACTAGGCAAATGTCCAGAGGATCTACACAGATGACCCCCACTAACAGTCTAAGCAATAGTGGAGAGGCTACCTTAAATGCCTTTTCCCAATAATGAGATTAATGACTACCTTATATGTCATCCTAGATCTTTTATCTAGTAACTTATGGAAGCAGAAGCAAACACCCATAGCTCAACACTCAGCCTAACTCCTGAAATCCTGGTGAGAGGGAGAAGTGATGAGCAAAGGGGTCAAGATAAGGATAGAGAAATCCATAGAAACTGCTGAAATGAACAAGGGGGAATTCATGAACTCCAGTCTGATTGTCTGTCTGTCTGTCTATCTATCTATCTATCTATCTATCTATCTGTCTATATACCTATCTATCTACCTATCTATCTATCATCTATTTCTATCTCTATCTCTTTATCTATCTCAATTCTATCTCTATACCTATATCTACATAGATATAAATATATAAATTTGGACTGTGTAAATTGAGGTACGGTCAATAGAAATGACAAGAAAATACTGGTAGAGGAATCCACAAAGAGGAATTATTTGACATCAGTAACTGTTTTCATGAGTGCAGATAATTTAAAACCTTCAAATATATGAGAGAATCATGAATTGTGATGTTAATAAATCAGTGTTTATACTTCCAACAAAGTTTGATACTTGTGATAAACCAGCATTTCTACTCCCATTTGTGTACTCAAGAAATGTTAAGCCTTTCCACAGAAAAGTCTACGTGTGTAGAAGTATTATTCATAATAAAAAAGACAATAACTTATCTGCCCAATAATTGAAATTCATATGAGCAAAGTACAGCATATTTCTAATATGAAATGCTAACAACAACAAAATGACAGGATTACTGGTATTTGACACTAACTATATGGTACTTTGAAAACATCAAAATAAATGAATGAAACAAGGTGCAGAATGTAATACATATCATGATTAATTCATTTAATATGTTGAGTTAATATATAGGAATATAGACTAATAATTTCCTGGGAAATCTAAGAAAAAGTTCGTTGACATTATTCTCAGTGGTTACCAGGTGATGAAAATATTGTGCATGTATATAGCAACAATGCCTGAAAACCCTGCACAAAACTCCTGAAAAATACTGAATTATTCTCTTAAACTTATTTTACAGTTATGTGAATTATAATTATAGCCTAATAAAAAAGTTGTGGAATTTTTATGAGTGCTTAAAACACTAGACTCTAAAAAGTGGCTTTATTCAATGAACTATTTAAATAGAATTTAAGTGTTCTACATTCTGAGAGGTAACTTTCTTTGTAAAGAAATAAATTAAAAGTTATAAGGACTTTCATCTAGTGATAGTGAGAGTAATTATTCATTGCTTAATTCCCTGCTATTGTTGTTGCAGAGGAAAACATGAATAAATATCAAAAAAATTTCACACCAAAGAATAAAACAACACTAAATCACCTTCAGAAAGAATAGAGATCATTCAGACAGGAAACGTTGCCATTCTTATTCAGATTTGTACTGTTCTCACTGTCTTTTAATTCTCTCTTTTTCCTCAACCCCTATAATTCAATGATCAGAATTTCCTGGGCAGTATAACATAGTTGTATTTTAGGTAACATATGAATGCATTGAACCCTAGGATTGCAGCAAGGGACTGAGTTTCTTCAAATAAACTGGTTAAAAATGGCTGGAAGACACTTAAGAATGTGTTCAGCATCCTTAGCCATCAGGGCAATATAAATCAAGGCAACTCTGAGTTACCATCTTACTTCTGTCAGAATAGCTCAAATCAGAAACACCAAAGACAATATATGTTGGGCAGGATGTGGAGAAAAGAGATCACCCCTCTATGGCTGGTGGGAGTGAAAACTTATACAGCCATTTTGGAGATTGGTATGGCAATTCCTCAATAAAATTGGAATCAGTCTACCATGAGATCTGTCAATTCCACTCTTAGGCATATACCCAAAAGATGCACATCCATGCAACAAGGACATCTGTTCAACTTTGTTCATAGCATGATTATTTGTAATAGCTAAAACCTGGGAATAGCAGAGATGCCCCACAACTGAAGAATGGATAAAGAAAATGTGGTACATTTACACAATGGAGTACTACTCAGCAGGAATAAACAAAACAAATAAACAAACAAACAAAACCTATGGGATCTTGAAATCCATAGGCAAATCAAATGAATGGAACTAAAAGAAACCATCCTTAGTGAGATAACACAGTCACACAAAAAACAAGTACAGTATGTACTCACTTATATATGGATTTTAGACATAAAGCAAAGGATCACCAGGCTGTAATTCATAGGACACAAGGAGGACCCTAGGAGAGACCTACAAGCTCCTCCACAGAAGGGAAAAAAGACAAGATCTCCTGAGAATATTATGTGCTGGGCTGGGTGGGAGGGACCAGGAAGTTTGAGTTGGGGAGGAATAGTGGAGAGCAAGAAAAGAGATACCATAATTGAGGGAGCTATTGTTGGTTTGAAGAGAAAACTGACTCTAGAGAAGTGTCTAGAGACCTACAAGGATGACCCCAACTAACAATCTGAACAACAGTGGAAAGGCTACCTTAAATGCCCTTTCCTACCCTTCCCTGATAATGAGATTGATAACCAACTTATATGCCATCCTTGAGTCCTCATCTCATAACTGATGGAAACACCTATAGCTAAACACTGAGCCTAACTCCTGGAATACAGTTGCAGAGAGGGAGGAGTGATGAGCAAAGATGTGAAGACCAGACTTCAGAAACCCACACAGATAGCTGACTTGAACAAGGGGGGATCTCATGGATCCCCCAGACTGATAGCTGGGAAACCAGCTTAGGACCAACCCACACTCAATGAATGTACACTAGAAGGCCTGGACAGTCTACAGACTTCTTCAGTGGAACCAGAATGTATCGCTGGTGCAGGAACGAACTTTGGGAGCACATTCCCCATGGAGGGATCCCTTGTCAGAGAGACAGAATGGAGGGCACAATCCCTACCCCAAATGACTTGACAGATTTTGATGGTCCATCCTGAAAGGCCTCACCCTCCCTGGGGAGTGGGTGGGGAATGTTGGGGGGTTGTGAGGGGACATGGAAGGATGGGAGATGGGAGGAAGACGGAATAGGGATCAATATGTAAAATAAGAAAGGACAATAATTATTAAAAAACAACAAAATTAAAACTAAAAAAGTATCAAAAGATAAAGCATATTGTACAATCTATAAAAACAAGGTTAGTTTACAGAATAAAAACATCAATGGTGTTTTGGTATTTTATTAAAGAGATTTCAGAAGCATCATTTGATAGAGACATAGGAAAGTCCATCCATGGTTACATGTCACAGTTTGGAAACAGGTACATGGAATTCAGCTGTGCTTGTTCAATGTTGGGTTACTAATGATCAAAATGATAAACTATATTTCTAGTAAAATCTACAGTAAAACTTTTTGGAAGTGTTCACAATTAAAGGTAAGAATGAAGAGATAGCTATGCTTTCCTTGTTTTAAACATCCCTCATTATATGTAAATCAGCAAGCTTAATAAACTGTACTGATAAGTAGATTTTTATGTTTTCCTTAATATAAAATTTATTTATAACAAACAGAAATACAGAATATGCTAAGAAACCCCCATCTCATCATCTTTCTGTTCCCCAGGGAGGGTGAGACCTTCCATTGGGAGTCTTCAAAGTCTGTCATATCATTTGAATCAGGTTCCAGGCCCTCCCCCACTACTTCTTAATTTAGCAATATCTTTTTGTTGTTGTTGTTGTTGTTTGAGACAGAGTTTCACTGTATTGCTTTGGAGCTTGTCCTGGAACTAGCTCTGTAGACCAGGCTTGAACTGACAGAGATCTGTCTGCCTCTGCCTCCTAAGAATTGGGATTAAAGGCATGTGCCACCAACTCCCAATTTAGCAATATCTTGATGAAGGAGTATTACTAAAGTTACATTCTTTTAGGGAGAGAAATATTAATTTTAAAAAAGAAAAACCAGAAATAGTATAATAGTATATGCAATATCATACAATATCATTTCAAAGGTTTTTTTTTTGAGATATAAGTAATTGCAGTTACAACCTGTCTATTCTTATCCAGTTTTACTTTTATAGCTATAGATTCCAACTGCAGAGTATAAGTTCACTGGGAACTCTGATTAATGAATATCTGTGATGGACATAAAGCAGTAAGTTTATGGAATGAACACTGACATATTAGCATTCAGTGACAACTTCTGTGTAAGTGAAACCTAATAAACAGTGATGTTTGCAGAAAGAAGATAAAAAAAGCTGCATGGAAATAGTATATTTTTTTTAAGTCACTGGGATGTATTTGTCTATAATTATTTCTTTTCTTAAAGTAAAGGAAATTCTGTCACTCACCCCCCAAAAAGAGGAACATTATACTGGCACATATATATTTCAGATTTGATTTGCCTGCAGCAAGGCTTTGAAAATTATGAAAATTGTTTTATGGAACATAGGAAAGTACCTTTTTGCTGGTGTTGTTGACAGTTCTATTAAACCTTGTTTTCATAACTCTATTAATCAAACTTATTTTCACAAGTGAGTTGATATTTTTTCCATTCAAATGTGAGCCAAAACACATGGCATGAGAATAATGCTGACCAAATATGTTTTAAATATAAATATTTAAACTTCACATTTATATTAAATCCACATTATTTTCAATAGAGAATGTTGGTAAATTTTGAGTCTTTTTACATCCTTTCATTTGATCTACACAAATAGTGATGAAGTTTCTGTACTCCATCTCTTCAAGTGCTTGTTAACCCATCCATTGTGTATGCTGAACAGGGACTGTCACTAAGCTTCATTTGCCAACCATAAGTTCCTTTCTTCATTCTTATTTACCACATCAGCTGAGTAACCAGACTGAGATAACTTAGCCTTCACTACAAATTGGGGATGTTCTTTCAGTTCTATGTTTCTGATGGGCTTATCTTATCATTGTATGTGTTTTACCATGGTCACTGGGTCACTGTAACTTAATCTGTAGAGGTAGATTTGCTGGCCTTTGAATGCTTATGTGATGTTTCCCTCAAAGAAGATAATAAAGTGTCATTTTATCATTTCACAGTTTTGGTCAAGGTGCTATAAAGTGTATGACCAAGATTATAACAATATGTAACAGTATGAAAGCAGATGAAGAAAGACAGTGTAAAGTAGAGTCAGAGCTGAAGCCCTTGGTCATATTCAGTATGGACAGTGCCAACAGAGAGCTTGTTTCAATGATTGTCTTATGGCATCATTTATAAAACAGTAACATATGTGTTCTCAGGTTTTCAAAGAAGCTTATAAGTACCAACAGATTTTTGTTTCCCTAAGGCTTAAAATATACTTTGCAATTAACAAACACTTTAAATTTTATTTAAAGATGTCTTTGACTGAGCAAAACATATTTTATATAGATTCTAATTTAATATGTGGGCTCCTCTTTGCCTGACCTTTGAACTGTATTGAACCTATGGCATTTTATCAACTATTCTTAATGTTCTATGATATCATATTGGTATTCTCTTACAAATTCTGATACAGGAAGCAACTTTGTTTCAAATAATAATGTAATGTTAGTTCATGACAATGTCGTATATTTTGTGAAATTTACATTTTTCTTGAGTCTTCCTGACCTTGGAATTCCCTCTCCTCTGCTTCCATCTCTTTCTTTTTGTTAGTTCCAAAGAATATCATGAGGACAACCCTCCCCCTTCCCAAGAGAGATAACACCAACCCTGATCTTTAAAAAGGGTGAGAGTATCGGGTCCTTTTGGACCTAAGACAATCTTTTTTCCTAATATTTATAAATATAAATTAAATAATTTTCAAAGTAACCACCAAAACTCCTTAATAAAAAGAAGATATAAGTCAAAATATAATTGTATCTGTTGAAGGAGCAATTGATTTCCTTATTTACAGGTTCCCTCTATAAAATTTTTGTTGCTGAGCATTGGTAGCACATGCCTTTAATCCCAGAACTTGGGAGGCAGAGGCAGGTGGATCAAGGCCAGACTGATCTACAAAACGAGTTTCAGGACAGGCTCCAAAGTAATACAGGGAAAACCTGTCTTGAAAAACAAACAAACAAGCAAACACAAAAAAAGTGCATATGTGACCCCTATCAGATGGCCTCTGTTAGAGGCATCTGCTAGAGAGTTCTGTTCCCCATCAAAGATCCACCTATCCCAGAGGACCATCCTGAGACCCTGCCTGCCAGATTTTTGACCCATATCACCAGGCCTCTGCTAGAGGTGTCTGGGACCAGTTTGGGTTGAATCCCCCCCCACACATGCTTCCTGAGGATCTCCCTGGATTGGCCCTGAATCTTGCTCCCTGCTGTGTCCTGTCCCCAGCCAGAGAACTCCTGGTGTTCTGATACACAACCTGTGCCCATGAAGAGTCTGCCCTCCCCCCACATTGTGCAATACTCTGCCCACAGTCCCATTGCTCTGGTTGAGCACTGAAATAGAGGGCAGATCCAACAATTTCACCACCTTCTGGGAACTTCTTGGAGCTGCTCCGAGAACACTAGATTTCCCTGAATCCCCAACTGCCTGATTTTTTACCCCCACCACTGGTCCTCTGAAGTTCTAGGAGTCCTCTGGGAGTTCTGAACCCTCCCAAAGTTATGCCTATCCCTACAGGACCATCCTGAGTACCTGCCTGCCAGGCCTCTGCTGGAGCATAAGCTTTGACCCCCATCACAAGGTCCCTGCCTGAGGAGAGACCTCCTATAGAGCTTGAACCAACAACAGCTACAGACATCAGTGAAATTCTGACCCACAAAAGCCCACAGGGGGAATACCAAAGAGAGAGATAGACACCACCTGCACCCATTGGAAGAAAGGATGGGAAGACAGCAAGACAAGAAAACACCTAATAATAGAAGAAAAGCATGGCACTACCAGAATATAGGGACTCTATGCCAACTAGAGTTGAACACTCCAAAGCAGTTGAAGCAGAAGAAAATGACTTTAAAAATATCTTCATAAAACTGTTAGAGGCCCTCAAAGAAAATGTGAGAAAATCCCTTAAAAAAATGGAAGAAAAAACAAACAATAAATTTTAAGAAATGAAGAAATCTCTTAAAAAAAAAAAAGTAAAGAAAGCCAATAAAAAAAAAAGTTAAACAAATGAAGGAAACACTTTAAGACTTGAAAACTGAACTAGAGACAGGAAAGGAAACACAAACTGAAGGAATGCTGGGAATAGAAAAACTGGGCAAACGATCAGGAACTACAGACATAAGCATAACCAAGAGAATACAAGAGATGGAGGAGAGTACTCAGGCACTGAAGACAAGCTAGAGGAAATAGATTCATTGACCAAAGAAAACCTTAAATCAAAAACATCCTTAACACAAAATATCCAGAAAATGGGGGACACCATGAGAAGGCCAAACCTAAGAATAATAGGCATAGAAGAAAGGGAAGAAGCCCAGCTCAAAGTTGTAGAAAACATATTCAACAAAATCACTGAAGAAAACTTTCCCAATCTGAAGAAGGACATGCCCATGGAAGTACAAGAAGTATACTGAGCATCAAATAGACTGGACCAAAGAAAAAGAACCCTGGACACAGAATAATCAAAACACCTAACATACAGAATTAAGAATATTAAGAGCAGCAAAGGAAAAAGTTAGACTTACATCTGACTTCTCCATGGAAACCCTCAAGGCCAGAAGGTCCTAAATAGAGTTCTATAAGTACAAAGAGTCCACAGATGCCATCCCAGGCTACTATACTGAGCAAAACTTTCAATCACTATAGATGGAGAAAACAAGACATTTAATAACAAAGCCAGATTTTCACAATACTTATCTACAAATCTGGAAGCAAAACTACAACCCAAGGAAGTTAACTATGCCTACAAAGACATAGGCAATAGATAATCACACTTCACTAGAACCCAAGGGTAAAGCAGGGCAAATATACTCACAATACCACCATCAACAACAAATCTAAAACATACAAGAAACACATCTAAGCTTCAAAGACAGATATTACCTCAGGGTAAAGAATTGGGAAAAGATCTTCCTGTCAAATGGACTCAAGAAGCAAGCAGGTGTGACTATCCTAAGATCTAACAAGGCAGACTTCTCACCAAAATCAATCAAAAGAGATGAAGACGGTCATTTCAAATTTATCACAGGAGTATGAGCATAAAGCCTCAATTCTGAACATCTATATCCCAAATACAAAAGCACCCACAATCGTAAAAAAATGCTACTAGAACTCAAACTTCACATAAAACATCACACACTTATAATGGGAGACACCCAACTCTCACTGGTAGACAGGAACAACAGTCAGACACTGAACAAAGAAACAAAAAGAACTAACAGAAGTTATGTCTCAATTGGGTTTCAAAGACATCTAAGAACATTTCATCCAAATACAAAAGAATATACCTTCTTCTTGCTCCATATGGAACTTTCTCTAAAATCAACCATATACAACCTCAACAAAACAAAACAAAAACAAGACAAAACAAAAAAAAAAATGGAATAGTCTTCTGTATCTTATCAGATGAACATGCTTTAAAGTTGGAATTCAACAACAACACAAATTGCAGAAACAACAAACTCATGGAAACTGAACAATATGGAATCACACCATGCCTGGGTCAAAGCAGAAATAAGGAAAGAAATTAAGGACTTTCTAAAATTCAACAAGAATGAGGAAACAACATACCTGAACTTATGTGACATCTTGAAAGCAGTGCGATGAGGGAAGTTCATTGCAATAAGTGCCCATATGAAGCAAACTGAGGATAGTCACATTAGAGAATTAACAGCATGTTCAATGGAAATCTTTAGCAGATAAAGAAGCAAACACACCCCGGTGGAGTAGACACCAGAAAATAATCAATTTGAGTGATAAAATCAAAAAAGTAGAAACAAGGAAAACAGGACAAAAAAATCAATGCAACAAAGAGTTGGTTTATCTAGAAAATCAGCAAGATAGATAAACCTTTACCCAAAATAACCAAAAAGCAGGTGAGATCATGGAAATTAACAACATTTTGGAGATCAATATGTCAGTTCCTCAGGAAAATGGGAATTAGTTTACCACAGGATACAGCAACCCCCCTCTTAGGCAAATATTCCAATTATCCACATCCATGCAACAAAGACATTTGCTCAAATATGTTCATAGCAACATAATTTGTAAGAGCAAGAACTTGGAAGAATCTAGCTGCCCCTCAACTGAAAAATAATTAAAGAAGATGTAGCATATCTACACAATGGAATACTACTCTGCAGGGGAAAAAAAAAAAACAATGGTGCCTTTAAATTCACAGGCATGTGGATGGAACTTGAAGAAATCATCCTGAAAGAGGAAACCATAAATATAGGAACATGGCATGTACTCACTCATATATGGATTTTAGACTTATAGGAAAGGAGCACCAGCCTATAATTCATTCCACCAGAGAAAGTAGGACACAGGAGGATTCTAAGAGGTTCATATAAGGTCCCTCAGAGAAGGGGAAAGAAACATGATCTCCTGAACATATGGGGAGACGGGGAATGAGTGTAAAGGAAACTAGGAGAAAGAGAAGAGATGGGACTAGGGAGGTTGAGTCAGTGGAGGAATAGAGGAGGGAAAAGAGAGTGTGAGTCAGAGACAGAGACAGAGACAGACAGAGAGAGAGAGAGAGAGAGAGAGAGAGAGAGAGAGAGAGAGAGAGAGAATAAGAGGGAGCCATTATAGGTTTGAAGAGAAAAATAAACCTAGATAAATGTCCAGGCATCTACAAGACTAACCCCAACTAACAATTTGAGCAATAGTGGAAAGTTTACTTCCACTGATAATTAGATCAATGACTAATTTATCTACCATCATGGAGCCTTCATCTAGTAGCTGATGGAAACAGAAGCAAACACCCAAACTAAACACTGAGCTTAACTAGAATCCAGATGCAGAGAGGAAGGACAAGACCTGCAGAAACATAGACAGCTGAGCTCAACAAGGAGGGTCTAATGGGCCCTCAGACTGATAGCTTGGAATCCAGCATGGGACTGATTCAGACCTCTGGAACATAGGTGTCAGCTGGAAGGCCTGAGCAGCCCAAGAGACCTTGGACAGTTGAACCAGGATGTATTCCTAGTGCACAAAAGGACTTTGGGGGCAAAGTCCCCATGGAGGGAACTCCCTTAACCTAGAGGAAAAAGAGAAATTCTAGTCCTTACTCCAAATGACTTGACAGATTGATATGACTCCTCCTTGAGCACATCATCCTAAAGTGGAGTGGGAGGGGATGGGAGAGGGATGGTCTGGGGTATGAGAGGGTGAAAAAGAGGGAAAGAGGGAAGAAGGGAGGAAGGAGAAGAGAGGAATCTGGGTCAATATGCAAAATAAAAATAAAAGTAAAACTGTTCATATGATTTCAAAATCAACCACTAAGTACTGAATAACTGGTTTGGAGGAATCATCCCTGAAACCAATCATTCTCTGATGGAAGATGTCATTCTGTAAATATGTTTGTTGTATTGGTTAATGAATAAAGTACTGCTGGCCAATAGGAAAGCAAGATAGGCTGGACTAGGAGACTAGGAGGAGAGAGTAAGTAGTAAAGAGGAGTTCAAAGATGGAGGATAGTGAGAAGAATGCCAGCCACTCTCTCCGGTAAGATAAGACCACATGGAATACTTAGATTAATAGAAGCAAGTTAATAATTAAGACAGAGGTAGCTGATAAAAAACAAGTAACAGCCAACAGCTTTATATCAAATAGAGAGTCTTGTGTGTTATTTGGTGCTGGCATGGCGGTGGGACCAGGTAGACCAGGGTAAAACCTGTCATAACACTTCTCCCTCTATTAGAAGTCTTTAATTCTTTATAAATCGTGTCTAAATGTCAGGCTATATGAAATTTTCCCTCTTCCACAATAGCATTGCTGTTGAAATTGGCACTGTTTGGGTAGTGTTTTAGCACCCATGTTGTTGAGGTATTACTACGGCATTCCTTGTCATATCGAGCATATCAAGGAGACTTGATTTCATAGTAGATTTCTGTTCCTTTAACTTTTATAATGATTTTACACCTTCTTCCTTGATGTTGCCTAAACCTTAGGATCAGGAGTAATGTTGTAAATGTAATCACTGGAGTCAAGTTCCTCAGAAACAGTAGTTCTTTGACAATAACAAGATGTTGATTTTTCTAGTGACCTTCATCTGCTGTGAAGAAAAGTTTCTTTGGTGAGGATGGGAGTTAAGTCTTACACAAATCTATGGTGTAGGGTTTAATGTTTATAAAGAAGTTAGTCATTAAGCTGGTTAGTAAAATTTTGACATTATATTCTTTATAGTTCATTAGATCACTAGCCATGTGTAGAATGATCTGATTCCTGTACTATGAACAATTTCTGTCATGATTAGCAGGTCTTAAGTATTAGAAGATTGTTCATTGCCAAGAATGTGTGAGCAGGAATAAAGAATCTTTAGGAATTTGCTGGGTAGGACTATTAGATGCTTTCTTTCTTAGCAGCTTGCCTAAGACCTTCTACTACTATGCAAAGTAGTCCTCAATAAGGACACTTTCAGAAAAGCTCCAGCTGGAATAACCTGATTCCAGTATGTAAAATATATTTGCCCCTACTGCATGGAATATTACTCTTAACCATAAAATATAAGCAACTGTTCATTAGGAGCACTGTTAAGATCCATGGAGGTAGTTCTTTTCCATGTTGAATTAAGGTTAGAGAATTCTGACTTTAACCTTGCTTTTTCAAGGTTAAAGTCCTATCATCCCAAGGACTACCGAACAATATTTAGCCAAAAGTGTAGATTTCTTAGCTAATGGAATACTTGATCTAAGGTTACTAAATGCTTTAGTCTTCTAGGCCAGATAACAAGAGCTTTGGCCTAAGTTTGCTTTAGTCTTCTAGGCCAGATAACAAGAGCTTTGGCCTAAGGTGTGATTACTAAATGTTTGGAGAATTAAGAAAGTAATTACATGTGTCTGTACCCTGTATCATGGAAAAGAACTCTTTTTCCTTTTCTCCAATTTTGATTGGGGAATATAAGAATTTTGAGGAATAAATTTAAGGCAGATCCCAGTATTCACTGGGATGCCCTCCCAACTCTATCTTCTCTCTCGACCCTGTATTGATCTTCAATTCATACTCTTCCTCTCAGATACAGACTGTACAAGTAGGCAGGACATGATGGTTCTTTGATGTGGGTTACTAACAGAGCAAATATTTTTTTTTATTTAAGGAATAGTATTACCTCTAATATCTTATATAAATTTACAGTTTCCACAATGTATATAGCTTATTAAGACCCCCAATTTTTTTCTTGTATAAAATACTATAGTGTTTTGAAAAGGAATGGCACCCATAGAATTTTATGTTTAAGTATTTGGCATATAGAGAAGGGCACTATTAGAAGTCATGGCCTTATTGAAGTAGGTGTGACAATGTTGGAGGTGAGGGGCAGGTTTCTTCTATGATCATCCTCTGTCCAGTGTGGCACACAGTTTCTGCTGATGATTGCAGATCACGATATGTACTTCTCAGCTCCTCCAATACCATATCTACCTGCTTGCTGCCATGAAAATAATGAACTAAACCTCTGAAACTGGAAGGCAGCAACAGTTAAGTGTTTTCTTTTATAAAAGTTGCCGTGGTTACAGGGTCGGCTTACTGCAATAGATGCCTAGATGCCCTAACTAAGACAAATACCTTCAGCATTTCATAGGCAATTATCTTACGGAACTTCAAATTAATGAATCTATGTCAGATATTCCAATGTTTCTATTTGCATATTATTAGAATGAAAAAGTAATATCGTTCATTACGAGGAATTTCAGATGAACTTTTTTTGTTATAAATTATCTTATTTAGAGTCAGTTTTTGTGGGTACACCTAATGAATTGAGAACATAACTTCTGCAGTTCAGTCAATGAGTACTGATTAGGCTTATAGTAATGATGTTTTTGCCTATCCCATGGGTTTTCTATCCATCATGTCCAAAGTGTCATTTACAAAACTTCCATAAGGATCTGTCTAAGCTTCATTATTTTCACCTGTAGCAATTTGACACACTCTAAGGATGCCCACTCTTCTTCATGCTTTGAAATTCCATTAAGTTACTTCATCCCTCTATTGATTTCAGGCTTTTCTTTGCATGACAAATGCAGTCTCCCTTTTTGAAAATGAAATGATAAAAGTTATGCACTTTGGAGAAAACATGAAGTTAGTTATTTAGTCATCAAAGAAGGCAAAATAGGTCAAAATTAACTGGAAAGTGGTGGCATCTCTTACAGATATGATAATTAAGAGGATAGAATCTATAAAATGTGGGAATCGATATATGCAGACATTTTAATATTTAAGAAATATTTGATAAATGTTCAGAGTATTAGGTTTTCTGGATGATCACATTTGAAATTATGTTAATTTCTTTACTTCAAATGCAATACGAATAAAATCCTTTTGCTGAACAAATGATATTTATTTATTTATTTATTTATTTTCATTTATTTATTTTTGGTTTTCCAAGACAGGGTTTCTCTGTATTGCTTTGGAGCCTGTCCTAGAACTAGCTCTGAAGAGCAGGTGGGTCTCATATTTAAAGAGATATGCCTGCCTCTGCCTCCTGAGTGCTGAGATTAAAGGCATGTGCCACCAATGCCCAGCTCTAAAGAAATATTTAAAACTTTTTTTTTTTTTGGTGCAAGAAAAACTACAAAAATTTTCTCTGCCTAGAGAGAAAAATGAATTCTATTGATTTGGGATCAATTTTCCCAAAAAACTATTTGACTAGATTTCAATATACCTTCATTTGTTTTCCCTGGTGTTAGTTTTACTTCTTGTTGCTATTACAAGATACTCTGAGAAAAGAAGCCACTGCAGGGAATAAATGTAACTTGGATCATAATCCATGTGAGGAAGTTGGGATTTGAAGCCACTAGTCTAAGCAGGGAAGATTGAATTAATGAGTGTATGTTAGTTACCATTTCCTTTTTGTTTTTCTTTAAAATAATTCAAAATTCCCCATTTAGGGAATGGTGCAAACTACAGAATATATCTTCCCATCTTATTTGACAAATCAGTGTAACTCCCTTTTAAGCAAGATCACAGTCAAATATGATCCAGGGAATAACCTGTTTCACATGACTATAAGTGTATAAAATTAACAGGAGCTGGCCATCAAATTGGACTAATTTTATTGTCTAAACACTGAAATTAAAGCTGCATGAACCAGCTTTAAGTGGCATCAAAAGTTACCTCATTTAAATTAATTTTTATGAGAAATGAAAGACTACAAAATGTTTTTTTTAATAATCAACTTCTGATAACCTCAGTTTAACTTCTACTTTTTAATAAATGCATGTGTATCCTTCAGGATAAATGTTGTAATAAATAGCATGTTTTTGAAAGATGAAAATAATATTATGGAAGAAAATAAAATGATAGTGTTTTTATAACATTTCACAAATATGTCTGTTATCTTGGGGAGCTACATATGCAGTGAAATGAAATGGTAAAGCAATCAGTATGCACACAAGGAGGATAAATATCCTCCTGAATGTAAAAATATTATTTTTATGAAAATATGATATTAGAACAAATATTGCTTAGATACAAAGAATATAAATTGAACTAAATGAAATACAACCAGCACACACTGAGCTGTAAAACAAACCAAAGAATTTAAAGTCTTAGAGAAAAACTTGTTTATGAATGGTACACTGTTCTAGATTTTAATTTAAACCATACATTGTTTATCCCATTTAATGTAATGAGAAGATAAAGCTTACACACATTTTATAATTTCCCTAAGCTGTATCTTTATATAGGTTTAAATTCATAGCAACCCAAATACATGATTCTTTTCCTGAAGCATTTACGAAAATGAATTATGGTAGAATATAGGAAAGAGCAAGAACAAAAAACATAGTAAAATCACTGCAGGTTTTCCAAATAATCTTCTAACTTTAGCAATTAATATAGTATACTGTGAGATTCCCAGATTATTAATAACTCTATGAATCTACTCCCTCAATAATGTGTCATACACTGTGTACTAAAATATAATTAAATATTCTTTTTTGTGTTGATACTTTTTGGTATTTGCATGCTGCATTATGATAATAATGTGCTCTAAGTGTCTATCTCTATAGTGACCATTCTTAATAAACCTTGTCAGTGTCAGTTTTGGTGTACTGGGCATAACCTCTCGGCATTGACTCAAGCTGTCACCTTACTCCTCTCATTTATACAATCACACTTAGTGATTCATTAACATTTGCATATTGGGTTCTTTACAATAGTCAGCTTCTTAAACACTCATAGCTCAGCTCTCCTCTGCTCATATTCACTCTTGAGATTTTATTTTCTTAAAAAATTCCTTGGAATTTTTGAACCTTCTTGGAATTCTCTATCCTACCTTAAAAAAATCTTTAAGGCAAAGATGCTTATAGACTTACCTTAATTTGTCCCTAAGTGCAATCTAATGGAATGGAAATGTTAATGCTATTTTTTTGTGAAAAATTTTTTATAAGATGATAAAATTTGGTAGTTAATTATTATTGAAGTGGGTAAACAATGTATGAGAATGTCAATATACATACATACATACATATACATACACATACACACACACATACGCACACACACATATATATACACACATATATACACACATATATATTTTTGTGACTAAATAGCTGAAAGAATCAGCTCAGAGAAGAAAATGCATGTGTTGCCTAAGAATTTTAGTGAGCACAGTCATCATCTTGGTGAGGTTTGGAAGCATACTCTAATGTCTAAATGGCAAAAGTAATAAACAACAGGTATTCTTTCATGGTGGCCAGAGCAGGAAAGAAAATTTGCAAGTCAAAATTTGAGGCAGATTTATTTTTAATAAATCTCATCAGTCACACACCACTATCACCCAGATTCCAGGTAACCAACCTTGAAATACCTGTACATGCAATGACATAACCTAAGAACAAAGTTTAAACAAATAAACACATGGATCAAATTTCAGGCTCCAACCACAACATTTGTCCCTGATTCCACAAATAGCTACTGAATAATATGTAATGCATCTTTAATTTCAAATTATCCCATCAGATTGTAAGTCTTACTACTTTAAGACCTAGTGTTAAGATGTTTAGAAATCCAAAAGTGACTTCCAGCAGTGGTTCATGTAAAATGAAACAGAATGACACAAGGTTTCAGTATATAATTCCATGTATTAAACATTCCCATTCAAAAGGGGAGAAATACAACTATCAAAATGAAACTAAACAAGGAAAACAGCAAATCTTGCAGCAGCCCCCCATCCTTCCAATTTGCTACCATGGTGTGAACAATGGCTGGGCTTTACTGACCCTATAGTGCCTTTATACTTGTATAAGGAACACTGAACATGATACTTTGGCAGAGCTACAAAAAAACAACAAATACAGTATAAGGGTCCATTTTCTTTATTTTTTGACTGTTCATGCCAGCAAAATCAACAGTACACTATTATAAGGAGTAAGGTTTTTCTGCCTGCTGCTGTTCTTGTCCTGCTGCTGCACCTGCCCCAAATAACACACTGAGACTCTGTATTTGATATAATGCTGTTGACCAGGTACTAGTTTCTTATCGGCTAGCTCTGTCTTAATTATTAACCCATTTCTATTAATCTCCACGTGGTCTCCTCTTACCAGACAGCGGCTGGCGTCCTATTCTCTCCAGACTCTCCATCTTGACTTCTTCCTACTTTCTCTTTTCTTCTTATCTTCTAGTCCCTCTCTCTTGCTTTCCTATTGGCTAACAGTGCTTTATTCATTAACCAGTATGAGAAACATATACACAATGATATCTCCCATCACACTATTGACAAAGCAAAGTTCTAGTGTAAGCTAGGCTTATAGCTGTGCTTGTTCTTGATCCATTGCTACAGCTGTCTCTGTTAGCTAAATACATTAACCCAGGAAAGTATCTCCCCAGACAATTGTCTTTGAGATGCATAACAATGCCACTTGGTCTTCAAAAGAGCTCTCTCCTATGGAAAGGCAAGACTACCAGTGGAGGTATAGGAACACCAATCCAGTCTCATAACATTCAGTGCTCTTTGAGCCCTACCATGATCCCTGATTGAAATTTAAAAGGCCCAGTCTTGCCAAGTCTCACTTTAGCTTCTGTGAGATCATGTTTGCCATGGCTGTTTTCTCCCAAAGGGAGAATTTTTAACTTCTAGCCTTAGCCTTACTCTTTGTTCTTTCTACTATTCCACAAGAATCCCAGAGACTGGAGAAAATGTGGGTGATAAAAATGCCCACCTTAGTGCATATCTCAGCACCATGAGTATATGTTATTTCTGCATTCTTACTATTCACCATATACAGATGGTTTTTGGTTAATCCAAAGAATAATATGCATGTAAAACTATTGAGAAGCAACTTGTCCCTATGTGAACGGCCTTAACATGTGCAGTAAATTTTCTGTTAAAACCTAAAATCCCTTCAGCCATGGGATTTTGACATTATCAGGCATGTGAGATGGACCTCGAGTTCTCAACACAAGATGTGTTATTTACCCTATAAATTTTATGCCTTTATTGTATAAGTGGAAAGGTTTTTCAGTCAAATTGCTATCAAAGCACATAGTGCAAAAATATGTTAGTTGGTGGGTGCCTATTCTGCATACACACACACAAACACACACACGCACACACACACACACACACACACACACACACACACACACACACACACACAACCCAGATCTGCTCAGCAAATGCTAGGCAGTAGGAGTAATGCTTTCAGATTAGGCCCAGTTTAATTTCTGTGTGTCATGCAATAAACTTTTTGGTGTCTTCAATTAGGTTTGATCAACTATTTTTTATAAGTGAGCAAGAAAAATGGCAAGCACCTGCATTTTTGTAGGGCCTCTGAAATCATCCTTACTAACATAAGAAAGTGATTCAGACCAAGCACTAAGATTTTTATCTAATATCACACTGCTTATAAGAACAGCATTATCCAGCCTTCTAGACACCTCTTGAAACTCTCTCTCTCTGTTTTTCTCATTTCATTAACTTATATCTTGAATCAACACAGAGTTGGTTTCCACATGACTTATTCATTATCTTTTCCTTTCTTTAAATCTCCTTCTATCTCTACTCACCTTTCTCCTCCCTCTACTTTGTCACCAATGAGACACCCAATGACACCTCTATATTTTCTCATACTGGCTTTCTTCTGCTATCCTCCAAACTCTTAAGGCACATGCCATCATATTAGTGCTTTTCTAAATATTTAAAGATTCTAAAGAATCCTCACATGAAATACAACATGTGGAATATTTCTTTATGGGTCAAGTTATAATTGTGTGTGTGTATGTATGTGTGTGTGTGTGTGTTATGTATGTATGTATATTCAGTTGCAGTAACATTCCTTAAAAGGTTTAATTTCACTCCCAGTATACCAATGCTTTTTAAGATGTTAAAATATATTTTGTCATTTCTTTCTTTGACAATTCTATATACATATACATAGCCCATTTTATTGGTATTTTTGTTTTCTTAATGTTTACATTTTGATTATTTTGTGTAATCTAGATATTAATCTTCTGTTGGGTCAATAAGTTGCAAAGATTTTCTCCTATTCTGTGGGCTGCATTTTCATATAACTTTTTCCTTTGCTCTCCAGAGCTTTTCTTTTCTAATTTGTGAAGTTCTCTTTGTCAGTTGTCAATCGTATCTCCACAGCAAATGGAGTCTTGGTTTATAATATCCTTGCCTAAGTTTGTATCTTGTAGAGAATTTCATACTTATTCATCTAGCAGTTTCAGAGTAATGGGTTTTATGTTGATAAAACCTCTGATAAAATTTTCTGATAAAAGTTGAGTTGAATTTTTGAAGGGTGAGAGAGAAGAATTTAATTTTTATTTTTTTACAAGTAGAAATACAGTTTTTTTGCCATATTTGAAAAGTATCAGGTGGCTATAATTATATCAGCTTACATGTAGTTCCTCTATTTTGTTTCTTCGATCTATCCAAATGTTTTATGACAGTTCATTGTGACTTCTGTCTTGAAACTTTCCCTTTTTCTTTTGTGATCCTGTATATTTTGTGTTCTTTTGTACTGTTTGTCCATGTATTGGCAACTATTTGGTTATATTTGAAATTCTTTCAGTAATTTTACATAAAATATTTTCTGTCTTTTACTTGGAATTATTCTACCTTTAAAACTTTTCTCTTTTTTCTGTCAATATCCAAAAAAATATTGCATATTCTGTTCTCATGTTATTTTAAATTTGTCATAATTTTTATTTAATGATTCAACTTTTCTATAATACTTACGAGCAGATGAAAAATTTCAGTGTATATTTCCATTAAATATATTATTTGCTTTATTGTTATTTCTTGATTTGCTTGTTTTGCTTTTTTGCTGTTTCCTTCTGCTTCATTTCAGCTTGCATTTTCTTCCTTATTTCTAGATCTTTATTGAATTGTCCTCTACTAATCATTAGCTTTCTGCCAATTCATTTAACACTCATCCTAATTATTGTTAATAGATTATTGGAATTTACTTTCTTAGCCATATTTATAGCTCTTCTTGGGTAGGAAAAAAATTAATAGTGCACATTTTTCTTTTTAGGTATAGATTTATGCATGTATATGATGCATAGTTTTGTGCTATACAGTCTCCTTACTTATAGATATAACATTGTTTAACCTCATACTGGCTACATAGCATCAAAGAAGATAATGAAAACAGCCCATCACAGAATTGGAAATTTGTTTAAAATATAATTAAAAAACTTGTGATTTACCTTTTTTTCATGGACACTAGGGAATTAACAAATTCTTATGAGATTTAAAGCTCACTCTATAAGATAAAACACATGTGAACCAAGAACCGTGGAAAGGAGGGCCATGGACCCTAAGGTATTACAAAGTAGTAATATTTTCAATAATGAACATAGAATTTAAAATATTCCTATGACTAATTGTTATAATCATAGTTTTGGAAATCTCTCAACCTTTGCCAAAGAAGCTTCTTGTAGTAGATGAAAATGAACACAAAGATATGCAATTGACCAAGGTTGTGTGAATACAATCCTGTTGAATAGTTATCAATAAATAGAATATTATAGCACACACACACACACACACACACACACACTACAAAAAAGGGGACAGAAGTATTGAAGAAGCCAGAGGTAGTAGATGTCTACAAGTGAAATGTAGACATCCAGATACAATAGGGCAGTTGCATACATGAATCACTTTGTCTATGCAAAAATGCTCCGGACCTGTAAAAGCTCAAGCCATGCACAATTCAAGCATTAATGTGGTAGACATGAAAAAGCTAATGCAGTTTAGATTGATAACTACTGAGAGACAGGGAATTAATTCTTGGTATAGGTGTGGCCTTGATGGTTCTAAAGGACTCCGGTGGATTGCTACCTTGAAAAGTATAATCACACCGAAAATGTTTTGAAAGATTACAGAATGTTTTGTGGGCATGGAATAAGAATATAGATGTAGGAAAAGACATAGATTAGGCAGGAAATTATACAAAATAGAATATATGTACTCCTTATTTTAAAAAGATGTCAATTTCTAGGCGTTGGTAGTGCATACAGAGACAGGAGGATCTCTGTGAGTTCAAAGCCATCCTGGTCCAAAGAGCTAGTTCCAGAGAAACCCTGTCTCATAAAACCAAAAACCAAAAACAAAAACAGCAAAAATAAATAAATAAATGAACAAAAAATGTCAATTAAATTAAGGGAGCTTTAATTAAAATTCCATATAAATATTATATCGGTTTCAGGTGATGCCTTAAAGTATTCTTTTCTCAAAGTATTTAAGACCTAACAGATAAAATATTATTTAAAAATAAATGTTTTCTAAAAATTTAAGCACTCAAACAATTCTAATAACCCATGTTTAGATGATATTAAGCCTTACATAGTAACAGGTTAATTATATCTATATTTTTTCTATATTTGCAGACATTTTATAAAGGAACTGTCATTTATCATAAAGTCTTAAAAACAAAAATAAATTACAAGACATAAGAGAACATACACAATAACAGTTATGTGGATATATAAATTAAAAGTGCATTATCACATGTAGCATTTCCTAGGTGGTTACCAGAAAAATATTCTCATAGTCATTCTCTTTTATAGTTGAGTTTAACAATGAAAATAAAACATGGTTCAGATTTTGTCTATACATTAGACAAAACAAAGCCAATCAATCATTAGTGTATATTTATAGATATTTTGAAAAATAAATAACTATAAACATGGGAACAAAAAGTATGATCTCCTTACTTATTCCAACATAAGTAATGAATTTCTTTACATATATTTCTCCTGAGCCACCTGGAAGGTATTTAGTTAAGGTTGCAATTGCTATGAAGAGACACCATGAACAATAGTAACTCCTAAAAGAAAAACATTTAATTGTGGTGCTTATAATTCATAGGTTCAAATCATTATCATCTTGATAGAAAGCATCACATAATGCAGACAGACATGGTAATGGAGAAGTAGCTGAAATTCTTACATTTGCAGACAACAGGAAATTGACTGACACACTGGCCTTATCCTTAGCATAGTAAATCTCAAAGCCCATGCTGACATTGACATACTTCCTCCAACAACGTTATACTCATGCCAACTAAAACACACCTCCTAATAGTACCTGTACATGAGACCATGGGGCCCAATTGCATTCTAACTGCCACAGAAGTAGTAGCTGGTAAATGGAGATTTGTCTCTTGACTGCCAGTTCCAGAATGAACATTCAGAGGCTTAATATTAGTTATAATTGTTTGGCCAATGACTCAGGCATATTACTAACTAGGTATCACAATTAAATTAATCCATTTTATATCACAAATTAATAAATGACCCAGATACTGTAGTTCAAATTTAAAGCTGAATATCAGAAAAGCAAAGCAGCCGGCCACTAGCTCTTACTCTTGCTCAGCTTGAAAGGGCTGATCCACTCACAAGCTCTTTGCCTAGGCTGAAACTGCTGCCTCTCCTTTGTGGCTGAAGAATGAATGCCTCATACTGACTCCTGATACTGATTTATATGCCTCTCATGAGTCCTGGCATAAAAGTGTGAACTATAATTCTCTTTTAGACTTATTCAGTCTAGTGTAGATCTGGTGGCCTTGGACTCATGTAAAGGTGTGTACCACTACCTCCTAGTTTCTGGATGCTTGGATGAAAGGTGTGTATCACCACTCCCTGATCTCTGTGGTTTAAGATTGACTTTGCTTCTGAATCCTCAGTCAGTCTTTAATAAATCATAATTAACGTATCACTGCACTATTTAGTTTATGTTTTACCATGATGCTTGTGGCTTTGTTACCTTACATCTTTCTTCTCTGCTAGCTACCTGGCCTCTTCCTGACTATGTCTGATTTCTCTCAATACCTTTGTTTAGATTTCATGCTTGGCAGTATTCTACCTGGCCATTGGCCAAATCAGCTTTATTTATCAACTAATAAAAGCAATACAAATTTGCAGCATACATACAGAATTACATCCTATATCAATAGCTCAAATTTTTAAGACATTAATGTTTAATTGATAATAAAATATGAAAAACTAAAACATCAATAGTATAAGCTTATTAAGGCAAAGTTATTTTTGCTTACAGAAGCTTGGAAAGAACTGCAGAGTTGGGTAAACAAATACTAAACTGAAAGGTAAATGTAATATAATTTCAAGCCATCATATAAAAATTAGCAAAAAATAGTAAGTTAAAAGGATTAGGTCTAGATACCTACAAGACTACAGCCAACTAACAATTTGAGCATCCTTGGAAAGGCTAACATAAATGCCCTTCCCGGTTAGTGAGATCAACAACTAACTTATCCATGGAGCCCTCAACTAATACCTGTTGGAAACAGGAGCAAACACCCGTAATTAAACAATGAGTCGAACTAGAACCCAGATGCAGATGGAGAGGACAAGACCAGGCTGCAGAAACACATAGAGACAGCTGACCTGAACAAGGAGGAGCTAACAGGCCCCCAGATTGATACCTGGGAAACCAGCATGGGACTGACCCAGGCCTCCCTGAATATGGGTCTCAGCCAGAAGGACTGAGCAGTCTAAGGGACCTCAGGCAATGTTTTTTACTACTTAAGTTTACTGTGAACCTTGTGGCTCTATTCAAATAAGTAATAAGTTTAAAAAATGGCATCAGGGTTTATACTCTTGAATTTTGTTAGTATTTTCTGGAAAAAAAATTACCTGTGTTCAAGATAGATAATTGCCTATAGTCTTTTTGTTGTTGTTGTTGTTGTTTCTTTATCAAGTTTAATGGTAGGTCTGACAAGATATGACCACTGGTATAATAGTAACAAAAATATTTGGTACTATCCAAAACCACATACTGATTGGGTTTAAGTGTTATTACCAAAATGCAACATATGCCTGAAACCATTTTAGCGGACAAGAACCTATGGAAAAACAGTCATTTTTCCCTAAGGGAGATTATCCCCACTTCTTCTAAATAAGTATTGTTAGAAAAGGATCCAAGAAGGGTGTCCCATTAGGACACTTCTGAGTATTTGTAAGAAAACACAAAGAAACCAAGATTTTTATTTTTTTGACTCAAAAGAAGTAATTAATATGAAAAGCCATTATTAGACAGATGTCCTATAAGAATTTTAACTTTATGTTTGGTGAAGGGACACTTTACAGCCTGACATTTGAAATATGGTAGGAACTTAGGTAGCAGAGACTTCAGGGAGCACAGACAGAGAATTCCGTTTGGAAAAAAATGTTGGCTAAGAAGCAATGAAACACATCTTGAGTTTTAATTTTGGATTAGGATTTATACTGAGATCAGACTGCTATTGCGAAATCACCCACCGAGTGAGCACTGCTCTGTGTGCCCCACAGTCACCAGCAGCCCACAGAGATCGGAAGACACTGCTTTTTTATAGAGTGTTGAACTTTCATTTTTTCACACCTCCCTCACATGCAGCTGGAGCGCCTTGAAGTCTCAGTATTACTGCTTCATTGCTGCTGCTGTAAGACTCAGTGTTCATATTTTTAGACATTCACTAAATGGGACAAAACATACCAGGAATTCAGGTGCTTGAAAAAAAGCATTCCCACTATCAATGGATGTTTTCAATATTTATATATTTCAAGTTAAAATTTCTTTGGCTGAAATTAATAATAATATATACTCAGAACTTAATATTTTATTATACCTATTATAAAAACTTACTAACACATTAGTGCTATTAAAAAACTGATCAATATTCTTCTAAATATCCTAACATATAGAATGATATATTTGTAGATATTATTTGTTTTCATATATGAATATACACATACAAACCAGATGCATGTCCATATTTACACATGATTTATGTACATATCTATGTGCTCACACACATACACTTAGCCCTGTTAAATTAATATGGATCTTAATTATTCATAATTTATGTTATACATACAGGTATCTGCAAGCATTATTGTCTTTTTGTGGCAATAATGTGTATTAAGAATTTAAACTCCCATTGTGAAGAGCTAGGGAATCTTTCAACATCATAGTGAATAAATATTAATCCAATATATCATGTCCCATACCAGCTAGCTACTAGTCCATATGTACATACATAGACAAAACCACAAATATATTAGTAGAAAATGACAATAGTTTTGATTTATGTAATGGATTCCTGACAGTGCTGCTTATAAATATAAGTCACCATGAAATTGAATGAGTATGCCAACTACAAAAATTAGTGATATTTTTCTCATCTTTTCCCATAATACATTTATATATTATGAAGGTTTTCTGTTTTCAGAACCCATTCATAATTTATTTCCCATAAACATTGTTACTGTTTATTTTCCTAGCTGTTACATTTGAACTTCTGTTTCAATGAGACTATACTGGTAGTGTAATGCATTTAACTATTGTATCCAGGGAGATGAAAATTAATTTTTTTGTTGAATTTCAATGAAAATATTTTATTACATTAGTGGGTATAATATAGTTTACAGGATTTAAGCTACATATACATCTATGTATTGGGATGTATCCTACTCATTCTGCAGGTATATGAAGCCCAGGCATCAAGAGTATGCTCATGACATCCCAAAAGATACTGCATAGACATCCAGCACACTTAGTATTCATATATAAGGCTTTCTGGGGAAGGATTGGTAGCCTGGTAATTTGGTTTAAAAGTAACTATAAAGAGTAGATGGGGGATTCAGGTTCCAGGGTTTTATTGTTAGAGAGCAAAGCTGAAGTGTAGATTCTCGAGTGGGCAGAGGCTTCCTTGCTTTCCCATTCCACTTCTGCCAAGAGAAATAACACATGGGCTCAAATCAATTTGTTGCCATATAGGATACACAGGCAGAGTCGATGGAGGTGCTTGCCAGCTGTCGACAGTTAAACATCCAAAATGGAGTCAGCTTCTATCATAATGTGACAGAATAAACTTTAGCCAAGCAAGTTATTACTGATTAAAATAGAAAGCTGAATTTACTTTAACTACTCTCTCTCTCTCTCTCTCTCTCTATATATATATATATATATATATATATATATATATATATATATCCATTCTTTGGAACTGTTTTTGATTTAGTCTGAATTTGTACTCATTATAGTGAGTGATACCAGATAATGTATGCATCCGTGCATCACATTGTAGCAAACTGAGCTGAAGAACTCTGTCTGTCACTGTAAGAGTCTGTTTTTAACATAGACAATATGTCTGTCTTGGTTGCTGCCAGCACGGCATTTCCAATTTTCTTAAGCATCTTTGAGTTTTGTCTTTAAGAAATAAAATTTCATTATTCCAGCTTCTTACAGGGCATCACCATCAAATGGATTTTCACTCATATTTCTATGACTTCTCTTCAAAGCAGGTGCTAACACCATATACAGAAATTTCTTCAGCCTAAAATTATTTTTCCTGTCTTTTCATGTTTTTGATAAACTTTGGAACAGCATGAAAAATTTCATTACCTGATGGATAGCCACAGTGATGTTGCAGATTCTTCAACACATTTTCAAGGTATTTTTATTGCAGTGTAAAATCAAAATAAAAAAGAACATGTGATATACAGGATATGTGAGTTCATTTGCTTCACTAATAGCTCAATTGTCAAAATAGTGAATGTGTAAGTAGCTACACAAGATCCCTTCCATTTCACTTTTCCCATGAATTTTTAATTATTGACAGTTTACCTAAATAGCTCAGTACTATATGAGTGGTTTGTGAAAATATTTTTGTTAACCCTGAGAATTTCAAAAAATAAATGTGTTTTAGTGTTATTCTGCCCTGTGCTCCCACTGTATCTCCTCAATAGCCAGTCCCATGACTTCATGTCCTTTTTAACGTTACTACCTCACTAAATCTAATTCAACTCCTTTTAATTAAGCTGTAGTAATTTTGAAATAAAAGTGAAACTTTTATCAAATTCATGAAAACTATGTACTTACCAGTTTTCTAAGTTTGTTTTAAATATTTTAAAGTAACTTTTAAGTGATTCAAAAATATACTCAAATATAGTATATAATAGTCATTTTAATGATGTTAGTATTTCTGGATATACTTTTTCTATAATATTTATATTAATACATATTTTAGAAACATTTATTACTTTTGGGATTTTACATAATTAAAAATAAGTTTAACATTTTTCTTACTATTTCTACCAGATTTGTCTTTATGGATGATGAAGTATTTAATATCATTGATTTCTGAAGTTTTAAAATAAAACTAATTTGAAGACTATGAGAGACTCAAAAAAAAATAAACAGTGAATATTACAGGTTTGTCCACCCTTTGTACAACACAATGATATCATCCATATAGATCCTTTTTTATAATCCATAGAGATCCTTCTTGAGGATTATAATCATTTAAAAATATAAATGTGTCAAGGAAGCTATATGAAACTATTATTTTATTTTTATATATTATTGGCAGTGGTTCCAGAAAAAAACTAGAAATGAATCTTTTACATTTATAATCAGATATAATATTCCTTTGATGAAAAATTATCATGGAAACTGAGTAGAAAGAGAAATATTAGAAATTTACCATTGGGAGTTTGATGCCGGTTTATACATGTGGTGGGAGAGAATAAGACAATATAGTTGGCTTAATATGTAATTCATAGTAGAATTTTATAAAGTAGGTAAAATTTTTGTATACTGACACTACAAGTTTCAGGTGGATATTTTCAATTTCTCCATTTAATTCTTACATTTTATCCACATTTATAATACTTTAAGCTATATTAAACATCCTGACATATGAAGTTAGTAATTCTTCATGGTAATGCAACATTCTAAATCTTCCAGAATGTTTCGGAATAATCCTGGCTTCAGCCCACTAGATGCCAGTAGATCTCCTACTTTCATTTTTATCATTAGAAATATCTGTAGACTTTGCCAAATGTTTGTTGGGGAAGATAAATACTTCAAACCCTGGATGAGAATCGTTAGTCAATATTGGGATTGCAATGCAGTTTAATAACAAGAAAATAAGAAAAAAATAGATCTTGGTAAAGGGTGGTTTAATTAGTGAATGGTTCGAGATGAAGTGAGAGCATTTAAAACAAGGGTGAAGAGAGTCTGATCAAGACACTGTGCCTATGAACATTTTGATTATATATATATTACTTTTTTAAGAAATGTATTTAATATAAGTGTGATTAGATATGTGTAACTATAATAATTAGAGAAAATGTCATTACTATAAGAGGAAGTGAGGGCTCAGAAGAAGTTTCATAAAGAGAGAGATGCTTGGACATGCTGTAAATAACAAATTCAATAACACTTCTCATATCTTCAAGGCTGAGAATGTTATGATGTGATTTTCTATAATTAGAAATCAGAGTTAACTAAATTGAAGAACTTTTTAGAACATCATTGGTGCTTTTGAATTAGTATAAGCTGTAATTAATGTTGTAGCTATGGCAAGTTAAGTCCTAAAATATTTAGTGTTGAGTCATTAATTCGGTAATACTTCAGAAAGTACCACAGAAACAAATGGTAAGTCATCACAAATATCCTCAGTGAACATCCAGAGCAGTCCCATTGTTGAACAATTGTTCTTATCTGAAATCAAGTTTTCAGGACAAGTGCAACAGAAAAATCTAAATGAGAAAACTTTAAAGTAATTATTTACATAAAAAGATGCAAATATTTTTATGTAAAGCTGATAAAAGTGAGTCTGAATAAAGAATTATTTTTGATTAACACATCCAGTGGAAACTCTATATTCCCTTTTGAAGACAATGTGAGAATTGGTTTCATGACTAAAGGAAAATAATAGGAAAGCAGATCTTCTAGATGAATCAGTAGGCTGGAAGCTGCTGTGTGTCCATTTTCTTAAGGAGACATGAACAAATAAATATCTACTCATATCAGATAGGAGGTTCACATAGTATGAAAATCACAAAGGTTCATTTTGAAGAACCAATGGCATATTGGATTTAGTTATAGAAATGTGGTAAGAGGTTGCTAACAGAAGGAGCTGGTATTTAAAAACAACTGTTTAGTGCAAGTCCACACCAATATTGAAGCTGCTCATAAATTGGAAATTTAGACTTTTATGCAAACTCTGGGCAGCAGAATAGGTTGGATGGTATCATTTCCCTAGGCTCAATTGTGTGAAACTTCAGAACCTTCCATTGATCATTATTTCTTCTTCTTTTTCTTCTTTTTCTCCTCCTCCTAATCTCCTTCTCCATCTTCTTCTTTTGTTATATCTTCTGTGGATTTTGAATCATGCATTTCAATACCATGTATCTCCCTGTCCTCTTTCCATTGCAGTTCCTCCCTTGTAACCTGCCCCACAAATCAAAAGCAAATTAAAGCAAAAGCAAACAAACAAAAACAAACCAAACACAAACAAATGAACTGCTTCTTTAAAACTGTTTGGCTGATCTATTTAGTTTACTGACCCTTTTGTGTTCAGAGGCCTCTAGGCTCTCAGCTGCTCTGGGTGTGTTCCTAAGAAGTCCTTACAGCTTAAACATACTTGGGCAGGGCAAAGCCAGAGTATTTGGTTAGATCCAGGTTATTACTCAAACTTTTGACTTGATTACTCCCCGAGTTTAGCTTTAGCAAATTTCCCTTAAGGATGGAATATTTCACCTCCCCTTAAAATATCTTCTTGTTTTACATCATTTCTAAGCCTTCATTTCTTAGAAAATTTTTTCCAAGAATTAAAGTTTTAACCTCTTAGGGAATGGCTACACAAGAAAAATCTTTAACAGCTCTCTATAGGAAACATAAAAGCAGTGTGAACATAGAAGTTGGGGAAAGGAAGTAATTAATAGGGACGGGAAGTATTAAGAAAATTTTAACTTGAGTGGAATGACCGAACTACAGTCTATGTGAACATTCCATAATGAGAACATTATTATATATAATTTATACATTTTAGCAAATCTTTTATATACAAATATCACCATGTTTGATCAGATTTCACTTTCTATATTAAGAAAAGTATGAATAAGTAGGGTAACTGAATTAAAAATGATTGTTTTCTCATAATTTAGTTACTAATATCAGGTCTCAATATTTTTCACAATTGAATAGACTTCAAAATATTTTATAATATATTTAAATGTTGAGCACTATTTTGTATAGCATATGTGCAGCTTGATTCTAGTGGTTTATTTAATTTTATAAATGGTGAAGATGTGTAATACAAATCAAAAAAGCTTACTTAGATTTAAATTTAATAGAATAGTGGCCATGTAGAAAGTGCAAGAAACAATCATAAAGGCATATAGTGAATAATAATGTTTTCTGCACCACTTCAAATGATATTTTGCTGTGTTTATAATGATTAGGCTTTTCCTGGAAAATCACCAGATGCTCATAACATTAAGGTTAGTTCAATGTTTATTCTGTGTTGTAGAGGTCATGCGTCACTTACAATTTCTTTCATTTCCTCTTTAGGCTATTGCTTGCACTTGATAAAATTTCCAACCACTGTTATAATTCTAATTAGAAAATATTTTGTCAACAATGTATACGGTGTATTTTCTTCACATTAAAATTTCCTCTTGGCTTTTTAAAAAATGTATTTTTAATATATAAGGCTACATTCTTCATCAAGCTTGTAGCATACACATTTTCTCTGTTAAACCCTACTTGTGTTTTAGATTTTTCTTATCACCTTAGGAAGTACTTCTTTGTCATTATCCACTATCTGCCCTTATAGCACTGTGCAGTAGGTCTTATTTTTTATCTGGTAAAATGTGGTTGAGATACAACTATTTCAAATAATGTGAATGTGGCAATCATTTCAACCACCTCTTGAAGGGGAAAATGAATACGTACAATTATTCTTTTAGTAAGGAAAATTGAGGGGTAGTAGATATGTGAGAAGGGGGAAGATGGCTGGGCACCTTGGGACCTTGGAGAAGTATAGGGATGGAGGAGAAACTGTGGTCAGGGTATGTTTTATAAGAGGAGAAGTAGGCAGGGGGAAGGGGGACTGTAGCTGGTGCTCTGTTGTAGCTCTAGAGCTAAAACTGAGGAATTAGGTCTGGAGAACACACACAGAGAAAGAGAGAGAGAGAGAGAGACAGACAAAGAGAGAGAGGGGTGGGGGAGGATCTGTGGACTGCCTATTTGGTTTTTCTTCCAGGCAGGCACCTGTTTTTTTTTTAGGTAACACTGGCTGACCTGGAACTCCCTCTCTAGACCAGGCTTGCCTCAAATTCAGAGACTCTACTGGATTTGTCTCTTTGAGAAATGGAATTAAATGTGTGAGTTTTAAAATTCAAAAACTTTATGACTTTACAATACTCATTCCATTTTTAGATATTAAGTTATACCCATGATCACAATATTTGAGCAAATGAATGCTTTGCATTACAGAAAATCAGGTGTGAAATAATAAAAAAAACCTAAGAAATATAATAATGATGATATTTGCTGTTAAACACTATATGAATTCAGACCTAGGGTAGAACAAAAGAGCAGTGACAAAAATAAAAACTTAATTGCATTGATTCTTAGAATAGTGTACTATATTCATAAATCGGTGCCTTGTCCAGTGTGGCATTAACTTTCATCAAGTAAATTTTATGCATGGTAATAAAGACAGTTCACTCTAGTTGCCCTTAACATACATTCAGCATTAGCTCATAAACAGAAAATCTTTGTATGCTATCCACATAAATAATTGTCTGTATAATCATATCCTCAAAAGTTTGTAGGTCATATTGGATAAGACAGGCTGATATTCTCTTTATCAAGATGCTTCTTAAGTCTAAGTTAGTAACTAGGGACATTTAAAGTCTTACAGTAAACAAAACAACTAAATAATTCTTGTCTTTTAATAAAGTATTACTAAAATCTTTACTGGAAATTATAAGAAAACAATGTTAAATATTTTAATCAACATCTAAATATACTCACAATAATTGTTTGCAGACCTTAGTGAAACATATAATCAAGGGCATTATATGTTATTACATAGCAATAAAAAAGGATACAATATGATTGTAATAAAGTTCTTAGTTGTACATAGTTTTTAAGTAAATGTACTCATGGTGACAGATGTCTTAAAGAAAATTTCATCAACTTGATTATGCAAATTATATATTCAGAATTGCCTAAAGTTAAAGGATTTCAGAATTTTAGCATATGTTCTTCATTTAAAAACAATATGAAATTTTATTCCTTGTTAAGAATATTCCCTACAACATTAGAAACATCTTCCCAAATAATTGTATTAAGGTTTAACTACATATGTATTTATATAAATCTTTATAAAATAATTCTTAAATGTACTTTTAAATGTATCAAAACTCAATTATAAACATCTAAGGATTTCAAATTATGAAAATTCTTCTTAATTTCTTTGAAGAAATTATCAGTATTATATTTTTGTTGTATTTATTCTTCTGGTAAAATTTCATTAATGTTTGTCGGTGTCTACATACTGTTATTACATATTACTCTTTGTAAGTACTTGGGATAACACATTGCAATGAAAGTTCATAGTTTGTGATTTTAGATATCAATGTGGAATCTATTACTTTTCTTTCTACTCTTTGTTTTCTGTTATTTCTCATTCCTATATCATAAGAACAATTAATGAATTGTGTATAATTTAAATTGAATAAATATTATTTAACAGAAAAATGTATTCTCAAATATAATATGATATTTGCTATCATGACATTTATTTTGAAATCCTCCTGGTTATATGATGACCTTTAAGCAACATAGCAAGATTAAGCAAGCCCAACTGACTGACATATGTAAGTCTTCAATTATGATTTGGGATGTCAGTATCATCTCTTCAAAGAGAAGAAATATGTACTAATTGAAAAATTACTTCTATACATCTCTCATTACCAATGCTTGCAGACTTTCATTTTCCAAAATTTAGGAAGGTACACCTTCCTGTCCCAGAAATAAATTTGAGACAGCATGTATATTTTAATACAAAAAAAATCTTTCAGGAGATATAAGTTTCAGGTCTAGACATTAACTCAAGAGAGCTGAAATCACCCCCCCTTTTTTTTGTTCATAGATGTTGAAAATCTGCTGGTAATAAATAGATGAGATTAATATACAAAGCAGGGCTAGCTGCCAAAACTTTTTACAATGATGGCGCTAAAATATAAAGTAATATCTTTCAAAACAAAATAGCAGCAGTTTCCAACATTTAGCTGAATTCATGATCTCCAATTCTTTGTGTTAGTTACATATGCAATTAATGTTTATGAAGACATAGAAATGCCTAATCATAGGGATTATGTGGAAATAATGGCTATCATTTTTCAATAACATTTCATACATTTTTCTCTTCTGCTTAGCTACTGGAATGTAGGTGGTGGGGAAGAACCGGTCTAGACAACTTGAAGCTTGCAATCATCTAGAAAGGACACTTATTAGAAATAGAGGCTCTAGAACCATCAGGCTTCTAAGAATAGAATCTGTTAAAAAAAAAGAAAAGAAAAAGAAAAAAGAAAAAAAAACATGTGAAATTCATGAGTGACTAGGTGACTAGTCCAAAATCAAGATTGAGATGACATTTGTAAAACAACTGGCAGCTTATTTGAAACTATACAAAGTATTGCAAAGAATATCAGGTCTGAATTCCTGGTGTACTTAGATTGAGATACTAAACAAGTTGTATACAATTACTGGGTCTGTGAAGATACTGTTAGAATTCAATCTAATATGATCTTATGAAAGGTTCATGCCATAATATAAACTGTTAATGAATGAAATCACAGGGATAGAGGAAAGTCCTACAGGATCAAGGATTAATGAAAAACCAATTTAAAACACTTATTTAAAGTAAAATTATATTCTTGTCATGAAACTGCTAGCAAGAAATCTTAGAACTCAGGATGCAGAAGGAGGAGGAATAGCAGGAGTATAAATTCAGCCTGTCTTACATAGTGAGGCACAGTCTGTAAAATACAGTCATGCAAATAACATCATAACAGTTTTGAGTGTTTTCTTCATTAGCTTTCTTATAGCTCATTTAGAATTACCAACTGTGGTGGTTTGATTAAAATAACTCCCATTGGCTCATAATGAGTGGTACTATTAGGAAATGTAGCCTTGTTGGAGGAAGTATGTCACTGGAAGTGGATTTTGAGGTTTCAAGTGCACAAGCCAGGCCCAATGTCACACTCTCTTTCTGCTGCCTGTGGATCCAGATATAGAAGTATCAGGTACTTCTCCAGCACTATGATTGCCTGCAAGCCATCATGCTTTTGCCAAGATGATAATTGCTTAAATCTCTCAACTGTGTGTTAGCCCTAAATAAATATATTCCTTTATAATAGTTGGCATGGTTATGGTGTCTTTTCATAGCAATAAATACCCGAACTAAGACACCAAGTGATTACATAATAAGGGACAGGCCATAGAATGACACTTGTGAAGTGGATAATGAAAGATGTGTGAAACCAAATTACCCTCGGGTGTTCTGGTTGATGATGGTGTGCTGCATGTATCAGAAGTGGTAACACAAGGTTAATTCCATCAAGTTAATTGTAACAACAATTGTATGAGTTAGAACCTTCCAATTTGGTGTCAAATTTTATTCATCACATTTACCTTCACATTATACACTAAAAGCACAGATTTATGATTTTTAATTCACTTGAGACATTATTTTTCATCCTACTTTATGTTAGAGTAACTTAAGTCACTCAGTGTATTGAACCTAAGTTAAATTTCTCAAGCCTAATAAAAATTTAACAATAATCTGTTTTATTTATTGTATATTGTTTTTATAGGGTTTATTAGTATTAGTTCAATATAAGAAATCCTTAAGTGACAGAAATGTGGAAGTATTATGAGGATTCTTTTCAGATAAAGAAAGAAAACAACAAAATCTTAAGACTCTGTTCATCTATTTGATAACAGTTTTCTGGTTCAACAATGAATTCCTCTCTTGTTTAAAGATCCAGCTTTTCTAACTTTAACTGTTAACAGAAAGCAAGGTAAAGCAATGCAAAATTAGAAAACTGACCTCATGATTCATTTATATTATTGTACATGAAAATGTTTTCAAATACATAGCTATCAAATAAAATGTATCATCATGCTGTCCATCATTTGCTCTTTTATTTGTTTGTTCTCATCAACTTACCTTTTCAGTAAGAGTATTAGCTAATTAGTCACATATAAGATCTATTAAACTGTTTCTTATTTATTTATTTTTATTTTTTTTTCTTATTTTACATATTGATCCCAGTTCCCTCTTGTGCCCATCCTCCCCTGTCCCCTACAGACCCCTCCTACATCCCATCACCCATTCACTCCCAAAGGAGAGTGAGGACTACCATGACAAATCATCAAAGTCTGTCAAATAATTGTCTCTAGGCTAAAGGAGTATCCATCCATGGGGAATAAGTTCCTCAAGTCCTTTCCTGCATTAGGGATACATCATGGTTCCACTTCATGTGCTCCCCTTGTTCAGGTCAGCTGTTTCTGTTGGTTTCTCCAGCCTGGTCTTGACCGCTTTGCTCATCACTTCCCCCTCTCTGCAACTGTATTCCAGGAGTTAGGCTCAGTGTTTAGCTGAGGGCTATAGGACAGCATATAAGCTAGACATATGGAGGAGGGCCAAGGCCATGTATTGAATAATATGACAGACTTTGAAGACGCCCCCCCCCACCATGGAAGTCCTCACCCTCCCTGGGAACGGGGATTGGGCTGGGGTTGGGAAGGGGTTATAGGGGAAGATGGGAGGGTTAGGAAACTGGGGTGACAAGTAAAACAACTTTGTTTCAAATTTAAATAATAAAAGGGAAAAAAAAGCAGTCATCAATCTCATCATCAGGCAAAGAGCATTAAAGGTAGCCTCTCCACTATTGCTTAGATTGTTAGTTAGGCTCACTCTTGTAGGTCTCTAGACATTTGCCTAGTGCCAGATTTATCTTCAAACCTATAAAGGCTCCCTCAATCATGGTATCTCTTTTCTTGCTCTCCTCTATATTTTCCCTGACTCAACCTTCCTGCACCCTCATGTTCTCCTCTCTCCTCCACTTTTCACTTCTCTTTCTCCTAAATCCCCCCCACCTTCCCCCAATTTGTCAAGTCCCTTCTAATGAGGAATCATATATGTCTTTCTTAGGGTCCTTCTATGTCTCTCTTAGGGTCCTCCTTGTTTCTTAGCTTCTCTGGCAATTTGGATTGTAGGCTGTTTGAGTACATACCATGTTTTTCTTTTTGTGACTTGGTTACCTCAAGCAGAATGGTTTCTTTAGTTCCATCCATTTGCTTGCAAATTTTAAGATTTTTTTCCACTGAGTAGTACTCCATTGTGTAAATTACCACTTTTTCTCCTTCCATTCCTCTATTGAGGGGCATTTAGGATGCTTCCATTTTCTGGCTATTACAAATAATGCTGCTATGAACATAGCTTAACAGATGTCCTTGTTGCCTGAATGTGCATCTTTTGATTATATGAATAAAATTGGAATTGCTGTATCTGGTGGTAGACTGATTCCCATTTTCCTTAGGAACTGCTATACTGATTTTCAGGTGGCTGTAAAACAGGTAAGGATATGTTTTCTGAATTGGGCACAGTTAAAGTCAATTTTATAAAATTTACTTTTGCCTCATTATCCTAAAATAAAATTCTAGAAGTTTGGAAATTTGAAACCCCAAATATTTTATGTAAGGGTGGTATCACCCAGCATCAAATAAATTACCCTTTGCAATGGATGGAGATCATTAAGAAAACCAAACATTTCAAAGTTTATTGTATAGCTGCCCAGTATCCTAGGTACATCTACAACATATTTTCAGCAAATTCGTGCTTAGGGAACACTTACAAGAAGAATTTGAAAGATTGGAAGTGCCACAGGAACAGGAAGTTTGCTGTATGTCTCAGGAATGTCAGCAGCTATACCCATAACATCTTACCCACACAACTGCCTAAGCAAGAGAATGTCCAAGACAAAAGTAAACATGCCAAAGTGGACTAGGATAGCCAAGGAGGAATAAACTCTACACAAAATATGACAGGCAACTGAAGAATACTGATATCAGGGGTCAGTCTTTCACAGTGAAGAGCATACAAATTGGCTTCCCAACACCAAATAGTAGCCCTAAAAATATTTGTGAGATTACTGATGTGAGTTTAGACATTTTCCCCTGTAGTTAGGGGTCTTCTGCTTTGGAGATTGGTTTAGAATACTGTCACACTCAGGTGTCTGCTTGAAAAGAATGTGGGAAGTGACATGGGAACACAGGTGAGACATTATGACCCTTAGGCTTGTCAAGGGAAGGGTAGCGTTCTAGTGTGGGTCTATTGAAACTCATGGAAGATGAGTGGGCTAGGAGACAAAGGGATGGGTATAGTTCTGGGCAGTAGTCTAGAATCTGTCTAGAAATGGAGGTACAAAGAGCTATTATTAACTTTTATGTGTTTGTCTTGGTAAACAAGTTTATGATCTAAATTACAGTTAGATATTACTGAAGATTTTTACTTTGTAGCATAGGATTATTTCAAAATTATACTTATGCCTAAAATATATATTTATATTAAAATAATTAATTTTGCTAACATAAATTATTACATATTTACATATCTATATTTTAAACGAAGTATCTGCACAACATAGATTTTAAATAGAAAAAAATGCTGATGAATTCTCCTGTAGCAGCATTTATTAGATAGAGAATCCCTCAAATCAGAAGTGTCACTTAATTACACATGTATCTTATTTGATAGCAGAAATGGAAAAGAAATCATACACTCAGTAGGAAGCCAGAAACCAAAGCAGTTGTCCTTATAATTTATAATGTACAGAAATTCTACTCACATCATCCACCCATAGAAGAAAGTGCCAATTTGTCACTTGTATTTCAATTTCACTTATTAAGACCTATAATTAGCCTCTGTGGATGATAACCACAAAAAGAGAGGACAAAGAGAAACAAAGTTCAATCAGGACAAAAATTGAACTGACCACCTATGTGGTCAAATTTAAAAAGTGATACTGAAAAACAAACAAAACAAAACAAAACAAAACCAAAAAACCCTGAAACTACAGAGAATTCCTTTCCATTCAGTGACTCTATGGCAGTTTCCAATATTTCTCATAAGTATATTCCTATTTAGGGTAAGTCACGTTGCATCTTTGCTAATGGGAAACCAGCAGGATCCTTCTCTCCTCAAATATGATTGCAAAGCTTCCTACAGTGGAAAAATTAAAAAAAAAATGTTTCCACATCACTAATTATCAAAGCCTGAAAGAAGCCATGGAAACCAACATTTCTTTTTTAGGAATTTCACTTATAGTTGTAGGTATAGTGGGGTATTAATTAGGGTTTAGTCACAGGCACACAGCACAGCAAGTGTTCTTGAATTATAAAGGCAAGGAAGTACATTTTAATACAAAACCAGAACAATTCTTTTGAAGAAAGACAATTCAAATTTAAAAAAATACAATAACACAGTGCAGGAATTATTGTTCAAAATTATAAATTGATAAAAAGGATTTTATCATTCGGTTTTGAAAATATAAAAGTGTTTCTCAATAACAGATATAAGAAAAAATTAATATTCAAATCTATATTATACATACAGTAAAATATTACACAAAATTTTTTCACATGCTTAAATAGTTCATTCTTTAAGGCAGATTCATTGTCTTTATAATGGTTTTGTCAAATAAAGGTAAACTTATAATTTTATATGCACATAAATAATTATCAAATAATTCTTCTATAATAGAGGAATATTACATAATTGAATAATTCTCTTAAAAGAAGGAGGAATTTAAATAGAAGAAATAGCAGAATTTTTATTTGTGCACTATTAGATTACTCATATTTGAACGGTTTGTACCTTCACCATGAAATTACACATTTTAATTTCTTTGACAATGTGACTAAATTTTATTCCATTAAACAAGGAAACTAATGCTGATTTTGTTACTAGTATATTTTAAGGCATTTTGCATGACATAATTATAAAATAAACATGTGAGGGGAATAAACATTCATTTGACCACATAAGTTATTTTGAATCACTACTGCCAGAAGTGATAAATATTTAAATTTAGGAGAGTCATGGCTATCTACTAACCTATTATTTTGTTTTAAGCTATATAATTATGAAAATCATATCATAGACTAAGTCAACTGTCTAGCCCCTGAAACCTGGGATCCAACCATTATCAGTTCATAACTCATTTCTCTAGTTCCATGATAATAACCATATATAAGCCACATGTTGTGACATGCAACTCCTTCTAGTATCCTTATGTTGTATTATACCAGTTGTATTATAATTAATATTTCATTCGTATATTTGTATTTAACTGTAAAATCATGAAGCTCCCAAGGAAGATTACTTAGCCTTTCTTACTGTCACACTAAAAATTAAGTACTATTAAATGAAGGGAATCATGCAATTAGTCATGGCAGATAGGGAAGCAAACAATGAAGAGATGAGATAGAAAATTTGGGTCAGATTGTCATTACTAACTTGCACCAAGACTTGGGAATCTGGTGCCAGGTGTTTATTATCCACATATTTAAACCATTATAACTTGGAAAAGAAGTTCTGTGGTATAATAAATCCTGTAATGCCAACAGAAATATAATGAAAACAAAATTGAATCAGGGTACATGTCATTTCGTTCAAAAATCAGGGGCTGGATATATGCTTCCTGTACTAGCTTAAGGGCCTAAGGAAGAGGCTGGCCTGATCTCTGACATACAGATAGTATAGAAATTATTTGACTTCTTGGATAGCTCTTATTCTTCATGTGGAAGCTTGGGTAGGCTGTGGCTATACAAATAATCTAAGTATCCTTTAGACTGCTAGTCTTTGTTTTAACAGCTTGAAGAGCCCTTGGCTCTAAAGGTCATTTAGATTACTCATCACATCTGATATTGGTTATTGGACCTTGATATGACTTGGCCTAACAGATAACTCAGATCACCAGACTGTTAATCACTTCCAATTCCAAGCTATCTGAGTGGAAATGTGGAGATACACAGAAAGCTCAAATTGATGACATATTACAGACAAAAGTTGATGTATTAACACAAGTAATAGGATGGTTAGGACAGAAATGTTTGTCCTTACAAGAACAAGTATCTTTAAGATGTGATTAAAATTCTACTAACTTTTATGTTACTCATTTAGCTTGTAATGATTCAACACTAGATTGGGGAAATATTCAGTCATATTTGTCAGGAAATAAACTAGCTTTGTTAATGATCATTTACATACATTCAATATTATTGAACCCACATTTGCAAAAACCTTTCCAAATTCTTAATCAGAACAAGTGTTTGCAGATAAACTATCTGGCCTGAATCCTAAGGGTTTATTTCAAAGTTCTGTCCATACTCTTGGGGATTTAGGAATTACTTTAATTATTGTAGCTTTAATATTGCTCTTGTTATATCAATGCATTTTAATCCCTAATATAGATGTGGTTCAGACCCTTTGGTTAAAAAGGTTAATGTTTCAAAACTAAAATTAAAAAGGGGGAGGAGGATTGTGCAGATGCAGAGCTGGCTTAAGGTGCAGTTTCCTCTTGAGTCAAATAAAGCGAGAGTTGAGATAAAAATGTTGACATACCAAGCACAAATGGAACCATACTTCCTCTATTTATGTTCAACGTTCTGCTAGAATTTGGTCTCCAAGACAAGGAAGTAGCTCTTGAGTTCGGTGAGTGGGATCCATGTTCTGCTTACTGAGGAAATGTTTGTGGCCACATTCTTCTTTAAATATAACAGAGACATTGTCTAATACTAAGGAGACATCTCATGATTCTTTTTGTGGTCTGAGTGTGGTGAGTTTGTTAGACAATTTTCTAACCTTGGATATAACAGTACTGAAATATAAAGTGCCTCAGCTAACATAGGACAGGCACGGACTCCGTGAATGTGTATCTGTTAGGAGGCTTAGGGACCTCTGAAAACGGAACCAGGATGTATCCCAAGTACACCAATGGACTTTGGGAGCACATTTCCCATGGAGGGATACTCACTTAGCCTAGATACACAGGGGAGGGCCTAGGCCCTAGCCCAAATGACTTGACAGATATTGATACTCCTCATGGAAAATCTCACCCTCATTGGGGAGTGAATGAGGGATGGGAAAGAGGGGTCCATGGGGAGGAATGAGAGGATGGGAGGGAGAGGGAACTGTGATTGATATGTAAAATAAGAAACAATAAAAAATTAAAAATAAATAAAATACATCTCCTGTATCATGATCTATGTAAGATCGCTACCCAGGGCCCCTAATGCACTAAATGTTGACATGGAAGCACATATTTTTTACATCCTTCCCATTGTAAAGACAATCCTGCATGGTTAACATTTCTGGTTTCTCTGGCGATCTGTTGGTACAAGCAAGGGTCTTCTTGTTGTACTATCAAAAATGAAATATAGAATATACTCACTAAATATTTATTGTAAATATAATCTCTTGTAATGTATTATAAATTCTAATTATATGTTACTGAGTCTTCGGTAATGGTTTATTGTTTAATGTCCTTGTCTACAAGACTGAAGATCAAAGTATGAAACTCTAGAAGTCATGTAAATGATGGAAAGAGTGGCAGGCCACTTAGAAGTACAACAAACGTGAGATAGCAGAGGCTGTAGTTTGGCACAACAACTGTTTTATATGATTAACAATTCCAGGAAACTGTAGGTCTTATTAAAGTTTCTTCCTTTAATGAACAAAAGGAAAACCTATTGAGGATGTTCTACAATATTAAGTAGAGACATTTCCTCATGCATGTGTACTCAGACATACCGATACTAAAAATACAGAAATTTGTGAAAATTTATAGACAAGACCAACTGATAGAAACACACACACATACACACATGCACACACACAAGTTCCTATATGCATATACACATGCACACAAAAACAGAAAAAGGGAAAAAAACTATACATTTTTCAATACAATTTAAATAAAAATATTTTGTATAATATGTGTTAAGTTTATAGTAACAGTTTGAGTTTCATGAAATTGCTTTTTAATTATATTTTATGATTTTTAAATTAAAACATATTTATAATAGAATTGATCAATCTCCCAAATGTGTTACTAAAGAAATTCATGCATTAACAACTTGCTAAGAAATTGCTTCTTCAAGCAGGTATAGCTATCCTAATAACTAACAAGTTAGACTTCAAACCAAAATTAATCAAAAGAGATGAAGACCATCATTACATATTCATCGCAGGAGAAATCCATCAACACAAAGTCTCAGTTCTAAACATCTATGCCCCCAATGCAAAGTTACCCACATTTGTAAAAGAAACACTACTAAAATCAAAGCTCATATAAAACCTCACACACTTATAGTAGGAGACTTCAATACACCACTCTCAACACTAGACAGGACCACAAAACAGAAACTCAACAAAGAAACAAAAAACTAACAGAAGTTATATCTCAACTGGGGTTAATAGACATCTATAGAACATTCCATCCAAAGACAAAAGAATATACCTTCTTCTCTGCTCCACATGGAACCTTCTCTAAAATGGACAACATACTAGGTGGCATAACAAATGTCAACAGATAGAAGAGAATAGGAATAGTCCCCTGTATCTTATTGTACCACCATGCTTTAAAATTGGAATGCAACAACAACACAAATAGCAGAAAACCTGCAAACTCATGGAAACTGAACAATGTGCAATTGCACCACACCTGGGTCAAAGAAGAAATAAAGAAAAAAATTAAGGACTTTTAATATTCAACGAGAATGAGGACACAACATACCTGAACTTATGGGACACCTTGAAAGCAGTGCTACGAGGGAAGTTTATTGCACTAAGTGCCCATATGAAGAAAACAGAGGATAGTCACATAAGAAAATTAACATCACAACAGAAAGCCTTAGAACAGAGAGAAGCTAATCCACCCCGTAGGAGTAGACTCCAGGAAATAATCAACTTGAGGGCTGAAATCAACAAAATAGAAACCAGGAAAAGAATACAAAAAAATCAATGCAACAAAGAGTTGGTTTTGTAAGAAAATCTACAAGATAGACAAACCTTTATCCAAATTAATGAAAAAAGCAGAGAGAGAACATGCAAATTAACAAAATCAGAAACGAAAAGGGGAACATAACAACAGACACATAGGAAATCCAGACAATTTACAGGTCATACTTTGAAAATCTGTAAACCACAAAAATTGAAAATTCAAAGTAAATGGAAAAATTTCTGGATAACTATCACTTACTAAATTAAATCAAAAACAGACAAACAACTTAAATAGACCTATAACCCGCAATGAAATAGAAGCAGTCATTGAAAGCCTTCCAACCAAAAAAAGTCCAGGGCCAGATGGATTCAATGCAGAATTCTACCAGACATTCAAGTAAGAACTAATACCACTACTCCTCAAACTGTTTCACAAGATAGAAATAGAATGTTCATTGCCAAACTCTTTTTATGAGGCCACAATAGCATGGGTACCCAAACTTCACAAAGACACAACTAAGAAAGAAAACTACAGACCAATATCCCTGATGAACATAGATGCAAATATACTCAATAAAATACTGGCAAACCAAATTCAAGAATACATCAGAGAAATCATCCACCATGACCTAGTAGGCTTCATCCCTGGAATGCAGGGATGGTTTAACATATAAAAAAATATCAACGTGATCCACCATATAAACAAACTGAAAAAGAAAAGCCATATGATTATCTCCCTAGATGCAGAAAAAGCCTTCGACAAAATTCAACACCCTTTCATGATAAAGGTCTTGGAGAGGTCAGGGATAACAAGAACATACCTAAACATAATAAGAGCAATATACAGCAAAAGAAATGCCAAGATCAAACTGATTGGAGAAAAACTTAAGCCAATTCCTCTAAAATCAGGAACAAGACAAGGCTGCCCTCTCTCTCCATACCTCTTCAATATCTTACTAGAAGTTCTATCTAATGCTATAAGACAACAAAAGGAGATCAAGGGGACCCAAATTGGAAAGGAAGAAGTCAAACTGTCTCTATTTGCAGATGATATGTTAGTTTACATAAGTGACCCAATAAACTCTACCAGGGAACTCCTACAGCTGATAGATACCTTCAGCAAACTAGCAGGATACAAGATAAATTAAAAAAAATCTGTAGCCCTACTATTTTAAGACAAAATGAGACAGAGAAAGAATCAGAGAAACATCACCCTTTACAATAGCCACAAGCAACATAAAGTATCTTGGACCAAACAAGTAAAAGACCTATATAATAAGAACTTTGTGGCTCTAAAGAAAGAAATTAAAGAAGATACCAGAAAATGGAAAGATCTCCCATGCTCTTGGATAGGTAGGATAAACATAGGAAAAATGGTAATCTTGCCAAAAGCAATCTACAGATTCAATGCAATCCCCATTAAAATCCCACCACAATTCTTCACCGACCTTGAAAGGATAATAATCAACTTTATATGGAAAAACAAAAGACCCAGGATAGACATAACAACCCTGTACAATAAAACAACTTCAGGAGGCATCACCATTCCTGACTTTAAACTCTACTACAGAGATGTGCTTCTGAAAATAGCCTGGTATTGGCACAAAAGTAGACAAGTAGACCAATGGAATCAATTTGAAAATCGTGACATTAACCCACACACCTATGAACACCTGATTTTCAACAAAACTGCTAAGATTATAATATGGGGCAAGGACAGCATCTTCAACAAATGGTGCTGGCACAATTTGATGAGGGTGTGTAGAACACTACAGATAGACCCATGTCTGTTGCCATGCACAAAACTCAAATCCAAATGATTCAAAGTCCTCAACATCAATCCAGCCACATTGATCTTCTTAGAAGAGAAAGTAGGAGGTACCCATGAACAAATTGGTATAGGAGAACACTTCCTGAACATAACTCCAGGGGCACAGACACTGAGAGAAACAATTAATAAATGGGACCTCTTCAAACTTAGAAGCTTCTGTAAGGCAAAGGACACTGTCAACAAGACCAAAAGGCAGACCACAGACTGGGAAAAGATTGTCACCAATCCTATATCTGACAAAGGGCTGATCTTCAAAATATACAAAGAATTCAAGAAACTAGTGAACAAAACACTAAATAACCCTATTAAAATATGGGGTACAGAACTAAAGAAGGAATTCTCAATAGAGGAAATCAAAATGCTGAAAGACACTTAAGAAAATGCTCCACATCCTTACCTATCAGGAAAATGCAAATCAAAACAACTTTGAGATACCATCTTCCTCCTGCCAGAATGGCTAAAATTAGAAACACCAATAATGACTCATGTTGGAGAGGATGTGGAGAAAGGGGAACACTCCTCCACTGCTGGTGGGAGTGGAAACTCATACAGCCATTTTCGAGATCAGTTTGGCAGTTCCTCAGGAAAATGGGAATTAGTTTACCACAGGACCTGGCAATCCCCCTCTTAGGCATATACCCAAAGGATTCACATCCATGCAACAAAGACATCTCTTCAACTATGTTCATAGCAGCATTATTTGTAATAGCAAGAACCTGGAAGCAACCTAGATGCCCCTCAATTGAAGAATGATTAATGAAGATGTGGCACTACTCTGCAAAAAAAAAAAAAAAAAAAAATGGTATTTTGAAATTCGCAGGCAAGTGGATGGCACTTGAAGAAACCATCCTGAATGAGGAAACCAGTCACAAAAAGAGGAACCCAGTATGTACTCACTCATATATAGATTTTAGGCCTAAATCAAAGGATCACCAGCCTATAATTCACACCACCATAAGAACTAGGATACAAGGTGTATTCTAAGAGATTCATATAAACTCCCTCATAGAACTGGTAAGGGACAAGTCCCCCAGAGCTCAGGGGAAGTGGGGGGGAGGGCGTGAATGGAGAGAGAAGTAGGAGAAAATGAGGGAAGGAAAGGAAAACATGTGCGACCAGGAAGATTGATCCTGGTTAGGAATAGAAGACAGGAAAGAGAGAGAGACAGAGACACAGAGTGAGAGAACATAAAAGAGGGAGCCAATATTGGTTTGAAGATAAAATTGAACACAAAGAAAGGTCTAGAGAACTACAAGACTGCTGCAAAATAACAATATGAGCTTCCATGGAAAGGATACCATAATTGCCCTTCTTGGATAATGAGATCAACAACTAACTTATCTATGGAGCCCTCAACTAATGCCTGTTGGAAACAGGAGCAAACACCCATACATAAACACTGAGTCGAAGAAGAACCCTGATGCAGATGGAGAGGACAAGTCCAGGAGGCAGAAACACATAGAGGCAGCTTACCTGAACAAGGAGGAGCTAACAGCCCCCAGACTGATATCTGGGAAGCCAGCATGGGACTGACTCAGGCCCCCCTTAATATGGGTCTTAGCCAGAAGGACTGAGCAGTCTAAGGGACCTCAGACACTGGAGCCAGGATGTATCCCTGGTGCACAAAAGGACTTTACGAACACATCCCCCATGGAGGGATAACTGCCTTAATATAGAGACAGGAGAGAAGCCGTAGTCCCTACTTCATATGACCTGTCAGACATACATGACCCCAACTGGATGGCATTCCCCTACATATGGAACTTGGGAGAGGGGATGGGAGGGGAGGGTGGTTAGAGTGCATGTGAGAGGCCAGAGATGGTAAAAGGGAGGGAAGGAGGGAGGGAGAAGGAACTGGGATCGACATGTAAAATAATAAATTATATTTAAAAAAAATGCTTTGACCAAAATTTAAGTTCAAGGACAATTTACTGTGGAAAAGGATTTCTATTTTTGTTTCCACAGAAAATGAAAAGATGTGGATTTCTTCCAGACTAATGTAGTTTGATCAAGCCAGACCACCTGAAACAGAGTACCAGGTGATCTTACATTCATAACAGCTGGACAAAGCAGCCTTACAGACTACAGCTAGGATTTCTGAATCTTCTTCGAATCCCCCATGACAGCACCCCTTACCAGCAGGAAGTAGTTGTGAAAGAACGACACCCAAATTCCCAAATATTGTCTATAAGTGTTTGTTTTCATTTAAATGGACTTGATTATATAAAATAAGTAAAAAATAAAAGAAAAGAAATTTATTCTTACGTAATGCTCAGAAAATATTTTTTACTAGTTATAATATATTATCCCAAAATAATATAATGGATTATAATTCATAACTTCATAAAGTCAACCACCATTAGAAATTGTTACAAAACACACACACACACACACACACACACACACTATATCTATCTATCTATCTATCTATATATATATATATATATATATATTAGAGCTATCATTAAATTATTTTGTGAGGACATTTTGTTATAATTTCTATCCATTAACAATGTACTAATGGATCATAATTCATAACCTAACTGTATTATTTCCTTTTAGGTTGTCTTTGGTATTTTTATTATTAGTAGTAGTATTCTTGTAGTGATAAAATTACCAGTTATCAACTTATTTTAATTAGGAAAACATTACATTCTTAAAAATAATATTCTTTTGTTTTGATTAAGGAAATGAATAGAAGAGAGAAGAGATGCCAACTAACAATTTGAGCAATAGTGGAAAGTCTACCATAAATCTACTTCCCTGATAATGAGATCAGCAACTAACTTATCCACCATCATAGAGTCCTAATCTAGTAGATGATAGAAACAGAAGCAAACACCCACAATTAAACAATGAGCTGAACTGGAATCCAGTTGCAGAGAGTGAGGACAAGACCATGCTACAGAAACACATAGAGACAGCTTACCTGATCAAGGAGGAGCTAATGGGCCCCCAGACTGATAGCTGGGAATCCAGCATGGGACTGACTCAGATGCCCTGAACATAGTTCTCAACTAGAATGCCTGAGGAGTCTAAAGGACCTCAGACAGTGGAACCAGGATGTATCCTGGTACACAAAAGTATTTTGCGGGCACATCCCCCATGGAGGCATAGATATTTCCTTAACCTAGAGACAGGAGAGAAGTCCTAGTCCATATTCCAAATGACTTGACAGATTTAGATGAACCCTCCTGAAGAGCATCATCCTACATGTGGAGTGGGGGAGGGATGGGAGGAGTGGGTAAATTCCTTTACATTAAATATAATAAAATATTAATTATTATCTCCCATTACATTTCAACTTGGAATAGAAATTTAGCACCTACATTTCCATTCTCTTCTAGACATTATAAAGTCATATATATATATATATATATATATATATATATATATATATATATTTCCCAGTTCCCTCTCCCTCTGTTCCTCCCATGTCCCCAACCCTGATTTCATCTCATCCACACAACCCCACTCACAGGTAAGGTGAGGAATCATCAAAATATGTCAAGTCATTTGGAGTAAGGTCTAGATCCTCCCTCCTGTCTCTATGCTAAGGACGACCCCCAAATAACAATCTGAGCAACAGTATAAAGGCTACCTTAAATGCCCTTCCCTGATAACTAACTTAGATGCCATCATAGAGCCCTCATCTAGTAGCTCATGAATGCAGAAGCAGACACGCAGAGCTAAACACTGAGCCAAACTTCTCGAATCCAGTTGCAGAGAGGGAGGATTGATGAGCAAGGAAGTCAAGACCAGGGTACAGAAACCCTCAGAGATAGATAACCTGAACAAAGGGAAGCTCATGGACCCCCAGACTGATAGCTGGGAAACCAGCATTGGACCCACTCAAACCCCTTGAACGTGCATTTCAGTTAGAAGGCCTGGGCAGTCTAGGGAACTCTGACAGTGGAGCCAGAAGGTATCTATCCCTGGTGCACAAAAGGACTTTGGGAACACATTTCCCATGGAGGGAACCTCCCTTAGCTTGGTAAATTTCCCTTGAAAATAAGCTGATACTTCATATTTGAAGAGAAATTACATAATATATATACATATATTATGTATATATATATCTCTTTCCTTTGTGTTCACATTCCTTTTTCTTTTGGATATTTTTACCTACATGCAATATGAAAATCCATATTTTTTCATGAAAGTTAAATTCATGTTCTGCAGAGAGAACTAAGCTGACTCATATGGAGGACCTAGGTTATGCTCCCAGCATCCTGATGAAAGCTAGAGAATGCTAATATTTGCTTATCCGATGTTCTCTTATGGCATCCATGTGTGCCACAAACAACAACCCACCACATAAAATTTAAAAAAAAAATAATTGTAATAGTAAAATCATTTTGTATATTGTAAAAATATATCTCTAGCAAGTTTTTTGGGGGGTTTGTTTCATAAAGTGCAAAATAGTCAATAGCTAGGCAGGAGAGAATAGGCAGGATTTCCAGGCAGACACTGGAACTCTGAAAAAGACTAAGAGAGGCAGATATCCAGCAGCAAGACAAAGAGGAAGTAGGACACACAGTAGAGAGGAGAGGTGATGTACCACATGGCAGAACATAAATTAATACAAAGGGTTTATTTTAAGACATAAGAGCTAGTTGGTCAAAAGGCTTAACTAAGGCCAAGCTTTCATACTTAAAAAGAAGTATCTGTATACTTATTTAGAAACAGGAGATCCAAACAAAGCCAGGTTACGAAAAATAAAGTTAAAATTGTTTAAAACATTATTCACGAGTATATATACTTAAATACACACTTTCTAGATAAACCTATTTTAAATATGCTTTGATTAACACCATTGTTATTAAATCCATATTTAATATTACATAATTATTATTATATTTTTAGGAATATGTCTAAATACCTGTGAAAATGTGGGTCAACAATTGGAGGGAGTGATTTTACAAATGGATTTGTTTCTGTATACCATGATCAAATTCTATTTAGCTTTGAGATAATTATCATGAAAGTAGTCATTGAAATTGCTACAATTTATCTTATCTTTATTAGTAGTCTCAAGAATAAAGGACATGTTTGTTTACTTTTTCTATAAGTAAAACAATAAAGTATGTATTAATATTTAAGGTGATTTAAGATTCAGCATGAAACATGTCATATGATCATATTACATTTTTAATAAAAGATTATGGATACTATTTGTTTCTTTGATTTATGAAAGGAGTTAGGGATTTGAATTAAAGCAAATTAAGGTATTATGTTTTCACTTAGAAAAAAATGAATCTGTGTCAAATGAGAGAAAGAAACACATCAATCTATTTAATCTGATCTTTGAAGTGAATATTCTTTGTTGGAAGACCAGGATCCTTAATTACTCCAGATCATGTTTTTCCTCTGAATTCTGATAGTGTATTTCTATGACAAGGGTATATATATATATATATATATATATATATATATATATATATATATATATTCTAACTCATAACCTGAAAGCTTTGTCCATGCTGTTAAGACATTCCTCTAACAATGTATATAATAAATAAATAGATCATTTATTTGAAAAAAAGTATGAATAAAAGAACTTTATCAATAATTGTGGATTTTCAGGTACTGAGAGATTTGATGAAAAAGCATTTCAAAATCTTCTTTCCCCCTTTTTGGTTACAATGTTATACAGGTTGTACTAACAGTAGGCAATTTTAACTAATAATCTAATTGAGGAACAGGCTATCTACTTATTTCTTTGTTACACTCCTTATTTTCACAAGTTTTATACTGCTTTTGTTAACCATGTGCCTAGTTGTTTGAAGAAATAATAATCTTAGAGCTGTAAACTGTATGTGCTAAATTAATTAAAATTAATTAGATTCCTACTATGCTGGAAGTAATAAATGAGATGCTACTCTTAGTTAAAAAAAACTGTATCACTGAACGAAACACTTCTTTTAATCATAAGCACTATGGCTGTAAAACACTAAAATTTCAAATCTTAGTCATCCCAAACTTATGAGGTAAAAATTATCAGATGCTATGTGTTTCTCCTTTTCATAAAGAGACTAGAACTAACACAACATCAATAATATGAATCCAATTTGACAAACATGTATGCTTCTGTTTTACGAACATCTAAGGATCTTCAGATTATGTGTTTATACAAAATGGAAACAACTAGTCTAAAAATAAAGTATTTTACTTACACTGAAATACCATAACAGATTTTGCTGACATATCTGGCTTTGTTTTATTCATCAACTAATGTGAACTCTAAAACAAGTGTCACACAACATGTTCTAGCTAAATTCTGTGGAACTTAACCCCAAGCCACAAAAAATGAATGTGGAAAAAAAATTGTGAAAGGATGTGTCCTGACTAAGGTGAGTGAGCAATAACAGAAAATTTTAATTAAGAGAAATTATTAATAAAAATGAAATGAGTGGATAATGAATACTAAGAGAATTTTTTTAAATCCATAGAGAATCAAATTATTTTGTTTATCTAAATTACATATAATATACATGAATATATTTACTTCCAAGTATCTCATAAAACACACATGTATATTTATGTATGTTTAAGCAATATGTGGTTATATAATTGTCCTCCCATGAGCTCCAGAATCTCTGGCAAGCCCCCCCCCCCCACACACACAGGTCATGAGAAGCTGCTCTTCCAGTCATTGGCTTTAATCCAAGCAACTTCCAGAACAATATAGGCTGCTGTTGTTTTCTTGGTTGCCTGATGGGAGATGCCATTCCTTAAATATGTTTCTCTTAGTGGTTAATGAATAAGTCCTGTTGGCCAATAGGAAGGCAAGATAGGTAGAACTAGGAAACAAGGAGGACTCTGGGAGATGTAGAAAGGGAGATTCACGATGTAGAGACCAGAGAGAAGAGGTCTGGACCCTCTTTCGGGTAAGATAAGTCCATGTGGAAATATTTAGACTAATAAAAGTGGGTTAATATTTGAAACAGAGCTCCCATAGTAGTAAAGTTGCTGTTTTAGTTACTTTCCTAGGGCTCTAATAAACCCAACCCAGTAGACAAGACAACTTAGAAAAGGAGTTGACAAGTTTAAATTTCTAGAGGTACAAGTAGATGAAGAGGTATAGCTTAGAAACAACTTTTGAAAGAGGGAGACTTAGTGGTCCTCGAGTTTTATTCTCCAATAAAGTTGCTATCCAGAAAAATCATGTACATATGAGAAACAATAAATACATTCAGCAGATTTTATTTCAACCTTTTTCGTGTTTGTGTGTGTGTGTGTGTGTGTGTGTGTGTTAAAAAGCAGTAAACACTATTTTACTTAGACCACCATTCTAGGGGCAATAACTTTCCAAATTTTCACTGTGCAAGTCGGAATAATATCAGGCACCAACATCATTTGATTTTATGTTTTGTTTTCTTTTTTCTAGACGGGATTTCTCTGTATTGCTTTGGAGCCTGTCTTGGAACTAGCTCTGTAAACCTGGCTGGCCTCAAACTCACAGAGATCCACCTGCCTCTGACTCACATGTGCCACCAACACCCAGCTTCATAAATTGTTTTTTTTTACATTGGGTTTTTTTTTCTTCTTTGTTTATTCACTCTACTATTGTATTCTTTTTAATGGAAAACTGTTTTATTTGAAAAGCAATCTAATTTCAAGATTAAATTTCTTATCTGATTTTATTCTTTTTAGTTCCATATTTGCACTTAAGAGATTCATGGGTAAGTAAATTAAAACAAACAAACAAACAAACAAACAAAAATAACGCAAAATTAGTGGCGTAGTATACATGCTGAGGGTAGTAGGAGCTGATTTGGTCTTTACATTGCTACTTGCTGAAAACTGTTTACTGAGTGTTCCATTTTCTCGAAGCTTCTTAAAGTCTAAATATTTGAATTCATTTAAGGAAGTCCTGGCACGATGGTCTTGTAGAGTTAGTTCTTATTACACATTCTGATAATTTTGTTAAAGCAGCACAGAAACTCATTCGCATTCTGACACTATATATTCATGTTTCTTTTACTGACTTAGTTCCTAACTGGGTGATAATACAAGAAAGAAATATATTTGAATTACTTCTGCTTTGATTTCTTCTTCACTGAAGTGCAAAGAAAACATCCCCATGTTTATGTACCTGAATGTGTATGTTTGCATTATATATATTAAAAGACATAAGACATCCAAAACATTTGTAATTCTTTCTAAAGATTTAAAGTTTTTCTACAATGACTCATTCCTACTTCATTATTTGCTTCATTTGATTATCATTCTTTTTTCACATATCACCAATATCAATATTATTTATCTTGCCTTATTAGATGTTTCATGCTATTCTCAGTTAGTGAAGTTTCATCATTTTTATTTTAATGGTAGAATTTTTCATATCTTCAATACTTTCCAATCACAGAGAGCTCTACCTGTATCTGTTCAATTATCATCTGAAGAACAGAGTGTGCAGTTTGATGTTTATCTCGTCACAATTTAAGAATGGTTCCTTTATGTCCAATTTATTCTCTCACAATAAGTTCAAGATTTTTTTAAATCAAGAAATGCATTGTTCCAAAAAAAAAAAAAAAGAAAGAAAGAAAAGAAATACACTGTCCCTTATGCAGACCATCATTATACTCCTTGATAAACAAGGCTTCCTAAAAAACTATCTTTCATTCTTTTTAAGCCTTCCCTACCTGCATAAGCGCAAGAACAAATCTCACATTATGCAGCCCTTAAGCCTCAGCTCAGGTATCAGCTACCTTGAGGGCACTATCTCTGGCTAGCTCTTGTTTGTATAAGCTATATTTCTCCCTATAATACTTGATTTACTTTTTTCTTCCTCCAGTAAGTAACTACTTACATGCACACATTCTGTTTTCTTCTGTCATTCAATGCTTTTCATATTAGCAATGTCTCATAGAATTTCATTAAAGCAATAAATAGATGGAGCCTCATATTCAGGTTTATTAAGAACTTTCAGGCAAAGGTAAAGCAGGGAGTGACAAATTTCAGCTATATGCTGTCTATGCCTAGAGGGAATGAGAAATTAAAGCAAGAGAATTTGTGAGCATCAGTACAAAAGTCTACTATGCTATCTTCTATGTGATAGCCTATTTTTATTCCAGGTTTCATAAAGCATAAACACCAAAAGTTGTGGATATATAACTGTTAGATATGACAACTTGTAGTTCATCACTACACTGTAACTAAATCTTTTCTCAGTGATTTGGAGAGGATGGTGCTCTAGTATTATAAGTATGTCACATAAAATTTCCATGACAAAATTTTTCTTCTTTTATGATACAAGGTTTAATAGAATAGGTGTTTTCAGGGGATATTGCTCAGTGGTTAAGAACTGAGGCTGGCCTTCCAGAGGTCCTGAGTTCAATTCCCAGCAACCACATGGTGGCTCACTACCATCTGTAATGAGACATGGTACCTTCTTCCGGCCTGAAAAGATAGATTCAAACAGAACACTGTATATATAACAAGTAAATATATAAAAAAAGTGATTATGTGTTTTGAAGCTTTCTATGCAAATAGTCTATAAATATCCATTAATTTGCTTTAATGATAATCTTTTGGCTAGATTCAACATACTACAGAATGTTATGTATTTTTTATAAACATATACCATTGTTTTTTGTCATCCTTATTGGAACAGACATGTCATTTTTCCTTTATCTCCTTATCTAAAATAGAACTCTCAAACTTTACCTCAAATAAAAAGTAGCTGAAACATTAATAAATAATTAGCATATGGTTTCCTTTAAACAATTTTGAAATGATTGCTAGTAGCTCTGAACACAAATGTTGAGCTACTATTTCATAGTTCCATTTCTTTTACCTCTGGATATCCAAAGGTGTGTTTCTATATTTGTTCCCTTTCACATTACTGTGATCAGGCACCGCAGAAGTGATGAAGACATTATAACGTTTGTTGTGATTAACCACCAAAAATTTTATATGGAAAAGGTTGTGCTCACTTAGAGTTTCAGAAGAATGGCATTGATTAATGGCAGCATGGACATAATGGAGCCTGAACATCACATGGACAATTACCAGAACTAGGGAGAGAGTAAACTGGAATTAAGGAAGTCTGTAAGCTCTCAACACCTATCCTTAATGACATGTTTTCCCCAGCAAATCCGTATGTTCTAAATCTCCTCCAAATAGTGCTTCCAACTGGATACCAAGTGTTCTGATATCCAAATCTACTGGAGAAGTTTAAAATAGAAATCACAGTAGATATGCAAGGCTAGATTTTGTCCTAGTAAACATTAAAAAGTGAAGTCCTTAATGGAGAAGAAGATATGACAGTGCAGACACTCCCATAACTCGTGAAGTAGGAACATGAGTCTATAGGTAAAATCTTTATGATTAGGAAGCAAACAGATGACAAGAAATGGGATCACAGAGATTATAAATTTTGAGCCCAGCCATTTGAACACCCCATTGGCCCATTAATCTGCCCAGAGAGTCCTAACATATTCCTAATGCAGTGCCACCAGCTGGGTACGAAATAAGGAAAAGCACGATCTTGCAGTAGAGCATTTTATGTTTATACCATGATACTGTCATTGAAACACTATTTTGTTGATTTTTGAGACAGACTTTTGCTGTATAGCAAATACTGTTCAGGAACTCATTCTGTGTACCAGTCCAGTCTAAAACTCTGATCTGTCTGTCTCTGCCTCTTGAGTGCTAGGACTAAAGGCAATAATCAATAACAGCTGTCAAGTAACACTACTAAAATAAGTACTTATCGTTGGTTTTCAATAAGAGTTCTACATGGACAAATAGACAGATGTGACAATTAACATTCAAAAGCAGTGGGAATACAACTTTGAGAAAGATGAAGAGCCAATATATTGAATACACACACACACACACACACACACACACACACAAGAAAAGTAAGACCCATGGACATTGCCTGTTTTAAATTAGGGCATAGTGTAAAAGGAAGAAAATTAATATTATATTCCTAAACAAAAGGACTATTTTAGAAAAAGAATGGCAATATATACCAACAGAATGTATAAGCTTGGAAATATAGTAGCATTGCTTATTCCTTCTTCTATTTTAAGAATATTTCAGAGTTGATAGGGAAAATTGAAAATAAAACCATTGAAATAGTTGAGGAAGTATTGCTTTGTTCCATTTTTAATATATATATATATATATATATATATATATATATATATATGCCCTACAATATTTTGATCATATTCTTTTTCATCATTCAAATATTTGTAGAACTTCCCCACCTTTCAAAATTAAAACTTTATGTTCTTTCTCCCTTCATCTCAGAAAACTATAATGAAAGAAACAAAGAAAGAAAAAGAAATAAACACACACAAGAACATGATGCCCCTTTTGTTATGGACAATAAATTCTGAAAACAAGGCCTTCCCTGAAGTTTGGTTCATATATAACTCTGTTATGTTTTTTTAAAAACTTGACTTGTTGAGAATACATAAGTGTCTCCTGTTTGTATCTGACATACCCATATACACTAAACTCATGCACAGAATTGCAAGCTTTTTTCTATTTCTACTATCAGAGTTGACATAGAATTTGATTTTGGATATGTATCATAGGCAGAACTGATTTTCCAGTCCATATATGGATAGAGAGCAATGTGTATACTGCAGTCTCTACAGAGAATTGAGCCCAGGAACCCTGGCAAAAGGTATGTGTGAAAACATCCACATTCTATTTGGAAGCTGCAGACATGGACTTCTTCATAAGCATGGAGAACTAGACCTAGAAATTATATCTCTTCATGTTTCTAAATATAAGCCTTGTTTTTCCTTAGTTTTAATAACTGCATCACTTCTGCAATTCTTCCCACATACCCACAACTGCTTTTTCAATTTTGCTACCCTTTTCATTAACATGAGCACACACACACACACACACAATCTGATAGGTTTGTCTAATGTTACTTGTATATGTTTGTATGATTTCAGAGATCACCATATTGTGCTGTGCTGCATAACCAATTGCTATGCTGTTCCTCACATAATCTTTTTTTTTGTTTTTGTGGGAAAAGGAGGGGGAAATTTGAGGTAACTTTGTCCCCAATGAGCTTTTCTTCTTTGAATCCTCAAATCTTGTTCTCTCCCACAACTCTACTACACATGAAATTGCCCTAGCCTCTTTAGTACTTAACTGATTTCCATGTGTTTCTGTTTGTGTGCATCTGTAAGACATATATACACATATATTTATAAATGTATTTGTATGTACACTTGTATATAACACATACTGATTTGTATGAACAAAGTAGAAAGTGATTGGCATATTTATATGCAATTGTTATTTATTTATTTATGACCTAATGTGTGGGCTAGTCACCCAGTCCCAGGGCCTTCCTGTCTGCTTTCCTAGCACTGAAATTACAGGAAAGTGTCAGGGAAATTTTTAGTGTAGTTCCTGGCAATTAAGCTCACATCCTCAAGTAACATATCAAATGAACAGGCAGTATTTACATATTTTGGAATATTCACAGAAATATACAAACAATAGACATACCATATAAAAATAATGAAAATTCCTATAAATATAAAGGATACCTAAATGAAATTTATGGGAGGTGGAAAGTGAAAAGGAGGACATTATAAATTCAAAAGAAGAAATTAAAGAAAATTCACTTCCTCTTGCTTAAGTGGCAAGTACTTTATGAACTGAGCCATCTCACATGTCCATGTAGACTTCTTTAACTGTGTGATGATCCACTAGTTCACAATGTTCAATCTGGCTTTCTTCCCCAACATAGCCACATGGGATAAATGGAAACTCAAAGGTTACACATATTTATTAGGGTTTAGATTCATCTTACAGGATTTTGGATGTGAATAAAGGCTTTCCTTATTTTTAATATGTTGAATTAGTGTCAAATCTGCCAAAAGTGAAAGTCAGCTCTCACATCCCTTATGTTCATCCGATCATTTAAAGATATAAAATGTCTAATTCGTAGTCTATATTATTCTTTAATTAAAATTAAAGTCAGAAATAATAAAAGTCAACACATCGCACATCAACGTTAGAAATCTAAGCAACGTTGGCTTTAATTTCTCACGAGTGTGTATGATGTAGACATTTCCTCAGGAATTATTGTCTATCTCAAAAGGAAACAGTAGAGCAAACAATGAATAGATTTAAAATTATTTTGAGAGTCTGAGTACTCCTTCACAATTACTGTTGTTACCATGGTATAATCTTTATTGTCATCATTCTGTTTCAGGGACCTAAGTTTCAGGAATTCTTCCAGGTAATCTAGCATTTACTCAGGAGTCACTATATGTACCTTTAAATCAATGGTAAATGCTAACGTGGATATTGGATGCTACTTTTTATTAGAAATACAATGTGAACACTTCAACAGTTTACTAGAATTATGTGTACATATCTTGAAGTCATATACTTCAGCCACAAAAATTTGTCTAAGATTGAAGCATTTTGTTTTAATTTACATTAGCAGCATCCTCTATAAAGTTATTTAGAAGCATTGTACTTTTCTTAGAATCATGTTTGCGAACAAAACATAATAGAGTAAAATAATATGAATATATAATAGATTAAAAACACTGTCACTTTCATCTATTATGCTCTACTTTTGATAATGTAAGTAGTTTATATTTCCAAATAATCTTTTTATTAGATATTTAGCATCATGTAAGCATTGGTGCAAGAATCCAATTGCACTGCTTATTGGCAAGTTACAAATGTAATTAAAATACACATATCATCTTGAGCCAATGCAGTAACAACTTCAGGTACAACTAAGAAGAAATTCTCACAGAAACGTAATTAAGATCTTCAGGGAAATTAAAGAAATAAGAAAATGGTAAAGTGTTTTTACATGGTACAAACTTAAATGCAAATGTTCACATACATATAATTTCATCATTTATTTTTTAAACTTGAAAAGCCTAACCATATTCTCAGCAGTATATTTTTGTTTTAAACCACAGATAGAATATGCAATGCTCAAATGTTTAATTTTATTATTAACCATAGTATAGCCATTAATAATTTTTGACACCCAATTTATTAATATGTAAGAAATATCCCCAGATGTAGAAATTGATTGAAAAAAGAAATGTATTCCCTAGGACTCAGTTGATCTGTTCATTTATTATCATAAATATTTTATTAAACAAAACAATTCTGAAATATCATTAAAAAGAAAATTGATTTTCAATTTAGTTTGTAATCATGAAAATATGATCATATGCTATTGTTCATGATAATCTGAAGATTATTACAAATGTATGCCATTTGAGTCTAACAACAACTCTTATAGAGTGAGTTTAACATCAAAAGTGAAGTCCTAAGAGTAAGTCTGTAACAATCAGCAAAATTCAATAATACCAATATTTGGCTTTAATAGGACTTTTATCCATATGCCCTATTAAAAATTAGAAACAGATTGAAATGCATATTTTTAGAAAAATTGCTTTAATGATATAAGACATTGGACTAAAGAAATATACATCTGCTCCTCAACAAACCAATTTAATACAGAGAATTTGATGGGTATTGAGGAACCTCCATATAAATTTTTCTTTATTTATGGCAAAAGATAGCCATTTGGGCAAAGAATTACCTTTCCTCAATTGCTGACAGTATACTGTCAAAACTCACTCAGCAGGATACAAGTAACACACAGACAATAAATAAATATCAAACAAAAGAATAAATAAATAAAATGGCACTGCCAAACTTTCCCAAGACATAGTAGGAGAGTCCTTCAAATTTCAGAGCTACTCAGGTAAGTCTGTCGGATATATTCAGCCTGTAAGCCAAAGATAGATGCCCCAACATCAAGAAGAATTTAGGGTCATTTGTGTTTCCCTGGGTCTAGGTCCTTTTCATTAGGCAACATTTCATTTTTCTGGGGCCTTTGATGGAGTTGAAGACTAGATAGTCACAGTTTTCCTTAGTTATCACAGAAGGTAAATTAGTTACAAAATTTAGACTCACAGAGAACAATAATTGTGTATTGTCTCGATTTTTACCAAATGCAAATGGACTTCATGTTTTAACAGTAATTCTTACTTGATAATTTTGTTGTACATAATTTTACTATGTTAAAGTTAAAATATTCCTTTTTAATTAGATACACAGCAGGAAATTCTGAGGGACATACTTAGTAAACAGTAAATATGCATCACTTTCATTGTTAATAAAAAGCTGACTGGCGGATTGCTAGGCAGGTTTTTCAGAGCACAGAGAATGTTGGGAAGAAGGGTGGAGTGAAACAAATTGATGGCCAGATGATAAGAAAGCAGGATATGCAGGAGAGGTAAAAGCCAAAAACCATAGATTAATAGAAATGGATTCATTTAATTTGTGAAAGCTAGTTATTAATAAACCTTAGATACATCCAAGAATTTACAATTAATAAAACAAAAAAAAATTGCAAAGCAATGTTTTTTTTAAGAAACACACTTAATTTTGTTCTCAAGAATGAATATAAATCTTAAGATTTTCATCAAATACTAAAATCTCTGACCAAAAGGACATGATTCTTTAATACAATTTATCAGTGGCTTGAGGTGTTGGCATTGAGAAGAATTAGAAGTATAAATTTCTTTTCTAGGGCAGCTTATATGATGAGATTCAATCTGTTTTTCTTTAATAGCTCTATCAAAGTTTGTGAACTAAGAGGTACTAAGAATCTGCTCCACTGAGAAAGACTATATTTCTGAATTATGTATGCTGAAAGTCAAATCAAATTGGAATCATACATAAGATAAGGAAATATTTCTTTAGTTTGAAGAAAATATAAAATGTATTCACACATTAAACCAAAATTCTAATGATAACTCAAAAGGTAAAACTATATTTTATGTTAATATATTTAAAAAGAACATGTATGTTATAGCTCAGTATTTTAAAAAAATGTTATTCTTTTCAAAACAACATAAATGAATACAATATTTTAGTTTCTCAAATTGTATCATGCAATTATTATCTTATAAATTATAAATTTAATGGAGAAATTGAATATGTTGTAATAGGCAATCAACTAATAAATTAGTGCATTTTTGGTTAATATTAACAATTATAAAATGTCACAGAAAATAAAATATTATTTTCTATATGATACGACTACTTGTAAAAAGAAAGACATACTATGAAATTTTAATAATATATCACTTACAATCAATGTGAGATAAAAATAAAAATATCTTAGCCCATTTATTTTTAAAAGTAGAAAGTCTTAGCTTCAATCTTGGTATGAAGGATAATATACATATAAATATACATATAAAAAAGGAGGAAGACAAAGGAGAGAAGTAAACCAAAATAGAGCAAGATACATTAACTATTTGAACTTTGAAGAAAGATGCTATATTTTCCAATTTGACATTTATTGAAACCATAATTAACCAACTAAAAAGGAAGACATGACAATCAGTTATCCAATATAAAATGGCTAGTCATAAAACAGATACATACAAATAACAGTATCTGACTGAACTGTCCGTATTTCTACACGTATATGCATGCAAGAGGATAAAAGTTAAAACAAAACTTGAATTTGACAGGAAGCAAGAGGGGAGGGGCAGGGGAAAGGTACAAGGAAAGAAAGGAAAGGAAGGATTGTGTAATGGCATTCTAATCTCTAAATTTAAAGAAAATTAAAAGCTAAAGCATCGCAAGTGTATTTAACATTTTTATATAGAAACATTTAATGAAATAATTTTAAGATATATCTTATTATGTGTGTTTGTAGTGTATGTATACTTTGCATGGATGTTTTATTTGTGCCTTTTGTGTGACTCGTGCTTATAGAGGTCAGAAGAGCATGTCAAATGCCCTGAATTTGAAGTTACAGATGGTTTTGGAATTTTCATAGTGAATCTAGTAACAACCTGGTTTCTCTACAGGAGGAACTGTTCTTATTCAACAATCAGCTAAGATTTCAATCAACTCATGAGATTTTTTTTTACACAAAGAATGAAGTTATCAAAAACTTCATTTTTAAGAAATATTTTGAAGGTTTAACTAACACACTTGCAAAAAAGTAAATAAACAAGGCCTTTTTTATAAATATGTAGGGACAATATCTACTATATGTGTGGCAAAGTGTAGAGCCATGTGTATATTGATTTCTTTATGCTGTAAAGTTTACAAAAACAAAAGGATTACAAATAAAACATAACAAAATGATATCTGTCGGTGTACATTATATAATTTACGAGCAGAGCTCAATCAACTAATACCACTATTGTTTGTAATATAGACATCTGTATTGATTATTGCAGGTTTTCTTGGAGGGTTTTTGTTTTTTTTTTTTTTTTTTTTTTTTTTTTTTTTTGTCAAGAGTGCAAAAATTTGCTCTGTGGCATAATGAAAAAAAATCATACTGAAGATAGAAGAATTTTTTTTTGATTTTATTTCCCTGAATAATACCTTAAAAATAAAAATCTATTATGCAAATTTTTGGGGGTGTTCTTAAGGCAATGTAACCTCTGCATTTTAGGACCTCCGTCTGTGATATTTATATTGCTACTTACTTTATAAGTATGTTGACATTATTGAACTGCTACCAATCTATCAATACAATCTATATCGAGTACTCTCTTTGGAGTGAAAACTAAAATTTTATAATATTGGACAGTATCTGCTTAATTATTCCCTTCTTTAAATGTATTAAAGTCATTTTGAATTTTGGTCTTTATGAATTTGATCCCTGTTTTAGTAACTATTACATTGTGTGAAGAGATATCATGACCAAAGCAACTGTTAAGAAAGAAAACTTTGAATTGGGTGGTTGCTTTCAGTTTCAGAGGTTTAGTCCACTATCATCATGGGAGGATGCATGACAGCATGTAGGGCAGGTCTGGAGGTGTAGCTAAGTGCTACACCCTAATCTATATGTCAAGAGAGAAATACTGGGTTTTGCATGAGTTTTTTAACAATCAAAACCCAACCCAGGGACTTACATCTTGAAATAAGGATATTTTCTAATATTTAAGATAATGCCACTCCCTGGTGACTAACCATCCAAATGTATGTTGGTATGGGTACCATTCTTATTCAAACCACTACTTTATCTTACATAAATGAAGTTATATTAAATTTATATTTTAATTATCACTTGATTTATGTTACTATTATGTCCTTAAGGTCACTCATAAGAGTATCTTTCTTATTTAATTGAACTGTATGGAATTACTATATTTCATCTGTTCATTTATTTAACAAAACAAAATAATTGGTTGCATCCACTGTGAATATAATATAAATTTTAGGGTTAAAACATTGAAACCCATGAAACTGGAGAAGGTGAAGAAGGAGGCTTGAAGCTGGTTATCACACATCAATGTTGTCCCCCATGTTAATCTCATCTTACTCTAAGATCATGTATAAGTGGTTTAATTTTTCCCCCTTGTAAATATCACAAGTTGATGAATAGTTATACTTTTATATGTATTCTTTATTGAGAAAAGCACTACTTCTAAGACTTTTTTTTTCCTGTGGAGACCATTGTAGAAATATTAAAGTAGGTGAGGGGAGGAAAATGGTAGATCAATCCTTGTATGGATATAGATTGGAGACAGATATTCGCTATGGTCCCTTGACTGAGCCTAGCTTTACTCTGGAGGTTGTACTTACTTTCTGCTTTCAGCGTCTCTCCTACAGACATAAATCTTCACTGCTTGCTTGTGTTCCATGTACCTGCACATAAATTATTCTCCTTTAGGAGCTTGAAGACAAAGACTATGGCTGTGGGAATCAGAGAGCATATGGAATGAGGCATCTCTCTTCATCCATAACAAGTGTCTTTTCATAACAAGTTTATGGGTACTACTACTACAAGCATATTTGAAACATTATGTCTAAGGATTTGTTTCCAATTATTTTAGCTATATACAGAGACTATCCTTAGTACATATTATAGGAATCTATATTTATCTCATTAAAATATAACAATGCTGTTTCTATTTATTATTTCACATTACAACCATCAGTGCAGTGACATTCTGCTCCATTCACATCCTTGTTTTAATGTCCTTTTGAATTCGTCATCCCAAAATGTTTGGTGTTCAAAATGTTCCTATACCATAAGTGTATTATGGAGGGGAAGTTATCTAATCAAGCCTTTGGTCAATATTTTAATAGTACTTATTTTATAATTAAATTTTATGAAATTTCCCTAATATGTTGTTAACAAAAACCTCCAATCAGACAAAAGTTTCCTGTGGGTTTTCTTTTGTTTTCAATTCTATAGTGAACAGTTTACTGACTAATTTATCATGTGGTGCTCAAGATTAATTTACATGAGATAACATGTATGTATATTTTTATGGCATAATTTACCTACATTTTTAAATTTTAATTTTTAATCTACATAAATCTTTGGCTCCTGTAATAGAGAATAGAGTTAGAAAATGTACTTTAATTCATTACTACCTGTTCTATTTATTTCTTACACATAAAATATAAATATTCCAATGCAAAGGTCTGGAAATATTTTAAGACTAAGTAACTGGAATTTTTGCTGGTCTTCAGAGCCGGATTAATCTTCAAATTTCCATATGATTTAAGACTGATTACCTTCTGTGTACTCATACTCATTATGTATTGCCTGTAAAAAAAAATGCAACAATGCACCTTACAACCTAAGGTAATGCATAACAATAATCTAGATTATGTGTTCTTCCTTGTCCATCAACAACAAAAATGCATGTGTATTGTTTGCTGAAAGCAGCAAATATAGAAGTTGAAAGGAACTTTCTAAAATCTAACACAAAATCTAACACTTCTTATGGATATTGATTGGTAAAAAATGGTGCTTGTTGTCTGAGTCACTTGGGAACAGTTGGAGGCAGTGATTTCATCCCTTATAAATCCCTGTTAAAGGACAGATCCCATATTTCTCCCCATGTGATTCATGTTGTTCAATAAATACAAAGCAATGCCCTTTGTCAGGGACAGACACCACTTGCAGACACACACAGCTCATTCAACAGACACAAACTAAACACATAGTCACAGGGACAAAAAGACACACAAGACTGTCTTCAGGCAGGCACAGATTCAAAATTATACCACAGACATACAAAGGATAAAAGATGCAGGAAGTGTGAAGTAGAAGATTCAAATCTAAACTTGCTCTTGGTTAAATGACTCCAAGGGGAGGTCTTTATATTTCTTCCTTAAATCAGCACTGATACATTATGAGTGAGTCAGAGTTAATCACTAATATTTTAGTCCACACATATAAATATGCATGATGTCTTGCTGTGCTAAATACTTGGTCCTTTACATGGGAAACTGCTTCAATGATTTATTTAGGTTTATACATAACTTTTTATTTGAAGACAATTTACATCTTTGGTTTCCTGTGAATATTCTAGAACTGCCACTACGTTTAGTAACTCACAACAGTTTTATGAAAAGAAAAAAAACTTTCAGAAATATTTTTCTAAAATATTTAAATCATTTAAGTGAATGAAAGGAGCTTTACAAAAGTTTGTCTTCCAAAACTGCATACCAGATATGAAACAGACAAAGCCAACCACTAAGAAAAACCCCCATGAAAATAGAAAAACATAAAAAGATTCAAAAGTTCACTATTTCCATTAACAAAACCAATACAAATATAATAGTGAATAAAACAAAATGTTAGTTTTTCCATTTGGAGCTATTATGTTCCAAACAGATGTAGGAGGGTATTCAGGATGAGCAGCTCACTCTTCCTGTTAACAACCCACAGTTAAATTGCAACACAATATGACAAAATATAATAAAAATATCATCTGAGACAGGAATACAAACTTAATTTTCATAAGTTACAACATATAAGAACCTATAACAATGTCATTTGTATATAACTAATAATTACTAAGATAATTCATAAGAAGATAAATTAGTCTACTAAAATCCCATCAAAATTATACCCTTCTGAACCATACCTATACCTAAAAAAAGAGATACACAAGGATGAGCATCACCTTTCATACCCAACCCAAGTAACTAAAAACCAACTCTATGCAGATTAATAATATCCCTATAGCAAACAGTAGGGAAAGGGGGCATAGTTTTCTTAAGATTATTTCATGCTGAAATGGGATGATGATGACACCATGGGATCCAGTAAGAAGTAAATTTTAAGCAAAAAAAGAATCTCGAGGGGACTAGCTGTAACATTTGTTGCTAGTCTCTGTGTGACAGGAAATGATTGAAGTTCTATCTGAAACTCCTGCCAGAGTGCAATAACAACAGGTGCACCAATTCAGCGAGCTAGTCTGGAGTTGTCTTGAGAATTACAGTCTCAAACCAGTTTTAAAGTGATGTTTGTAGTCCAGATGCATCAGGTTGAGTCAAGTGGAAATAATGAAGTAGGGCCCCATCTTTCTGGAGAGTTCAAAGATTGCTGTTAGGAATTGTGATTGTTCCTTGTGGAGAACATGAATATCAACATAAAAATTTCAACCTTTATAGGTATGCACATTGGGAAAGGCAACATTAAGCGTGAAAATGAGTATGAGGAAAATTAGGATTTCAAAGAGAAAACCGAGTGTAGGCAATTGACAGTCCCCAGATTTTGTTTTCCTGTCTTACAACAATTGGTTTCTTGATATAAGGCAGAAACTGTGAATTTAATTTTAACAGCATGCTTGAATTTAGAGGAGGAAAGCCAAATCCAACTCCAAAGCCGTCTTTGATTTACTTGACCTTGGACTAAAGGAGTGCTAGGAAGTAAAGAGAAATAGATTTCTGTATAGAAATAGGTCACTAGAATTAAATATTGGAACCACATATCAGATTCCTCTTCATTAGATCGTTCTTTCTGGAAAGCTATCTTCTCTTCTGTAGGTACCTTCACATTCAGTGTCTTCTGGATGTTTAAAGATGGGTATTTTCCATTTCCTTTAAAGAGATTAAAGAACACTTCCCCTACCTTTGAGAGGTATCCAAACACAACTCTTGGGAACTACTTTGGCAGATGACTCATCATTTTCCTCATTAACAGGTTTCTCTTGTTCAACTCCGATGTTGATCAACTTAGATGGTATCCAAATCTTTTCTTCTCCAGTACATACAAAGGCTAAATCTTTACCCCAAAGTAGCACATACTATGGTTTCCATACTAAGGTCAACATATTCTTAAGGTACACAGCCTGGTTTAGTTCAGAAATTTTTTTCTATTGTCCAGTGTTTTTCTGTGGCTGTTTATCCTTTCTCATTAAAATTAAGAAAATTTAATGTTAGTAAAATATAATGTAATCCGTGTTTGGATGTCTTAGTTCCCCATGCAAGTTTATAGAGAATTTCTTTTAAAGTACAATTAGATCTCTGAACTACTGCTTGTCCTGTAGGATTGTGTAGTATACCAGTTATGGATTTTGTAATATTCAAAACACAAAAATTTTGTAGATATGACCATAATGGCAGTTGTCACCATTAGGTGTATGATAAACAAATCAGGCTTTATAGAGCTCAGAGCAGTGGTCCATTGAAAACCTGAAAAATGTGTCTATAATATAGTTCACATATTTTAATTTTCCAAATTCTGAAAATTGAAACATATCCATTTGCCATATTTCATTCCTATTTATACCTTTAGGGTTACTGTCTGGTGATGGAGGAGCTTGGTTACAGAATGAACAAGTAGGGCATTTCCTTACTATTTCCTTAGCTGGTTGCCAAGTGATAGAAAAAAAACCTCTTTTAAACCTTTGCTATTCACATAATATTTCTTATCAAATTCTGAGGCCTCTAGCACACTTCCTGCTAATAACCAATCAATTTCATCATTGCCTTGTGTTAAAGGACCTGGCAGACACATATGGGATCTGATGTGGGTTATATACATATGATAAGTCCTATATCTCATAGCATCTTGTAATTTTATAAACAATGAAGTTAATTTCGTATTGTCAGAAATAAATTCTGCAGTCCCAATGTGTAAGATGACTCTATCATCATATTGTGAGTCAGTAACTATATTGAGAGGTTCTGTAAAATCCATAAGTAATATGAGGATAACATATAGTTCTGCCTTTTGTACAAAATTATAAGGGCTTTGACCTAGTTTACTAATATTTTCTGATTTATATCCTGCCTTATCTGATTTGTTTGCATCAGTTTAGAAAGTAGGAACTCAAGAGATTGGTGTTTTCTTACAATATGTGGAAGGATCCAAATTGTCTTGTGAATTTGATTCTCTCACTTTTGTGATAATTGTTGTTAATCATTCCTCCACAAAATTACTGCAAGCTCTCTGTTAATATTCATTATCTTTCCATAAGGAGGAAATTTCCTCATTAGTTAAAGGTACTATAATTTCTGCTTGGTCCCTTCCTGTCAGTTGATGAAGTCTTAATTTACTTTTTAAAATCAAGTCAGAGATGTTTTCTATGTATGATTTTAGTGTATGTGGTAGATATACCCATTCTAATATGATATCTTCCCTCTGCATCAAAATCTCTGAAGGATATTCTTCTCTACATAGTAATATATCCAGAATACTGTCTAGTTTTGGATCCACAATGTCCACATGTGCCTCTAGTATCCTCCTTTCTACCCAATCTAATTCCTTTTCAGCTTCAGATGATAGTATTTTTTGTCCCCTTTTAAGACCACTTTCAAGTTTTCCAAATCATGCCTTTCTACTCAAATAATGTTCTGTATTTGAGAAATCTCTCATAGTAATTTTTGAAGATCATTAAGTAAAATAAATTCTTAATTTAATTTAGAATCAACCTTATTTTACATATCAATCCCAGTTCACTTTCCTTCCTATCCTCCTATACTCCCCTCTGACTCACCCATCCCACTCCCCATCCACTTACCAGGGAGGGGGAGGCTTTCCATTGGTTATCATCAATGTCTGTCACATCATTTGGGGGAAGACCTATGACCTCTTCCCTGTATCTGGACTAAGAGAGTATCTTTCCTTTGGAATGGACTCCCAACATTCATTTGTCCACTAGGGATAAATACTGGTTTCAGTGTCAGAAGTCAATTAGACTTCAGGCCTCCTAACTGGTATCAACATGCAGAGGGCTTGGTTTTGTCAAATGCTGGTTCCCCAGATTATTGACTGGGGTCCATGTGCTATTACTTGGTCAGACCAACTGTTTCTGTGGCTTTCTACATGATGATCTTGACCCCTTTACTTATCCCTCCTCCCTTTCTAAATCTGGATTCAAGAAGTATGACTCAGTGCTTAGCTCTGGGTGTTTGCTTCTACTTCCATCAGCTACTGGATGAAAGCTCAAGGATGGCATTAAAGTAGTCATCAATCTCATTATAGGGGAAGAGCATTTAAAATAGTCCCTCCACTATTGTGTAGATTCTTAGTTGGGTTCATCCTTGTGGATCTCTGGATGTTTCCCCAGTGCCACATTTACCTTTAAATGTATAATGGCTTCTTCTCTTAAGGTATCTCTTTTGTTGCTTTCCTCTATTCTTTTCCTGGCTCAAACATTTTTATCCCTCATGTACTTCTTCCCTCTCTTCTCCCCTCTTCTGTCTCCTACCTTTCTCTTCCCTGGACTCTTGGTTCCAATTTTCTCAGTAGTTCTTATTCCTTTCCCTTTTTCTGGGGGACCATGTATGTTCTCTTCATGTCCTTGTTTTCTAGCTTCTCTGGAGTTATGTATCATAGGCTGATAGTCCTATCCTCTATGTATAAGATCCATATATGAGTGAGTACAATCCATGCTTGTCTTTCTGTGGTTAGATTACTTCATTCAGGATGGTGTCTCCCAGTTCCATCCATTTGTCTGACAATTTCAATATTGCATTGTTTTATTTAATTATTTTATTTTATTTAATTTTTGCTGAGTAAAATTTCTTTGTGTAAATATACCACATATTCTCCATTCATCTTTTGGGTGAGAGCCATCTATCTTGCTTCCAGGTTCTGGAAATTACAAAAATGCTGCTATGAACATAGGTGAACAGATGTCCATGTTTCATAAATGTATATCCTTTAGGTATATGCCCAAGAGTGGAATTGTTGGAACTTGTGGTAGACTGATTCCCATTTTCTTGAGGAACTGCCAAGCTGATTTCCAAAGTTGCAGCAGTGGAGGAGTGTTCCCCTTTTTTCACATCCTCTACAGTAGAAACTGTGTTCATTGTTTTGATTTAAGCCATTCTGACAGGTTTAAGATGGTATCTCAGAGTTGTTTTGATTTGAATTTCCTTGATGGATAAAGATGATCAGCAATTTCTTAAGTGTTTCTGCTCCACTTTAGATTTCTCAATAGAGAAATATCTATTTAGTGGTGATTATAGCCATATGAAACTATTGGCAACAGTTGGAACATCCACATAAATTACATAATGACCTAAAAACTTTATAAAAGCAATAGAAAAATCTAGCTATATAATTAGAATAAGTCTTACTGAGGTAAAAGTTTTGTGTTTAAGACTTTTCTTATACTATTTCCTAATATGGTATTTTATTTTAATATGGGATATTCCATTGGATTAAGAAGGATAACTAAGATGTGGGCACAAAACTTTTCTGCATGTTTTATAGTCTTTGATGATAATTATGATAATGATTTCATACAAAATTACAAAATAAGATCTTGGGGAAAGAATATCAGGTAATTACTAAATCAAATTCACAATAACAGTTCATTTCTCATATTTGAACATTGCAATATTGAAAATCCTGCTGGAAATACTAAGCACTAAAACCAGACTACTTTATCCTTGTTCTAAATATTCAAAATGCTTTAAAAATATTCTCCTATTATAACAGCACTTATTTCTCCAGATATTAACATATTATTTTCTATATTCTTGTATTCAATTTTTAAAGTTTTCATTTACCTTGATATCATTATTCTCATTATGCAAATGAAGAATTGGGACTTAAGACTATTTTCTTAAAATCATAATGTGTAGGAGAAATATAACCACAATGTAGACCTTACTTATTTAATAATATATATTTTATCTTCTCTTTTGTAGGTACACAGCTTTAGTAGAAAAGACATCAGTGAACATATTGGTAGTGTCAACCCAAGTAAAATATAGCTATATTGTTTTTGTTGACATGTAACATATGCCTGATAAATTAAGCAGATCCCTATCCCTAACAAATGCCATTATCCTCTGCTTTGTGACTTTCATCCTCAGCATTGGGATCCCTTACTGGAAAAAAAATGTTACATCAGGAAAGTAGTTTACTAGTGTTTGGAAGTCATTTCTTGTCATCACACAGAAGTTATATAAAATAGTGGCTCCTAAATATATCCAAAGATATATTTTATTATTTATTTATTTATGTTTAGCTTTTTTGGGAACTTCCATTTCTATCTTTTAAGACAAACTCAGTTATAGCACTGAAAATCCTACATTTCATATTTGCTTCCAGTGCAAGCATTGTTTCTAGCTTATTACTACTGTTTAAAGGTGAGGACCCAGAAATGATTCCATATTGGCTCTTTATCTCAAATAGATCACTAGACCCCTTCAAAGAGTCTTTGAGAGATGGTTATGTAATCTTTAAGGTAATTGTGCTGAAAACCAATTGATAGATATCCTGAAAATATATTATCATTACAGACAGATATTTTTCTCCTATATATGCCAGTCAACAATTTCAGGTAAATCAATATTAACATGTGTCATGTGAAGGAGATCAAGGAAAGAGATAACTTAGTAGAGGTAGTTATTATAGGCATGAAAAAACTTACACTAGAGAGTTTAGCGGGAATTCACAAGGATGACCCTAACTAAAAATCTAAGCAATAGTGGAGAGGCTACCTTAAATGCCCTTCCCCTATAATGAGATTGATGACACCTTAAATGCCATCACTGAGCCTTAATCCAGTAGCTGATGGAAGAGAAGATTCACAGCTAAGCAATGAGTGTATTCCTGGAATCTAGTTGTAAGCGGTAAAGACCATTCTTTGGAAATCCACAGAAAGAGCTGACCTGAGCAAGTGGGAATTCATTGTCTGGGGAATATCTGTTTGATATCTGGGGAATCTGTATAATATCAAACCAGACTCCTTGAATGCAGGTGTCTCTTGGGGTCTTAGGCAGCTTATGGGGTCTCTGACAGTGGAACCAGTATTTATCCATAGTGTATAAATGGGCTTTTGATCCCATTCCTTATGGGAGGATTTTCTTTCAGTGTTGATACACGGGGAGAGCTTTGGTCCTGAACTAAATGATGTGACAGGCTTTAATGATCCCCCATGGGAGGCCTCATACTCCCCAAGGAGTGGATGTGGGTGAGATGGGGGATAGATGGTAGAGGAATGGGAGGATGAGAGGGAGATGGAATTCAGATTATTATTCAAAATAAGATTTTTTTAAAAAATTTAAACAATTAATTTTAAAAAAATGTGCCATGTGGTAGATTGAATGGGAATGCCTTGAACAATTCCAGATTTTTTTTTAATATTTGATGCAGTCAGTCTTTGCTTGGGACTTTCAGAAGTATTAGAATAATGCCACTGAAATGAGTCTTTGAAAAGTTAAAGTCTTGAAACTGCATTTCAAATTTGCTCTATGTTTTTGTGCCTGTGATTCAAGATGGCAACTCATAATTTATTTTACTATCAATATTTCTTTTGCCTGTTCACATGATGTTCTGTCATTGTATACTTTAACACTGGAACCGCATTCCAAAGTAAATTCTTTCTCCTGTTAGTTGTGTCAGTTAAGATGTTCTACCAGAGCAACAAAAAAGAAACTCATGCAAGGTAGTCCCATGTATCAAAATATATGCATATTTTTAACTCAGTATTTTGTAATTTCATGTTTAAGAATAATTTATTCACTTTTATATTAGTATTAATTACCTGCATCCAAGATATTCAGTCAATCATAATCAACAATTGATTAGAAAATATTCTCTTTTAAAGTCTATCAAACTAATATTTGTTAACATTTATTTTTTAAAAATGCAAAAACTATTTTCTCTGAATCAATAATATAATTGTAGTACTTACACTAAATATTCCATATGAAGAAGTTATGATTTTGTATTAATCCATACCTTTATGTGAGACAGCATTTTCTAAAAAATAATTTCTAATCCATTCTCAAGAAGTTAGATATTTTCCTTTAATGTCAAATAAGTTAAAAAAAATTTTAAAGGTTATCTGAGTTAAAACCATAATTTGTAAACATTTTGATATTTCCATATATGTAGTTGTATATGTTTGAAATGTATATGTGCTTATGTATTAATATAGATACAATATATATGGAATATATATGTGTGGAGGAACGAGAATACTTTGTTGCTAACAACAAAAACAAGTCCAGTGGTCATATTATATGTTTAAAGCTTTAAATATATTAGAATTATGCTTTGTGGCCTCTGATTTCATGCTAAATATAGTACTATCATGGAACAGATATTAACTTCTATTTCTCTATGTTTGTTGGTATTTGAACACCATTACCATTTCATATGTACTCCCATATAATCCAAACAGATACTAATGTGAAAAGTCATGAATTATTTACAGATTCTAAGAAAATACCAAATGATAGATAAATAAATATAGGAAAGGCTTCAATTAAGGATACGAAAAGGTTCCTAGTGATTGGAAAACTATAGATTCTGGAAAAAAGACTAGATGGATTAATATATTTTCTTCATGTTTTCTGACAATTATTTTGAAAAAGGAAGGAATAAACCTACTGTTCTACAAAGACATATAATTTTATATAGACTTTTAATAAACATTTACACTTATCAGTAAGATGAATTACATAATCCACCCCCTAAGAAATATTAAACATATTAAACTGAGTGGTCCTCTTTAGTAGGGGGAAATAAACTATTTATATATGGATAACGATTAATGGATGGAACTATAGTGGACACTTCGAAGGGGATAATAGAGGGAATGTGTGGAGAGGCAACTAAATTTTATATATATATATATATATATATATAACCAATAAATGGAGGAGATAGAGGCTCAGCTGAACATCTCTCATCACCAAATGAAACTTCCAATACCAGAACTGAGTACCAACTAATTGAGTTGATAGTCAACGGGGTACCATAGAAACCCCCATATAACCCAGGCTATTTTCAAAGTTATTATTTTCTCCACACCAACTGACAATAACGCCCTACAGCACCACCAACACAAAATTCAGACACTATGGAAAAATCAAGCTTTTTGCCTATCTAGATCATTCATTATTGCAGACTTATATTCCTGTTTCCAGAAGATATTCTGCACAGTACCAACACAGAAATATTAAAGAAAACCATGCCAGTAAGAACCCCTGGATCTACAATGGTGACCATCCTGCAAAACATTATGGTGAGATAGTGTTATAATGGTATCTTGAAATTAACAGGCAAGTGGATGGCACTTGAAGAAACCATCCTGAATGAGGTACCACAGTTACAAAAAGAGGAACATAGTATGTACTCACTCATATATGGATATTAGACCTAAAGCAAAGGGTCACCAGCCTATAATTCACACCACCAGTGGAACTAGAATACAAGCTGTATTCTAAGAGATTCATATAAAGTCCCTCACAGTACCGGGAAGGGACAAGTCCCTCAGAGCACAAGGAAAGTTGGGGGGGGGGATGTAGAGAGAAGTAGGAGAAAGAGAGGGGGAGGAAAGGAAAACATGTGCGACCAGGAAGATTGAGTCCGGGTAGGAATAGAAGACAGGAGAGAGACAGAGACACACAGATGAGAGAGAGAGAGAGAGAGAGAGAGAGAGAGAGAGAGAGAGAGAACATAAAAGAGGGAGACAATATTGGATGGAAGATAAAATTGAATCCAAAGAAAGGAATAGAAACCTTCAAGTCTGCTGCCAACTAACAATTTGAGCAACCCTGGAATGGCTAACATAAATGCCCTTCCCGGATAGTGAGATCAACAACTAACTTATCCATGGAGCCCTCATCTAATACCTATTGGAAACACCCATACCTAAACACTGAGTCGAACTAGAACCCAGATGCAGATAGAGAGGACAACACCTGTCTGCAGAAACACATAGAGACAGCTGACCTGAACAAGAAGGAGCTAATGGGCCCCCAGACTGATAGCTGGGAAGCCAGCATGGGACTGACTCAGCCCCCCTGAATATGGGCCTCAGCCAGAAGGACTGAACAGTCTAAGGGACCTCAAACAGTGGAACCAGGATGTATCCCTGGTGCACAAAAGAACTTTGGGAGCACATTCCCACTTGAAGGGATAGATATTCCCTTAACCTAGAGGCAGGAGGAAGTGCCTAGACCCTACTCCAAATGACTTGACCTATTTTGATGATCCCTTCTGGAAGTTATCCCCCTCCATGTGGAGTGTGGGTAGGGATGGGATGGGCGGGTGGTGGGGGAACATGGGAGGGAGGGAGGGAGGAGTGGAGGGAGGAAGGAAGAGGGAACTGGAATCGATATGTAAAATAAGGAAAAAAAAAAAAAAAAAGCATTCTTGGTTTCTCCCTAACATTTGTACCACTATTATAACACTGTATCTTGCAGGTAGGTCACTGTTATAAGTAGCACAGTTTGTAGCTGTGTGATATTGGTGATAGTCTTTTACAACTCTAGTCAGATCAATTGAAGTGGTATTAATATTTTAAGTTAAAAATACTGTTACTGTTTAACAGTTTGATATTGACAGATACTAATCTAAGAGAAAAATATGTCCACTCTATATTTATACAGTTTTACACAATAGTAGATTATTCTAAAATGGTGGACTCTGCAAAACCATATTCCCCTTATTTTATTTGACAATTATATAAGAATAAGGGGAAATTAATTTAAATCAAATAACTTAATGGATTTAAAACAAATTGATTGAAAAATGGCATGAAGATATATAGATTTACACTCATAAAATTGTTTTGAACAAGAACCAAATTATTATCTTGTATTGGTCAGTTCAAACTTGAAATATGTTTTCAATCCAGTCCTACAATTACTATATTTTGGCACTTCTAATATAGAGAATATTTTTCTCAAAATCATTTAAATAATTTCCTCACATTTACATTTATTCATTGAATAAAATTTTACTCATCATTTAATATAATAAAATTAACTATGGCTTGTCTATAGAGAAAATGTCCATGAGACACTGAATAGTGGTTTGATGCATGAAAAACAAATACAATAATTAACTACATAATAGGTTCATTGTCATTAAACTACTCTTTATTTCTATGCTACCAGATATAATAATTCTCCATGTTTTTTTCCAAAGCACATATTAAATTTCATCCTGACAAATTTGGTATAAGTTGAAAGGCTGTTTTTTAACAAGAAGTATACATTCCTGAATTCTCATTTTGCTTTGTCATTTTAAATCATTTTCATAAGCTAGCACCTTCTCCTTAGGAAAAGCAACAACTTTTAATCTACAGAATATCTTCACCGCTCTGCTTCTGTTATTGCAAAATCAAATCCTTAGGAATGGTGCTTACTATCTAAATTAAATATATTAACTTTACAAATCAATGGAAGTCATTGTGGTATTTTTATATTTTATTGAAAATAGATTCTTCTCTCATACAAATCATCTTCACTACATTTTCCCTTGGCTTCACTACTCCCATATTTCCCAATCTCCCACATTGCTTCTCACCAAATCTATTCGTTTGTGTAATTATTTTAATTTTTTAGTTTTATTACATTATGTGCATTCTTATTTTACCAGGAAGTTTGTCTGTAGCACAAGTAGGGCTAATGATACCAGAGCCTGGGAATTAAATATGGGTCCTATTAAAGATCATTTAATATTCTTAACAATGGTATCTTTTCTCCATCATGATAATTGGGATGTTTTTGAAAATATTTTATTGTGTTTAGAAAACATTCTTTGATCATGTTCAATATTACATTACCTTGTCTTTTCACTTGATTCATTCTTGTTTGTTATATACCAGTTTCCTAAAATATCTTTGTTTTACTACAGAATTATTGTACTTTATATTACAGAGGAGGAAAATGATACTTGTATTCACAAATCTAGATAATATGCTTAATGTGCAATAAATTTTCTTTCATTGAAATTTTAAAAATATGGTCTTTGTGGATGATTAAGACTACATAATCTTCTTTAACTAGTTAACTATTTACTAGAATCAAAACATAGAAACTAGAGATATGGCTCAGCAGCTAAGAGCTCACATTGTGCTTTCACCCGTGTCTGAATGCTCACAGCCACCTTAATCTCCAACATAGAAGAAAATGATAATCTTTTTTGATTTCCACAGTTCCTACACAATATCCCTATTCATCATTTTGTTACTTTGTATATCCTATCTGATCTGTTTTGGTGGGTTTTATGTATCAAAGGATAATAACATTTTAAGTTTCAAATTTGTTGGAATACATTTTGTGAACATAACTTAGCCATGGAATGTCTCAGTGGGACCTGATAGATTTTATAATTTTTAGTTTAAAAATACATTATTTTGAATTTTTTATCTTGGTAAGTTTAATTGTTGCTGTATAAATGCTGTTTACCTTACCAAATAACATAGTCTTGTTACATTAATATTTGTAATGATATTTTGGTTTTCACTTCATTGATTTCAATATTTTATTTAGAAGAAAATTTATTTTACATATCAACTCCACTGTTCCTTCTTCTTCCCATCCTACCATATTAATTTTAGAATTTTTTCAATTGATTCTGTTTTAGCTTTTTGAAAACAGCATAGTATATCATTAGGACGTTAAAATGCATGATTTTTTTCAGTATGAAATTTAATTAATATAAATTAATTTATTGTAAGTATATTCAGTGTACACACATTTTCTAGTGCATGGTGAATTTATATTCATTCAATCATACAATGCATTTATTTCCTATCCCTTTATTTCTATTGTAGCCCACTGATTGTTTAAAAATAAAATTTACAAAATTATGCATTTGTACAGTTCATCTAGTTTATTTTGCTATTGGTAGCTATTTTTATTTTGTTATATTATAAGATACAATACTTATTAACTTGGTGACATAAATGTAATCTATGTTAGAAATGTGTTATTTTTACCACTGTGCAAATTTATGGCTCATGATATTATCTAGATTTCAGAAAGTCCAAATAACTGAAAGAAATTTTTATTTTGTATCTGATGTACTGAATATTCATTAAATATTTATTATTTCTAATTGACTTATGAGCCAAAGTGTAATATTGAAATTTCTGTAACAATTTGTTGTCTATATTATTTGTCTTTTAATGAGATGACCTAGTAAAAGTATTTACTGTTATTGTATCTGGACCTGGTCCATGGGTCCCTGTAAGTGTGACATAGTATTTAGTGCATAAATGTTAAACCATTTTTTTTTAATTTTAATCATTGAAATTTCTTGACAGACTTACCTCTATTTAAATGTAGATACTTTCCGCCATAATTTTCCCTGAGGATTTTTTGCTAGCTACACATTTTAATAGTAGTGCTCTCTGAGAGTCTACTTTGCTGTTAGTATCATTTTCATCCTCATTTTTTCTGTCTATGTCCGTCATTGTTATTGAAGTATTTTGTTGTTTCCAGACAGAAAAAATGTAGGATTTTATCCCATCATCCTATCTGAGCATTTTTATCTAAAAAATGCTGTATTTTTATGTAAACATATTCTTAGGTTGTAATATAAATATTTTTCTTGCTTAATTTGAGTACTTTACGCACTCATCTTGGATTTCTGATTTCTTGAGATGGTAAGTTTTAAATCATTTCTAACTCTCATAGGGCAGGGAGATGGCTCAGGTGGTAAATGCACTTCCTGCTAAGCCAAGAGGCATGAATTTGATCCCCAGCTACTATATGGTAAAAGGTGAAAACCAACTGTTACTGGTTTGCCACTAATCTCCACATTTATTACATAGCACGCACACACACACACACACACACACACACACCACACTCACACACACAACATAAATTAATTAGGATGTAATAAAGTGTAAAAATTCAAGAAACATTCTGCTGAATTCCCATTCTCCAAGAAATTATAGTAGAAACTTTTACATATCCCAAGATATAAAATATGCAGGAAAAAATGAGTTGTTAAAAAGATATAGGGAAATCTTTGTCAAACGAAAAAAAAATGAGTACTTTTTTTCTAATTTTGTGTTATGTTGCATAAAAAATACATTTTGCTGATATGAATTCAGTACAGTATGTAATGGAGTTTCATAGAAAACCATAAGTTTTATATAAAGATTTATATTATTGTAGCAATGAAAAAATAATTTAAAGTTACATTGCAAGAAATAATGAATGCATTTGTATCATGGTAAATACTAGGTTACAAAACTGTATAAGCAAATACTGTAATCTTTTTGAGTAATGATGGTAACTAGAAAGCAACATATAATGTGTAATAAATTTGAATGAACTCATATGCAGCATACAAGGCAAGGTAAATGTGAGTAAAATTTCATGTTATATAAACAGCTAAACATAATAAACTTTAATAAAATTTTTATATAGTTAGCTTCAGTGCATGCAGACAAACAAATATTTCAGTAAAAAGATTTCAAATGAACTAAAATAATAATAACAATAATATATTTTAAGGAATTTCAATTCAAACACATATACTGTACCCACTGATGATAAATACTAGTAAATGTTAATATTGTTTAAGCAGGAGTAAACAAATAAATTGATATCTAAAGTAACTGTTCATAAGAAATATCATTTTTAAGTTGTCAACATGATACTTTCAATACTGTCTAATATGTAAATCTTAATTTCCAAACCTTAAAGATAATCTAGGAATTGTGAGTATATATATATATATATATATATATATATATATATATATATATATAATCAGCCTCTGCAATCTTGGAATTTTTAACAGGTTATATTATAGCCCATCCTAGGCAGAAGCCCTTAGAATCCTCTGCAGACTTCTTATTTCAGAGCAACATCTTTTTATTCACCATTGTCCCTCAGTGTATAGGACTGGTGTTAGGGAGGATTACCCAGATAACCAGATAAATGTGAGTAAAATTTCATGTTATATAAACAGCTAAACATAATAAAATATTTGTAATAGCAATTTGAATATAGTATACATTTTATCCCTTTCTTCCTGACTCAGACAAGATTCTGTTTTGGGGGATGGAGGATTAGTTGCAAATGACATTCTTAACATACCTCTCATAGTTTAATATTGACCCATTTCTTTTATTCAAATTTAAATGCTTAGGATATAGAGAGTAAAGGTGTGTGCCAACATGTCCTACCCAGAATTTCTACCGTTAATTTTTGCACCACAATTACTTATGTTTCACTGAAGGAAATGTCTAGATCTTAATATATGGAAACATTTTTGCATTCTTCCTGTGATGGGGAAAAGGAGAACACTATTCATGTCATAATACTAAATAACCTATAAAGATTTCAGGAACATTTATTCTTTGAATTTAGAATGTGTGTGTGTGTGTGTGTGTGTGTGTGTGTGTGTGTGTGTATTTGATAAGGATAATTAAGTACTAACATCTACTGTCTAAGCCCTTAGCACTCTGAAGTACACAAGTTGTTACTGTAGAACACCAAGATCAGCACCATTTTGCATATTATGTATCTGCAACATTTTCATTAAACCTACAAATTTCTTACTCTCTATTTCTATGCATTTGCTTTCATATCCTTTCTATACTTTTATAATTAAAAGCCAATATTTTTCTTTTATATACCTATTAAATGTTAATTTATTCATATGTCGGGATCCAATGGACAGAAAGACATGTTGACAATCCATTCTCAGCAGATGATGCCTGAAGTTTGAGCTTTTATTTTACTTTTTTTTTTTCTGTGCCCTTAAGTTTTGATAATCTAGAAATCAGGTTCGCAAGAAAAACAAAAAGCTCTGGAAGAGAAAAGTCAATCTAATAAATTGGATTAAATTGTCCCCGTCACATTGGAATTTTATTGTCATCGAACCAGCAGAAAAATAAAAGAAAGTGTGATTATAATGCTTAGATGGTTGATTCTTAGAAAGAATAAATGGACCTTGAACAACCAATGCACATTAAGCTAAGAGCAGTTTATCTGGAATGTAGCATACTTTCTTAGGATATCTGTTGTAGTCAGTATAGGCAGACAAAATACAATGTCACAGATATGGTGGTTTTGTGTAACGAACAGTAATTTCTTACATTTTTTGGAGAATAAGAAAACCCTAACCAAGATCATAACAGATTCAGTTCCTAAAATAATTGTCTTGCTTGGTTCTCTTATGAGTAGGTAGAGTGACAGAAGAAGACATGCACACACACACAACGCAAACACAGAGCAGTAGTGAGGGGGAAGGAAGTGAGGAAGAGAGAAACTTTGAGTTTCTCTTCTTCTACAGACATGAACCCTAATTTCATAACCTCGTGTAAACCATACAGAAATTAGAACAAGTGTCTACATGCATTAAATCCATAATCAACAATTTTCACTTCAAAAATGTTTGTAAAATAAATAAATAAAAAAAGAAAAGAAAAAAAAAGTCATAATAAAAAAAGTTTGTAAGTTTGAGGTTCAAATATCCTACAAACATGTGATCTTATAACATACTGTTACTACAAAGGTTTCCTAATGGGATGAACAAGAGAGGGTCACATGATGTACTTTTGTTTCTAGAGAGAGATAAGAGAGGTTCATGTTTGTATCCTGCTGTTTGCTTATATAACATGTGGTAGTGTCCTAAATTCATAATTACTTTTTAAATATTTGACATATATATAACTTGGTTATATACCCTTTGCATCTAAGTATGCTTCTTTTATATCTTGGGTTGGAATTCTTTTATGAATACACTTGCTTTATAATTCTACACTAAATATATATATGGAGAGCTGGCAACTTATAATAGATTGAACCCATTGAGGTTTATTAGATAGACCCACCTGTGGGAAGCCAAAGCCCCAAGGTGGCACCTGGTTGGATGCCAGGTAGTCTGAGTTTAGCTATAAACAAGCCTTATTTGGAAGTGCTTGATCGATCTGGCCCACTACCTCTTTCTGTGGCCTATCCGGGATCGCCAGGTGGCATGAGCTGATTGGGCAGTGAGCGCACATTTAAGGGCTTACTGGGGCTTGCGGGGGGGGGGGGGCAGAAGCTGATGTACAAGGTTCCTGAATAAACTGCTTGAAGATTGAAGAAGAGTTGTGGTCCTGTTTCCTTGCTAGCCCAGGTAGATGTGATGCCCGCCCTTGTGTCTGTGTGGAGAATAGTAAACAGATGGGACTACCCTTTTCAAATTTCTTCCTTTTTAAGTAAGCTGGCATGATACTTCTGGTTCATCGGGATTACTATTAGATTTAATGGTAACTAAATATGGAAATTTACCTTTAATTCTTCTTATTGAATTTCTGAGTCCAAATGAGGTACAGGTATGTGAAAATCTGGGGTTATTTTGATTAAAAGTTCAGTGAAAAGTTATTTATTTATTTGGGACATCATTCATTATAAGCAAAATAGTTACATATGTGAAAAGAGCATCATTATAAGACGCAAGGTTAAAATAAACTGTAAAACATTTCTGTCTTTTCTGCCTCTGCATGACCTCTTTATTCATTCTAGTGGCATTGAGTGCTATGGTGTGTCAAGCATTGTACCCTTTTGCTCAAATGTTCATTGTTAATAAGTTGGTGGTCTGTTCCAAGACCTCTTCTTTCCTGTACAACGTCAATATTGTTCTCTCACTATAAGTCCTCTCTGGTAGTTTGCTATAGCTCCAAGTCACGGAGATCCTGTGTTTACGGTTTTGCAAGAGCAATCCCTTCCCAAATGCCAGCAGGTCATAGATAGATAGGGTGGGCCTTGAATCAAGGCCTTGAATGTGTATCACACAGAAGAGTTATGTGCTGTGTTTATTAGTTTGAGCAGTTTTGATTCTTTTTGTTGATTTAATTAATATTCATTGTTTTGTTTTTAATTTTCCTTTGTGGGGGACACTGCAAGTGAGAAGGGTGGATATGGAAGGACTGGGGTATGAATGAGATTGGGACATATGTAAAATTCCTTAGCAAAATTATTAAGAAACATGTTAAAGCAAACACAGACAAACAAACCATAAAATCCAAAAGAAAATTGGAGAAAATGTGGAGAAGAAACTTAGAAAATTAATCTATCTTCCCTCTCTGAAAGAAAAACCTTCAGCATGTTCTTTTCCCTGAACTCCCATTGCCTTCTTCCCTATCTGCCTGAGACTAAACCCCAGAGACTGAAAAAAAAATAATATCATTTAGATGGGGAATCCGTTCTTCAGGAAATTTCCCTAGAGGAGGAATATGGAATTAAATTTATAGATGACAAGTGATTAAACCTATGTGAGAAGATTAGACTATATATTCCAAGTTCATAGATTTACCATTCAAGATTCCCTTCACAAGCAGCATAACTAGAAAACTGCTGGAGCAAAGGATTATTGAATACCTGGTAGAAGATAGTGTAGGTGCAAATATATCTGTACTGTAAGTTATTGCAGTAACCACTTGAAAAATTAGATTTGCAATAGTGGAAATAAACACATACACACACACACACACACACACACACACACACACACACACACACACACACACCACTGATTAAAAAAAAATCACAGTGTCATTTAATTATATACACTTGCAAAATTCAAGAAGCATACCTTTCCATCCAGTCTTGTGATTGGAAATTCATCTGGGATCAAGGGATATCTTACAGGTCAATATGCCTATGCTCTTTCTGATGTCATAAGTTTAAGACTTCATTTTAAGAAGTACTTCAAAAAGCACTTCATTGGTCAATGATATTAATCCATTCATATGCATCTTCTATACATATCTTCTATAATCAAATAACTGCTCAGAGACTTTAGCTTGCTTATTGCTTCAGACTATATCTAATCCTTTCAATAATAGGGGTTGTAATAGTATAATTAACAATAAAGACATTACTAAGAGAATCAAACCTGTCAAATATTTGGAGCTGTACTTAAAACTCTCTGCTAGTTTGGTGTAGTACATCAGGATTTTCATGGGATAGGCAAGATCCCAACTAAGGTTCAGGAGTGGCTTGGTAACCCATAAGCAGTCCCCATGCAGCCTACCCTGCCTCAGGTTTTTTTTCCAACTACCCCAAGTGAGATATTTTCCTTCATTGTATTTTACTTTTTTAATTTTATATTGGAACTGCTTATTGTGCATTGTCACTGAACATTCTCTTTTATTATCGGTGTGAAGACAAAGGCAAAATGTTTGTATTTGTCCTTTGCTTTATTGTTTTTCCTTTCTCTCATGGCATTTATACTAAAAGCTATATACTATGACCAAAGGGTATGGATGTTATTTTGTCTTTAAACATATATGAAGGACTGTGACCCAATTCAAAATTTACATATTGCTTTGAACAACTGCAATGGTATATGTGGCATTTTCTAGGATTTTAGTTTAAGAGGAAAATATTTAGGGAAAAAATGGAAGTCTTTCATCTTTATGGAAGAAACTTTTTCTTTAAACAAAGCAATGTATCATTATGTTCTCTAGGGAAAAATAATAAAGATATAATGACAGGTGTTGACACTATGAAGTGCTTTATGAAAATGATAATTTATTGCCATATCTAAATAGACATTAAGCTCTAACCAAGTTCCTTTACCAAGCTTTTAGCCACTTTGAAAAATGACACAAATGCAAAAGATGTAATAATTTGTATAAGTAAATTTTCAATTTGATTGCTTTTATTTTTTTATATTAGTTGAGACCCATGACACTGAGAGGTAGCCCACGCCCTATATTACCTGGATGGCCAGGAACAGAAAACTCGATAGCCCAGATATCTAGAATAAAAAAAAAATACTCGAAATAAAAAACTGTACCAAACAGCAACATCACAAAAAAAAAAAAGAAATGGTTTGTAATATTTTACTCATAGCTGGGTGACTTTGTGCAGTCATCATCAGGAAGGTTTCTTTTGTCAGAAAACGGGAGTGGGTACACAGACTGACATTCAAAAATGATGTGAGATAGAGTCTAAATATCTCTATTGGGTACCTACCCTCAGAGATTGGGGTACTCCGTGGAAGAGGTAGAGGAAAGATTGTAGGAGCCAGAGGAGATGGAGGACACCAGAATAACATGAACCACTGATCTACTCTATAAAATAAACCTCTGCCAACATGAAAGTTGGTGCAAAATAACTTTACCAACAGACCCAGGCAAAGATTCACTTAGTTGTCCCCTAGGCTCCTTTTAGTTCTATAAAGTTACCACACAGTTTTAACTCTAACATGCATATAATATCACTATATACAAACTAATCAATATTTCCCTGCCTAGTTTTTCTTTCCTTTATTTAAAACACAGGAAAAGTGTTTTTATCATCTTCAGTAGCTGAGATGCTATATAGTTTTTTTTTTGTTGTTTTTTTTTTTTTATAATGAACACAGCTTAAAGTTTCTTCTCATCTTAACTTCCTCTGATAGACTCATTTCTAACTTTGGTATAAAATAAGAGAAGCACATATAAATCAAATTAAATACTTTTCAGTATTTTTCAGCAGGTACTTATTATTCAAAGAATCATATGAGCTGCACTTTCTTCCTTTCCCTTCATTTTTTATTGGTATTTTTGTGTTCAAGATTGTTGATTATGCCAAATTCACAACTCTCATTAAAGAAAATAAGAGAAAATTTATTCTCGAGCTATTTTGAGTGATCATGGCCTGGAAACAAATATTTGGGTAACCCTAAATTCCATGTTCCAATACAGAAGTAGTTTCATTAACTTTTTGTAGTTTTACAATAATAATTAAAGCCTCAACATTACAAACCATGCAAGTTTAAAATTCATTGTTACAGATACAAGGTAGAGAATGCTCTCCTATGGGCACAAGTTACTATCTTAAGACATTCTTCGGTTGAGATTAGTGGAAGCTAACAGTCAGCAAAATTAATGGATTCCAAATAGTTTCAATCTATTAGTCACAATATATTAGCACCTAAAAAGAGGTGGGTAATGAATGGCTATTCTAGAAAGCCAGAACTAACCCAAGATAAGGTAATCAGTCTCTGGACCTGCACAAGTTCAATCACTCCATAGTTCTAAAATTATAAATAAGATAGTCTTCTAAGTTACAGAAGTTTCAATTCACAAGTTTGACAATAAGGCATCAGATGTGCTAAGCATTTGTTCTACCACTGAATTCCAACCTCAGTCCCTTCATTCCTTTGGAATAATAGTTATTTAATGCACTTTGGAATTTCCAGTAGAGAGAAAAAGCACATCTCTTACTTTGATACATTCTCTTCACAGTGTTTCATCAAATTAATTAATATTCCTTATTTAATTTGTTAATATATAAGATGGTTATATTTAATGTAATAAAAGTTTAAAAGATAATCCACAAATATATTTATATTATACAAATGTAACATCAGATAATACAAAAAACTATTTATATATTGTAGCTGAATATGTATATATTTATATATAGCGATACACCTGGTAGTTTAGTGGCCCAAAATGAGTACCATAAAAATAGTAATTATATTAATTATTATTGTAGATTTCTTCATTATTATTGTATGTTTCTACATTTTTACCATTTGTGTTATGTATTATTTATTACCTGTTTTCATAGGTTATTTATATAACCTACTAGATTTTTTAATATTCAAAGACAGGAGTCATCAATTTTTCTTGGTGCTATTGAATCAAATACATATCATAATATTAAAGTAATGGGTGGGCATTCCTAAGCATTTCATAAAAGTCAGATAGAGCTGTCATTATTTCTTATGAAACCACAAAACAAAAAGGATCTGAAAGGACATGAAAATATTTCTAATTGCATTTAGTGTTTTATGCATAATATTTAACTATGTGTTAGGTTGCAAAACATTTTATTTTGATTTTCAAATTTTAATATGTATTATAGTTAAAACTACATGGTTTGTTGAAGGAAAGTCAATAATAGCTTTAATCAGATAAAGCACACATCCTTTTTTATTTGCATTGTTTTAGTGTGTGCCCAGTTAGTTTGTCATCTATCATAACAACATGTTTGACTATTTGTATTTTTGAAAGCCAGCTGTGATTGAATATAGAATGGTACATTAGAAGAAAAGACAAGCAAAAGATTGCTATTGTAGAATTCAGGACTTTTTCCAGGGGTTATCTTGTAGAAGTTACTGATTGGGCCAAGGGTTTTTGAACTCATAGCAGATATATTTAACATTAAAAAAAGTTACTAATTGCTGATATATTGTTTCTTAAGTAAAGTGTGATGCACATCATTCCATATCAATTGGATGTTATGTAAAATACATGATTTATTTTTCTTAGAGTCATTTCCGTATTTTCTGAAGTAGCTTTAGATGAGGAAGAGTTTAACTGTCTTTAGAGAAATCTAAAAACTTACAATCTTGGATTGAAATCTACAGCCAAAAAGTCATCTAGTATCCTTTGTTGAATCAGAAAAACAAAATTTTATGTGGCAAGTTGTATACTGCTTACAGATACAAAATGTAATCATAGCCAGTATTTTGCTGATTACAATGCAATCAAAGTAACTTTTTATTTGAAAATTGATGATTGATTTTGATATTCATTGTGGCTGAATTTTATTGTGTCTAATAACTTTGTTTACAAGATATGCTTAATGGAAGATTTTTTGCTCAATAGTCGACAACAAGTGATCTATTACTTAATAAATAATTGGGTAGCAATTTAAAGAATTTATTTATAATTAAAAATTGACTTTAAAATCCATATAAATTATTTTAGTTTACTACACTGAATTGAACATTGACTGAAGTTAAAAATGTGAGCAACTTAATTTATTTAATTATGACATTGAATAGGTCCATGAGTAAATCTGCTTTCATATATCAAGACATGTGAATTCACTAAAATTGTTTCATGTAGAAATATAAGTAATTTATCTTCATAAGGTTAGATAAACCAATTATTTATTAAGTTTCTAAATTATTTACCTTTATGAAATGAAGATCAATATATAAGTGCAATGATATAACCACAATCATATAGGTATTTTATTTTCTCCAGCTACTGTAAATGGTAGAGACAATTTTACAAGTTGCTCACAAAGCTCGATTTCATTTGTGGTTTTCTAATGTAACTTGATTTTTTTTTTAATGTAGTCTTTCAAGCTCAGTAAAGTCTCTCTTTCTCACTGACTCTTGTCTCTGCAACTATTTTTCACAGTAAATATTCTAAAACCCCAGGATTAGAAAGGACAAATTCTCCAAGGAAATCTGGGGATTTTAGCTAAATGCTTTTATTTAAAATTTTAATTAATGTATAATTAAATAATTTTCTTTTCTCCTCTCCTCCATTAACTTCCTCCCATTTCTTTTTTCTCAAATTTGTTAAATATTCAGACCATCCTCAAACTGATAGCCTTTCCATGGTTATTAATCATATATATATATATATATATGTCAGAGTATCTGCTTAATAATCATGTTCATAGCTATAGAATTTTCCTCTGACTATATTTGGTCAGAATTATTTCTTTTACAGTGAGTAATGTAGGCCCATGTGAAGAGTCTCCTAACAATTCAGTGTGATAAAATTAAATTTCTGAGATAAGACAGCTATATTAATATAAATACTGTTATTCAGCCCAGTAACTGTCTGAGATTAAGGCAGATAAACAAGCAAAGTGAATGTAGGAACTGAAAATAAGTAGGAGTGGTACAAAATTATGTCTTCTCAAATGACATGTTATTACACATAGGATCTCACAAAAGCCATGGTTACCATCTGCCTTAGTTAGGGTTTCTATTGCTGTGAAGAGACAACATGACCCTAGCAAGTCTTAAAGGAAAACACTTAATAGTGGTGCCTCACTAACAAGTCAGAGGTATAGTCCATTACCATCATGGTAGGAAGCAAGTCATCTTGCAGAGAGGCATGTGCTAGAAAAAGAGCTAGTTTTTAGAGCTTCACTCAAGGTAAAAAAGAACTGGTCAGAGACATAGGACATGGTTTGACCATATAAGAGGCTCCAAAATTTACCTCTATAGAGACACATTGCGTCCCAAAAGGGCGTATACACCCAATACAACTATACTTCCTAATAGTGTAAACCCCTTTGGGGACCATTTTCTTTTCAACCACCACAACTTTATGAAAACTACACAAAATAAAGTCCGTTATAAAATCCATCATTGAGCCAGTCAGTGGTGATAAATGCCTTTAATCCCAGCACTTGGGAGAGACAGAGGCAGGCAGATCTCTATGAGTTTGATGCCAGCCTGGTCTACAGAGTGAGTTTTAGGACAGGTTCCAAAACAATACAGAGAAACTCTGTCTCAAAAAAACAAAACAAAACAAACTAACAAACAAAAAATCCAGCATTGAAGGTATCCTATACACTATTCCTTAGCTTGTTAGTTGGAGTCATCCTAATAGATCTAGTGCTAGATTTCCCTTTAAACCTATGATGGGTCCTTCTATTATGGTAACTCTTTTCTTTTTTCCTCTATTCTACCCTCACTCTATCTTCCTGTTCCCTTATGTCCTCCTTTCCCTCCTATTCTCCCCTCCTTTTTCTCCTAACTCCCTCTCCCCTCATCCCATGCTCCCAATTTGCTCAGGAGATCTTGTCCCTTTCCCCTTCTCAGGAGGACCATGTATGTCTCTCTTAGGGACCTCCTTGTTTCCAAGCCTTTCTGGCATTGTAGATTGTAGGCAGTGTAACCAGGATGTATCCCTTATGCAAGAGTGGACTTTGGGAGCCCATTCCCCTTTGAGGAATACTCCCTTAGCCTAGAGATGAGGAGGAGGGCCTAGACCCTACCCCAAATGACTTGACAGATTTTGATGATTCCTCATAAATGGCCACACTCTCCCTGGGGCGAGATTGATGGGGGTCATGTGAGAATGGGAAAGAGAGAGAACTGGGATTGCTTATGTAAATTAAAACATAAAAAATAACTTGCATTTGAAAGACATGATACTAATGAGTCTTAGTGACCATGAAAGGAGATTAGGATTTTAAAAACCAACATCAACAACAAAAAAAGTAAAGGAGATAAGTTGGAGGAGTGTAGACATCTGAAGATTCTGGTATGCCTGAAGTGGGAGCTTGTTGATTCTTTTAAGAGAAATAAATAGATTCTCTACTATGTTTTAATTAAATTGCTACTTGCAGTTACATACTTAGACTGTTCTGAGTATGTTGTGAGTCATTTTCCTCTCAATTAAGACTTATATCTTGATTGCTGAGGAGGCACACTTGACAAGGATGGTAAAAGGGAGATAAAAAAAGGAAGTGTTCTACAGAAGCGAAACATTCCCTCTTTCTGTGAAGCTGCTAAGCTAAAGTGATAAACAAATCAAAACCTTCAAAAGTTACCCATACTGACAGAACACACTAGGAGTGTTCCTCACCAAGCTTATATTTGCAACGAGGACTTAGAAGCAATTTCAGACAAGGTTAGCTGCCTAGCAGAGCCTCAAGAATCAGAGCTAGTTGAGGGAAAGAGGAAAAGATCAGATGAGCCACCTAGAGGAAGAAGAGATGAGTTGACCTAAGTGGAAGAAATTTGGAATACATTACTTGCTGAAAGAGATAATCCCTAACATGTTGAAATGTTCAAATTTTTTTAGTGAGCTCAAAAATTTCAGCTTTGTCAGTTTTTACCCATAATCTGGTTGGCTTTTGGTGTTACAGCTTTTTTGAGTCATTTTTTGATTGTTTCTTAAGTTTGATTTTATTACCCTTAATATGATGTACCATCAGTCTCTGTGTTAGTTAAGATTCCACAGCTATAATAACAGCTATGTGCAAAAGCAAATTGGTGAGAAAACTTTGTTTAATTCAGCTGATAAGTGTAAATTCTCATGAAAGTAATTCAGGTTAGCAAATGAAGGCAGAACATTGAGGCAGGGAGTGAATCAGGGACTATTAAGTATCAGTGCTTTCTGGCTTAGTTATTATGGCTTACATAGTCTTATTTCCTATCAGCCCAGAACTACTAGCACAGGGGGTAACACTGCTAACATTTCTTGGAATCTCCAGAGTTGTGGCATCTCACCTTGCCAGTGAAATCTTTGTTAGTGCCTACATCCCCTTTGGGTGTGGTTTTAGGTAAGTAATGATTGAAAAGTGGAGAAACATGGGGTGGGCTTTCTGTCTCTCTTGGGTTGTGGATCTGATCTGAAGGGCAGAGACTGCATCTTTTGGAGCAGGAAGGCCATGCCAGTTCTTTATTATCTGTGTAAGTTGTTCTCAAATAAAACACTCATTTATCTTGTGTCTAGTGATATAAACCATTAATTAATAAAATGACCCACAGACATAGCTACAGACTAGGCTTATTGTGGCATTTTAGCAGTTGAGAGTGTAACATTCTAAATGACTATGGCTTTTTACAAACTGATAAAAAGTTCTCAATCTGGTATGTAAAGACTTTTGTTTATATTTCTCCAGAAAAAGCATCACAAAACAGACAGTAATATATAAATTTCTTACCTGCAATTAGTTGGTATTACGCAAAATATTCCTTGTTTTTCCCATTTACCACCTACTATAAACATGCTCAATATCTTTTGCTACTTAGCACTTTTAATCTTGACCTCAACAATGTTTACATGAAACTGGTCATTCAAGAGAATAGACAAATCTTTCTAGAAACACTCTGAAGAAATTCATCTCCTCTTTTTCTCTATATTCTCTAATGCTATCTTACTCTGCATATCATCCCCTTAAACAGAACACCTAGAGATTTCCCTTAACTTCATCCTGCTTAAGAAAATTTCATCTTATGAAATTGTCTACTTTTGTCCTACTTTTTTAAATATAATTCCCAAAATTCTGAAAAACTTTCATGTGTCTTGTGCTTAGGCAACAAAGAGGTTATATTTCAATATGTTTACAAGAATTTGTTGCTTTCTGTTTTTCCACTGCAAACTCAACATGACCTCCTGTTTCATGCTCCTTTGACCATGACTTCTCTACATTGATGGACTTAAAGTATAAACCAGAACAGTCCTGTTTCACTTAAATTGCTTTTGTCCTGATGCTTTCACAGCAACAGGAAAAGAATCCAAGACAACTGTCTCTGATTAACTCTGATTTGTCTAGTCTATGCAAACATTAGAGGCTTCAAATGTTGTTTTTATAATAGTTCAGGATATCAAAGCAGATTACTAGATAATCTAGGCGAGGAAGAATTATATAAGGTTAAAAAATAGGCAAGTAAAGCCTGTTTCTACAGTATGTTATAGTGCATTTATAGAAATTATAATAGTATTTGACATATTGATGTTTTACATTTAAGTACAAGTTTTAAAAAGAGCTGAGAAAGCAGATGCTCTGTGACATCTCCATTCTTTTTGTGTTCTCTACATCCTGGATTTTTTTTTTAGAGAATTAATTTCAAAGACATCATATTTTGTCTCCTTAATTCATAACATTTACATCTATATTTACAAGAAGATTAAAAAAACATTTTTTTCCATGTAAATCAGGTCAGTTCTCAGAGAACACTGTCCACAGTACAGCACACCTGATTGTTCTCTTAGTAACAAGCAGGGATTACAGGTGAAGGCTTGATAACATTGAAATTTTGAAATGTGTTTTAGGTGACCCTGCTTGAATACCCCTTGTGGGAATGGATGAGAAGAAGCAGAACCAAAGACTCAGGCACTCCGAGTACGTGAGTAGCAGAGTACACTGCACATGCCTTTATTGTAGCTGATGGAAGTGGAAGCAAGATTCACAGCTAAGCACTGAGAAGAAATCCTGGAATCCAGGTGTAGAGAGGAAGGAGTGATGAGCTGGAGAAACACACAGAGACAGCTAGCCTGAAAAAAATCAGAGCTCAATTACTCCAGTCTGACAGCTGGAGGACCAGCCTGAGACCAAACAGGATCCCTGAATGTGGGTGTCAGTTGGGTGGCCTGTGCAGTCTATGGGTCATCTGACAATGGAACCAATATTTATCCCTACTGCACGACTGGACTTTGGGAGCCCAATCCCTATGGAGGGATACTCTCTCAGCCTAGTACCTAGGGAAGGGCCTTGGCCCTATCCCAAATGATGTAACAGACTCTGATGATCCCCTGTGGAAGGCCTCAAGCTCCCTGGGGAGTGGATGGAGTTGGGATGGGGGTTGGTGGGAGACAAGGGAGGATGAGAGGAAGAGGGAACTGTGATTGGTATGTAAAATAAGATTGTTTTTAATTTAAATGAACATTTATAAAAAAGTGGAACTTAGGCCTGTCTTATACCCCTTCCAAGGTCCCATTGGCTCATTCTGTTGACTTTGCAATGTTGTCCTTTCTTCATTGGTTTCTCCAGTCACCCATCTCGTCATCAGCTCTCTCTGCACATAGAGGCAGGCACTTAGGGAGGAAGTGCCTGCTATGCATGCTCATGCAGGCTGGTCTGAGCACTTGGGCAGTGCATCTGCAGTTTGAGTAGGCTGGCTGGAAGTTTCTTCTACAAATATGATGTAATATAATGATGTTAGGTGGAGTAAGGTATACTATGTATTGAAAGCAGAGTGCGTGGTCCATGCAGTATGTATTAAGCCAGTACATGTACAGAAAAAGAATACAAGATACCATGTACAAAGTTGTCAGATGAATTTTGAATGACAAGTGATTATTGTGTCAGTGATGCAAAAGTTTGAGATAACAATAGCAGCTGGGGATATCAAACACTGACAATTGTTAGTGTAATTTGAAAGACATAGAAATAAATCTGAAGCTCCAACTTTTGATAACCATATATACAAGTGCCAATTTTTACCTGAAAAGCCCAGTGGTGGTGGCCCATGACTTCACCAGCACCCAGCAGTGACAGTCAGTGGATTTCAGTGAGTTCAAAGTCATCTTAGCCTAAAAACAGAGTTTCAGAACATACAGAGCTGTTGCTCAGAGAAACCCTGTACCTGACTTGTGTTTACCCTGCTCTCTCTCGAATCCATTGCTGCTCATCCCACATAATGTCACCTATTATTTTTTAATAGTTTTAATGTTACTTGTTATGTTCATAGTTGGGGCTGACCATTATGAACTAAATACCAAGAAGAGCATGTCTTTGTCCAAAGTGCTTATGTATCTCTAAGAAGCCATTGAGTCCTTCTCTAAATGTGGAACCTTCTGAAATTTGTTCTAATCAAATCAATATGGCTACTGGTGTTATCCTTATTCATATCTTATTTAAAAAATAATATTGGTGATAATTTATTGGCTTATCTTTTCCATAATGCCAAAAAGAAACTAATTAACAGCTGTCCTGGTTCTATTGCTCCTATATTGTTCTTGTCCCTTCAGAGATTATTTTCCTTTGCTTTGTTTGTGGGTTTGCATTGTAGATGTATCCCTTCATGCTATCAGCACGTATTCTCTTTATTTTGACCAGTTGTGTCTGTAAGAGTCCCCATCTCCAGTAAAATGAACTTTATTTTAATGAGAAGTGATCTGTAGGTATAAAGATAAATATTTAGAACAAATCTAGCTTTGGGTATAAAGACAAGTATTTAGAACAGATCTAGCGATTATACTGAAAATGGAAGCAATTTATTTTCTACTAGGTCTCCTGATGAGTCTTCAGAAAAATATTCAAATATTAAAAGGAATGGTTACAAAAATCAATTTGCATTGAACCAGTCTCTTCAATAACTGTTTTCATTCTTCAATAAGTGTTTTCATTTCCATGCTTTCTCAACTGGAGTGTTGAGGTATGTTGTTTTGACAATGCAATATAAAGAGAATTCAACTTCATGGACATTTAGGTGAGAAATGCGGTCCATTTCAGCCATCTGTGGAATATTCTTGGAATTTATACTACAATTAAGCAACTACTGGTTCCTTTAAAATTTAGTTGTAAAGCAAACTCCAAAACATATGAACTTTCTAAATACCATTAAATTTAAATCCATAACTTCATGTTACACATATGAATTTGCAAAGTTGTACAGTGCACATTGGGAAACTAAATGCTTACTTATATACATGTGGATAAAGTTGATGTATATTGTATGAGAACTTAAAAATAACAGAGAAAGATATCATTACTAACTCATTGGTGTTGTCTTTGAGTTTGTTGAAGCATGACTGCAGAGACATTTATCCAAAAGTCTAATTTCACAGGACTGGCTTATTTCACCATTTGAAAACAATTGTTTTGAGATACAGCGTAAGGAATGGAAAGCTAATGTGGGTTATTTTAAACAAAACTCTGTTCTTTGCTTAAATTTGAAAGCAGTGTTTCTAGACGTTGTTATTGCAACCAAAATTGCTTTACAAAAAAGATAGCAACCAATTGTTTGGTGAATTCAAAGAAAGACCTTATATTCCTGAATAATCAAAATATATTTTTTGTTTCAGGAAAGGTACCTCTCTACCAGTTTATTGCATAGTATAATAGAATATAAGAAACCTATTATCCAGTTGGATGTAATACATATATATATATATATGCATATTATATACATATATAATTTATTTATACTGTATATATATATATATATATATATATATATGCACACAATGATTACTTCAAGAACAAAACTCAATATAACTGTTTTTGTCTTTTTTTGCTGGTAGTGGTTTGTCTTCTCTCCAGTACCTGTTCTTAGAACTAAAAAAAGTCTATGATCAGTATTCAGCTTTCTGAAGTGTTAAACATCTTTGCCTTTCTATTCAGTTACAAGCAGTCCTACATACTGATATTTTGCCTCATAGGTGACTATATCAACCTGATTACACCTGAGCAGTTGTAATATGAAAGCATTTTGTATCACACAACACTGCTGAAATGGCAAACATGTATGCAAAAATTTACAAGATACCTTTAGAAAATTGATACTTGGTTGTATATGCAGTCTACTAATTGTCAAAGTAGTTTACTCAAAATATCATATTGAAGGAGAATGATTTTGTTTCATGTGAATTTTTTATTTTCATGGATAAATTTCTTAAACAAAGACTGTTCTGTACTTAAATTTCTACTGTACCTGAAGTTTGGCATATCAAACAGCTAACTGCCTTCTATTTGGACTGTGTAATTATGTGTTAGGAAATCCTACACATTTAATTTTAATTAGTTTTATTTTTTTTTACACGAAAATGGTAGAAAACCAAATATTCTTCCTATAGGAAGAAATGTGCTAAAGAAAGAAACTTACTTTAGGAAACAATTATTAACTTAAATTTTAGAATTACATTTCTGAAAAATCAAATAATCAGCATATCTTGCAAATACTGATATAAATACAAACATGTTTAAAAGTGAAAACACAAATGTAGTCTCTGATATAACTGAAAATGATAATTTATAATATCAAATTGATAATCAGTTAGTGAGTCCAACTCCATAAGTTGTTTTATATGATAGGCAATGAAAGGGTTGTTTGAATAATATGTTTGGAATTTTATATCCTAATTGATGTAGTATATTTATTCTAATGTATATTCATGCATATGTGCTTTTATAGTTTGATTTTAAACAGATGATTTTCTAAGTAATATAGAATGACATTTGCAAGTAAAAGTCTTTTATTTATTTTTATCTACAATAGAACCAATTAAATCAGCATTTCTCTTTAAATATTCATAAGTATTCATCTCTGAGCAATACTGAGAAACAGAACATATCACAGGATGATTTTATGCAGCTCTACAATTAAAATAGTTTTCTCTGTTTTCACAAACCAGGAATCTTACTACCTCATTCTTTGTAATTTCATCTAGACCCCTAGTTTAGAGAAGCAAGACACCTTTACTTTTTTATTTAGAAATAACATAAGGATAATAAAAACAAGTTTACATTAACTGTAAAGTAGGGTCAAATCAAGATTAATGTGATAATAAAGAATTTGGAGAAATAGTAGTGAATTCATGTTTTCTTTTGTATTTGCTGTTCAATGTAGTTATTTCTATACCTCAAAAATAATTTGAGTTTGCTGTTTCTCTACTGTTCAAATTATCATTTGAAGTTAGATTTCACTAAAATGTTACCAATACATGAGTAACATTATTTGTATTTTATCTGGTAACCTCTGAAAATTTTATATCATTAATACTTGTCAGATTTTTAAAACCTTGCCACCATATTTCTTCTTAATATTTTACTATTAATATCTGATTCACAATGACAACATAAAAATCCTATTCTCAACTATTTTAATTTAAATTAAAAACTCATGAGTATTTAATAGCAAAATTATTAATTTTTCTTTCTTCTACATTTAGGAGGCATTGAGAGAGGATTTCTCTCCATAACAGTCTGGCTGTCATGTAACTCTCTCTGTAGCCCAGACTGGCCTCAAACTGATAGGATCCTCCTAATTCTTCCTCCTCAGTGCAGGGAATAAAGTCATGTGCCACACCAACTGATTTTAATCTTTCTTTTCAACATTTTATGGGCAGGGAGTAAAACATGAAAAAAATAAAATAATTTTTTCATGGTGCTTTTTCATTAAGTGGCTATTGAATTCCTACTTAATGTCAATTTCTTGGAATATAATCGATAGTTAAAAACATAATGGAAAACCATACTCACAAAAAATAATGGTAAGAAAACACATTTAGAGAAAAAAGCTATACAAATATAGGGAATTAATACAAACTTTGACTTTGAACATCCCATTTTTTTAAGTCATATAAAAGTGGTGACTAATATTAGCTTGGTTGATGTGTACTGAAAAGGATATTATCTTCTAAACCTAAGCACATGGGACACATTTTTTAAGGTAATTAAACTTTTAACAATGTTTTCTTCTTTAAGAAAACTTAAGATTCTCTCCAAATACTTTTGATGAAAGTTACAAAAAGCAATGATTGATACTTCACTAAACAAAACTACCATACATCGGGTAAATAAACCAATCAATGGTGGTTAATTGTGCTATGTCAGGACAATAACAAGAGCAGCTACTCATCAGATTGCTGAGCCCTTGAAATTTAGCCAAGTGTCAAGAACCCATGCAAATTCCTGGCTTTGGAGAATTTCACCATATCTGATGACCTCAAAACTTGGAGCAATGTTGATTTTTAGCATAGAGTAGTGTCATAGGTATGGATAACAAACTTGTATTAAACTAAAAAGAAACTTTTAAACATTCAATATTAAAGAAAGTTAGAGCTAAGAAAAAACATATTAACATTGGGAAAGGTACATGAAAAGCATTATTTATTATTATGATTGCAGGGAAAATAAAACAAAACCTGCTATCTTCAGCAGACTTATTAGTCTTATTTTCCTTGCAGATTTTGTGAGTTTCATAGGAAGAGCTGAAAATCATAAGGAATTCTGAAAGCATAAACCCAGGAACTGAATGTTCTTTCTCATGCTTCTGAGGTTAAACACTTTTTGACATTTTCTACTTTGGAATGTGGAAACCTTAGAATAATGGATGAATCCTATTTACACTGGGTGGAGAAGATTAATGAAATAGTGTTTCAGAAACAGAAGGTCAGTGAATATCTTTTACAACTACACAGGCACAGGCTTCATTTTCCAAATATAAAATGCATTATTTTGTTATTGTTTTATACAAAAGAAAAGTTGTGGTAAATAAGAATAAGTGCAATTATCTAAAGAGATAAAAAATATTCTAGTGTAATAATATATGTGATTTATGAAAGCTATACATTCTGAATTAGTAAGTTTTAGATGTATAATAAGACTCAATGGAAACACAATTCTAATTGTCTTCTACCACTTATGAGAGGTAATGGATATTTATTATTTATTAAATGAGACAAAGGATTGTACAATTTGATCTGTTATTGCTTTGTAAACATGGTCTATGACATTTAGAATGTGTTAGACAAAACAAAACAAAAATTTAGATATAAATAAAAATTAATATATTCACTTGCTAATTTTAGGAATATATCTATTAGGGTGCAGGATCATTTCAGTTAATTTTGTTTCAAAAATATTAACTCAAAATATAGCAGAAAATGTATGTGTGCTTATAATTGTGTTTATGTACAGTTATTAATACTTCATTAGGTTTTTAAAAGTTGTTAAATAAAGCATTTTCTTTGCATTCAAAATAATACATGAAATTGATGGTTGTACAAATATACAGAAGTAACCCATTATATTGTGTACATGTGTTGGGACATCATCCCATAAATCAAGAACAATAAACTAAAAAAAGAAATTTCAGAAGATGTATACTCTCTATTTGTTTAAATCAACAAAACCACAAGCCGTTTCTACTTTTATAGTCTTTCAAAAATTTTGAGAGTCTTGGATATTTACTATATTTAATTGTATATTTTTCAGTGCTATAAGAATTTATAAAACTAGTTCATTGTTAGGAGTTGAAAATATGTGTTTGCAATTAAGAACTTAGGTTGGTCTCACAAACAATCTTGGTTTGGTTTCCTGCAACCACATGGTGGCACATAGCCATTTTTAACTATAGATCCAGGGTATCCACTTCTTTTTCCCTGCATGAGCATCAGATACACAGATGGTGCAAATACGTAGAAACAGGCAAAGGTCTCATATACATAATATAAAATAAATAATCAATTAAAAATCAACTAGTTTAGTGTCACAAATTTTGCAGATCTGACCAATATATACCTTCTAGAAGTCAATATTTTCTTCACTATTTTTAATGCATAAATACCCTTAAAGTCAAATTAATCAAAATTTTGACACATATCCACTATGTAGCTTTAAGCTAGTCATAAAACAGCCACTAAGTTTGGAAGAAGGAATCAGCAATTTCAGTAGCCTGATACCGCCAAATGAATATATAAATTCAAGTATCAGTAAACAAGAAGTCAGGTAAAATAAAGTGTCCTGATGACTTTAACATAGGTACAAAATTTTCCTTGTTTTCATATTTTCTTTCTTACTTTTGCAAGTCTTTATGTGTAGATGTGAAACAACATTAAAATATATAGCCCTACCTGGCCAGAAATTTATCAATCTAATATCAAAAACATGCTATCTTAAGAGATGTATTTATGTATTTAAGTTATATATAATCTAACCCCCATCCTCCAGTTACTCCAAAATAACTCCCAAATCCACCATTCTTTTTAACTCAAAGAACTTATTTAAAGATCTCCACATGTGCATGCATATATGTCATTAAATTAGTTTGTGTTTCTATTGCTGAAATAAAACAACAGGACCAAAAGTGTATAGTGCATCATTGTGGAGGCAAGCTTTGATGTCTCATATATGTTCAAGGCATGCCCTGTGACTCAGACTACTTCCTGTTTTCTGTGCAAGGTACTCAGCTTCCTCTCCAGTATCATGTCTGACTGTACATTTGTGTGTTCCACCATGATAATGGATTAAAACTCTGAACTATAAGACACCCCATTCAATGTTTTCTTTTATAAGAGTTACCTTTGTCATCTTGTCTCTTGCCTGTAATACAAACCCTAAACAAAACAGATGTTGGTACTAGGGACTGGGATATTGCTGTGACAGACCAGGAGGACTGTAGAAGGACTTTCAAACTTTGGGCTTGAAGATATATTAAGTGTTAAGAAATCTATGAAATGTTCTGTGGAATTTGGATGATAACAATGTTAAGAGTAGTGCATAGGATGAACACCTGGCTCGTGAAGTTTCAGACAGAAGTTTTAAAAATCCATAAGGGCCATTTGTTATTTTGATTTAATATTCGGTAGCTGTGCTCAGCTGGAGCTGAAGAATCAGCTGTGATTAATTTGATACCAGAACTACTAAAGCACAGTTTTGTTTTGCTACGGTACTTTATGTTGGTCACATGGAGCTAAGAATTAGTGATGATTGACAAGAGAATACCATTATGAAGGGGAAATCTTTTGGCAAGTGTTTCCTGTAAGGACAGGGAAACACTTTTCCAGAGATGGTCAAGGTTGTTTATTGTGCTGGTAGCTGGATTTAATAATATATATGATTGTTATTGGTTTTCAAGGTATGAAGAGGTTGGCACTATGAAAGGTCTAAAGAGGTCATTGGTAAATGTACAACCTCAGAGGCAGTTGAATGCCCAGAACTTAATGGCCATGACAAGAAGTTGAAACTTGGCAGCATGAAGAGAGCCTATAAGAGGATATTGGTGAAAATGCAGCCTAGTTGCAGCAGAAGATCCCAGTATTTTTGAGATGAAAGTATCATGGGATGACTATAATGACGAGATAGTAGGATGGAGCCAACTGGAGCCTATAAGACAAACTGCTTATTCTTGAAAAAAGCAGAGATAGAGAAGTGACCCAAGTCCTTTAGAGGAATCTGGAAGATTGAATCTGGATCCCAGATAATTAATTGAGCTATTTACACTGTAGGAGTTTAGCTTTTTGTTTGTTTGTTAGGTTAGTCATTTGAGTATGTTTTCTTTGTTTGTTTTGTTTTTGTTTTTGTTTTTCTGTTGTTGTTCAGATTTTGACTATTCCATGTTACTTTCCTCTTGAAGATGCCATTTAACTTAATTTTGATCTTTTAGATTTTTATTATTTCTTTGTAAATTTCCTTTTACATTCCAACCAAAGATCGCCCCCTATCCGTCCTCCCAGCCCCATTTGGCTTCTAACCCCCCATCCCCAGCCCAATATTCAAACACTTCTTCCAACAAGTAAGGGCTCTCATGGAAATTTGACAAAAACTTCTCTGTGAGAAGACACCATGCTCAAACTTCATGTGGGTGTGTGGGGGTGGGAGGGAGAGGTGTGGTCCTGCCAAATCTTAATTTTGATTTTTAAGCAGCTCACTGATAAGATAGTTGAAGTTTTAAAATAATGAGACTGAAAATTTTAATTGTTTGCATTTGTAAATATTGTTAGACTTTTAAAATTATTTATGATTTTAATGTGAGAATTTGAGAATGAATAAGAAAGAAAGGATTGTGATTAAGTAGTGATGTGTTTGTGTCTCAAGTTGACAGGCAGTCAGTTGGTTATACAGGCTGGTATGTCCACTTGACACAATCTGGAGACATCAGAGAGGAGGAAGCCTCAGTTGAAGGAAATGTGTCTATGAGACCCACCTGTAAAGCAGTTTCTCAATTAATGATCAATGTCAGAGGGCACAGCCTATGATGAATGTTGGCATCCCTCTGCTGGGGGCTGGTCCTGGGTTCTACAAGAAAGCAGGCTGAGTAAGCCAGCTAGTAAGCAGCTCTACTCTATAGCCTCTATATCAGTTCCTACCTCTAGGATTCTGTCCTTTTAGAGTTCCTGGCCTGACTTCCTTCAGTGAATAATAGCAATGTAGAAGTTCAAGTTAAATAAACCCTTTTTTACCTAACTTACTTTTTTGGTCATTGTGTGCTGGGAACCATGGAGTTGGCCTGGCCCAGCTGCCTTAAGAGGTATAGTGTTGTGTTTTGGTTTGGTGTGTTTTTTTTGTTTTTTGCCTAGAAGCCATGACTTCTGGGGCACTGTGTGCTTCGAGTTCCTGAGAGAGTAATGCACTTCCTCTGGCAGTGAGGTGTTCAGTCTGCTTTGTGTTTCTCTATTCCCTTCGTAGTCAAATAAGAATGGAAACTTGATAGGACAATTGGTCTTAGGTAGTAACCTTTTATACCATTGATGGCTTGCAAACTTACCTGTATCCTAGCAACTACAAATGTATTGACCTTGACAATTGCCATTCTATCCTGTTTCTTTTTCATTTTATTTTTTATATATTTTTTCTTATTTTCCATATCCATCCCAGTTCCCTTTCCTTCACATCCTATCATGCCCCTACCCCAAGCACTGTCCCATCACTCATCCACTCCCCAGGGAGGGTGAGGCTTTGGAGGAGGGATCATCAAAATCTTTCAAGTCATTAGGGGTAGGTTTTAGGCCCTCCCTAATGTCTCTAGGCTAAAGGGGGGGTCCCTCCATGGTGAATGTGTTCATGAAGTCTTTTCATGTACCAGAGATACATCCTGGTTAGACTGCCCAGGTCTCCTAACTGAGATCCATGTCTGGATCAGTCCTAAGCTGGTTTCCCAGCTATCATTCTGGGTCCAAAATCTCCCCGTTGTTCAGGTCAGCTGTTTCTATGGGTTTCTCCAGCCTAATTTTGACCCCTTTGCTCATTTCTTCTCCCTCTCTTCAACTGGATTCCAGGAGTCCTGTTCAATGTTTAGCTATGGGTGTCTGTTTCTGCTTCTATCAGGTTCTGAATGAAGGTTATAGGATTTAAGGTAGTCATCAATCTCACTATCAGGGAAGGGCATTTAAGGTAGCCTCTTCACTATTGCTTTGATTGTTAGTTGGTGTCATCCTTGTAGGTTTCTGAACATTTCCCTAGGGCCAGATTTCTCTTCAAAACCAATAATAGTTCCCTCTATTATGGTATCTCTTTTCTTTCTTTCCTCTATTTTTCTCCCTACTCAATCTTCCTGTACTCTCATGTTCTTTGCTCCCCTCCTCTTCTCGATTTCTCCTAACTCCCTCTCCACTCACTACCCCCAACCCCTGCTCTCAATAAGCTCAGGAGACCTTGCCCTGTTACCCTTCTGTGGGAGACCATGTATATCTCTCTTAAGATCCTCCTTTCCTAGTTTCTCTGGTGGTATGGATTGTAGGCTTGTGATCCTTTGCTCTATGTCTAAAATCAACATATGAGTGAGTACATACCATGTTCCTCTTTTTTGAGACTGGGTTACCTCACTCAGGATGGTTTCTTCTAGTTCCATTCATTTGCCTGCAAATTTCAAGATTCCATAGTTTTTTGTTTGTTTGTTTTGTTTTTTTCTTACTGAGTAGTATTTCATTGTGTAAATGCACCACATCTTCTTTATCCATTCTTCAGTTAAAGGGCATCTAGGTTGCTTCCAGGTTCTATCTGTTACAGATTTTAAAAGTCTGATTTCTCTCAATTAAAAAAAATATGTCACTGATTTAGTTGTGCAGTGACCCCTCTACCTTGGTCTGATTTCACACACATACTAGGTGACTCGACCCAGGAAGTAAGGAAATAAGTTCAGATGCTTTCACTGGGTGTTTTGTTGCAATGAATACCAATTGGTACCAAGAGTCAGGTACTACTTTGATAGGACACACCTTGTTTTTGTTTATAGTAACATGGACATTGGGAGTTTGGATTAGGAGAGAATTGGAATGCTTTATGTGATGCATATTGAACCATCCTAGAAGAAGCAGGGAAGATAGTCGTGCTGAGTGTGATGTGCAGAGTGGGTACCCAGAATAAGAGGGTTCCGAGTTAAAGAATGACAGTATATGGCATTTTACTAATATTGTTAAGTTCTGGGGAAGAATATGACTGAATTTCCCTTACACAAAGTCTGGCTGTGGCTAAAGTGAAGTCTGGTATTAATTCAAATTGCAGAAGAAGTCTCCAAACAGCCTAGTATAGACTCCCTCCTGTCATTATTAGTGACAAATCTAATGAAGACATGTAATGAAAAGGAGCAAGCTAAGCAGGATAAATTACCAAATGAAAAATCTGAGGAGAAAAGAAGCACCAAGAGGTGGGATGGAGCTTAGTCCTATATTCTATAGGATACACAGACTAAGAAAGGGAATAATAACCTCAGGGCAATAATCCAATCAGCTATATTGCCAACTTGGAAAAGGAACTGAAGAAATGCTTAGAGAAGAGTGTGGTAGTATACCTTTAATTTCAGAACTCAGAACACAGAGGCTGGAAGATATCTGTTTTTGAGGCCAATCTGGTCTACAATTAAAGTTTCAGAACAGCCACATTTAGGGAGTGAAGGTAAACATCGAAAATAGTAACTTGTTGAAGATGTAATTGAAAAAGGGTGTTTTGCCTCAGCCACAACAAGAACAGAAGTTAGAAGCTTTGGCCACATGGCTCTGACTTTAGCATTAAGGACAGAAGCAATGAGCTATAGAACTTGTATGCATGAATAAGGAAAACCCCTGAGGCTAGACATGTGTCAGTGGTGTTTCTGAATGGAGGCCTAGAGAGGCCATTGAATGAAACTGTGAATCTGAAGATTTAACTTTCTTGGAAATCCTAATATGTTTGAGAAGCCAGAGCTTTGGGATACCCCCTGAGGAAAGATACTAACAGGAAGAGGAATCAGTCCAAACAAAAGAAGCATGTTGTAGTTAACAGATCTGAAAGGACTTTTAGTTCTGAAGAGTGTTTTAACATCAGACATGGAGATGCAGTTTGGAGTTTATCAAGCTGGTTTTCAGTCTTATTTGGTTTAAGTATTTCCTCACTATACTCCATTTCTTATATTTTGGAACAGCAATGTATACCTTTTGCCATTATATGTTGGAGGTATGAGATTTGCGTTTTGATTTTGACTCTACAGGGGATTACAGTTAAAGAGATCATATGAATTTCAGAAGAGATTTTGACTTTAGACTTTTTAAATAAATTTGAAACTCTAATAGATTATGGGGGAATTTCAAGTTTGACTGAGATCATTTTTGCATTGTGATATGACTATAAGATGTTAGGTACAAGGGAGAGGAAAATGGTTGTTTGAAAGAAAATGTCCTTCCAAGGGAATGTCACTGTTTGGAGGTTTGATCTTGTTGGATTAGGTGTGGCATTGTAGGAAGAAGAATGTCACTATGGAGGCAGGCTTTGAGAACTCATATATGCACAAGCCATACCCAGTTACTGAGACTATTTTTAGTTTCCTGCACGAGATGTAGAGCCCACAGCTACATCTCGACACTCTGTCTGCCTGCATGTTACCACATCACATCATGATGATAAAAGACTGAATCTGTTAATTATAATCAATCCCATTACTTGTTTTCCTTAATTAGAGTTTCTGCTGTCATGAATTCTCTTGTCTGCTATAGAAATCCTAAGACAAATACAAGTTGGGGTTGAAAGGCTTATGCTTTCATATCACTGCTAATTATTGAAGGGAATCAGGACAGGAATTCAGGCAGGTCAAGAACATAGAAACAGGAGCATAAGTAAAGTAAATGGAGGAGTGCTGGTTACTGGCTTGCTTAACCTGCTTTCTTGTAGTACCCATGGCCACCAACCCAGTGTTGAAACTGGTTGGATGAAGATGGACCATCTTCATCAATCATTATCTAATAAAATCCCTTACTGATGATGGATCTTATGGAAACATTTTCTCAATTGGGATTCTCTTCTGTCAGATAATTCTAATTATCTCTGTCAAACTGATATAAGTCTAGCCAGCACATTGGCCACTTTTCAGCTTGACACACAAACACATAACTATTGAGCCACACCTTTCGATTTGTCATCAACCTTAAATTTTCACATTAAAAGAATAAATAACTTTATAAGTCTTACAGTCTTTAAAAATGTAAGCATATTAAAGTTTCAGTCTCTTTAGAAAATTCCATGTCTCCAAAATTCCAAAATCTCATTAAAAGTTTGAAGTTTTTAGCTGTGGAGCTCTGAAAAAAAATCAATTTTATATTAAATACATTTTTCAAGAGGGAAGAACCATGGCAAAGTCAAATCTGAACCAAGATAAACCAAATTCCAACAGTATAAATAATTCAATGACCCATTATCTAGGATTCTCTCAGAATCATTTTGGCTTGCCCAAATGAGCTTGATTTAGGTCTCTAATCCTACCCCTGTAGCACCCAGTGTTTCTTCTAGACTCTGGCTGGCTCCACTCCCATCTGTCCCTAAGTTTCTTGTTTGGTGACACATGACACTGGAATTTTAGAAATGCCAGTGTCTTCTGATGCAAGTCAGCTACACTTCCACAAATAGCATCTTATATAGAGTCACTTCATGCTTTGATTCCTCATTAGTCCTGAATTTTTATCTGCCACCGAGATTGAACTTTCTCCAAGGTCTCTCCAGAACTTGAAAGTGCCACTTCTTAGATGCTCTCCATACTATGTCATTCCTTCAAAACTAGTGCCACCTGAGTGCCTCATATACTATCAAGTTCAGCTGCCTGAGGGAGGCCCAAACTTGGTTACCTCTAGGAAAAGAGCTTCTATGTGCTTACTATCAGGAAACAAATCCCAGATGATTTCACCTTGGTGATGCTTATCTCTTCATAATCACCACTAAATTCTGTTCTCCAGGGGACTAGGATCATGCATCGAAGTAAGGTAAATAATCCACATGGGTAGTTCTATCAACTTGTTAATCAAAGATAACTAGGACATCAGAATCTTAAATCAAATAGCAAATGGCCCTCATTTAGATTTTACAATTGTTTCCAGAACATCACAAATCAGGACTCCATCTTCCAAACTACTCTCATCAATGTAATCAATCTTTCAAGGTCCCATGTGACATCCCAGTGAGCTCTCAACTCTCAATATTTTTCTAGCACAATGTTCAAAATTCTTTCCATAATACTACCCTAAATATGGTCAAGTGTGTAAGAGAAATACTCCACACTCCTGGGACCAACTTGACTCAGTTAGGGTTACAATTGTTGTGATGAAACACCATAACCATAAGCAAGTTGGGGTATATTTGGCATACAGCTCTATATTACTATTCCTCATTGTAGGTAGATAGGACAGGAACTCAAACAGGCAAGGAAGCAGGAAGCACGGACTGAGGCAGAGGCCATGGAGTGATGTTGCTTTCTGGAATGCCCCTATGTGTTACTCAGCCTGCTTTTTTTTTTTTTTTTTTTTTATAGAGGCTAGGCAGTACCACCAGTCCAGGGATGGAAAACTCAAAAAAGCTTGGGTCCTCCCCTATCAATCAATCACTAATTAAGAAATGGCCTCACAGCCAGATCTTATGGAGGCATTTTTAAATGGAGACTCCCTCCTTTCAAGTAATTCGAGTTTATTATTTCATCTTCTCCACTTCTCAACACCTACCCATTATTCTATTTCCCATTTCATATCAGCTATATCCTGTTATCCTTCTATTAAGTCCTCCATAACCATGACATGATTTCTTCATATGCACATGGTTTTTGTTATTATTCCAAAATGTTGTTGTGTGACAACATTTCCCTGGAGTTATTTAATACACCCAATTATTCACCCTAGACAGGGAACCAACTAGATTAAGGCCAAAAGTGTAGATACTTAAAAAATTCAACTTGGTGAACAAACAGTTTTATTGAAGTTACTTACAGTAATAATGGTGAGTGCTTACTTACTGAAGCAAAAATGATTCAAAAACAGTTGCATCACAAAAGCACACCCCAGCATTAGTGACAGCTCACAAAGCTGGAACCTAGAACATAACTGCATGGAATTCAGGAAGCACAACAAGTTGAAGAATGCCCTTTCCAGGAGCCTCACTTGGTATATAATTTTTCTAGGAAGCTCAGAGGGTTTCTGCTTCTATGGTAGCTGGTCTGGTCTCAAACTTTTTTGAAATTTACTTATGTAAAAGACTTCTTTATAGCTTGGAGGAAACTTAGCTTTTCTTGCTTACTGTGTCAGGCAGTGGCCTGAAAATTCTGGTCAGTTCCAGGAGCTTCTGAAGAAATTTTGAGATTTTGTCTTCCAGTTTAAAGAAATTTTATTAATTCAAAAACTCACAATGGAACACTTTAAAAATATATCACAATAAATTGAGCAAACTTAAAGAAATTCTTGAATTTATAAATAATTTGAGTCACCAGAGTTTAAACCAAAGTATATCAATATTTTAAACAGAACCATAGTTTACCAAGAAAATAAGTGAGGATAAAGTGTGTTCAAAATAAAAAATAAACAAACAAGTAAATTCTATGTATAGGGAGATTCAGAAAAAAAATTTTTTTTCTAGACTTTTAAAATGGTTTCAAACAATACTTCTCAAAATTTTCCAAAAAAAAATATTAATAGAAGAAACACTTCTAAACTTCTATTCAAAGGTGATATTACTCTATTACCAAAATGAGTTACAGACACAGCAAAAAAGTAATACTTGTCTAAAACAATATCCCTGACCTGCAGATATACAGCAAAATGCAAACTAAGTATGGACATACATTGAAAAGAGGCAAGGCACTGAGCACAGCTCTCAGAGCTGTTAGTGCTGTAACACTGCCATTTTGGAAACCTGAATTGAGTGTAGCCTGTGGTGTCTTTAATCGTATCCAGATAGATTATACACTCATGTGGTCAGAAAAGGAGAGCTATACAATAATGATAGATTCAGATGAAGAAAAGCCTCTAAATATTCTTCAGTGTGTTTAAGAATATATGTAGGCTTGGGAGAGAAAAGAAAAAGGATAAAGTCCTTAAAAAAGAATTAGAGTAGCTGGGTGTGGTGGAACAGGCCCTTAATCCCAGCACTTGTGGGCAGATATAGGCAGATCTCTGTGATTTCAAGGCCAATCTGGTTTACAGAATGAATTCCAGGACATCCAAAGACACATGGGAAAACCTGTCTCAAGAAACCAAATGATAAAAGTAAAAGTCACCTTATTACTACTACTACATAAATATCAACCTTCCCACATATTTAGAGTAAAAGACAGGTCACATTCATATCTACTCAGTTTCTTACCAATTGAGTTAGAATTTCACCCATTTGTGAAAAATAGCATTGGATTGTTTTAAATTCTAGTAGTTGTTTGAAAGAATTATACCAATCCTAGTGGATTGAACAAGGAAAATGTATTATTCAATAGTCCTATTGGCTGTATTGTTAAAACAAGTTTCTAATTCCCTGTATTAAATTCACAGAGAGTGTTTGTGTTTGCAGGTTTCTTTGGGAGGAGGTTCATGCCCTTGCAACTTTTGTAATTTCTTTCAGTAGTTCTGACTATGATATCCATATCCATCTCTGTTTGGCAGAATCTTTACATTTTTCTTAGATTCTGATTCTTTTGTCAAATCTATTTTTCTGACTCTTAAACCCATGTTACATTATTGAGTTGACACACTTAATCTAGAATACTAGGTTTTTAAATTATTCTCTAACATCACTTTTGCTAAAGTATCTAGTGAATAAAATGCCAGGATTATGATGTAAGCATGTTTAGAAGGATATTTTTCTGTATATCAGAAGTATTACATCATTTTCTGTTTTAATGTAACACATTTTGTTCCTAACATAAAATAAAATTATGAGTGAAAAAAAGGGCTTATGAATTTTAACACCTAAGTAATGAAATCTCATTAACAGCATACTCATTATCACTTTTTCTTTAATAGTCAAATCTGTTTTTCATTTGAGTACCTTGTTACTACCTCTTGGTATCATTTTAGCACCTTTAAATGAACATTTAATTTGACTATGCATACATGTATGTGCACATAGATGTAGATATACAGACAGATGCTGATAGATTGATTGACAGATTCATAAATAGATACATAGATACAATGATAGATACATAGTTGTTGGGATCCAAAGAAGTGGCTCTGTTCCACATTAACTTCAGAGAGTTTAAACCTATCCTTGTTCTCTTAATGTTAAAGGCTTAAGGCAAAAAGGTCTAAGTTATGACTACTGAAGGATGTTTGGTTTAAGGTGTGATCACTGGATGTCTTGCCTAGATGGCAGAATACTTGATCTAAGGTGAGCTTATTAGAGGTCTTAACCCTCAAGACCAGATGACAAGATGTTTGATCAAAGGTGTGTTAACTAGATGTTTTGAGAATTAAGGAAACAATTTTTGCTTCCTTGTATCATGGTAAAGAAGACTTTTGCACTTCCCACCTTTTGGTTGGGTGATATAAGAACTTTGAACAACAAATTAAAGTCAGATCCCTGTATTCCCTGGAAGCCCTCCCCACTCTATCTTCCATCTCTAGTCTATTTCCTTTTTCAGACCCACTAGCCTTCACAGGTGTGGAACAGACTCATATTGGATAGACCTGACATGGAGAAAAATACATGGAGAGAGAGAGAGATGCATGGATGGATAAACAGATACACAGATATAAAATGATAGTCATGTGTTCACATATTTCAAGTGAACAATTTCAATTTTTTTTACAACATTTTCCTTATTAATCACTGGTTCACTTCATGATATACTGATTTGGGGTTTCTACTGTTCAGCATACTCTGTTATATGCCAAATAATAATTACTTTTTCAGGAATCTCTTTTCATAGTATTGGTTATCTCATATTAATCTATTTTAGTCTCTTAATGTGCAAATACTTCTAATTTTCTTCCAAACTTATCTTATATCAATTTGTATTATCTTATAAATTTATAAGGAGGCATGAAGTACATACCATTATGTTCAAAGCTTCTTGACTTAAAATAGTAGTACCATATTATATGGAAAGGAGTTTGCCATTTAGTTATGGAAGATATCCATAATCCACAACAATAGCCTATAATGTATGTTGGGTCATTATTAAAGCAATATTAATAATTTATACTCGATGGGCATGAACTTGCATTCATCCCTCAAGGTTCAGTTCATGCAATAAAGCAAATAATATTAGAGTAACCTTTTAATCCAACTGGAAATACTAGTTAGGAAGCAAGGGTGAAAACCATGAACGGGCTTCTTAACATTTTTTTCTAGAAAAAAAATACAAGATCTGATTCAAAACTAGTTCAAATATGCCACCATGCAAATGCCAAAATATGCAACAAAATGATATTTAAGGATCATTATTTTGCTTGTTATCTAGATCTGCATAAGTAGAATGACATTGCATGAAGTTATCATTTTTAATTTATTGCACATAGAAGATTGTTGTATTTAATTGATATGTTGCTATTATAGACTGGAATATACTTTTAAAGAATCTGCATTTTACATTTCATAGGATATCAAGAGCACTTCAGTATATTTTAATTATTATTATTATAATTGGTTATGGTGGATCTGCCTGATTTCCAAACACTTGATCACTACTTTGAACCTATAAATATTTAAGATTCTGTCAAATGTATCTTTCACAGTTGATTTATATGTACTTACTTTTCTAGGTCTGTGGTGTGTTGGGAAATTCGTACTTGTGCTTTCTGATCAACAGAATAAATTTCATGAACTTTAAATGTTACTGGTCCTCTGATTTTATACATAGGATTTTCAATGAAGTACATATTTGGGCTAGGTGATCTAGTCTTATATAGTATGTCAGTTTAGCCATGAATATATCTCTGCAATATATATATATATATATATATATATATATATATTGAATATATCTCTGCAATATATATATATATATATATTCAATATATATATTGAAAATAGAACATTGAACCTTTCAAACTTTCATTTAGAGAGATAAATAAACTATTACACTCCCTCCTAGAAAACTGTTAGAACTCTATATTTTTATAACATGGGAGAGATTATACTACAGGAAAAATAAAAGAAACTAATACCTCTTCAAATTTGCATAATACTAAAACAATTTAGATATCTCATCTTAGAATTTTCCTTAAGACAAATTTTCGAGATCAAGAATTAACCAGATACAAATAAATGCACAGTAAGGAAAAGAGACGGTAATTGTTGGCAATCACCCTGGTTTTACAAAGTGTTTGTTAAATAGCAAAACAACCAAGAAGGAAACCAGATTATGATAACAAGACCAATCATGTAACTTGCTCATGAAATGACTTGATGTGAAGGAATTTCTTAATTTGAAATAAAATCTTAAAAGAATGAAAATATAATGTGCATTGTCTGGCAGTGTTTTTACCACACTGGAAAAGGAGATTGGAATGTAAAGAAGTTTTAATCAAAACATATATCAAGAAAGTGGAGGTGGAATATTGTATAGTAAATATTGCTAATGTTTACAAACAATTAAATAGAACTTTCTAATATTTCCTACCAAACAAAAATGGTTTCCATTGCTAACAAATACTTTGGTATGAAAAATAGATGATTAAAAAATATATGAACAAAAGTCTCACACAAAAATTAAGAGAGATTGAGGAGATGGCTTAGTGAGTTAAATAGTTGATTCTTAAGTAGAAAGACTTGAGTTTGGATGCTCAACATTAACAACAAATGTCAAATCCAATGGAATAAGTGTGCTTTCCTAATCCCAGCATGAAAAGATCAGGAAAGATCCAGGCTCAGTGACACACCCTCTCTCAAAAACTGAAGTAGACAACAAGAAAGAAAATTGCCTCGTGTTGATTTGCCACATGGATATTTCACACACACACACAAACTCACACTTATTCTATCATGAATTGGAAATGTTAGTTAAGATAAATTTCAAATACCTATTTTATATGGATTTATGTTCTTTCAAAAATTTAGGCTTTTTATTTTTCAAATCAATTTGAGAAGAAATATTCCCAATGTAAGTGGAATGAAGGAGGCAGTTATCAAACCTAAACTATACAGTTGGCAGAAACATAATGCACTGAGACCTAGTACTTGCTTTACATATATATATATATATATATATATATATATATATATATATATTAGTGAAATCTCTAGCCTTTGTTTTAGTTTTAGGCAAAACAAAACCTTCAAGAAATGGACTAATAAACATAGTAACATTTATGGGAATGTATCATTGCCAACAGTTATTTGAAATATTCCACAGGAAAGCCCTAGGTACAATGAATATTCTATATTTTATTGTTTTAGGCAATGTGGACAACTTCACTACATAGGAGCATCACATTACACAAGCATCTTGTAGTTTCTGCTGTTTATATCTTTCATAAAAATCAATGGAAAATCCGAGTTTTACTTTCTGTATATTGTATAAGTTTGAGAAATAAAGCGTTTTCTCTATTTTGAATTAAAATTGGTACAAAGAAAATGCATTTAATAATGTAAAGTATTAAGTATCAGGATCTTAGAAAATACAAAATTTTTACTTCATAAATATTGAACACCTTGGAGCTTTCCATGTAATATCTGACAAGTTTTTCTACTTCTGTACTTAGATGGTACTATTTAATTCAGGGGGAAAAATCAGTGCAATCCTATCATGGTATATTACAGTAGAGTCTAGGCAAAATTAATGATGTCTTTCATTTGAACATTATTTTTACTTTAAATTTTAGAAATTGTGTATACTTTTTCTGTCTTTCTACGAGGATATTCTTTTTTATATATTTGACTATCATTTAAATTTGAACTCACCTAATGTGGCAGTGTTCTTTAAAGGCCCTATAATAGCACTGCATTTCATTATTCTTCAACATGCAAAGAATATAAAGCACAGAACAGATTTTAAAAGACCTGGTGTTATCAATAAACAAATAAGTAGGGTATAAAATTTAACAGTTGTTTGCATTACTCCACCTTATATGTTATAGCTGTAGAAATATGTAAGTCACATTGGCATATATATATATATATATATAAATACATATATATATATATATGTATTTATATAGTGATCATTCAAGTATGAGGTGAGAAGAATACTCAACAATGAGATGTATAAGCACCATTTTCAGAAGAGACCAGAGCAAATGGAACTGGAACTGATGGGGAAGACTAAAACTAGAGAATGTGATCTCTGTTTTAAGGACAAATGCTATAATTGTATTAATTAACAGTAGAGGTAAATTCCTGATTATAGACCAAAATGGTAGGCAGCTCACACTTCAGAAAAACATTTGGTGTTACTGGCTGAGAGTGAATTTTTACCCATAGAATGAGTATATTGAAAATAAACCAAGAGAATCAGAGGTTTTTTTTTTTCCAATGAAGTGTCACATTATACATTGAGCAATTAATAAGACACATCAGTTTGCTTGTTCTTCATTCTTTCCTTCCTTTCTTCCTTCCTTTCTGTCTTCCTTTCTTTCTTTCTCTTTTTGAGTTCTGTAAACATTTTTATTCCAACATCTCATGCTTACTAATTAATGGTTGGGAGGATGGTATTTTTAAAAATAATATTTTATTTTACATATAGTAATTCAGTTTTATATTAAATAATTCTCTAATTGTGTAATTGAGTACACTTTTTCAAAAAATATGAAGAGTGAAAAATATTTAGGTTATGATTCCCCAAAAGAGAAGTTTTGTTTTTTGTTTACCCTTTGATGCTGTGGTGTTGTTTGTATCAGAAGTTGTTTGTGTATATATATTTCACTAAAGAGATTATAAAAGTTTTCTCGTGTCCACCTGTCTCTTCTAATATTATGAGTTTTATGTTTAGTATAATTTATTATTCTCATAAAATTGCCTTTTAGAATCAATAATTATATTTAATTTTGAAAATATTAAATTTTACCCAATATCCAACTGTATGGGGAAAAAGTGGTAAGACAAATAACAAAATAATAAAATCAATTACTCTTTGAGTAATTGCTTTAAGTATTATTTTCCATGTATTGAGAGAACACTTTAGAAAATAAGATAGCTAGGAGTTTAAGGTAGCTCTTGGAATCCTTTCTCTTTGAGTAATTGGAGTACTACCCCAATAACTTATTTCTTAGACAATCTTCTTGCTTGCTTCACAAACCAGACATGTTTAAAATACAAAGTACCGAGAGAAATACTATTACATCCTTTTCAACAAATACTTTATAATTTCACAGCAGGCTACAGAATTCTACTTATGAGTCATAAGTTCCTCCCACTATTTAGCGTGACAACTTTATAAGATAGGAAAAGGTATTCTTTTCAGGATTCAACACATTTTCATACATTTACATTATGTTTGTGTTATTTGCGTACCATGGAAGCAAAAACACTCACAATATGCCCAATACATGCAAACGTGCATTTCCTGATAAATAATTAACAAACTGGCACATTTCATAACTACAATGATGTATGAAGAAAATAAAACAACAAATAAAGTATCTTAAGAAATACTGTTTGAGGTATAATAAAGTTTGGATATTTTGAAAAGAAAACTTGAACTATGCAATTGCATATGTCAATGTGTGTAAAGTTCCTGTTATTTATGAGAATCTGTAGTTTTTTTTCATTTCTTGTTAATTCCTTATGACAGCTAAGAGTTAAAATATGGATTTGTTATTATATAATGCCAGGGAACAGCTGCAGTGCAGTCTGCTTCTGCTGATGATCTTGACAATGTGTCTCCTAATACCCTAAAAACAGCCTCTCCTTGCATGGTTGTAACTTCACAGTTTCAGGCTCCAACAATTGGCAAAGTGAAATATTCAAGTTACAAGCTGAGGAAAATCCATTTCCACCCATTACAGATAAATCTGTATAAGGAAATTTGCAGTAATGACTGAGAAACAATTGCTGACAGTTCTTACTCTCTCCTTGACTACTTAAGCTAAAATTTAACATAGGAAATTTATCATCTTAACCTAATAGATATTATAAGGATAAAATTACTAATCAGGTTATTCCACAAAAGGAAATTACGTAGGACTTGAGAAGTTATCAATTTATGGCATCATAGTCTCTATTTCCCCTGGTGATATTATAGCTAGTTCTCAAAGAAATTTTATTTACAAACATACTTTTAGTTGAACAGATTTATTTCACTTCCCTCTTCTATTACATCCCTCCAGCCCCTCCCAGAAGCCTTTCTCAACCCTTGCCTTGTATCCTCTTTCACTTCTTTTCCATTTCCCTCATTCTCAATTTGATAGCCTGTTTCTTTATTATTTTTCCATACATGCTTGCATATATAAATATGTAAATATACCTGCTAAGCCTATTTTTGTTGTTTGTGTGTATTTCATTTCTACGGCTAACCACTATGCATTGGACAGCTAGTGTGGGAACTCATTCCTGGAGTGAGTGAATTGTTTTTCTCTAAGCAGTCATTAGTTACCTGTATTTCTGTCTATTTGTAAGACATTGCATGATTTTTCTGTCTTACATGATATTATGTCCATTGATACTGGCATTGTCCTGGACTTGTTTATGTGAACTATTTTATAAAAACCTTTCACAGTAGGGTTTCTGATATTCTTGCTCTTGCAATCATTTTGCCTCTTGTTCTATGATGTTCCCTGAAGCATAGATGCAGAATTCGTGAGATAGATGTATCATTTGGAGCTGTGCTGCCACTGTCAATTCATCAATTGTTTCCAGTTGTGGTTTTCTATATTTATCTCCATTTGCTGTAAAGAAAATCTTTGATGTAGGGTGTTTTATACCATCACTTCATGAATAAGGATAATATTTAAGATACAATAAGGAATAATGCTGGTCTGGCAAAGTGGTTGCAGAAGATTAATTTCTATTTTCTATGACATCACTAGGTCTGGTGTGCTGGCTGGGGTCCTAATACCAGGAATGATATCTCCCATGTAGAATGTGCTTTAAGTACAATTGGATAGCTGTTGGATAGCTGTTGGTTCCAGAAGACATTTGAGCTCAATTTATTGCATATCTATGCATAGTTTGTAATACTGATCATTGTTGCGGTTAGTTGGTTTTGATGCTGACTAGAGTTGTTTAATTCCTTTACTCCTTTAGTAGCTTGTATGTTATCATCTGGTACCATGGAAATGATGCCACAAGTAAGACACTTTTAGTACAAAATCAGATTGCAGAGTCTTGTTTCCTAAATGCCTCCTTATTTATCATTTTATTTTAGTCTTCTATCATACAATACATCTTGACTGAAAGCGTCCCCTTGGTGAAGTCCTGAATTTTTCCCCTACCTCTTCTTTCCCTCAGATCTACTCATTTTCCTTTTCTGTGCAGAAAAGAGAAAGCCTTTCAGCTTTATCAAATAAACAGAGCATGAAAGGATACAATGAGACAAGACCAAGACCCTCATATCAAGTCTGGATGAGGCAACCCAGTAGGAGGAAAAAGGTCCCAAAATCAGGCAAAAGAGTCAGAGACATCACAACTCGACTGTTAGGAGTGGCACAAAATACCAAGCTAACGAGCAGAATATATATAACAAGAACCTAGTGCAAACCTATGCAGGCTTAGCGATTGCTGTTTTAGTTACTGAGCTCCTGTGAGAATTGGTTGGTTGAATCTGTGGACTGTGTTCTCCTGGTATCGTAGATGCCTCTGGCTCCTACAATTCTCCCTCTCTCTTCTGTGGGGTTCCCAGAGCACAAAGGGTAAGACTGATTGGAGATCTTAAATGTGGGCTGTTTGTCTGTTTGGCTGCGGATCTGTGCATCTGCTTCCATCTGCTGCTGGAGGAAGCCTCTCAGATAATAACTGGGCTAGGTGCCAATCTATGGGTAGAGCAGAATATTATTACAACTAATTTTATGGATTGTTTTTGTATCTTAGGTCTCTGGGCTCTCAGCCTCTGGTTTCCGGTTATACAGGCAGTGTCTGATAGGGTCTCCCTATAATTTTGTCTGACTAATACACTTTTCTTTATGTTTCTTTCCTAGTACAATTAGCTCATAGGCTAATGAATATCAATGTTTGGTTCACTGTGCAAACTCTCATGAAATCTACAAACATTCTTTCATAACTTATATTCTTCATAGTTACTGAAATTTCTCAAAACCTTTCCCACATTCGGTGGTGATAAAACATCCACTGTAGAACAACTAGAACTTGATATATAATCTACCTTTGCCTCTCATGAACTAGTGTTTCAATATGTCAATATATTGTATTATCACTATTTGCCTTTTTATATTTGCTTCCCATTCCTAGTAACCATTTTCCTCCTTTCACTGTTATAACCTTTCTTTCCTGTTATAACCTTCTTCTTCTATGCCTTCCTTTCACTCTCTCTTTCTCTCTCTCTCTCTCTCTCTCTCTCTCTCTCTCTGTGTGTGTGTGTGTGTGTGTGTGTGTGTGTGTGTGTATCTGTCTGTCAATGCTTTTAATGTTGCAAATTAACCAGGTCTATTTATTACTCCAATCCATTGTGAAATGACGTATTTTGCTTACTGCTTCAAATTTTCAAACGATAATTCCTAATGGTTGTTAACTGCAAAAAACAACCCTACACAAGGTTTAAAATAAGTTGTATTTCACTCTCTAATTTTCTGATTGATAAAAACTCAAAGTAATTTGCTGCCCATTTATAAATAGTGGAATCTTCAAAAAATTATTTTTGTATCAGTTTTTAAAGATTTATTTTATTTTCCCATTGGGCATATATATGTCTATTTATGTGAATGTTTGCACTATGTGGACTGGTGCTTGCAGAAACTAGAAGATGGTATTGGATCTCCTAAAGTTAGGGTTACAAGTGGTTTGGAGCCCACCTTTATAGGTGCTGTGAACCAAATCAATTTTTTTGGAAGGGAGTGTGCTTAAACAGTGAACAATATATCCAACTCCAGTAGTATTCAATTTAATGTATATAATTTCTGTAATACATAGATGTTGTTCCTTTTTTAATTTAATTTTTTTAGGGGTCAGTTTTCACTTGGGATCTCTGGGAATACTGAAAGGAGGGACAGAGTTATATAGGAACATAAACCAAAACACAAGATTACAGGTACTCTGTGCACAGTGTCTGAAACAGTAATGATAAACTTTGCAAGAGGACAGGTCAGGAACAGAAGCTTCTGAAACATACCTATGATTTATTTGAATAGATAACATTAGGAATTCTCAAAATAATGTGAAAATGTGAATAGACAAAAAATATATTTTGTCTATACTGTATTTCATTTTTCTCCACAGTTCTTTCAAATGTAATAAATAAAATTATATTCACATCCATGTGCTTCAGACATTGATATGTCATTACTAATAGCAAAATAGCAAAATGCTAAATTTAAATTAGTTGAATTTTGATTTATTATACATTTATTATTAGTATGTTTTCTTAAATAATCAATTAAGCTACATACCATGTTTGATTTAATTTAAATTTATTTTCACTATCATGTCTTTACTACTTAACAGTAGGTACTAAGTACTTTGTTAGAGGGATAGCTATGAATCCTCTATTCTTGCCTATTTTACTATCATGTGCTCTCAGCTTTATCTGTCACATTTTCCCACTACCAACATATTTAATCCAAACCTATCAAATAAGAAAATATGTTCTCAGTCCTCTGAAATTTTCATTTCTTATTTACAATACCAAGAGTTTTATACTGATAAAAAATTAACATTATATTTTTAAAACATAAAACAATTCTTTGGATCTATATGGTTAAATATATGCCAATATGTTGCAATTTGTAAGTCCAAAGGGCGGGTAAAGAGTTGGAAAGAGTTTTGTTGTAGGGAAAGTAGGGTTGTTAATAGGGTTGCTGATTATTTAATATCATTGTTATATATTATAATTTTACATGTGTATATTTGTGTGTGTGTGTCTTTATTTGAGATTTTTCCATTATTTTCATTTGTTTAGAAATAAAATGAGCTTACAGGTATATTCACACAACTTATTTGCAATTAATTTTTCTTTATTAATTAGTAATGGTACAGTATGAGGTTGACATTTATTTTTTTAATTTCTTACTAGATAAGCAACACAGACACTGTGGAAAATGTTTTCAAAATCATACATACATAGACTTTGTATCAATTCTACAGTTGCAAAAAAGTAAAGTTGGTATTTAATGTTTAACAATTTGTTTAAATATTAAATAGAAATTTGTCCTCTGATTAATTAAAATGAGAAAAAATGCTAAAATCCTGAATTTTTAATGCATGCAAACGTCTGAAACACAGCATGAAATATACATCATTGGTATGATGACAGTCACTAGATTGTTTTCTTCATTGTATAGTTTTATTTTTCATTCTCTTAAAATGTATTCCTATCACAGGATGAAAAATGCTTATCATTCAGGATGCTCCCTGCTCTCTGACAAGCAGAATGAAAGTTAAGGACTTTGCTTTTTACAATTCAGTTGGTAACTGGCTCTGGTCTTTATTTGTCCTTGGTCAGGATAAGAATACTAAAGACACGAAAGAAGAATCCTTTGTACTCCAATGTCTCTGAAGGGTTCTTTAAGAAAGCGTCATACTCCATGAGTGTTCCTTTTCTCTGTTTTGTGTAAGTTTTGTCAGCTCTTTCATTCTTAGAATGTAGTGAAGGCAATAATTTATTATTTTTCTTTTTAGTTGAGAAGTATATAGGTGAAAATGTGAAATGCAGAGATTATGGAGCTGGCAAGAATTTACTTTTGTCAGTTTAGCTAAGAATTTCTACTGTTCAGTCTTCTTAATTGTTTTTGAAAAACTGTATCTCTTCAATCTTAATCTAGGTTGTGTGTGTAAGTAGAATTTCATATGACCAGAGATATTTGACCATTTGCATAGTCATTAACCTATAATTATGAATATTTATGTGGTAGATAAAGATAAATATATGAAATACAAATAAATCTATGTATGCACAATATGGTCAAAACCAAAAATCATTTAACTATTTTTGCTTTGTTTAGCCCCAGATATGGAAAGTGAGTCTTTTTTTTTTTTTTGATGAAAATATAATTTACTACAGAAACACAGAGATCCCTATAGCTGGAATTGATCTGAATGTCCCCTCTGTGAGTACTAATATTCATGATACCAAATGTGTTATGCTAGTTACAAAGGAGAAAGGTAACCAACATTCATACCTATCTGTAGTGCCTACTAAACATCAACATCCAGCATGGTACAATAAGCCAAAGGCTGTAGCAGTGACACTCATACCTTGATGGTAAACAAAGGCTCTCTAATTAGACTTAATACTTGCTCAGAAAAAAGAAAACATGTCTGGTGCTTGAAAAGTTTAATAACTTTTAAGTTGCTGTTTCCTCCTGACTTGAGAAAGTCTGTCATGCAAGGAAAACAATAACTAGAACTCAGTAGAGTTTTAAAGTACAATACATTTGAAATACCTGAGCTTTCCATGGTTACTTGTCAGTTTTTAGTTATCCAAATGAAAACAAAAAGTTATAGTGATTTAAAAATTAAATAATAATTCTTTAATATATCTACATGAAATGATTGATTCGATATATATACCATAAGCATTTTTTTTTTTTTTTTGCAATAGAGATACTTAAAAACCCATTCCTATGCTGGTACTGAGTCAACTATCTACACTTGTTAGTACAGCCATCATACTAGGCTATACATCTCATGATTCCTCTTTTCTACCTGAGATGTTCTCATTTATGAATATTCCTCCTCCTTCCAATTAAAACTATATAACTATCATTTTAACTTTGGACTTCTAATTCATCATTTTAAATTCTACATATCAGCAGACTCTTACAATATTATCCTTTCTGGTCTGTTTTATTTTACTTAGCATCAAGTCATCTACATCCAGCAGTGCTGAATATGAGAAGAGTTCCTTTCTCTACAACTTAAAGGTATTGTATTGTGTATGTATGTTGTATGTATGTAGGACACTTTATTAACTTATATATCCTTTGTTTTCAAATTCATTTATTATCTATAAGGAGTAATACAATGAACATAGTAGTACAGAGAGATATGTACTTTGATGACTAAGTTTATTTTACTTATATAGCCAGCAATGAGATTCTGAACAAAATTGTGGTTCAGCCTTTAATATTTCCAGAGAACCTCATACTGCTTTGCATGATGGCTAATTTAATATATATTCTGCTAAAGGTATTCAAATACTCCCTTTCTCACCATGTCCTCACCAACACTTAGTAATGACTTTTTATAAAACCATTGATGCCACATATAATTTGGATCTCTGTGCTTATCTCAAATAGATTTGCATAGTAGAGTTAAGATCCTAGTAATTCCTTCCCTTCCATTTAGGAAGATATGATCATTGATCAACTTATATATATAATCCAATGAAAGCAAAGTGAAATATTCATCTTGAATAAAAATCATGAAAACCTGAAAAAAAATTAAAATTAATTTTCAGCAATAGAAGACAATCCAAAATTGTCTTGAATACTTATAGGCTCTCTTCTTGAAATCAATAAATTCAATTTCAAGTGGTAATTATATTACTTCAGACATTTGAATAAATAGAATCCCTATAGACCATGAGGATTGGGTGGTTTGAAGTTTTTGTCATTTCTATGCTTTTGAAATTATGATGTAATTACATTATTTCTCCCTTCCTTCTATCCTCCAAACCTTTCTCTATATCTTTAATTGCTCGCTTCCAAGTCTGCAGTTTATTAAATTAGTTGTTTTATATATTGTTATCGCTATATATATGGCATGTTTTATTACTTAAAAACTTAAACATAATTTGAATAATTTATAAAATGTTACTAATACTTTCATGTGTATTTTCAGGACCAACCATTTGGGATTATATAAGCAAGGTTATTACGGGAATAATTTGAGTCGTATTTCTCAGGGAAGATGACTTCTCCCACTCTCATTATCCTCAGTTAACTGAAGTTCTTTGTATGGAGTTGTCTTCTTGGACTTTTCCCTTTCCATGTTTGAAGGTTTATTACTGTTGTAATTGTTCATATCATGTTGAGCAGTCAAGTTGTTGAGACTTAATTGGTGTAGCTTCTTTCATCCTTCCCTTGATTCTCTCATCACCTGAATTTTGATTCTTTAATACAGAAATAAATTATGTGGTGATAAATAACGAAGGGCAATAGGAGACTGATGCAAATGTGAATTTGGATGATTCCAGAAAAGAGAATAGTCAATTATGTTTTTAGAAAATTAGGCTTAGGTAATGTAAAAGGAAATTAGGAAAAGACTATTAATATTTGGGAACTAAAAGAGTTTTGCTAGTAATGGCAGAAAGTATTCCTTATTTTTAGAAGAACATATGTACTAAACTTTATGTAGCTATGGAAATTTTTAGGCAAAACGTTGAAGCACATGCTTTGTTTCTGCATACAACTTACAGTGCAATGTGACAAAAGAGATAAAATAAAAGGAAATAAATATTTAAAAAGAGAGAACATACCTTTATTAGACACTTCAAATTCAAAGGAAATCTAAATAAAATTAAATATAAAGCAAAACAAAAAACTGCAAATTTTTCCTTTTGAGATGAGATCTATTCCTTAATAATAGGATAATCAAAGCAATTATTCTATCCAAGTCTAGGATTGTAAGCCACGGTAGTTGGTTTATTTACCAGATATTAAAGGTAATGTTATTGATGAATTATGAAGGAGTTATGTATCAGGGCCTAAGTAATTTAGAAGGGGACATTCTACTGAAATCTCTTTTTCAGCCAATGATACCCACCATTTTGGACTCTATTGTCAGGCAGCCAGAAGATAAAACTATTTATTTGAAAATATGTGACACATTTAAATACATAGGATGTCTGTGAGTGTAGAAGTCATATTGTACAACTCACTGCTAAAAGTAAAAGAAACTTATTCCTAGGATTTAAAACATAATTACAGTATCCACTACACTTGTCAAGTTGCATTTTCTAAATGTTTGAGAAAAGTAGAACCACTGCTTTCCACCATTTTTAGCTGGAACATTTTGTAGCTTTTATTTCACAACGTATGTGTGCTTGTATGAAACAATGCGGGAGAAGTGGAGTATGGAAAATACATCTAAAATGATCCCAATAAGCTTCACATATTTCAGAAAGTATTCTACTCATAGGGCTTAACTTGTTTGTAGGCAGCATTCTGTTGGTATGCCAAAAGCCTCTTTAGCATTCTGCCTCTTAAATCACACATCCAAGTTCAAACTACATTTCTTACTGAGTATAGCTAACAGGTTTTCATGTAAGCATTTTTTGAGAGGGTTGGGATTATTGTTTATCCTGAAACCTACTTGAATATTTTAGCCTGTTCATTGCTATTTGCATACTTAGTCTTGACATTTTCTTAAAATGGTATTTCATTTTATAATGTTTAAATATCTGAAGGAGATACTGTCATTATTAGCATAGCTATATTATCACTCTTCTTTATGTATTTAAACTATATTATATATATTGTTTTTGTTTTTGTTGGTTATTCGAGACAGAGTTTCTCTGTGGCTTTGGAGACTGTTCTAGAACTAGCTCTGTAAACCATACTGGCCTCGAACTCTCAGAGATCCCCTGCCTCTGCATCCCCAGTGCTGAGATTAAAGGCATGTGCCACCAGTGCCCAGCTATTATATTTTATTTTTTAAATTAAACTATAATTCCATTATTTCCCTCTTCCCTTGACCTGATTTATATTCTTGTATATATATCCTCTGTTCCTGCCTTTCACATTCAGTGTTTCCATTTCTCTAATTATTATATGGATATCCCTAAATAATGTGTATTTCCAAACATATAATAAAACATGCTTACTCCATATAATGATGTTTGTATGTATATGATTCCAGAGATAAACATTTGGTTTTCTGTGACTCACATAGGGGCTCTTCCCTGAAAAACAAAAACAATTTTTTTTTCTATAATCTCCATGCCTTTATTTCCTGGAGTTTTTGTATAACTTTGACAATATGTGAGATTTCCTCTTTTTATGTTGGTATGTCTATTCATGTGGTCTTTTGTTCACTTCTTGTTCAGGCAACTATATTGATCAGAAGTTATGGGTTTCTACTCTGGCATTTCTAGAAGATAATTTCTACCAGTCTATGTGTTACTTCTCTGCCTCTTACAGTCTTTCTGTTACCTTTTTCCTTCTGTTATGACTGAAATTAATGGTAATGGAAGCCTAGCTAAGTACTTGAAATTAGTGAGTTCATTGTTCTTGGAGGAAAAACTAGAAGAACTAATTAACTTAACCAGTATAATCCCTAACTACATTCTAAATATTTAATCGTATACCCATAAATAAGTAGAGCTTTCACCTCCACCACAGAAAAATCTCCATGCTAATCAACATAGAGGAATGAAGATTGTTTTAGCAAACAAAAGCTAATCAAAATGAAGCTAACAAGCGACCATGAAAAGCACATCCCTCCTGACATATCTCCTTTACTTCTTTGGGATCAACATTCCTGTAGAATTACAAGCCTTTTTTATAGAATCCTTTGTGATAACTAGGATTATATACAATAGATGTTGGGTTGAGTGCTTCTGGTAGATTCTTTCTGTCAAAATATTTTACATTATTACTCAGAAGTATATTCTAAATTTGAAATTGTAATGCAAGAATGGTGCTTATGTTAGTGATAATAATTAGAAGAGGTTATTGTTTTTGTTTGTATCTGTCTTATTTCTTGGGATGTTTCAGTCCATTTACCTGGGTTGACAACTTAGTTATGTTCCTCAAATACCCTTACAATGAAGACTGTTTATATATAATTTATACCTAAATAGTCATCATGGGCCTAAGGATAACACTTATTATTTATTTGAAATGGGAAAGAAACCTTGTATTCAATTTACATCAATGTGGTGACCAGCATACACTTTTTTTTTCAGAGACAGAAAATAAGTTAAAATTATTTTTAGTACTTCATGATATATTCTCAAGGAAAATGCAAGACTCCAAATATTGTGTTCTTGGTCTGCTTCCCCTTGATAAAAACAGTATTTTGGTATTATTATGAAAGTTCAAAAGCTTTATATCTTTCTAGCTAAATATTTGTGGTTTGGGGGAAGAAATTTTCAAAGGAATTGGAGACTGCAAAAAGAATTCTCTTAAAGACATATTTAAGAGACAACACCATATGCAATTTAATATCTTGGCTCTTGTTTAATTTACTATCAAATTTAAAACTTAAAATAATAGCATGAATTGAATCATGTTCCCACCAAATTCATAAGCATTCATTTCATTACATTTGAAGATATAGTCTTTAAATGATAGGTAAATAAGACTGGGCTTTTCCTAATGATGGTGACTTAATGTCTTTATTTAATGAATGTTCATGCCACCACTTGAAAACTTAATCCTCTGTAAAAAGGTAGTGGTGGATGTCACTGTTGACAATTAGTAAATGTATATGTTGCCTTGTGAATTGATAATTTACTGTTATAAAAGGGAAAATATTTTCTCTCTTTTCCATCATGTGAGTACATCCTCCAGTGGTATCAGTTTTCAACTATAAAGAAACTCCTAATTAGAATATCACCCTAGTAAAATATGCATTCATAATATCAAAAGTACAAAAATTTTGGAAATAAATTTCAGTTCTTATAAGGGACTTATTTCTAGGTGACAGAATTTAGAATTTTTAAAAGAGATACTTACAATGTTTCTATTATGCCTGTCAAAGGAGTGTTTTTTTTTTTTTTGTTTTGTTTTGTTTTGTTTTTTGTTCCAAATTATAGTGAGCTTCTAGAACATAATTTTAACTACAGGTTTCTGCTTATTAAAATACATTGAGTATGAAATAACTGTTGACACTCCACAAATAATCAATTCAGAATAATCAGTATTTCCCAATGTAGGTAACAAATAAAGTGAATTTCATGTTTAAGAATGTTGTGGAAAATTATTATTTATCTTCAGCAGAGTAGTAAATATGCTGCATTCTGTATATACCCTATGTCTATTATGATATGTTTGTTAGAAAAGTGTGGGTGGGTCAATTATATACTTATCTCTAAAACTGTGTGACACCTTTTGATTTAAAAATTTAGATTGGTTGAATGTTAAAATAGTGCATCAGCTGCTCAGTTTATATCATAAGCATATACATTAAATATTTATGACAGTAGAAATTTTTTTTGTTTTGTCTTCAGTAACATCATCTAAGCATGCCATCAATGAGGCAATGACTGAACTTTGTCAGCTGTGAGTATTCAGTGAAAATGGTTCATGTACTAAGAAATTGAAATATATTTGAAAACATATCCATCATCAGAACTAGAATATAATAGGGATTTCCTACTCTACTCTAAATATTAGGAGATGATGTGTCAGAGAACAGCATCAGTATAAAAATTATGTCTTATTAATGGTAAAAAGGCTGATGAAATGAAACAAATATGTACCATGAAAAAATAAATAAATAAAAGAAGGAAATTCAGGTGACTTTTGAAGGTCTTACAATAAGTGAGTCCAAATAAAACAAAAACAGAAAAAAATATCCTAGTAAAGGTTTCCTTAAGAAAGTAAAGTATACAGAGACTGAAGTAGCAAGCATAGGGCTGGCAAGGTCTCTATCTTGTTCTCTACATTTTGATTATGACTTCCAATATAGTATTTTTATGAGGTTTCTGTGTGTACATGCGAGTGGGTGTCCGATTCTAGTGCCTTGTCTTGGGCTTTTTTTCCCTCAATGTTCGTTTGTTTTGTCCAACTTCATAGCAATAGATTTGTTTTATCTTACTGTATTTGATTTTCTTATATTTTAATATCATTTCTTAGAAGCCTGATCTTTTTCTGATGAAAGCTAAAAAGGGAGTACTTTTGGATGAGAGGGTGTGGAGAGCAACTGGGAGTAGCAGAGGGGAGGGGAATCATGATCAGGATGTATTATTTGAGGAAAGAACTTACTTTCAATAAAAGAAATAAAAGAAAAATATTTTTAAAAAATCAATCTGATGAAAAGCACATGAGGAAAAAGGGAGGAAGGAGCTAATATTAAGTTGTTATGATACCCTGTAAAATAGATAATGATGAAAAAACTTTGATATGGGATGACTTCTGTGCTGTGCAGTTTTAGTGAACTAGCTGGTTATAGGAAGAAAAGGCAGAGCAGTACAACCTAAAGTTACAGAATAATATTGTGGTGGATATCTTGTGTGTACATTAAAAAATAAATCTTGTCTGAAGATCAGAAGGCAGACCTAATAATTAGCTAACCATAGAGGTCTGGAGATCTATACAGACAGTCAGGAAGTGAGATGGCTGGGCAAAGAGAGCAATAGTAGCAGGAGGAGACAGGAGCTCAGGTACTTTTTGCCTGGGTAGTTGAGGCAAGATGGCTGTGGTATGCTCCTTTATCTCTCTCATATTTGAGCATTCAAACCTGTGTCTGACTCTGGGCTTTTCTTATCAAGACCTATAAGAACTCATGCTACATATTATGATATACACTTAAGGAGAAAGTTAGTTAACTACATGTTAATATATAACTTTAAGTAAATCCAAACAACTTAAGAGAGGTTTTGATTAAAGAGCCTTGTTGCCAACTATGTTATACATGTATGTGCTCATTATTCATTCTCTATTTTTTTTTCTGTTACTGAAGATAAGTTTTAATTGCTTACAAAGAAGACTTTCTTGTTAGTTGTAGCTAAGAATCATAAGATCACTTTAAAAACAACAGGATATGATCTAATTCCCCTCCCATGTCACTTACTCTTTACTAACACCTATGATTCTATGAATTGTAGTTTGCTTATCAAAAATTTGATAGCTAACATCCACATATAAGAAAATACATACCATATTTCTCTTTTTGTTGTTTTCTCATGGTTTTTTCAGATGGAGTTTCTCTGTGTAACAGTCTTGGCTCTCCTGGAACTCACTTTGTTGGCCAGGCTGACTTCACACTCACTGAGATCTGCTTGCCTCTGTCTCCCAAGTGTTGTGATTAAAGTGTGTGCCACCACTGCCTGGGCAATTTCAATTTTTAAAAGCTGAGTAATATGTCATTGTGTAAATGGATCACAATTTACCCACCCTTCCATTGATGAACGTCTAATGTTTTTCCAGTTTCTTCCTTTTATGAATATACCAGCAATAAACATGGAAGAACAAGTCATTATGAAGTACTATGTAGAATCCTTTAGTCATGTATAAAAAAAACGACATAGCTGAATCTAGAGGTAGATCGATTTCCTGCTTTCTGAGGACCAACCATACCACTTTACATAGTGCATTTACAAGTGTGCACATATACCAATAATGAATGAGTGTTCCCTTTATTGCACATCTCTGCTAGCATAAGCTTTCAGAATTCTGTGTTTTCACACTTCTTATACCTTGCCAGTGTTTCAAAGTTCTTTACACAAACAAACTACAGTACAAATTCCTCTGATCTAGCTCTTGTAGCAGCTTCTTGCCAGTGAACTTATAATGGTGCCCTAACTCTTTGGGTGTGGTTTAAGGTGGACAGAAGTGGAAAGAGGGAAGTTTGAGGCATTGAATCCCTTGCTTTGGTCTCATTCTCTTGGGTCAGCTGATCTGATAGGAAGGGCAGAAACATTATCCCATAGTTTCTTATTGTTATCTGTGTAAGTGTTCCCCAATAAACACCTTTTTATTATTTATCTTGGGTCTAGTGAAATCACTACACCATTACCTTCAAGCACTGGCCAGTTGCTTTGAGTTTTCTCCCTACATAAGACCTCAAATATTTGAACACGGAAACCTTGCACGAAAATCCCAACTAAGTGCTTTGTGTTTCAGAGCTGTAATATACATAACACGGACATGTTTTAACTATTTTCTAAAAAACTTATCAGTAAAACAAAAAAAGGAAAGAAATTATCAATACTGGACAATGATCTGTGTCTAAGAAGGGTAAATCCTGTTCACAATGGAAGTCTCTAGCAGTGAATATAATCAAACAATAGATACAATAAATGAACAAATACAACACACAGATCAAGTGATTTCATGTTAATGGTGGCACTATGGGTTATTTTGATAATAAATGAATTGCAGGAATACATGAGAACCAATAGGAAAGAGGAGAGATGCTACCACTGAGAAGCAAGTTAGTACAGCTAAGCAACAGATAGAAAAGCCAGGGTGATACTGTTCTGGTCAGGATAAATAAGTTCCAGACAGTGGTATTTGTGCTACTACTTTGTTGAAGAGAACATTTATTACTATCTCCCACTCAGGAATGCACATAGCATTTAAAAAGAAAAGTGTACTAAAGTAAACCATATTGAATGATATTCTTGAAAAAAGAAATATGGATTGTGATAAATAAAATTAGCTGCAGTAAACAAAATTAATATTATCACTGTGCAATTTACTCAAATCATTCATTATTTAATTGTGACATAATGTTTTAATTGTGTAAGAATAGCAAAATAAGAAACAAAGTTTCTCACAAGGAAAACAATATTAGGCAAATTGATTTTATTTTAATTATGATTAAAATAATTTGAAATAACCCTCCTTATCCTATAATTTGCATATTCTTCATATCCCCAAAAAATATTTCATCTGAGCACATTTGAAATAATACAAAACATATTTTCCCATAAGTTGACATTTAACTTCAATATATTTCACATATACTCTCACAGATATTATGGCATATGGTCTTGATATAATTGAACACATATCAGTCATAATTATGTCATGATAATGTCAATTTGATTTGAATGTGGTCTAGCTTCCTAAATTCAAATTTTAAAGACAGATTCTGTCAGTTGCTAATGTCTCCTGCCTTCTGCTTTACAATAGGTATAATAAAATTTGTCTCTTTCTTTTCATTCACTCATTCATTCATTCATTCACTTACTTGATGAACAAATCATCCAATCAGAAGTACTAAAATAGTACTTTATAGTGGATGAATTGACAAGTATTAATTCACAAGAATTTAGTTTGAATCTCTCAGACTAATAAAGACTAATGAGGCAACAAATAATTAATTGAAGATATAATAATTATTTGTCAGTGTAATTAAAAAATATGAAAGGAAGAAAATTGATTGTTGAGAGTTTGTAATTTTTTTCACATAATGCTTTCTTTATAAATGAAAGATATTGAATACATTCATAACAAAACAGTAATTTGATCACTATGTAGTTTAATGGTGTTTATATTACTTTAGCTTGATTGTTAAAAATGAACAATGATAATTTGTTTTGAAATTTTAAAGCTCTATTAATAGATATTTTTAAAACCATAACAGAGTTAGAAGGATGAACTTTTATTAAATTTGTCATTCCCATTTCTAAATATTCCTGAAAGCTACATTTATTTACTGTTATTTATCCCAAGTTTATAACCAGGTGTAGTGGTTATTTTATGTAGAGCATGAATATACAAACAATCATTTTTATAAACAAATAAACATAGTGTGATATTTTTTAAAGATTTTTAAAGATCAGGTTTTAATTTTAAAATAAAAGCCTTTTCATTTCAAAGTATGAGTAAAAGGACACTTCTGCACAATTCCACCTAATTAAATTCATAGTAAATATGTATTGTTCACAAAAGACAAACTCAAATGGAAAGATTTTTTGTAAGATTTACTTCAGTTTTTTATTTTATGTTTATGTTATTGTTTCTGAATAATTCTATAATATGTATGTAGGTGCCCACAAAAGCCAGAGGATATGGGCAGGAGGGCATCACCAGGGATCTGGAACTGTAGGAAGACATAAACTGGATGACTGGGTGATCGGATCCAGACTTAAGTTCTCTATAAAAAGAGCAAATGTTCTTAACTACTGAGCCATTTTTCTAGGCTCCTAGAAAAAAAAATATTTATTAGTATTTAACTATAAGGTTTTTTTTTCCACTCTAATTCTTCTTATTTCCTTCATTTGGTAATGGGAGATGTCATTCTGTAAATATGTTTCTCATACTGGTTCCTGAATAAAGCACTGTTGGCCAATAAGAAAGGAAGATAGGCAGGACTAGGAGACAAGAAGGATTCGAAGAAGTAGTAGGGAGGAGTCAACATGGAGAGATTGGAGAGTGCAGAACAGCTGCTGGTCCCTTCTCTCCAGTAAGATAAGACCACATGGAAATACTTAGATTAATATAAATGGGTTAATAATTAAGACAGAGCTAGCCCATAAGAAACAAGTAACAGGCCAACAGAACTATATTGGGGCTGGTGCTGCAGTGGGTCCAGGCCAGCAGGAAAACCTACTTGTAAGAATATGGCGCCACAACGTGGCCAATAAGAACTTCCATTTAAAACTTAACAAAAGCTTAAAAAAGGGTTTAGAAACAAACAAACAAAAAAAACCCCACAAACAAACAAACAAACAAAAAAAAAAAAAAACAGACAAAAGCAAGGCTTCTTGGTAGCAACATTTTTCTCAGTTGGACTCTGTTTTGCTAGAGACAAGCAAAGATTTGCATGGCTTCTTTAAGGGAGGTTTCCTGACTTAGCATAAGCAGCAAAAAGCTGCAGAGCTTTTAAGAAACTCTGCTAACAATTCATTAATATGTACTAGAGCTGGCAATGGCAGTGACCACATCTGCAAGCTGGCACCATGCTGCTGGATGGCAGTGGCGGTAATGTTACCCGCCGCTATCTTGGATGACTTTCATTTTAGCAATGTTGTTGTTTACCAGATAAAAGACTTATGGCAAGACAGATTTAGATTAAGAAAAACCAATAAATGTTTGCAGTGTTTTAAAATATACGTAGGCTTGGGAGAGAAAAAGAATAAAATGGTTTTAAACAGACAGAGAGGAGCTGGGTGTGGTGGCACATGCCTTTAATCCCAGTACTTGGGAGACAGAGGCAAGCAGATCTCTGTAATTGCAAAGTAAATCTGGTGTGCAGAGTGAATTCCAGGACAGATAAAAGTTACACAGAGAAACCCTGTCTCATAAAAAAAAAAATCAACTAACAGAAACAGAGTAATTAAAAAGCCATGTAAAGATGAAGAGAATCTGGATACTGTACGGTATTATATTGTCTTTGTATCATTTGACTGCTGAGGAAATAGCAACAAATGTTAAATGCTGCTGGATCAATCCACTTTATCTATTTTAAAAATACTTTGATTTCAAAATTTTAAGTCTAAGGACAAGTTACTGGAGAAAAGGATTTCTATTTTTGTTTCTACAGAAAATAAAAAGCTGTGGATTTCTTCCAGACTAATGTGGTTTGATCAAGCAAGACCCCCTGAAACAACATCCCAGGTGATCCAATATTCAAAACAGTTGGGACAAGGCAGCCTTGCAGACTACAGCCAGGATTTCTGCATCTTCTTAGGATCTCCATGACAGCGTCCCCTACCAGCAGGAAGCAGTTTGGACAGAACAACGCCCAAATTCCCAAATATTGTTTATAAATGTTTGTTTTCATTTAAATGGACTTGGTTATATATGTTTAATGTATAACCAACTAAATGGTCAAGACTGATGTTGTACTTATCTCTACTCTTCTATATTTCTTTTCTACACAAACTGTATTTTCTGAGATTTCTACTCCTTTTTTGATCTTAGGAATAACATAGTAAGCAATAACCATGACACAGACTTAACTGGTTCTGTCTTGAAATTTATCCAGAAAGAGTAACTCCTTGTTGTGAATTCAACCTCACTTATAAATTTACAATATTGCCAAATATTGCTCAGTACTTTAACAAAATGTAGTACAAATGACTTCCAATAAAATTACTGAGTCTCACTTTTCCCTGAAATCTCATGAGTCACTCTTTGCACTTGAATTTCAATTTTCTTTTTTTAAAACTCCAACATAATTTTCCATTAAACTCTATGTACTATTGCAGACCTTAACACTATACTTCCTTTCTCAATCAGTTTTTACACTAACAAATACATTCTCTGTTTTATCACAGTAATAACTCCAATTCTGGTAACAATTTTCAGCTTTAGTTATTTTTTTTAATTGATTTGACACCATACTTGAGCAAAGCAACTTGTGAAGGGATATGGTAGATGGGTTTTGTCCAGTATAGCAAGGGTTTATGAAATTCTTGTTTCTAACTTGATTTATGAAGCAGAACGCTTGGGTGGTGTTAAGTCGTGCCTATTATCCGTAAGCTCTGATTTTGGTTTTATATTCTTGCAAGGTAGGCTTTATATTATAAATGTCTCCCAACCTATCCAAAAGAACTGAAATGCAATAATAAAATAATTTTCCACAAAAACCAGTGAGGTTAATTTTTGTTTGATGTGGAAACCAATTTTCACTCATCATTTTATCTTTAAAAAAATAATATGCCTACTAGAATTATATACAGGAATATGAATAAAGTTATAATATAAAATACAGCTCAGAGATGGCTATATATCAAAACACCCTCTCTAATTTTCCACCCACTCCTGGGATGTGTGAGGTCAACTATGAAGTCATGTTGGGAAGGACACTCCACAGGTAATCATTCCTTGCTGCATGTATAACAAAACCTGTAGAATTTTTCAAGATGTATATTCAATTCAGCTACTGATAGTCTATACATGTTATTTTTAATTTTCCAAAGGAATGTTTAAGGTAAACATTACTACAAGCAGAGTCCATGTCAGATAACTGCATCAAGAAAGTTAATATCTGGAATAAATTTAACCTTTTGAATATACAATTTTATAGACTCTAAGTGATTCCTACTATAATGTTGCCTCACTTCATCTATAGCATAGGAATCCTTGTGGCATCATTTCTTGAGGTTCATCTGCAAAATAAGTTTAAACTTTCATCATTGATTGCAAAGTTTGATTTTAAGAGGTTTTCCTAACACCATAAAATCTGAACACCAAGAGTGGCGCATAACTACCCTGTTGTTAGCTATATACTTCAGTATTCAAGTTCAAATACAAACATTTACAAGTCATAAATTTAAGCTGAAGGGTTTTTTTGTTTGTTTGTTTGTTTTTTAACTTGCTGATATATATGTCTCCTTGAAAATACTTACCAAAATGCCCATATAATATTTTCAGCAGTTTCTGGGAAATATAAAAGCTTCCAAGATTTGTACTTTTTTGTAAATGTTTAGTATTTCCACATTTCATTATCAGAATTTCACATAAATTATGAGTTGTTCTGTTTAGGTAATAAATGTGTATTAAGCATTTAGTGGGTCAGGCAAAGTTCTAGGAACCAAAACTGTTTCACGGAATTGGAGACTTGATTTTACAATGCCTTCTTAACACCAAACACCAATACAAATTTCACCAATATAAAACTCTGTCAGTACTTTATTTAACCAAAGTAAACAATGTCACCCATCTTATTTCTCTAATAAAAGTTAATCAAAATGTACAAATTACCTGGGACAGAATCACTGGTAATTCCTCAGACATTTGCCAATATTTACTGTTGTTGTCATTACAAAATTTTCAAACTCAACAGTTATCTACAATACTTAATTTGAAAAATTGTTATTAATTACTAGCTGCATATCAGTCAAGCTGAGTGACATCCAAATTCTCATTTTCCTCAGAATAGCAATTCCTTAAATTAATATTTGTGAAATAATTGACAATAAATTTACTCAACTTTAGGAGTCTATAGGGAAATGGTCATTGGCTCTAATATCATAGTAAACACCCACAGCACCCCCAGGTAATCACCAATAAGATTCTCAATTTCTTCATAAGTTAAAGCAGATTATTTGTGTGTGTGTGTGTATATACATACATATATGAATATATTATAATTAATATAGTGTCTCATGTTATTAGGGGACTGAAGCAGCAGTATGACCCAGGTGGCTGGTAGGAAGGAATATATCTAACACACAAACAAAGGCAATTGTTTGAGTTTGAATTTCTCATGGTCAATAGGCAGATTAAGAGCTGTCCCTATTGACACTGTCAGCACTTGGACATGACATACCACTATCTTTGAAAGTGTTTGATGTGATCTATAAGAAAAACGCCTTTTCTGACTAAACTAGAAAAGAATTTCAGGAAACTGACTTCTAAGTTTTATCTCAGGGAAAAAAGCAGACATTTGACTGTGAAAACCAAGGTTGTAAACTGTGTGACTTAATTTCCTACAAGAGGCCACACAGAGTGGAAGGTAAGTGACCCAATATACAAATACTTGGGAAAAAATGTGCTCAATAATCTATTTACTGCTGAATCTTTTTGGTGCAAGGCTTGTTTAGAGAAAGAGGGTACTTACGGCACCAGAGATTTACTGTAAGAACGACCCTTATACAAAGGGTGCTAGGCCTAGTGTTTTGCAACTGGGTTCATCTCCACCAGAAGCCAATCATTCTGGGGTGGCAATCTTCTGCTTTATCAACTTAAATCTCACTGATTAATTCTTGTAGACTACAGCAAATCTGTCGACTGTGCATTACTGTGCTTAAATGTAAAAGTTACATGCATCTGTGTTATATATTGTTGGACTTCATTGTGCAAACTCACAGAAGTGATTCACTGAATGGCATAGTTTTGAGAGGTATTGTGTAGCATGTGGAGAACAGTTAATAGTGATGCAAAGGACACATCAGATCTCATAGCTATATATTTTAAATGTCCACTACCCAAACTACTAAACATTTAAAGTAATTGACTAATTTATATAATTGAATAAATATGTAATGTGTTGAATTGTATATGTTATGATATAATCAAATTGTTTAAAAAAGTAAATCAATACTAATTATCTATATGTTAAAATATTCACTAGTGAAAGAATAACACATTATTGGTGAATCAAATAACATTCCATTGAGAAATAATTATCAGTTTTTGTTTGCTTTTATCAAGTTTCTTTATGTAATACCTTTGGGTGTTCTGGTACACTATTTCTGTAAACCAGAATGGCATTGAACTCACAGAGTTCTGCCTGCATCTGCCTTGTGAGTGTTGAGATTAAAAGCATGCACAACTACCTCCTTCCTAAAAACTGTTTTCCCAGTTGGTGGCACTGTTTGCAGAGTTATGGAACATTTTTAAGGGTCAACTAAACTAAAGGTAGAATGTAACAGAGGATGATGGTGTTAGGTATTGTATTGCCTTGCCCCCTTCCAGTTCACTCTTGCTCCTTTTCTTTTCTGTGTATGATTGAAGAGATGATCCTAGTGATGCTACCATCCCTGCCCTTGCAGCCATTTTTCCTGTCACAATTATTTCTTAATCCTCTGCAACCGTGAATTTACAACAGTAAATGGTTCTGGTTACGATATTGTGTCACAACAGAAAGTAAATTAGGACATCTCTCCTTTTAAAGTATTTCCTTCCTGAATTCAATACTGAGAATATCTTCTGACTTGCCATTTCCTTTTGCTTCTAATGGAGCAAACTTGCACAAATACTTTGGTATATTAAAAACTTCAAAACTATTTTCTATAATTTAATCCTTTTTAGGAAGGCATCTCTTATATCAATATAACAGAACATTCCATTCTGTATGTGATTACACTACATCACATTTATGAGTATAATATAATTATTGAATATTATTAATTTTCAAACATTTAATTACTTTTGTCAGGAGGATTTATTCATTTGTTTACTTCTGAAAGGAACAATTTGCCCTACGCTTTTTATCTCTTGGAACTTTAAGAATCCGTGCTCATTGCTTTGTCTGCTGTCAGTTTGTATGAATGTTACCTCCTTGACTCTGAATATTATAATTACATAAAAATTCTACATTTTAAAATAATAGAAATTTGGAGTACATTCAGAGATTATAGAGACACATAAATGTATTTTAAAATTCTCTGGACTTTGAAGACTTTGAATGTTCCTTTCCATTACTGACTTTTGCTTTGTTTTTCTTTTTTCTTTGCTTTTCTTTTCTTTTCTTCTGGTCTGTTGAGACTGGGTTTCTCTGTATTGTTTTGGAGCCTGTTCTGGAACTAGCTTTGTAGACCAGGCTGGCCTCTGCCTCCTGAGTTCTGGGATTAAAGGCCTGTGCCACTAATGCCCAGCTCATTACTGACTTTTTATACATATAAATGAGCAAGATTGTCTAAACAGCAAGATGAAGTGGAGCAAACAGAAAAAGCAGAATTTTGAAAAATAAATTTGTTTCTATAATATATATCATAGCCACATAGTCCAAAATTCTATGGTAAGCAAATGGACATGGTGCAGAAGTCAAACACACCCCTGAGAAGATGATTGAAATTTGAATTAAATACCCCTAATTTAAGTTATTTTTGATAACCTATAGAAAATTGAGAATGGCTACAGCAATCATAAATACCTAAATAATATGAGCATCTCTTTATATTAATAATCTTTTTATTATAAAATTAAACAATATGTGCAAGACATGCAGGGAAAATTTATTAAATATTGACCCCAAATAAATTTTAGTATGTGTCTAAAAATAAAAAAGACACTCTTAGGCTCTCTCTCTCTCTCTCTCTCTCTCTCTCTCTCTCTCTCACACACACACACACACACACACACACACACACACACACACACACACACCATAGTCACTGGTTTTAGTAGAAGGTTAATTCACATAACAGCTAAAATAAAAATTATACAGATGATACTTATCAGTCAGAAAAAGTTGACAAGTTTTTCTCCTTCTTCTTTCTTTTTCTTCTTTTTTTCCTCCTCCTCCATCATTTCTTCATTTTTTTTTTGAGTCAGGGATATCTGTTTAGGTTCGTAAACCAGGCTGACCTCAAACTCATAGAGATCTGCCTGCCTCTGCCTCCCGATTGCTGGGATTAAAGGTGTGTGCCCCACTGCCTGGATTTGGATCAGGCTGGCCTCACAGAGATCCACCTTCCAATGCCTTCTGAGTGTTATAATTAAAGGAATGCACCACCACACCTGGCTAAATAAGCTTTTAAATTGTTATAAAATCATTTTCTATTCACCAACACAAACATTTGTAAATTTAGTTCATTAGATAATAAGTATTTGAGGCAACTATGTAAATTAATGCTCAATTCTATTCTCTAATACAGCAGCAGAACTATTCAAAAGAAAATGAGTAAAGATTTACTCATAATAATTAAATAAAAATTAATATAAAATTACATGAATTAGTGTACAATTAGAATGGATAATAATAACATGAAATAAAACTTTATGAAACCATAGTATATCAAGTTAAAGCTATAATCTTTTTTTCATCTTCATTATTTCTGAGTCATTTCATCTAATTGCAATATTTCATGTGTACTACATAACTACAATATGAGTACAATTATGAGTGTACTTGAGTGTATGTGAATATTTATGTATGCCTATACATGATTACATGTTTTGTATAAGAAACTCATAAATATGATACATATTTTGCCATTATCATACTACTGATAAGAAAATTTTACTTTAAAATTATCTTACATAATTAGATTAAAATATATGATGAAGATAGTTTCAATGTATAGATAAATTTCCAAAATTATAAATAAATAAGTTATATAGTATACCCTAAAACTATATATTATGAGAAAAAGAAAGTGGAGCCAGTTATAAAATTATAGAAACTTGCCTTCATTCAATAATCACATGTATCATTAGAAACATGAACTTCCAACTAGACTGTATTGGAATACTTGCAAAAGGATACTAAAATTCTAAAGATCATGAATTTCTCCTTCTTTTATTTAAAGAGTTCTCCAAAATATTTCTAAATGGTAATTCCCTAAAATAATTTATGCCTAGTTATACTTCTCTGTCTTGCAAGTGATATTGTTTTTCTTTGCTTATTTTGATTCTCTTATATCATTCTTTTGTTACTTATTTTTCAATAATTGAGTTGTAATTCCTTTAGACACACTTGATTATTGAACCATAATTCAACTGGTCACACAGCCCTCAAGGTTTTAGGGTGTTACATCTATTAAAAATTAGTCCCTCTAATAAGTTACTGAATAATCTTACATCTATCATATAAGTATAAAATAAAGAATGAGCTGTTGACTTGGTGAAGACAGTTATAAACCATGAGAACCAATATACTTTTCTATAAAGCGCTGGAAGAATTTGAACAGAGAGTCTCCAAATGGTATTATATCCATAAGATTTGTATAACAACAGAAAATAGGGTTAGAGTGACAGACAGATATAGGTAACACATGTCAGAAATCAAAGTTAAACTACTATATCTTATATTGTAAAAAGAAAAAAAAAAACAAAAAAACAAAAATAGGCATTAGTGGCACACACCTTTAATCATAGCACTTGGGAGGGAGAGCTCTGTGAGTTCTAGGTTAGCCTGGTCAACAGATCTAGTTCCAGGACAGGCTGCAAAGCAATAGAGAGAAGCCCTGTCTCAAAAAACAAAACAAAACAAAACACCCAAAAACCACCATAAAAAAGGACAAATACAACTTGCTTGCTAATATCAAAATTTGCAGGTATTTCAATTTTCTTTATAGGTGAAAATTTTCATTATACTGTATCTTTATTATCTATTCATCATTTGTTGGACACCCAAACTACAACCTTTTCTATGCCTTTATAAACATGGATGAGTATGTGTCCCTGTAGTAGAATATGGAAACCTTCGGGTATATGCTCAGTGGAGATATAGTTGTGTGGATCTAATCTGAGTTGTGAGGAACTTCCATAGAGTTCCACATTGTCTAAACAATTTTGCACTCCCTGAAATAGCACAAGCACTTTCCCCATTTTCTACATATTCAACAATTGTTGTCTTAATCTTAGCCACTCTGTTACTTTTAAATATAAAAGTTTAGTGTTTTGATTTCCTTGTGTTTTCTAGACATTGGTGTTCTTTGAGATGTATAGCTCTTGTTAGGTGTGATGGCTAGTTTTACTTCAACTTGGTACAAGCTAGTCATTTGCAAGGCAGATCAGTTGAAAAATGCTTCCATACGAGTGGGTTTTAAGAATCTATGACATTTTCTTAATTAGGAATTGATGTGGTAAGGTCCAGTCAATTTTGGGTGGTGGTGGTGGGTTACATTAAGAAAGCATGAGGAACATGCCCGCAAGCATCAACCTTACTTTGCCACTGTATCCAGTTCTACTTCCAAGTTCCAGCCATATTTGATTTCCTCTCCTGATTTTCTTCAATGTTGGAGTCCAGTGTGGAAGTTTAAGGCAAATAAACTCTTTTTTCTGTAACTTGCTTTTCATCATGGTGTTTAATAAGGAACCTAACTAAAACAGCTGTCATTTTTTTTTTTTATTTTACCAGTTTGAAAGCTGAATCTACAGTTGATTAGTATTTTTTTTTCTCGTTAGAAAAGATTTTTTTTTTAATTTATGGAATCACAGTTGTTGTCATAATTTTCTTTCCTGTGTATCGTGGGAGTTCAAGACAGACAGAACTGATATGAACCTATACCCTAAAGTACACTCCTATATGTCACTGGAGTGCTCAGCCAAAGAAAAGAGGAAATCTGTAGCACAACAAACATACCAAGGATAAAGATCTTCTGAAAAAGAGTGTGTAGATTACATGAAACATGGTTAGAGAATATTAGAGGGAAACAATACTCAGTAAATATCTAGGCTGTTGAATTCATAAACTCTTAGAACTGTGATTGCCTTTCTAAGGTCTTCACTATATCAAGTCAGTCAACAGTAGGATGAAAAAGGGCTCAATAACTTCCCCCTCTGACTTCAGAATTAGGTACACTGAGTGGTTTGTAATAGAAAGGAGTCAGTTCAGTGTTTCTGCTAGGAGACAAACAGACATTCAATGAATAGCACCTCACACCCACAAGTAAATTGTCAGTGAAAATTTGACTTTAGGCGTTATTGAGATATTGCTGAGGGTAGGGAAAGAGTAGGGTTTGGGAAATGCAGGGCATATGTATATAAAAATACATTATGTGAAATTCCCAAAGGAGCATTAAAATATGTTTTTAATTCAGGATAAAATTCATATAGTCAAAACCAACTTAGTATTTCAAACATCGAAGCTTCAGAACATTTAAAGCAATGACATGATTTCTTTGCTTCACATGTGTTCTTGAAGTTAACTGTCCTTTCAATTTTAATGTTTGCAGTAACCCACATTGTTATGGCATCTGTCTGGCTCTCTGGCTAGTCTGCTGTGCTTGGAAGGATTGAGAAAAGGAATTAGACAGGAACAGGAGATAGAATCAGTAGAGCATTCAATGAGTACTGAACATTCCATGTTTAATTTTCAGTCTTTGTATAACCCCACCAATAGAGGTGAGACAGCCAAAGCCTTTCTTACCAAGATACAAAGAACAAGCAAGCTTATTTACTTCTCAATATCCAAAACATCAAGTAATCCTATCCTGAGTTGAGTAGGCAGGACATGCAGTGACCACTTCCTAGCTAAAACATCCTGTTGCATTCACATATTAAGCGAGACATTCTGCTCTCAAAGTAAGTCATACAATAGTCACACTTTAAGACAAACATTCTGTGGTTTGACCTTGAAGAAGCAATAATAGTCTCAAACTCTCTGACATTATGTCAAGATGGAATAGAGCCATTTTATGGGCCACAACTATTTCCCTGCAGTCTTTTCATTATGCACCAGAAAGAAAATATTGTGACTTGCAAGGTTCACATACTTCTTTTCTGGCTAAATATTGGTATCCCTTTGCTTTTTGGTTCATATTAAAAGTTATAAAAGAAAATATATTATTATCACTTTCAGAAATTCAACAAATCATTCAGGATATTTTTTAAAGTTGAGAATGACCTTGAATTACATAATCAAATTCTGTCTTAAAATTTTTGATATGTTCAATTCCTCGATAGTAAGTATATAAGTCAATGTTCTGACAAGAATATTTAAAAGAAAACGCCTTTCCTTTCCTTTAATATTTGATATTTCCCTTCTGTAATTCTAGGGGAGAAAACAAATATTTAAAGCCTTCAATATATTTTCTTCCACTTTTATATTTTCCTCAAAAGGCTACATGCAAAATAAATATAATCATGATTCCCATCCTAAAATTACACACAACCCAATTCAATTTATTAAAGAAGGAATTTGACAAGTAAACATCTTTGTTACATTTCAAGTATAAAAGAAATAGAAAAATTTCTGCCATCCAAAATGTTTGGTACTAAGCAGTAAAATTTAATCTATGTTTATAATGATGACATTAATAAAAATGGGAAAACTAAAGTAATACTGTTTTGTATGTTCTTTCTACATTAATCAATATATTTTAATATAATGTAATCATATAAAATATATATGTAAAATGATATAAATGTAAATAAGTCAATATATATTATTGACTGATTTTATCCAGATGTTTTAAATTGTATTCAAATTGCAGTAATACATAACACACTCCATATTAGCCCACAGATATGTTGCGGTCATTGACTTATTATACAGATTTTATACTTCAAATGTTTGACTTCTGATATGGTCAAGAAGGTAAGAATGCTGTTCTTGTGAACTTCTCATCCATGTGAATAGAGGTATAATAAATAAGGTATTTTGCAGGTGTCATACTTTGCTAAATAGAACTAGGCAATAAACAATTCAAACTTTATTTTAAAAGAGAAAGTGCTGAGGCAATTGTTTTGAAAATGTTATTTATCCACAAATCAAAGAATCACACTAGAAAATAAGTTTAAAAATTAGAAATCATGGAAACTTGGGTTATTACTCCAATTTATCTTTTAAAAATATTTAAAACTATTTAATATATAAATGTCAAGCATGATAAATGAGTATTATGTATATTCCATTGATAAGGTTGTTTAAAATACTTAAGGGAAAAAATAAATATTGGCCAAGAGCAATTTACCTGATGAGTACAAGTCTTCAACATTTCTAAATCTAGATGTTCATGTAATCTCATTACAATATTGTAGGAATACAGAAAAGGTCTGCTCTAAACATTTTCCAGGGCTTTGAGTCTCCAGTGAACAGTTTTTCATTTTGCAAGGTTATTTTATTTTGCTGAGTATTGAATTCTCTTTAGTGCCACTGATGTGAACTCTGAGATTAGTAATAAAATATATTTTGAACTTCTGAAGTTTCTGTGTTCACATTAATTTATCTCAAGAACTAATGTTTGAGAAATATACTCAAGATGATGTCCAGAGGTGCAATATATTTCAGTCCTTGTGGATGAGGTGTATGGCTTTATTATGAATAATGTCTGAAAATATAACTTCAAGCAAGTATTTAAAAGGGAATTAATAAAATGTTCACAAGAAAGAAACTCAGACTTTGTGAGGATTAAAGCTACAAAAGCACAAACATTTTGTCCTTTAATATGATTCCTAACTTGAGTATACTGCACATACTCTTCTAACAGTGAAGAAAATCTAGGATTCACTTGTCTGATAATCACAGCAGTGGAAATCAATCTCCCTATTGCTAACAGTTTAATACATTTCTTCATGTTGTACTGATCCCCAACCATAAGTTCATTTCATTGCTATTTCATAACTATAATTTGCTACTGTTATGAGTCATAATGTCAACATCTGATGTACTACCCCAATAGGAATTGCCAACCCAGGGTGAGAAGTACTACACCATTGACAGACAGACAAATGGGTGAAAAAAATATCTTAGATCAAAGAAATTTGAAAGCCAAAATAAAGTACCTTTTCCACTACTGTTTTATTAAGGCAACACAGCTGTTGACCCTGATGAGAACAGACAGATGGGTTCTGTTTATTTTTGTACAGAGAAGTTCACATGCTTGATGAATTTAAGAAAAATAATTTACTGAAGTTTCTTTGACAAAGTGAGAAAAAGGGATTCACAAAGGACAGAAAAGGCAGAGAATAGTTTGTTGTTGAAAGCACTTCCATGGAAGATCAATAATGAAAATACTACTTCTAAAATAAAAATTAGGGACAGTTGTTGCTGTTTATATAATTATAATTTTATATAGAGCCAGTAACATCTCATGCTGGAAGCCATAAAATGATTGTGGTAAGGTGAAAAGAGATAGTTTTATTGTTATGTAGAAATACAAGTTGTCCAGATGTAACATTTGTAGATTTATCATTTCTTCTTTTCTGTAATACTGTATTCCAGTCTTTGAAAATAAATATGTCTAACAGAAACTATACATCAGCTAATAAAGTAACACTTACATATATACATTCTTTGAAATACAGCTACAAATCAAAAAGGAATCATTTGCTTTTCAGCAACAGAAAATTAAATGTTCAAACTTAGCCTTATATGTGGATTTCAAAAAATACATACAAGCAAAATATTTATTTAACGTTATGTCAGGAATCCATCTTATTATTGAACTAATAATAACTAAATCATATACAATAATAATAAAGCACATATAACTTTTATATTGTTAAGTTATTCTATTAGTTTTACATATAGGGAAGGAACTTTATTCATAATTTGAATAACTAAATTTCACTAATGCACATGTCATGGAAAAGACTTTTGGAAAAATGTTCCTCTTGTGGCATTTCTAGTGATATTTCAATTACTGGAGGAATAATAAACAAAAAATCAAAATATTATAATGACTCTTGAGGAATAGGAATAAAAATAATTATTCTTCTACTTTAAAAGATATGAGCTATATCAAGGAATAGACTAAACTAAGGCCCTACAAACTGAAAATCTAAAATATGCTTATTTTATAATCCAGATCTGTCATATCTTAAATTTTAAATGCTTATGCATTCTTCATTTGGTAGAAGTCTTTTCTAGTAGTATAATAAGTTCATCTCACTACAAGCAGGTCAAAATAATTAGAAATTAATATTTTAGATACAAAATCTGCAGAATTTCGTCAGTCTTAGTCAGTGTTCTTTTGTTATGGAACACATCATGGTCATGTCAAATCTTATAAAAGAAAGCATTTAATTGGGGCTTGTTGGCAATTTCAGAGATTTAATCCAATATTTCTTGACAAGCATGATGAAATACAGGATAAGACTCTGGGTTCCATATCCTGATCATGAACAAGTAGAAGATTGGGACTCTGACTTGGAATGGGCTTTTTAAAACCTCTGACCTATTCCACAGTGACAATTTCCTCCAATAAGGCTACACCCAAGGCTTTCAAATAGTTCCAAACCCAAGTGATCATTCACTCAAATCTATGAGCCCATGGAAACCGGTCTCATTCAAACCTCCACTTGTTCATTTTTACTTTTGTATTATTTTGAGATTAAATTTGCATCATTTTTCCCATTTCCTTTTCTCCCTCCAAATCCTTGCCTGCGTCATATTGATGACGTCTTTTTTTATTAATTTTGGTTATATGTGTGTGTGTGTGTGTATATATATATATATATATATATATATATATATATTCCTAGATACATAAATGCAATTTGCTCAGTTCACCTAATGTTACTTAATTTGTATATTTGTGACTGTTCAAATAGTTATTTCTGTCTCTACATGAAACCCACCCTCTACCTTTTACTTCTTGACAAATGAATAATGTAACAAACTACACCCAAATGGAGTATATGTGAAGAATAAATATAAGACAAACTTTTAATTTGCCTGAACTATAGAAATAGTAGACAACCATCCATATCAAATGCATGTCCCTTTCATTAGAAGTCTCATGAGTGATGTATTCATCTGTTGTATATAACTACCTTCTGTCTGGAGACTAAATTTTTTATGAGGCAAATCACTTCATAAAAATTTAGTGTTCTCAGTCATCTAAATAGTTCATTGAACACATCAAAAGTAATGTTTACAAAACAAGTACATGAATAAATGAACATGTTTGTATGAATTTTTTCACCATCCTAAAATAGTGACTCTTTCTTGTGAAATACATCCTCTCTCTGGTATTGACTTGGTAGCAGCTTACATGTCCTGTCATTTCCACCTGATTGTCAGTTTCTCTTGAGTTTCTGATTTTCTTTTAAATGTGAAGCCAGTTTCCACCTACAAAATCTGTTTTCAATTCCTGTACAAGAAAACAAATCCTTAAAGGATGAATTTGAAATGAAAACACCAGTGAAGATAGACGAGGCCTTTAAACCTTTGCATCAAAGCTTGAAGGGGAAAAATGTATTCTTTTACAGAGGAATACCTTCAAGTCTAGAAAAATGTCTCATTTACTAAGTGTCAGGCTTGGTACATTCAGATAAAATGACTGAGAGTTATCCAAAGACAGTATCAAATGCAAAGTGTGTCAGAATTTGAGCACTTCATACTTTGTTCTCTATAGGAGTTTTAAAATAAATGTTGTTAATGAATTTTTACACTATTACCTAACATAAAGTGATACTCTTTGAAATTTTATTATATCCATATGAATCATTCATAATCAAAATTATGGGCCTATATTTTGAAAAACTATTTATTAGAAACTTTAAAATTATTCAACACATATTTCACTATCTAACAATATATAATTTTTAAATATTCCTGTTATCTTAAAATATATGTTATGCTATATTTTGTTATCATTAATTTGACTATAAAACAGAGATGAACCAAAAATAGTCAAAGTAAGAAATATTGTTTTAAATGTAAAATTAAATAGCATGAATATTACAGAACTGGGTTTCTAAAAGTAATTAGTTTATGGGTGCTTTTGTGAACATGGGCTCTGAGTCTGTAGATCTTCAAAATGAGAGGAATGTACTATGTCCTCCAGAGCAGAGGTGAGCTAACTAACCTGGGTGCTGAGAACAAAACTAACAGTTAAATTAAGAGCTAGGAACTACTGCTCCAGCCAAGATTGTACATTTTACATGAGATACATAGAAGTTCTTTTGCAGGTTCATTGTCAGTAATACAATTAAATGTGCATATGCTGTAAATTGTACTGAAGCAGCATCTTTCATCTTGAGTAGATACATGAAGCTAAAATTAATTAAGTATAATCAAATTTAATTGATGGAATTTTCTTTCAGAGACAATTTAGCAAAAGTTTGGGAGTATAATTTATCCTTCATATACCCCAATTGTAATGGCAATTGTGAATTTATTATCATATACTATGGAAGATATTACCAACTCTGTGCTCTCTTTGTATACTCATATCATGAAGAACATTTCTAATTATCCCCTTTGGGCATAGAGGCGTATTATAGTTATCTTATATACTTTAACATAAATACTAATTCCTTTTGGAAGCTGAGTGTATCCCACTCTGTATCCCAGTCTCCCAGTCTTGGCTTTCAGAGTGATGGAGTCAGGTTCTATAACAATGGCTGACAAGGCCTGGTGCCCATGATGGCCACTTTTCCCATTATCTTATTCTTGGACCCATATTATTAAGAAGGTTTACTACTATATTTTATTTAAATGTTAATTATTTATTACTTTTTTGCTTTCTTTTTGAGACAGGATTTCTCTGTCTTACATCTCTGGTTATCCTGAAACTATCACTATAAACCAGGCTGCTCTTGGTTTCAGCTAGATACACCTGCCTCTGTTTCCCCAGAGCTGGGATTAAAGGCATTTACTACCACCACCTGTACTTCTTTCTGTATTACCTATGAAATAAAATGTAATTAATTTTAAGACAAATACTTTTAACACGGAGAGATTAAATGTTTTTTTCTAAATGCTAATAAAGTCAAAATTACTTCTGCACTTTTTTTTCTCTCTAACTCACATTGATTTTTTTATCATATGCCTTTTGCTCTAAAACTAAAACTGGGACTGTAATCTTAAAAGCCCATGGAATCTTAATCTATTTCAGCTGACAAAAGGCATGTGTCAGGTGACATGTCTGGCAAAGCTACCAAGACTGGACTAATTAACATTTTAAAATAAAGTAATCTTTGAATAAAGAAAGGAAGAAAAGATAGTAAATTTTTCATGAAAAGTGAAATTCCTTCATTAATGAAATCAGGCAAGGAGGACTGATATTTATTGTACAAATATTTGATAGGTGAACATGAAAGAGCCAGACTTTCTGGCTTTAAATATTACACAAGAGAATGCTAAGATACTTTATAACCACACACATAGTTCATTGAATTCACAGTGATCTTTCAATGTTTTCCATCATTTCTCTTCAAATAAAAAGGTTACATGGTGTTTTATGTTATTCCACTCTATTGTTTCCAGAGTTTTTGCAAACTTCTAGGCAGTTTCATGTATATGTCCCCTTTGACCATGTTGGGTTTTGTTGATGTTGTTATTGGTGTCTATTCTTTGTCCTGATTCTCAAAATGTATTTTCTATACTCAGTGTTCAGGCTTAGAAATACAATGTCTAAATTGTTATTATTTTAACAATTTTATGTGCTTTTCACTCAAGTTAAAAACCAAAGATTAGCAGTAACTTAAATCCGAACTTGCATCTGCCTATTTTCATTGTTACATGCAAGTACTACATGCATTGATCTGTTGCATTCTAGACCAGTTGTTCTCAACCTTCTGAATGTTGTGACACTTTAATACAGCTCCTTTCATTGTAGAAAACCACCACCATAAAATTATTTTGTTTACACTTCATAACTGTAATTTTGTGGCTGTAGTGAATCACAGGTATAAATATTTGCTACGTAGGATATCTGACATATGACTTCCAAAAGAGATAGTAACCTTTATCGTGAGAAGCACTGTCCTGGAAGAGAGTCAGAAGGTTTAAATTTTATAACCATCTGTCACTCACGATAATATCTTAGTCGAGTACCTTTGCTGCATTTGAACATTCTGAGTACACTGTGTTCATCTAGAAAAGAGGCAAAAAGTTTTTATGGTCACGCCACCATTCATATAAGTGTGATTTTTTTTTTCTCACATACTTTGACAGTGATGATTTCTTCCATCAGAGTGGGAAATTAGGTAACATTTCACTATTTTTCTTTTATTATTATTATTTAATATTTCACTGAGGCTTCCAAAATGCAAATAAACATGTGCATACTTCCTTCAAAAAACTTAGTTGATCCAAATAAATAAATGCAGGCTGTTTACCAAAACAATAGTAGATTGTTAAGAGATTTAAAGAGAGGGGCTGCTCTAGATGAATTCATTATTGTTGATAGTTTACTTCTTTGGGAACTTTTTATCAAGGAATATTTAAAACGAGATCAACTATGAGTCAACACATTACTGTTGTTTATGTATGATTATAAAAATGAGTTTGTAGATGGAGTTTCTACTTTGCCTGATCCCACAACCAATTAGCATCCAAATAAACACACTGACACTTATATTCATTAACAAACTACTTATCCAATGGCTTAGGCTTCTTACTAAATAGCTCTCTTAATTATTAACCCATTACTATTAATCTATGTAGGTCTACATGGGTTTATCTTACCAAAGAATACCTGGATGTCATACCTTCCATGAAGCTACATGGCACCTCCTTGTGGCTCCTCCATGCTTCTCCCTTTTCTTGGGTGACTGTCCAGGCATCCACCGATTTCTGTCATTTCTCACATTTTTGGAAATTGCTTGCTTGCAATTCGTGTTTACTCAGTAAATGTTATTTCCTTCTTGGGTCTCTCAGTTAGCTAAACATTAAATAGTGGAGTTATAGATTTCCCTGTTTACGAGAATCAGTAAAGAAACTCACTATAGATGTATTAAGTGTGTATTAAGTGCAATAGGTTTAAAGGCATTAAAAGATAATTTGATAATGCAAATTAGAATGGAAAGTAAATTAGATACAATACTTTGAACTCATCAAGAAAAACAGAGATAATGGAGTATTTTCTCAGAATTTTTCATATGCTTATGGACTAGACATTGTTAATGCACTTATTGCCATGTATATATTGTATATCATTATTGTTATAACATTTTTAAATTTTGGAAAAAAAGGGGCATATGTGTTAATATCTTGTACAAATAAAGCCTGTCTGTGGGTCAGAGAATGGAGCATGCCACTAGCTAACCATGGAGGTGTGGGGTCTGTACAGACACACAGAAAGTGAGGTAGCTGGGCAGTAATAGGACATAAGCAGCAAGAAAAAGGAAACAAATCTCTTATCTACTGAGATGCTAAGGATATAAGGTGTGCTGTAGCTTGTTCCTTCTCTCTTGTATCACAGAATTTCCCTCTATATCTTACTCCAGCTTTTTATTATCTAGACAAATTAAGAACTCCATTCACATGAGTTTCTTCTTAATCATACTTAAGTGATTTTATTATTTATCTTTATCAACCCCTCTACTCTTGTTCCTTATCTCTTGCCTCCCCCCATGCATCTGTGTGTGTGTGTGTGTGTGTGTGTGTGTGTGTGTGTGTGTGTGTGAAGAAGTGAGAGATAGAAGATGACTTACACACCTGCAATGGCATGAGTGAGTTCCGTGAACAAGCCTCCTTTCCACCACAACTCCCATGTGTGTTTTTTTTTTTTTTTTTTGTTTTGTTTTTGTTTTTTCTGGTTCATTGTTTTGAGATAGCATAGATCTCTGTGTTGTTTTTTATACACATACCATTCTAACTGATCTGTGATTTTTTCTGAGTATTTTCCTGTATCTACCTTCCATCCCCCACAGACCCTCTGGGATTATAAGCATGTTCTTTTGTCTAGCTTTTAAGTGAGTTCTGAAGATTTGACTTCTCACACTTGGACAGCAAGAGTTTCTCCCAACTCAACCACCTCCCCAACTCAATCTGTCCTTTTTTTTTTATTAAATGACATCAAGAAAAATGTACCTTTTTTTTTTTAATTCAAAATACAGGTGACAGAGAGAATATATCATACTAAATATATACAGAATGGCTTTTGCTCCTATCACTATAACTGGAGACCTTTTTCTGTGTTCAAACCATACATTCTTGTTATTAAGCATTTGACTCCAAAATCAAGTATTATGGGTGTAAGCCAAAGGATGCTTTGACTAAGTGGCTGCAGTCAGAATTATTTTGCTATTAAGCCACAAAATGACTATGCTTTGATTAAAGAATGTTTTCTGTAGTAGAAAATGTGTCTAGAATTTTCTTAGTTATTTTAAAGACTGTAAAGTAGACAATAGTTCTTGAGAAGAAAACATTTAGCATCTTTATCTATAGAGGACATTGACAGAGATTTTCACATTCTAACAATTTGAAATTAGTAAGATAATTATCTCTGCTTATTTTTGATTAGAAAAATCATGACTGTTGCTTTGGCTTTCACCTCTCCATTATGTAGAAAATAAAATGACATACGAGATACTGAATCACATTTGATTTCCTTTCAGTGATTTACGTGAGTTAGTCTTGATTTCCAATTAACACATGGTTACAATGATTAAATAATTATAAAATTATTTTAAGCAATTTGAAATTTTATCCCATTTAACATATCTGTATTTTTCAGTATGAATCTAAAATCATTAGTGTTATTGAAAATAGATCTGGGAAATTATTTAGGTTCTTCTGTAATAATACAAAATAATACAACTTTTTGGAAAGAAAACCATTTTGAATAAATGCTAGAATTTACTTTGGCTGTTAATAAAATCATTTACCTGAAAGATGGAGAAAATTGTTGTGATTAAGCATATTTTTCAAGAAGCTCCAGTAGCAGTCCATTCAGAGGTTATCTGGTTTAATTATCCTTGAGGGAATAAGTGAAGGCTTGATTAATTAAGGAAGGAGATAGTGCTTGTTTAAGTAATTATTGCATATTGGAAATGCTCTCTTAAACACTCTAGTAATTTAAAGTGAAATCATACAAAGCTGAATAATAGCATGTTGCTAGAGAAATCAGAAGTCACCATTTTAAAATTAGTAAATTTTGGTTATAGACACTAAATTATCCCTTGGTCATTTAAAAAGTCATTGGGAAGTCTGCCCCACACACATTTTATCTTCCTATTATTCATATAGTATTGAAAGTGACAGCCTTTGCATCCCCTTTGTTAAAGAACTATATTTTTAAAAATACATACAAAATAATTCAACATTTAGTTATCTGAATAATTGGATGAAAACAGATTAGTTTTATAATTATATATATATATATATATATATATATATATAATGTAAAATTTTAGTATATTGTGTGTGTGTGTATGTATGCATGATATTTTCACCATTGCTCACAGGGGCCAGAGGAGGATGCTAATCTCATGAACCTGGTAACAGGTGGTTGTGAGGTATAACAAAAATGAAAACACAAAGATGTTGCAGTTCAAGCTGAAGTTCAGAAAAGCAAAGTAGCCAGTCATCAGGGAGTTCTCACATCTCCCAATGCTCAGAAGAAAGGGATGATCCACTGAACCTCTGTCTGAATCTCCAAATTGCATTGCTCCTCAGACTGGCTACACTGCTATGCTCCCCACCAAAATCCTCAAATATTCTCAGACTGCACTGAGCTCCTTATCTTCTCTCTAGTGATTGGAAGTATGAGCTCTGTTTCTCTTTTATACTGATCCACTCTGATGTAGCCCAAAATGGCCTTGTACTCATAGATCTCCATCTGCCTCTGCCTCCAGATTCCTGGGATAAAAGGTATGTGCCAACAACATCTGGCCTCTAAGGCTGTGACTAGCTTTGCATTCTGATCTCTGGGCAAGACTTAATACATCATAAACAATGTGTTACCATAATGAGGTACCTAACATGGTGTTGGGAACTGAACTCAGGACTTCTAGAAGGACTCTTTAATACAGAACCATCTTTTTTCAGCCATGCAAATTCTTTTATAATGAAGTAAGAAGCACATATCAGTTTCTCATTGCTTCAAAAGTATTCCAATGATCTGAGGCATTCTATATGAATTTCATATTTCATTCTGAGATTTCTCATTCTGAAACCTTTAAATTTAGCTATTGATATGTTTATATGTTACAGAAACTGTTTTTATATTAATAGTCTGACCTCACTACTAAAGCCATTATATAATATTAATAGCATGAGTGCTAATTGTAATGTTTAAAAATACATAAAATATTCGACTAATATTTTACCTAATAATATTACTGATACACTTGCAATATACAAATGCATTATCCAAAAATGTCTCATTTAATTTTCATATTTTCGTAAAATCATCTGAAGTTATTTTCATTTTTTTTAGTGACATTTTGACAAGTTCAATAGGAGTTTTAGGTAATCTGTTAAATAAGAGCTGAAAATAATTTTCTTGTTGTAAACTTATTATAAATACAGTGACTTTAGCATCATTACTGAATACCATGAATTTCTTCATTTTAAGTTTCTGACCTCTATAACTGAAAAGAAATTATGCTACTCAAGCTCTAAATTTAAAATATTTTCATTGCACCGGTGTAAAATTAATGTAATTTGAAGAAATTCATTTTGCTTTGTGTATAAATTTCTTCAGAAACTTAAAATGAAGACATTCATGGTATTCAGAGGACAGTGCTGTCTCTGGAGCATCCAGCCCTCACTTCACCAAACCTCCAGTTGATGCCTGTGTAGTGTTGATTAATTGGTATATCTTTCTGAACTTTATTTCCTTTGCTTGTTTTCTGCCTTATATCGTTTTAATTTTCTATAAGGACTTGTGTTCTCATTCTTTGTCCACTAAGATCACCAAATATAATGTCCTCAACCATATCACATGAAGGTAATGATATACATAGTCTTAATTACCATGAAAATAATGTGTGCGCAAAGTTTAACATTAAAAAGCTGAGGAATTTGGAGTAGTTTAATATATCATCTTGAAAAAGAAAAGCAGAAAAGACTTCTGTCAATGCAAACTTGGGATTTGGTTTGGCTCCAAAGTCCCTTATTGTCTAATGGGTGACTTTTGAACTTGTGAATCTTCAGGAAACAGTTTTCCTTCACATTTTCCTGTCTTTACCATATCTATGCTATTCCTTCCTCCAGTGAAGAAAGTGCTAGTGAATGGCTGGAAAGTTCTTGTTTGATTATTGCACTAGTGACATGTGTGCTGATCTGTTTTGGTATGTATTTCAGGGAAGCTCTGTTCTGCTGAAGTGTGTTTTGATTCATGAGTTTTTCTTGTTAACATCACGTGATCATCCATTACTAAATCAACAAGTGGATGGGTGTTCCTGGCTCCTTTCTATGGTTCTGAAACTGTTGATGTAATTATTATAGTAAAACACTTTATATGATATCTACATAGGTTTGATGTTACTCTACTGATATCCACTGTGTTTATCCATCCGTTTATGCATACACACACACACACAACACACAACACACACACACACACACACACACACACACACACACACACACACACACATATATATATATATATATATATATATATAAGAATATAGACCAGGCCAAAGTAACCCATTCTCTTTATTTTTATTCTGTTCATCCTTTCTTATATCTGAATGCCCTTGAATTTCAGCAATCATGATCTAATCCTTACTTTGCTAATAACTTAAGGCATTGAACCTCAACACTGTCTTTACAATTTCTCACTAAATTTGTATGAATCTGGAAGATTTTTATTCCTGTTTTATAAGAGATTCAGTGTAGAGAGTTGCCTTTATCCTTACATAGACTCATACCTTTATCTTTTCTACATTCTCTTATTATAATATTTTAAGAATAAATTAACCATTAAGTGACTTATTTGACCTTGATTCATTGAGACAGTCCCTTACAATTTGGAACAGATGAATTCACACACCTGGTTGTCCTGCATCTAGACTTTCACACACTTCGGATGACATGTATATAGCAACATATTCTGTGCATTTTTATTTTCTAGAGCACCACATGTAGCTCAATGTTGCAAAAATCAGAATTTACATCATAAAAATGAAAGATATTTTATATTTGAATTTTACTATGATGAACTCAGAGAGATTTCAAAATTGAAGTCCACATACCATCATCTTCCTTACCATCAACTGTCTGTTACATAAAATAGAAATCTGGGGCAAGAATGTTTGTTCTTAATCATACCAAGTTGCTAAGTTATACTTTAAGATAATGGGAGGTTATCGCTTCCTTTTGCATAAGCTATAATAAAGACCTGTATTTGTTGTAAAATTTTGTAATATTTATCCATGTGAGTTAAAGTTACTGGAGTCAGGTCTTACATATAAAATCAAGTTACACATAAACAATTTAAGTATTTTGACAATCAAGTCTTTACAAAATATTTTTATTTTTCGAAGTAAAGCACTGAACTCTTCCTGTAGTAAGTACTCATATTTTACTGTGAATTGTTTCTTGCTGGAAATTGATTTAAATAAAAATGTAAATCAAGTTACTCATCTAAATTTCTAAATTAGGTCTATTTTGGTGAAATAGATATGGCATAGAAGGTAACATTTAAATGTACGAACAAAATGAAGCATTTAATTAAGAATGCCATAAATATGTTATCCCATATGCTAATTCATTTTTAATAATTCAAATAAATTATTCTTATTTCTCATAGCTTCTAAATATTTTATTGATTTTATGTTTTGAAATGAATAAATGAGTATTTACATGTGGATATTCACAACATATTATGTTATGGTTTAGATCTCAAATGTTGTGTAAGACAACATTCAAATCTCATAGCTTAGAAGAACTATAGCGACCTCTGTATGGTATTATTGTATTCTATTTGAGTCACAGCTGAATAGTGAGCAATATCCATGAATGTTTCTAAGGAGGATCTTTTCTGTGTTGGTAATCCCCTATATGCACCTCATTATACATACACCTTTGAAAAAATGATTAATTTCACTAACTCTTTTTAAAACATATTCATGTAATACATTAAGTTAATAGTAGTTTACCATAAACAATATGCAGCCGTCATGATTATTAATGAAATAATTGTGTTGATACATTCATAATAATGAATTCTAGTCATGGTTTTCCTTTATAGTTCATAAGATATAGAAGTGCAGTAGAAAATAGACAAAATGGAAGATAAGAATTTTGGGGGGGTATATTTTATTCATTTTAGCTCTCCTTTGTAAAGCTAATTTTAAAATTGTATCAATATTGTGGGCTGACTTTATTTAGTGGACTGTTATGTGCAAAGACACCTTGAAAAACTCCACATAAAGCATTGATTCTGCATCATTTAATGTTGTCACATGATGATCCAACTCCTGTTAATGAAATGATTGTTACATATCTTCCTCTTTCATTATCACTTCCTTGAAGGCAGCTATTAAACTTTCAGTTTATTACCCTGAGGAAGCAAAATTAAACAGGAGCAGTTTTACTCAGAGTTTTATTCCTGAGTTTGTGTGTATAGATATTTGTATTTAAAATTTAATAATATTGCTAATTAAGTGAACAGTTGTTTATTTTTCCGTTCACATTCACACTACTTTGTCTTAGGAAAATTTATATAACCACCCTGATGATTTTCTGTTAAGTTACTGTCTGTACCACAAACCATAATCCACCAAAAGTGATATTATGGAGGTTTGACTTAAGCATAATTTAGTCACTATTGCTTAGTTACTGATTATACACATGTAAAATATAAGCAGTAATTGAATAACTTGATGATGCTACTTGCTGGAATTATTATTCGTGTGCTTGCACATGTTTTCACCTTTGTAGGCAAGTGTCAAGGCCAGAGGTTAATATTTATATACCTTCCACAATTACTTCACCACCCTAATATTTGAATAAGTGTGTCTATACACTTGGAGGTTGCAATTTTAGTTAATTGATTTTAGACAGGAACATCTTTGTATCCAGCTGTGTAGATCTAGCATTGGTGTGGATTATTTTGTCAGAATATTCCCATTAAAAAGAAAAAGTGTGAAGAAAAAATAATATCATGTGTTATATCATAGTAAAGTTGTCCAAATCCCAAAACAAAGAGAATAGTTGTAAATCAGGCAAACCCAAATGATAGCATTCATCCAGCATTGCTTCTCTTACCAGCCCATTTGAGAGGGAAAAGCATAAGAATTTTGGTTATTTGATTCCTTAGCTAAGATAGAAAGACCACTCTGGGGAAGCAGTGAGAGAACAGAAATAAGACATAACAATGAAGGAGGTAGTACAGGTCAACTCCCAGGATGAAAGTGCTGTTCTATTTTGTTTTCACAAAATAAACTTCTGTAACCTTTTATTGACCAAAATATTGAGAATAAAGAATGACTCAACAGTTAAGGATTCACTGCTCTTCCAAAAAAACAGAGCGTATCTCCTAGGTCAAGTTGCTCAATAACCAGCTTCAGGATCCAACATCTCTTTCAGACCTCTGTGAGTGTATACATATACATATACATATACACATACACATACACATACACATACACATACACATACACATACACATACACATACACATACACATACACATATAGATGCACACTTATATACACATAGATACTAATAAAAATTAATACCATATTTGAGATGACATTGAGACATTTAATATTTCGTTTTGTTTATCAACCTCTCTTTGACATTTTCATACATGTACAAAAGGCAGTGAGCCACTCTTACCCTCACATGTGTCAATTACTTTTCCAACCTACAAACTTGTTTCCCCATTACTGTCTTGTTTTTGTTTATGACCTACTCACCTTGTGCATGGCCACTTGTGTGACCCTTCAATAGGAAAATATACTACTATGCCATCTGAAATTAATTTCAGCTGTCACAGCATATGAGAGATTCTGTAGAGTAGAACACGTAAAGTTCATAAAAATCAATAGGCTATTTTTACACATTAGAAAGAAGAGTATCAGTTCTCATCCTGAGTAATGCAACAGCACACCAGATGCAGCCTGCCCTCACCCTTTCCTACATCTCTTATGGATTCCATAGGACACAACTCTAGTAGGTAACCCCTGCTAAAAAAAAGGACCACTCCTTCCAAGGCAAGTAAGGTGAATTCAGACTCACACCTCTCCTATCGCTCCTAAGATCCAGTACACCCCATCCCCACCTTTGTTGTTGAAAACCTGTGGTAGCCTCTATTTCCTATCAGACCACATGCCCAATGGATCATAAGGACCTTCTACTCCAAATTCCCTTTGCCCAAATCATCCGAATTATCCAGGAACCAACATCAACAAGCATTTCCTGTGAGCACGCCAGCAAAATCAACCAGAAAAGCATGTAACAAACAGCCCTCACATTCTCTAAAATCGAGAACAGGTCTAAACAGATAAATCTTAATAAAGGAATGTCATATACCTTAGAAACACTTAAAGAAATTGTCAACACCCTTAACCATCAGGAAAAGGCAAATCAAAACTATTTCGAGTTTCCATCTTATACCTGAAAGAATGGATATGATCAATAAAGAAGTGACAGCTCACGCTGGCTAGGAAGTAAAGCAAGGAGAACACTTTTCCATTGCTAGTGGGAGCACAAACTAGTACAGACATTTTGGGAATAAATATATAGTTATTTAGAAAATCTAATCAATCTATCTCAAGCCACTGCCATACCACACTTGAGCATATACTCAAATCACTATTATATGACAAGGTCACTTGCTCAGTTTTGTTCACTGTGGCTTCTTTTATAACAACAAGAAACTGGAAACAACCTACAGTATGTCCCTTATGAAAATAATAGATAAACAAAATGTGGTAAACTTACACAATGGAGTATGACTTAACTGCTAAAAAAGATGACTCATGACATTTACAGATAGATGGATGGAACTAGAAAAAAAATATTCAGTGAGGAAATCTAGACCCATAAGGATAAATATGGTATCTATTCATATATATGAGGATATTAGCCATTAAGTAAGTGAAAAGCAAACAACATTCTATAGATCCAGACTGTTAGGTAAAGAGGTTTCTAGTGAGATTGCCAAAGGATGTCCTCTGAAGGAGAAAATAGATTTTGTTGGTGGGCTTGTGGCAAGAGGAAAAGGGAGTGGGAGCAATCATTTAGGGGTAGACAGGCGTGGAGCTGATAACGTGGGCATGGTTAGCTGTAGTTCGGTGCATATTGGGGTCGTGGTGGTGTGAAAATCTAGTTCATGGAAATTTGCTGGAACCTGTAAAGGTGATTGTATTGATGACTCCTAGTACTCTAGGATAGAGTCTCAACTGACCATCTCTTTTAGCCAAGAAAGGCTTCCAATGTTGTGACTAGATTACATAATGAATTAAACCGTTCACCAAGAAGGTTCAATGGAAATTCCCAAACACCTGAAGCTGTAAATTACGGCAAAGGTTGCTTGAAGTGAAATGACAACAGTGCTCTATTGTTAAGATTAATCAAGAGGTTGAACTTGTGTCTATGTGGAGCTGCTGTGCTCCAGTTTCTATGGTGCAGCGAGGTAATTTGACAGCTGCTGAAAGAGTCATGTGAATACCAGCCCAGCCACAAAACTTTTAAACTACAATCTGTCTGCCTGAAATGTATGCTCAGGCAATTGTGGCATGAACTTGTTGAAGCAGGCAACCCGTCTCTGATTTGACTTAAGACCTACTGCATAAGAAAGAACTCATGTGTAACATGACTTAGTGTAACAGCAAACACTATTTTGTCCAAAAATTCAATAAACTGATTCTTAGTGATTTTATGCTACAATTGTCGATTTAGTTCCTTGTTCATTCATCATCAAAGAGGCTTCCTCTTGCAGAAGAAACATATGCAGAGATGCAGGGTTGTAAGATATGCAAAGAGTCTTAATTATAGGTTTCCATAAATTCCCTACTCTCTGAACTCAGAAAATCCAAAGGAAGAGAAGCCAGGAAGATTGTAAGAGCTAGAGAGTATAGGTAATACCAGGAAAATAAGATATTCTGTATCAACTAAGAAAGGTGTATATGAGCTTACACTGACTGAAATAGCAGGTACAAGGCTTACACTGTCTGCAAGAGATTCTCTGTGTAGATATTATAGCTATTAGCTATAGGCTCTTGAATATGAGAACTAATTGGTCTCTGACTGTTGTTCCTGCTCTTAGGATTCATTTTTTTTTCTTTTTCCCTATTGGGTTGTTGTATCTAACTTTGAAATGATAGCTTTTGGTTTACTTTACTATTTACTATATTTTATTTTATCATGTTTGGCTATTATTTCTTAAAAGCTTATTCTTTCTAATGACTGACAGAGAGAGAGTGGATCCTGAAGGGAGGAAAACTGTGGAAAAAATAGAGAAGTTAAGGGAAAAATATCTAAAATCAGTATATATTGTATGAGACAAGACTCTTTTAATTAAATACAATAAATACAAATAAAAGAAAATGTCTTCCAGAAACTGGGAGTGTATAGGGGTCATCAAAAAAATTAAAAGTTTTGTAGCATGGTCATGAGGGGCCATGAGAGTTACAGCGTGTGGCAACTAATATTTAGATGTCAATTCTCCAGAGGCATGGTTATCTAATGGAGGATGAATCCCGTCCAGAAGAGGTCTGCAGGACCATTGGCTCTGAAAACTAGTGTTCACTTTTGCTGAAGTAGCTTGATGTCTCTCCAATACATTCGTTTTAGCATGTAATTTCATGTGATGTGTATATGTAACCTTATGATTTTAACTGAATCTATTGGCCACATTTTACTATGTACTGGTATATTGGGACACTTTCCCCGACTCTGTGGGACCTCCGTCAAGAAATTTATTCTCTCAGTCCTTGGTTACCATAGTAGAATCTCTGCTTCTTTCCATAAAATAGACTTAGAGCCCGCTCCCTGAAATTATCTTCTATTTGTCGGGACATTTGTTCAAAAGAGGTGTCATTCATATGGATCTCATTTCAGACCTTCAAGATAGGGGTGGCCCTGAAAAATGCAATTCCTGTAACCTGGCAATCACCAGAGAGGACTGCCTTTGTTTGTGTGTGTATAAAAGCTAGAAACTTTACAGCATGAGAAGAAAAAGAAACTGATACAGAAAAATACAGTGAAGAATTTATTTCACCTTCAGATCCTTCTAGGCCCACACTTTCTGTAACTATTCTTCTGATGCCTGAGGGGACATTGATGCTGGTCATGTATTTCATACAGTAGGATATTTAATATTCATAGCACAGAGATAATAAACACTTGTGATGATTGCTATGACAGTTCTTTTTCTTATACAATGTATTGTGCATATAGTTATTAAAATATCATATTGATCTCATAGGAGGGAAGGCTACACATAAAAAGAAAGAAAGAAAGATAAATATACTGTCAAAAGGCAGTTTGTTGGAATTGCTTAATAAGTTTAAAATCTTATTAATTATCCATTCCTAAAAATCTAATATGTCAAAATTTCTATTGGAATTACTTGGAAAATCATTTAATTGAAAACCCAAGAAATAGATCTTTCTGAGGGAACAATTACCTCCAATTACTTCCTTTACCTCCTCCTCATCTTTCACTCAGTCCAAGAAGCTTAGATCTAGTCATTGAGGAGCAGCCCACCTCCCTATTTTTTTGTTACTGAAATGTCCTTTTCTAAGTTTTACTAACACATGACAGTTAGTCAAATTTATGGGGTAAAATGTAATTTTTTTTTTCAGAATGTATATACTTCGTGCCATGATCATATGTGCAATCCTCTTTTATCAGCTATCTCACTCAGTATGAGTGACAGCTCACAGAAGTTTGAAAGTTAGAGAGCACTGCTCTAACTACAGACAAATCAATAAGATGAAGGATATTTTTTCTTTCACACTGATTCATTTGCTATGAATCTCCTGACATAACTTGGTTGCTCTTGTTTTTTCTAGGCAGTTTAACTGCTCTCTGCTTCTTTCAGATGCTCATCTTGTCTTCACCTTTTGATCTTGTCTTTGTCTTTTCTCTGATTCTCTCTTGCTCCTTGACCTGAGCCTCTTCTAAAAAGCTAAGCTTGGCTAAGAGTTATGCTACCCAGGCTTTACACATAGCTGCTTGGAGAAGGGGTTCCAGTGAATAGGGCCAGTTGCATAGATTCCCTCCAAATTGTTAGTTCATTGTATTTACCTTGTCCTTAAGAGCTTTCCTGAATGGTGATGTGTTTCACCTTCTTGTTAATGTCTTGTCATACAACATCTTGTATTTTCACTTTCGTTTAGGCCTTATGTCTTTTTGTATGTTCAGTAATAGGATCGTTCATTAATATGGTGGCCTTTTTATAATTTTTAAGCTATTCTATATAGCTCATACTTATAATTATTCTTTTAATTTACATTACTACTGTTATTTTGATCTTACACTTAAAATTTCACAAAAGATTTTGTTGTAAAAGAAGGATCCATTTGTATATATAACAAATCATATTCTTGAATCCTATGTTATATTCTGTTAATAATGGTAGGTCAATATGTATATATATATATAATAAGGAAATATGGAAATTGTAATGAATCTAATGATTTTAATAAAAACATGAAAAAATATTTTCCCATATTCCCATTAAAATACTTGTTCCAAAATTCGTGGAACTTTTTGTGAAGGTAAGGTGGTGCACTGTTGCTGGATGGAGTGTTTCTTTAGAAATGGGATTCAAACTTAAAAATCTCCTACCCCATGCAATTTCCTCTCTGATTTTTGCTTGCAATTCAACCTGTGAACTCTCAGCTTCCTGAAACTGCCAGCATGCATGTTATTTGTTCAAATGTGTCCTTGTCAACATGTGGACTGTAAACTTTTGGAACCATAACCCAAAATATATTCTGTCTTGTACAATTTTCCTTGGCCATGGTGTTTTATCACAGCAACAGAAAAGTAACAAAAATGTATAAGTAAAGAGAACTACAAATCACTTTGGTACTGGAATATGTCATAGTTATGTGGCTATTTGCACATAAATACTAAGTAATTTTCTGTACTAATAATAAACTTTTGAAGAAAAATCAGTGGTGCATTAGTTTAAATTAGAAAGCTGACTTTGGATCCATTTTCTTTTGTTCTTTTAGGGGAACTCATTATACATTCTCATAGGGAGTTTAACAACTTGAGTAATAAAAACTTAACACTGCCAATATCTACAACAAATCCTAGACATGCAAATGTAACCATGGTAGAAAGGTAGAAAGGAACCTTGATATAATGAATACTTTTTCTGTATGAACAACACATTGGTTTGTTCTCTTTAAGGTGTTCAAAATGTACTATTTCCAGTGTTTTTACTGTGTAGACAATAATGAATTAAATTAGTTTACACTTAATAAAACCATTGGCAAACTGAATGCTTTATCTTAGATACCTCTTATACAATGAAGAACAACAAATAATTATTTATAACAATCAGTAGAAGATCTAAGTGATTCCAGAAAGAAATTGAGTGAATCTAGGAAAACTTTAAGGGAAAGAAGTGGTTCATTTTAGCCTGACTCCTAAAATATCTAGATTTACTTTTAGGTATTTGTCATATTTTTTAAAACTAAATGTGAAGCTCAGTGGGAAAAAATGTAATTTTGTCATAGACAAGTATTTCCCCTGATATGTTATATGGCAGGCAATAACAGCCTGGATTCAATTATGTTTATTAATTGAGCAAGACACCTCCATGCAATGCAGTATCTCTAGATATACAAACGGCAATAAAAATACCTCATAATAAAAGGGATAGGACCGAATGCATTGTTAGGGCAAATTCTCCCACAGGCTAGTTGTAAATCAGGCATTTTTGAAACTAGATTATCTCTCCTAATACTGGTGTATTAATTTCTATGGGCCTCACAGGAGTATGATTAACACATCTTTGGTAATTGTTCTTTGTCAGCCTGCTCTAATCTGCTTATCTGCACTGCCTGCTGATTATCTCTGTCAACTCTCATCACTGTCCCATCAGGCCACAGATCCCTGGAGCAGACGTCCTGCTGTTAAATATTTTCTCTGTTTCTAGCCTACAAGCTCTGCCTGACTGCTGCTGCACTTCTAGGATGTCAAGAGTCTTTTAGAACATTATTAGGGGCAGGGAAGAATCTGGGTGATTCATTGGGCCAGCAACCTCCTTCCTATTTGCTCCATAATTTGTCGATGCTGTATTTGTGTCTCTCTCTTGTCCATTTGCCAGTCCGTATCCAATTGTTCGAGATGCCAAAGAGGAAAAAATTCCCTCTCATTGGAAGATAGGCTTCACTATCAAATTTAATTTCTACATAAAAACTTTTATTTTTATCTTCAAAGCAATCTTATTTTGCATAACAATCCCAGCTCTCTCTACATCCTGTCCTCACACACCCTCCCAACATCTCTGTATCCCACCCCTTAAGCACTCTTCAGAGAGGGTGGGGCCTCCAATGTTAAAAAATCAAAGTCAGTCTCATCATTTGGAGCAAGACCATGGACTACCCCCTGTTACCTAGGCTGAGAAGGGTATCTCTCCATAGTGAATGGGTTTTAAAAAGACAGTTTATGCACTAGGGATGAATACTGGCTCTGCTACCAGAGGTTCCATAGACTTCCCAAAACCCCCAAGTGACACCAATGTACAGGGAACCTAGTTCGGTCTTACAATCTTATGGAGGTTTCCCAGCTGTCAGTCTGGAGTCAGTGAGTTCTACCTTGCTCAGGTCAACTGAAAATGTGTATTTCTCCAACTTGTCTTTATCTCTTTGCTCTTTTACACTACTCTCTTTCTACAACTGGACTTCAGGAGTTCAGCTCAGTACACAGCTATGGATCTGTGCTTCTGCTTCCATCAGTTACTGGATGAAGAAGGCTCTATGATGATAATTAAGATAGTTATAAGTCTTGCTCAGCTTCTGAGTTGGGGTTATCCTTGTGAATTGCTGGAAATTACCCTAGTGCCAGTTTTCTCATTGACCTCATAATGGCTCCCTCCATCAAGTTATCTCTTTCTTGCTTTCCCTCTCTGTCACTAGACCTTTTCAATCTCTCATGTTCTCCTCCCCCATTCTTTTCTCACCTTCCCACTGTCCTAACTCAATATTCCCTCTCCCCATGTTCCCAATTTATTCAGAAGATCTTGACTATTTCCTCTTCTTTTGGGGGTGTATGTGTGAGTACTTGTATGTATCTCTTAGGGTCCTCCTAGTTTCCTGGCTTAAAGGTAAGAATAAATTTCTTCTAATCACCTTACACTACTTTTTCTAAAACTGTTCAAATTGTCAAAATTAAATCTTAATAGATATAAGTAATTGAAACAACTCCAGGCATACTATCAGACTACCTTGGATTAAAGCTGGATATAAACAACAAAAACAGATATCTTATGAATTTATGGAAACTGACAAGGCTATTGAAGGAAAAATGGGTCAAAGCATAAACAAAGAAAGAAATTAAAGACATCCTAGAATTCAATAAAATGAATGCACAGTATACCCAAATTCATTGGTTCATTGGACATAATAATCATTGTGCCAAGAGGAAAGGATTTCATATAGACTGACAGACTGACATACACACACACACACACACACACACAAATAATAGAAAGAAAGAAAGCCATTAATGGCAAAAGTCACAAAAGCTTGCAAACAAAGATCTCATACAAACACCTTAACAGAAAACATGAGTAATCTAGAAGAAAAAAGAAACAAGTACACACAAGAGACATCAAAATGAAAGAAAAAGTCAAATTAAAGCTTAAATCAATAAATTAGAAACAGAAAAATACAAAGAATTAGTGAAACAAAGAGTTGGTTTTATGAAAAAATAATCAAGATAAACAAATCCAATTTATTAAAAGATGAAGGGAGAGTACCAAAGTTAATAAAATCAGAAACAGAAAGGAAGTGCATAACAACAGACACAGAGGAAATCCAGAGAATCATAAGGACATACTTTGAAAACGTAAACTCCACTAAAATGGAAAATTGAAAGAAATGTTTCATTTTCTTAATAGATAGCACTTACCATAGTTAAATCAAGATCAGTAAATAATTTAAATAGTCATATAACTCCTAGTGAAATATAATCAGACACTAAAATTCTCTCAACAACAACAATAAAAATGCCCAGAAACAGACAGTATTAATGCAGAATTCTATGAGATTTTAAAGGAAGAATTAAAAGCAATACTTAAATATTTACAAAATTGAAACAGAAGGAACAGTGCCCAATTTATTTTATGAAGCCACAGTTACTCTGATAGCCAAACTGCATAAGAACTCTACAACAACAATAAAAGCATAGACCAACTTCATTTATGAATATAGAAGCAAACTTACTCAACATAATACTAGCAAAAAAAAAAAGTCCAAGATTATACCAAAGGGAAAAAACACACATAAAAAATACTGTGATCAAGTAGGCTTCATCCCAGAGACAGCTCCACCATATAAATCAATTTAAGAGATTATCTCATTAGATGCCAAAAAAGGCCTTTGACAAAAACATACAACCATTGTGATAAAATCTCCTGGACAGATTAGAATATATACAGTGGAAAAATTACCCTCAACAAATGATTCTTGTCAAACTGGATATCTCAATGCATATTGACCTATATCTATCACCATGCACAAAACCAAAGTTCAAATGGATCAAATACTTTAATATAAAACCAGAAACAGGGAACCTGATAAAATATAGAGAACAGCATTGTCCATTAACACAGGACATGCTTTTCTAAACAGTAACACTGATAGTGCAGATCAACAACTAACAAATGGGAACCCTCAAACTGAAAAACTTTTGTAATGCAGATGACAGTTTAATCAAAGACACAGCCTTTAGAATGGAATTTTTTTTCTTTTCTTTTCTTTTCTTTTCTATTTGTATTCCAATTCTGCATTTGGATAGAAGTCTAATATCCAAAGTATATAAAGAACTCCTGATATTAGAAATGATTTCTGTTGGTTTGTTCTGTACAATTTAAATACAATTTAAATGTTTTTGTTTATTCTTAGAATATGCTCATTACATGTTTTGCTACAGTTAAAAATTAATGATTGAATGAATGAAATATTAACCAAAATATTGATGTTGAGTAAAGAAAAGATCACCAACCTAAACAAATTCATAAAAAGAATGAGATTGAAACAAATAAAAAATATGCCCAACTGACCAAGTACATAGATTAGAATGGATTAGCATAGAATTCTACCAAATTTTAAAAGATTATCTAAAACCAATGCTTAAGTTATTCAATTAAACAAAACATAGAATACTTCCAAACCCTTAAGAATCCAGTGTTAGTCTAATGCCAAATTATATAAAACACTACAAAACTTAAGAACTTTAGGATGACATTACTGATGAACATTGACAAAAAAAGTCCACAAATATGTGCAAAGAGAATACAGGAAAAGTATAAAAAAGATCATCCACCATTGTCAGTTTAGATTTAACCTGGAAATGAAGATTTGATACAATGTATTTAAGTTAATAAATACAGTAAGTTGTACACATGGACATAGAGGAAAAAATTTACATGATCATCATAAATAATTCAGGAAAATCTTTTGACATGCTCCTGTATGCCTTCATGATAAAAGTATCAGAAAGAGTAGGAATAGAATTTATTATATAAACAAAATAAAGATATTTATGATAAATTCATACTAACATCATCCTAAATCAGAAAACACTGAAGGCAATCACATTAAAATGAGAAATGAGCCAGTAAAGTCCACTATTTTTACTCCTTTTCAATATATTGTTAGAAGCAACAGTTAAAAATAATGACAACAAGCCTGGCATTGGTGGCTCATGCCTTTAATCCCAGCAGTAGGGAGGCAGAGGTAGGCGGCAGATCTCTGTGTGTTTGAGGCCAGCCAGGTCAACCACGTGAGTTCTAGGACAACCTCCTAAGCAATGCAGGGAAGGACACTCTGTCTCAAAAAAAAATTTAAAAATGACAACAGAAGACAATGAAAGGGACACAAATAAGAAAAGAAGTCAAATTAACCCTGTTTTCCCATGATATGATTTATATGAGACCTCAATAATTTTACACAATATCTTTTAGAAATGATATAACAATTTCAACAAAGCGGCAAGACAGAAACTCGGCTTTAAATCGCTAGGCTTTATATATGATAAAGCAAATATGCTAACAAAAAGACATTGGAAATATACTTAACAATAGTATCAAATAAAATGAAGTATCTCAGAAGAAACACAAACAAGAAGATGTACTGGAAGCCATGAGAGTATTCAGCATGTGACAAATATGAATCCACAGGCCACCCTACCAGAAGTGTGACTCCTTTGATGGGGATCACCACTTGGCAAGGCTTTGGCATCCCTGCCTACAGATAACTGTCTCTGTCTGTAATTTTTCTCATGTGTCAGCTATGGATAGTATCCCCATTGCTTGTGTGCTTTTCTTATGAAAATATTCCATCTGCTGAGTACACATATATATGATCAGGAAGATGATTTCTACTTAAGTGGTTACTTCTGTATAGAAATAATATTAGGATAGTTTTCATTATTCAGACTGAGGAATGGATGTAAGGGAAATAGGAAAGTATCAAGGGAGAGGGAAATGGGATTGACAAGTAAAACAAGCTTGTTTCAAATTTAAATAAAAAAAAAGAAAAGAAAAGAAATATGTCCAATGAAGGACAACAATAAATAGACTTTTCTAATTAGAAAAAAATAAGAAAGTGGTAGTATTTTCAGTCACAAATACAGCTAATTTTAGACTTCAGAACAAATTCAAAGAAAACTGGTTGTCATTTGGGCTTGAATATCAAGTTGCCCTGGATTTGAATATATGAGTTCAATTTCACAGCTGTTTATTGCTGATTCAAGATCAGAACATGAAGCAACTTTAGTACTCAGAATTTTCTGAGCACTTGACTTTCTGCATGTACTCCCCAACTTAAAGTTCAGCAAACTGTTTATTTTTTAAGTCCTGAATTTCAGTGCTACTCAGAGCTAGCTACATGCTTACCTTACTCACTGCAATATTGGCATATCCTGGTTAGCCTGAGAAAAACTGTTTGATTCAGTTTCTTATTGTTTACTCAAGTAGTTCTATGACCATGAAAATATGATTCATATATATGCAGGGATTTTTGTTATGACAGGAAGCAGGAGAGGTGCAGGGAGGATTAGGAGATAATTGTGAGAGAAGCCAGGCAATGGTTGTGCATGCCTTTAATCTCAGCACTAGGAAGGCAGAGGCAGGCAGATCTCTGTGTGTTTGAGGCCAGCATGGTCTGCAGAGTTAGTTCCAGGACAAGTCTCAAAACTAGAAAAACAAAAAAAAATATGTGAGAGAAGTGTGTATGTTTGTGTGTCAGTAGGATGATGTAACTGAATGTGCAGAGATAAAAATGTGAATGAGGAGTAGGAAAGATGTGAGGTGTGTGTGTGTGTGTGTGTGTGTGTGTGTGTGTGTGTGTGTGTGTTCTAGGGGAGATGTAGTTTAATGTGCAGAGTGAAGTGAAAATGTGGACAGATGCTTCTGAGTGAGTAGAGAGAGATAGAAGATGCAGCAGTATAGAAGAGAGATGCATGTATAAGAGATGTATGTGAAGGAAGGAGCATATGGCTATGTGGAGAATGAAACTGTGCGGAGAGAGAGGTGGCTATGTACAGAAAAAGTGTGAAGCTATGTAGATGTGTGAAGAATGTGTGGAGAATACTGTGTGAAAAGAGATGTGTGGCTATGTAGAAGGTAGATGTAGTTGTGGAGAAAGAGAACTTTTTGAAAAGAGATGTAATTGTATGTAGAGATGTATGGATTTGTAAAGTAAAATGTATACATGTAAACAGATGTATGCAACTGCATGCAAAGAGATGTAACTGTAGTAGAAAGATTGTCAAAAAAGAGGTTTTTCAACTTGAAGTGAAAGTGAGGTTTATCATCAGGAAAGTGATTGTTTGTTTGTTTGTTTTTGTTACAATCAGAAAGCATATGTATCCTCATTATAGAGAAGACAATTTTCTAAGTTCTTTGCTGCTCTGCAAAGGCATTCTTTTTGCTACCTTGGGTCCAGTCCTCAGAGCAGACTTCCCTGACTTAGACAAAGGAAACAGACCTCAACAATGAAAACTTTGTAACTGAAGAAATATTAAGAAAGGCATTAGAAAATGGAAAATCTTTGTGCTCAGGGATTACTATTTTGTGAAAATTAACATTTTACCAAAGTTATTTATAGATTTGATTTGATTCCAATTAAATCCCCACATATTTTGTCAGAAAAAGAAAAACATTAAATTCATATGGAACCACAAGTTTCCAAATAGTCAATGCAATTTTATACAAAATTAAAGATGATAATGGTACTAACATTCTAGATTTCAAGATTTATTGTAGAGTTATATTAATAAAAATGCTACTGGCAAGGAACAGATGTCTAAAACAACTGAACAAATTATAATGTCCTTAGATGAGTACAAACATTTACAGATACCTGATATTTGAAAGAGATTATAATAACATAACTGGTTGAAAATAACACATCTTCTATAATTGATGCTGGGAAAGTAGGTTGTTCACATACAGAGAGATGAAATGAAACCAAGGTCAATCATTCTGCACAAAAGCTAACTTCAGGTGCATCTAAGACAGGAAATTGAAACCTGAAATGCTTAAACTGCCAGAAGCAAACATAGGCACTACCCTCCAAGAAATAAGCGTCTAAAACAAGTTTTTAAATGGGACTCTTTCTGCTCACAAAATGAAGCCAACAATTGACACATTGAAATTCAGAAACCTAAAACACCTATACACAGGTAAGAAAAGAGTGAATTAAGTGAAGAGGAGGTTCCTTAACTGGTTGAGAATGTTGGCCTAATATATCTAATAAAAGATCAAAATTCTAAAATTGTGATTAATTGGAAAAAAATCAAGCAAACAAAAACCTCTTTAAAAATAAGAAGTCCTTACCATATATATTGTATGAAAAAAACTTTTAAATATAGTTATTTAAAAGTAATAAAAATGTTTAAAAAAATTTAAAATGACTTGTGATATGGCTATGTTCTAAAGAAGCAGGGTTTGATTACCAGCACTCACATAATAATTAACATTTTGTGATTATAGTTTCAGGAGTTCTGGTGTCCACTTCTGGCATCCCCAGGAAACTCATTAACAAAATGCAGATACATGCAGGCAAAACATTCGTATGAAAATATAATTGAATTAAGTTAATAAATTACAATGAAAGTAATATAAACTACCATATGTCTTATGTAAATATCCAAATTTATTTCTAAATATAATATGCAATATTATCAGTGATGAGAATGTAATAAAATGACATTCCTAAATGTGATTATAATTGAAAGCAGCTTAAAATGAATAGTCATATTTACATTTGATTTTAATCACATTATAATTATATAACTTAAATCAGTATTTACTCATTTCTACAATGATACTAGAAACATTAATTAATTTTGGTTAAACTTTGATGAAGCTTATGAAAGATAAAAGATGGAAGCCATTTAAAATTGATATTTTCATTAGCCTATTAATAAAATAATCAGTAAAATTTAACAACTTCTTATTTATTTTAGTCTTCTTAGGTATGTTTTGTTTTCTTGATATTTGATATCAGTTTGCCAATGAAAAAAAGTCATAAATCATTCAAAATAATTATCTACATTGTCCTGTTAGATTAAGGAGCTAGTATTTTAATATGGGAACATCCAGCATGAATTCTAGTTGTTCTTAATAAAAACTCAGATCCAGCCATTGGTGTTAAAACTGAAGATCAGAGAAGCAAACAGCCAGCCACTAAAGAGATCTCACATCTACCAACATTCAGACTAACAGGGCAATCCTGTCCTCATACTTTTTCTCCATACTGAATTGGTCTCCACCAATGCACTGCTCCTCAAAAAGCTGCTCAGATTTATTGAGCTCCTATTTCCTTCTGCCTTGTATTCTTCTTTCTGTTCAACAATATTGCTAGTCTCCATGTCCCTAATCCTGGGATTAAAAGCATGGGATTCTGATTGCTGAGATAAACTTCATGAACTCTGTTCTTCATTTAGACAGATCCAACTTGCATAACCTAGAGTAGCCTTGAACTCATAGAGATATAAATGTCTCTCTCTCCTGAGTGCAGAGTTTGAAGGTGTTTGCCAACACTGCCTGACCTCTGTGGCCAAATAGTATGTCTAGCTTTGAACTCTGATCTTCAGGCATGCTTTATTTGTTGAATCGTTAACATTATTTGACCTACTAAGCACTAATTCCTGCTAATCCTAAATGTATATGATTCTTCACATCATAATATGGATTATTGAATATTTTGATATCCTATGAAATAAAAAGTCAAGTTTTGAAATGTTGTTTGTGTCCAGGCCATAAGGAAGCAGGTAGCTTTCTTTCCTATAGCTGGGAGCATAGGTATCATACATTAAGAAAGTAAATGCCAAGCTACTGACAAGGTGCAAGTGACCTTGACAAAGTGTTCAGTAAAATCCCAGATGTGATTTCAGTTGCCATAACTACATTGTTATTATTGCTATCTACAAACATAGTTTAAATAACGTCTATGGCAAGCACACTTAGTTTATTTTGGTTATTATTATCTGTGATTTTATTTTTCAGTAAAAATAAACAAATGAACTCACTCAGATGCATGTTTTGTTCAAAATATTCCTTCACCATGCCCTCTCAAAACAAATTTGGACATTAGCAAAAGGAGATTAATTCTGTTCAGTCTGAAACATTTTCAGTAATATGTTAACTCAAACTCGAGTATAAGGTATCTGACCTCTTGAAAATCATTGAGTTAATATAGTTGTGATTTAATAATAAGCACAACTGAGTGAACAGTGGTGGTCCAACAGTAATTCAAATTCAAGGAATTTGCAATTCCCTAAATATCCCTGGAAAGAAATATGTGATAGAACAGTCTATGAACACTCAAGTACTAGAATTCCTTCCTGGCCTATTAAAGTCTCATTTAAAATTCTTCCAGATATAAAGCATCCTGAGAGTTATATCTACCATTAGAAGAAGCCAACTTTAAGCAATGCCTAGGCAATTACTCCAGGGCATTCTCTATCAAGGAGGGTGGGAGGTTTGTTTTCATTCGTAATAGTTTAAAGTCATTTTAACATATGAAATAATTTTCTCATTCAACTTTATACATTAAAACATTATGTGGAATTAAGTTTAGAATCTTTGGAGAATTAACTTGTCAAATCTAACCTTGGCCTGCTTTAATTCAAGTGAACTTATCTCTTCTTAGTCTTAGTTTGAGAAGCTTTTTTTTCTTCAATATGGAAAATGATATTCACAGAAGTTATTGTACGTGTTTGTTCTGCTTTGTGAATAGTTATTCAAAACAATATATTTTTCAATATATTTCTTAAGTATATATTTAACTTCTTTTTTTATTAATTTATATTTTACATTCCAATCTCAGTTCCCACTCCTTCTTCTGATGGGAGATGTTATTCTGTATATGTTTTTCATAGTGATTAATGAATAAAGCACTGTTGGCCAATAGGAAAGGAGATAGGAGGGACTAAGAGACAATGAGGAAAGAGGAAGTAGTAAGGAGGAGTCAGGATGGAGAATCTGGAGAGAATAGAACCTCTAGCCGCCTCTCGCTGGTAAGTCCATGTGGAAATACATAGAAATGGGTTAATAATTAAGACAGAGCTAGCCGATAAGAAACTAATAACTGGCCAACAGCATAATATCAAATACAGAGTCTCGGTGTGTTAATTGGGGCTGGAGCAGTGGCAGGACAAGACCAGGCAGCAGGAGGAAAAACTGTACTCCTTACACTCTTCTCCTTCTGCTTCCCTTAATCCACCCCACAATCCCATCTGCTCCTCAGAGCAGGTAAGGCCTCTCCTAGGAAGTCTATTAAGTCTGTTCCATCACTTAATTGGGGCAGGACCAAGGCACCTCTCTACCCTCAACACCCCTGTGTCTAGACTGATCAAAGTATCTCTCCATTAGAGTGAGCTCCACTAAGTGAGTTTGTGCATTAGTGTTAGATCATGGGCCATCTGCCAGTAGCCTCATATGTTGACCCAGTCACCCCACTGTCATTCATATTAGAATGTCTAGTTCAGTCTTATGCAGGTTCACCATTTGTCAGACTTCAGTCGGTGATCACTCACTAGCAAGGGTCAGGTGATTCTGTGGGTTTCTCCATCATATTTGTGACTCATTTGTTCATATTACTGCTTGTCCCTCACTTCAATTGTCCATTGATTAGTTGTGGATTTTTGCATCTACTTCCATTTGCTTCTGGAAGAGGGTTCTAGATTTTCTCAGGTTGTAGAATGGAAGCTAGGTATCTTTTTGCTTTATGTCTGATATCCACTTATGAATGCATACATACTATACTTGTCTTTCTGACTCTGTGTTACATAATTCAGAATTTTTTTCTAGTTCTGTCTATTTGCCTGTGAATTTTAGGATGGCACTGTTTCTTACCAATGAGTAGTACACCATTATGTAAATATACCACATTTACATTATCCATTCTTCAGTTGAGGTTATCTAGTTTGTTTCAAATATCTGTCTATTACAAATAATGTTGCTATGAACATATTTGAACATATATCCTCATGTTGTGAATTTGCCTCCTGTGGGTATATGCCCAACATGTTATTACAGGGCCATGAGGTAAGTTGGCCCCTAATTTTCTGAGAAATTGCCATGTTGATTTCCACAGCAGCAGTAAAAGTTTACACTCTCACCAGCAGTGGAAGACTATTCCTCTTTCTCTACATCCTCTCAAGCATAAGCTGTCATTGTTGTTTTCTATCTTAACCATTCTGATAGGTATAAGATGGAATCTCAAAGTGGTTTTGATTTGCATTTCCCTGAGGACTAAGAATATTGAATATTTCCTCATGTGTCTTTCTGTCATTTGAGATTGTTCTGCTGAGGACTCTCTGTTTACATCTATACTTCATACTTTAATTGGATTATTTGGTAGTTTGATGTTCAGTTTATTGACTTCTTTATATATTTTGGAGGTCAGACCTCTGTCAGATGTAGGGATGGTGAAGATATTTTCCTATTCTGTAGGGAGCTACTTTGTCTTGTTTACTGTTTTCTTTGCTTTGCGTAAGCTTCTCAGTTTTAAGAGTTCCCATTAATTGTTGCTGACATAGTCTATGTTACTGCTGGTCTATATATAAAATGTTCTCCTGTGCCTATGCATTCAAATATTTTTCCCATATTCTCTTCTATGTGGTTCAGTGTGAATAGATTTATATTGAGGTCTTTGATGCATTCGGACTTCAATTTTGTGTGTGGCAGTAGATATGGATCTATTTGAATTTTTCTGCATGTTGACAACCAGTTATATAGCACAATTTGTTGCATATGTTTGCTTTTCTCCATTTTATAATTTTAACTTCTTTGTCAAAATTTAGGCATCATAAGTGTGAGGGTTAATATTGAGGGCTTCATTTGATTCCATTGGTCCACCTGTCTATTTTTATTCCAATAATAAGCTGTTTTCATTACTATTGCTCTACAGAAGAGCATGAAGCCAGTGATGGTATATTTCAGAACAAACAAGAAATGTCCACCAACCTAATATAATAGAAGCAGTACTTTATTTTTTATTAATTCCATAATTCCATTTTGAATAAAAAAATGAAAAAAATCCTCCTGCTTCTTACTACCATTTTTACATAGCATATTACTACTTTGATTCAACAGATTTTAAATCAATTTTTTATAGTTAAGAAAAATTTAAAGATTCATCCCAGTGATCCTACTGAAATCAATAACATACATTGCTGAAAATTCATGTTGGTATTTCTTGTGATTTGAATCAGAAATATTCACCATATTTCCCTGTGTTAGACCACTTAGTCTGTGTCTGCATTTTCTAAAGCAATAGAATGATTAGGATATGACCCTAGTGGCAGAAGTAGTTCACACTAATGCTTTTGATTATTCACGTTCCATTAGCTCATGTTCTTGGTGTCTGTGATAGCAACATCTCCTGGTTAGGCTCCTACCACCATAAAACTCTGAAGATGGATGTTTCTGTATGTTCAGACCCTCAGCTTCTTTGCTCCAAGTAAACACATGAATGCTATATTAATTATAAAACTGTTAGCCAATGGCTAGGACATCTTACTGACTATCTCTGTCTTAATCATTATCCCATTTCTATTAATCAATGTATTGCGAAGGGGCTGTGGTTTACCTGTTATCTAGCATATTACTCCTTTGGCAGCATGGCATCCCTTCCAGACTCAGTTCCTTCCTTTCCCCAGACTTCTTCTCTCCTGGAAGCACCTTTTTTCTTCCTCTCTGGCTACTAGATAATCATGTTTTATTCTTCAACCAATTAAGAGAAACATATATACAGAAGATCACCCTTGTTTGCCTTAGTTTATGTCTACAAGGAAATTTGGTTACCGAATCAAAGATATCTAAACAGTTGTACATTACAGACATAATATAGACTATTTACCTTTTACAGATGAGATAAAACAAAAACTAGAGAAATAACATTGATTACAGGAAGGCTATTTGATATTTAAATATTTTGAAGACAAGGAGATTTCACAAGACGTCTAAATGATATTGTTGAATTAACCTATGAAAAAGAGGTATTAAACTAAACATATTTGCATTAGCAAAAATGACATGGCTTTGGTCATAGTGATGATTTTTTATTGACATATGTTCTCAAAGGTGGAGGATTCTGTCTTAAAAAAGAAAAACAAATCTGGGATTGACATGTAAAAGTATTAATATTAATAATAATAATAAAAGGAATCACATTGGGGGTGAAGAATAAAGGATAAGAATTTAAACATATGGATATAAAATTCACAAATAAAGAAATCAGAAGAACGAAGTTTAGCAGAAAGATGTGAAGAAAATTTTTTGCTTTTGCTGTCAGATTTTCAATATCATGTGGTACTTTGCCAGTGACAGTGAATGCATGGGTTATACGTGCAAACTTCACTACAAACCCAAGGCATTAAACAAGAATGCACCATTGAAGCATTATTTAACTCCATTTGCATTAAAAATGTCTAGCTTACAGCCAGGCATTGGAGGTCCATGCATTTAATCCCAGCACTCAGGAGTCAGAGTTAGGCAGATCACTGAGAGTGCAAGGTAAGCCTGGTCTATAGACCCAGTTCCAGAAGGAGAGGCTCCAAATCAAACCAGAGAAACCCTGTTTCAACAAACCAAAAGCAAAAACAAAACAAAATTAACAAACAACACCACCTACAACAAAAAATCTTGATTTAATTGTATTAATATAGACATACATTTTTTCCATATTCTTTTTATTTATTTATTTTATATAACCAAGTCCATTTAAATTAAAACAAACATTTATAGACAATATTTGGGAATTTGGGCGTCGTTCTTTCCAAACAATTTCCTGCTAGTAAGGGGTGCTGTCAAGGGGATTCGAAGAAGATGCAGAAATCCTGGCTGTAGTATCTAAGGCTACTTTGTCCAGCTGTTTTGAATGTAGAATCACCTGGTACTCTGTTTCAGGTGGTCTGGCTTGATCAAACCACATTAGTCTGGAAGAAATCCACATCTTCTCATTTTCTGTGGAAACAACAATACAAATCCTTTTCCCCAGTAACTTGTCCTTGAACTTAAATTTTGGAGTCAAAGCATTTTTTTAATTTATTATTTTACATGTCTATCCCAGTTCCCTCTCCCTCTCTCCCTCCCTCCCTCCATCCCTCCTTCCCTCCCTTTTACCCTCTCTGCACTCTCACATGCACTCTAACCACCCTCACCTCCCATCCCCCCATGCCAATCACATATGTAGGGGAATGCCAACCAGTTGGAGTCATGCAGATCTGACAGGTCATGTGAAGTAGGGACTAGGGCTTCTCTCCTGTCTCTAGATTAATGCAGTTATCCCTACATGGGGGATGTTTTCCTAAGGTTCTTTTGTGCTCCAGGGATACATCCTGGCTCTACTGTCTGAAATCCCTTAGACTGCTCAGTCCTTCTGGCTGAGACCCATATTCAGGGGGGCCTGAGTCAGTCCCATGCTGGCTTCCCAGCTATCAGTCTGGTGGCCCCTTAGCTCCTCCTTTTTCAGGTAAGCTGTCTCTATGAGTTTCTGCTGCCTAGTCTTGTGCTCTCCCTCTGCATCTGAGTTCTAGTTCGACTCAGTGTTTATGTATGGGTGTATGCTCCTTTCCAACAGGCATTAGTTGAGGGCTCCATGGATAAGTTAGTTGTTGATCTCACTCTTCAGGAAGGGCATTAATGGTAGCCTATCCACGGAAACTCAGATTGTTGTCAGCAGCCTTGTAGTTTTCTACACCTTTCTTTGTGTTCAATTTTATCTTCAAACCATCATTGGCTCCCTATTTTATGTTCTCTCTCTCTCTCTCTATCTCTCTCTCTCTCCCTCCCTCCCTCTCTCTCTCTCTCTCTCTCTCTCTCTCTCTCTCTCTCTCTCTCTCTCTCTCTCCTGTCTTCTATTCCTAACCAGGCTCAATCTTCCTGGTCGCACATGTTTTCCTTTCCTCCTCCTCGTTTTCTCCTACTTCTCTCTCCATTCACTGCTCCCCCACTTCCGCTGTGCTCTGGGGAACTTGTCCCTTCCTGGTTCTGTGAGGGACTTTATAGGAATCTCTTAACATACACCTTGTATCCTAGTTCATCTTGTGGTGTGAATTATAGGCTGGTGATCCTTTGATCTAACGCTAAAATCCATTTATGAGTGAGTACATACTGTGTTCCTCTTTTTGTGACTGGGTTACCTCATTCAGGATGGTTTCTTCAAGTGCCATCCACTTGCCTGCGAATTTCAAGATACCATTATTTTTTTTTTCTGCAGAGTAGTATTCCATTGTGTAGATGTGCCATATCTTCATTAACCATTTTTCAATTGAGAGGCATCTAGGTTGCTTCCAGGTTCTTGCTATTACAAATAGTGCTGCTATGAACATAGTTGAACAGATGTCTTTGTTGCATGGATGTGGATCCTTTGCGTATATGCTTAAGAGGGGTATTGCCTGGTCCTGTGGTAAAATAATTCCCATTTTCCTGAGGAAACGCCATACTGATCTCCAAAATGGCTGTATGCACTCCCACCAGCAGTGGAGGAGTGTTCCCATTTCTCCACATCCTCTCCAACATGAGTCATCATTGGTGTTTCTAATTTTTGCCAGAATTCAAGATGCAAAAATACTGGCAAACCGAATTCAAAAATACATCAGAGAAATCATCCACCTTGACCAAGTAGGCTTCATTCCTGGAATGCAGAAATGGTTTAACATATGAAAAATCTATCAATGTGATCCACCATTAGACGTACATTAAAAAAATACATATATATATGTATATTTTTTCTTATTTTACATATATTGTACCCAGTTCCCTCTCCCTCACATGTCCCCTGACAACCCAGCCCATCCCATCTCCACCCCTACTTCAAATGGAGGGTGATGCCTTCCAGGAGAAATCAAGAAAATCTGTCAAGTCATTTGGAGAAGGGTCTGGGCCATCCCTCCTGTCTTTAGGTTAGGGGAGTATACAACCATGAGGAATGTGCTCCCAAATTCCTTTCTTGTACAAGGGATACATCCCAGTTCCACTGTCAGAGATCCCTTAGACTGCCCAGGCCTTCTAATTGAGACACAAGTTCCAGGGGGTCTGAGTTTGTCTAATGCTGGTTACCCAGCTATCAGTCTATGAGTCCATGAGCTCCTTCTTGTTATACACAGCTGTCTCTGTGGGTTTCTCCAGCCTGGACTTGACCCCTCTTCTTATCACTTCTCCCTCTATGAAACTGGATTCCAAGAGGTTGGCTCAGTGTTTAGCTGTGGGTGTCTGTCTCTGATGGCATATAACTTAGTTATCAACTTCATTAAAATGGGAGGGGGCATTTAATGTAACCTTTCCACTATTGTTCAGATTGTTAGTAGGGTCATCCTTGTAAGTCTCTGGACATTTCTCATTTCTCTAGAGTCAATTTTCTCTCTATACTGGCTTGCTCCATTATGGTATCTTTCTCTCTCTCCTTTCCTTTTCTTTCTTTCTTTTTTCTTTCTTTCTTTTCTTTTTTTTTTTTTTTTGTTGATGATGTTGTTCTTGTTTATTCATCCACCATCTCAATCTTCCTGGTCCCATATGTTCTCTCTTTCCCTTCTCTTTCTCCTTACTCCCTCTTCACTCACTGCCCCCACCAACTCCCAAATTGCTCAGGAAATCTTGTTCCTTTCCCCTTCTGTGAAGGACTTTCTATGAATCTCTTAGGTTCCTCCCTGTATCCTAATTTCTCTGGTGGTGTGAATTATAGGCTAGTGATCCTTCACTCTATGTCTAAAATCCATTGCAGTTCTTATTATTCATTAAAGATGAGAACTATAGAATGAATTAAGAATATTGGATTATTTATTTACTCTAAGATATCACTCATTTCCTTTACTTCAGTTATTTCTTTTTCCATGTGAAAGAAATTATTAGAAATATTGGCAGGTAGGTGTTTTATGGTGTTGGTGTCTATACAAGTTTGATTGTAACACAGAGAAGTGAAAAATGGCACAAATATATGAGTTATCAAGAAATAAACATTGGTCTCAGAGTTAAGAGTACTTATTCTTGATGCTCCTCAAAGTGACATATATTCAGCTTTCAGCCACTGCATCACAGTAGGTATTAAATGTCTATAGTTCAGGTTTTAGGTAAAGTTATACCCCTGGCCTTAGCTGACACCTCCTGTCAAAAGTACATACCCATATGCAGATACACAGACAACTACACATAATGAAAAAGGATAAAATCAATCTTTACAAGTATGAACATTTGAAGCAAACATAAGATGAATTTTTAATGATCAATACAGTACTAGGAATATGTAAGTTATTGACACTGTGAAATATAGGATTATAGAGAAACTGCCAACTCCTATGTTGACAACCTACAATCTCAAAAAAAAAAAAAAAAAAAAAAAAAAAAAAAAAAAAAAGAAGAAGAAGAAGAAGAAGAAGAAGAAGAAAAGTAAAGAAAATAGAGTTGTGGGCAATTTATAATGCAATTAAATTCTGTAACCTGACAGAAAACAGCCATCATTGAGTTCGCAGCTCTCCAACTGAACTTTAGACATTCAATCAGCCAAAACTGTCAGCTTACACATGTTTTTCTATTGGCCAGAAATAAAGAAACTTTCAATATCTTGTGAACAGCAGTGTCAATGACCCTAATGTTATATTTCAATATAGTAGCTGGAAGATGGAAATTGCAAGTTGATATAGTTCACATATATTCAATAATATATTCAGTAAGGACTTTTGTAACTAGTTATGAACTTTGGATCCAATTTTATAATAAATATTGTAAATCATGAAGAAGGATAAACAGTCATTATAGTGCTAGATATCATATTAATTCAATGACCTTGGATAATGTAATTTAATGATAAATAATAACCACTTACTTAAAAAAGAATTCATGGTAAGTTTCTTTCTTGGTAACACATGGATTGCTTGCATACATGAGAGTAAATGTGTTGCTTTCTCAAAAGAAAAAAATCACTATCAGTGATGCAGAGTGAATGTTAGCAACACAATTTGATTACCTGATATTTATATGTATTATATAATCTTAGAATGAAAATGCTATTAAATATATAGCACACAATTTAATTAGTCATTAAGCTATTTATGTAAGGTAAATAACTCTAAGAATATCTTGCTGAAATTCAGAATGATTTATTTAAGGTGGGCCATGGAAACAGAAAATATAACAAACAACAATATAGATTGTAAACTACTAAATTAAATCAAGCAATAGGTAACATACAGTTCATGTGCTGAATCATAAAACCTAGTTAAACATTCTTACTGACAAAATTAAATTAAACAATATTTTGGTTCTGTATCAGTAATTCTATGAAAGGCATTTATTGTTATAAGCTACAATTTAGTAGAACTTCATGTTAAATTGATTTACAGTCTATGACAAATATAATGTCAAAAATAAGTATGTGAGCAAAGTTTGCAAGTTCATAGTTTGCTATTTTTCATATCACCTCCCATGTGAAATCATTTTTAAGAAAAATAATTGAAATCTAGGTAATTGCATTTCTTTATAAATTTATAATGATAATTTCCCTGAAAATCCTTCCCTACCTAAAGACTGCCTATAGAGATGTTCTCTATCATGAATTTCTAGACATAATGGGTCCCCTTGTGCTTCATGTTCTATTTTAGCTCCCTAGGTTGCCTAGACTACTTGTGACTGCCTTACCTTAAAGACATTAACAGTTCTAATATTTCAATCATATGTTTCTGTTTCTTCTTTTCAGAAGAAAATCCTATTAAAGAGATTGTAGTCAGAGACACATGTTGGATGTTGGTCAAAAAAACACCAGTGAGTGGCATTTCTAGCTTATGGTAAATATTCAATCTGTTTTTGAACACATGCTCTAACAGTACATACAAACAAGATCCATCTCTATGATAGCTTGTAATAATCGCGTGTGCAAGTCATCATTTCAAGACAAGTCAATTAAGTAGTGGAATAAATATGTATTTTAATAAAATATTCAGAAGATCATTGCTACATTTTAAAAAGTTTTAACAAATTCTACGAGGATCTGCTCTCAGAACATACACCGAATTCAAGGCAGTTTCACCACAATCAATACAATTTCATGTAGAACATTTCTAACTCAAAATGACATAGTTTCTTATCTAGTTTCACAAAGAAAACAAGGTGCATCAAATGTAGGTCATCTCCAGTTTATGGCATGTTAAACTAAATCAAACTTTCTTCAGACTGAATCAATAGAATGCTTTCTTTCTCATTACAAAACACTTTTTGAAAGAAAATAGTACACTTGCTTATAGCCTAGTGATTTTCAGACACAGTAGTGTTGGTGTTTTAGAGGAGCAAATTAATGCATCTCTGTGGAGGATATATGTAGCCATTGATGACAACCAAAAGCCTTCATTTAAAACATTTTCTAGGTAAGAAGCAATTACTCAGAGCTTAATTGAGTGCTTTTGAATGAAGTGTGTTTGTTTAAAGAAAGTGTTTGGGGACAATATGTAACAGAATATAAGGGAAGGAGCCATGCATATGACATTCTTTGTTTCATGCATCTTATGCACATCTAAACTTAGAAAATAAAAATGATTAACTTAAGCTTCTATGAAGTTACCAAACTGAACACAGATTCTTACAAGTTTAAAAAAAAATAAGATATTTTGTCAATTACAAATTAAACTCTCTGGTATGTTATCTATCTACTAATTTGATAAAATATGTGAGTTTCCTTTAAAAGAGAAAAGTATTGCTTGGTTCAGGTTGCTGCAGTGTCAGTTAATGGTTGCTTGGTCCCTCTTGCCAGGGCCAATTGCAAGTCATAACATTAAAGCAGAAAGCCAATGCTGGATTGAAACTACTTACCTCATGAGATCGGGAAACATGCAAGAAGTATGAGAAAAGTCAAAGACAAATATACCCTCAAGAAAAACACTAGATCTGGACATAATGTAGGTCTTTAAACCTAGCAGTTTGGAGACAGAGACAGGCAGATTTCTCTGTGAATTTGAGATTAGTCTGGTGTACATAGTGAGTTCCAAAACATCCAGAGCTGCATAGTGAGACCTGGTTGTTGTAGGAGGAGCATACTTATATGACCTAACTTCTGTCCAGGATAAACCACCACATCTCTAAAGTTTCTAAACTGGAGGTGAACTCATTCACAGAAACTTTATGGAAGAAGATTGAAGTCTTAACCAGAGCAACATTTTACTGTCATATTTCCCCTAAAACATACATAAATACATTTATTTTTACCATCTCTAAGTTACATTTTCAGTTTAATGTTAACTCAAAAAATACAGTTATTTGAAGCAGTACAGTCTGTCTAGTTATTGGTTTCATTTCTGCTGACTCCATTGTGACTCTACAGCAGTCATTGTTGGTTTTCATTTTAGCCATACTGATGGTATGAAATAGCATCTCAGAGTTGTTTGATTTGCATTTTTCTGATGGTTAATGATGTTGCATAATTTCTTAAGTGTTTTTTTTATTTATTTTATATAACCAATGAAAACAAACATTTATAGAAAATGTTTGGGAATTTGGGCATCGTTCTTTCCAAACTACTTCCTGCTGGTAAGGGGCGCTGTCATGGGGGATTCTAAGAAGATGCAGAAATCCTGGCTGTAGTCTGTAAAGCTGCTTTGTCCAACTGTTTTGAATGTAGGATCACCTGGTATTCTGTTTCAGGCGTCCTGGCTTGATCAAACCACATTAGTCTGGAAGGAATCGACAGCTTTTCATTTTCTGTGGAAACAAGAATAGAAATCCTTTTCCCCAGTAACTTGTCCTTCAACTTAAATTTTGGAGTCAAAGAACTTTTTTAATTTAATTTAATATTATACATGTCTATCCCAGTTCCCTCTCCCTCCCCCCTCCTGCCCTCCTTCCCTCAGACCCTCCTTCCATCCATCCTGCCCTCCCTCCTTCCCTCCCTTTTACTCTCTCTGCCCTCTAACATGTACCCTAACCACCCTCCTCTCCCTTTCCCCCATCTCAATTCCATATGTAGGGGAATGCCCTCCAGTTGGGGTCATGTAGATCTGACAGGTCATGTGAAGTAGGGACTAGGGCTTCTCTCCTGTGTCTAGATTAATGCAGTTATCCCTCCATGGGGGATGTGTTAGCAAGGTCCTTTTGTGCACCAGCTATACATTCTGGCTCCACTGTCTGAGGTCCCTTAGACTGCTCAGTCCTTCTGGCTGAGACCCATATTCAGGGGTGCCTGAGTCAGTCCCATGCTGGCTTCCCAGCTATAAGTCTGGTGGCATGTTAGCTCCTCCTTGTTCAGGTAAGCTGTCTCTATGTGTTTTTTAGCCATTTTTTATTCCTTTATTGAGAATTCTCTATTTAGTTCTGTAGCCCACTTTTTAATTGGATTATTTGGTGTTTTGCTAACTAGATTCTTGAGTTCTTCTTGAGCCCTGTGTCAGATGTGGGGTTGGTGAAGATTTTTTTTCCAGTCTGTGGGTTGCCATTTTGTCTTATTTACTATGTCCTTTGCGTTAAAGAAGGTTTTCAATTTCAGGAAGTCCCACTTATTAATTGTCAATCCCAGTGTCTGTGCTACTGGTGTTACATTTAGGAAGCAGATGATTGTGCCAATTTGTTCAAGAGTACCTCCTACTTTCTCTTCTGAAATGTTCAAGTAGATGGATTTAAGTTGAGGCCATTGATTCATTTGGACTTAATTTTTTGTACATGGCGATAGATATGGTTCTATCTTCAGTCTTCTACATGTCCACATCCAGTTTTATGTCAGCACCATTCATTGACGATGCATTCTTTTTTCTATTATACAGTTTTAGCATATTTGTAAAAAGGTGTTCCTAGGTATATGGCTTTATATCAGTGCTTTTGAATGGATTCCATTTGTCTACATGTCTGGTTTTGATGCCAATACCAAGCTGTTTTCATTACTATAGCTCTATACTAGAGCACAACGTCAGGGATGATGATTCCTTCAGAAGTTCCTTTATTGTACAGGGATGTTTTGGCTATCCTGTTTTTTTTTTTCCAAATAAAGGTGAATTTTGTCTTTTCAAGGTATGTGAAGAATTATGCTAGAAATTGCATTGAATCTGTAGATTACTTTTGGTAAGATTACCACTTTTCTATGTTGATCCTACCTATTCAAGAACATGGGAGATCTTTCCATTTATGGTATCTTCTTTATTTCATTCTTTAGTGGTTCAAAATTCTTTGTAATACAGGCCTTTCACCTATTTGGTTAGTGATATGCCAAGATTTTTCATAATGTTTGTGGCTATTGTAATATTGTAATATTTCTCTGATTTCTTCCTCAGCACTTTTATTGTCTATATAAAGTACAGCTACTGATTTTTTTTTTAGATAATCCTATATCCTGCCAATTTGCTGGAGGTGTTCATCATTTGTAGGAGGAGTTTCCTAGTAGGATTCCTCAGGTCAGTTACATAAACTACCCTATCATCTGCAAATAGTGAAAGTTTCATTTCTCCCTTTCCAATTTGTATCCCCTTGATCTACTTTTGTTGTCTTATTGTTGTAGCTACAACTTCAAGTACAAAATAGAACTGATATGGAGAGAGTGGATGACATTGTTTTGTTCCTGAGTTTAGAGAAATTGTACTGAGTTGATCTCCATTTTGATGTTGGCTTTGGTTTGCTATGTATTGCTGTTATATGTTTTGGTAGTTTCCAGTTATGAATTATGTATACAAGACCTTCATCATAAAGAGTATGGTGTTGAATTCTGCTAAAGGCTTTTTCAGCATCTAGTGCAATGACCCTGGGCCTCGGGTTGAACCACACTAGTGTCTATGATATCTAGGACCTTCTGGGGCTCCAGAAGTGACTCATTCTGTAAATGACACTTTCAAGATATCCAAGACTTGACAGGGACAGTATATCCCAGAAGTGTTCTGGTAATTATCCAGTGAGGATAGTATACAAAAAAAATCTGAGGCAGTGAACAAGACCAGTGGCTCATTGCAATGAACATTTTCTAGTCAAGATGATGGGACAAAGAGGTATACTATATGACACAGTGAGGCCTTTTATGTTCTTGGTGTGATTTTTGTTCTGTTTTGGTTTATTGTCATTTTATGTTCTTGCTTATGTGTGCTTGCTTGCTTACTTTTGCTTTTGCTTTTATTTTCTGGTGTGTGTGTGTGTGTGTGTGTGTGTGTGTGTGTGTGTGCGTGTGTGTATGTGTGTGTGTGTATGTCAGGATGGAAGGTAGATGTGGGTGGAACAAGAGTGGAACAGAATTGGCATGTATGATATGAAATCCCCAAAGAATTTTTAAAAATTTAGACTCTAGACAATTGTTTTCATATTTATGGTCTCATTTTAATATTTTAAAAATATTATGTATATTTTTGAGATATGATTATATCATTTCTCCATTGTCCTCTTTACATCAATTATACCCATATACCCCTTTAATTTTATTGTCTTTCATTTCCTTATTTGAGTATAGTATAAAATTAACCAAAAATGTACTTGTTAAAAAATATTGTATGATCATTTTTAAATATTATAGTTATTACTTGTTGTGAAGATCATTCAAATGAAAAACAAATTAGGTAAAATAATGAGATATGTAATCTTATAAAGGAAGCCAAAAAGCTATTTTTTAAAGAGTTCTTGATTCAGATTCAGGCAAACTATCAAGAATGCTTTTTCTTCCCAATACTCTTGCCTGAGATGGTGATTGAGTGAGGCAGAAAGTAAGATATTTGGCTTTGTGTCTTCTTAATAATATAAGACTTTTAGAAAGCATCCTGTCATTCTTAGCTTATAATGTTTGATTAGAGTGTGACATATGCCCCAGACCTTTCACATAGAGGGAAGGATGAGCCCATATCATACACATCAGAAATTTTTTCTTTAGATTCTCAAATATTTCTGTTTCTACTGAAGTGTATAACTACATTCTGTTCTAAGTTATTACAAAAATATTAATGATATAAATTTTCATAACTTATTTATGTCACCCTAGCTAATGAGCCTTACATTTTGACCTTCAATGTCAAATTCCATCCAGTTTCAACACTGTTGCTTTCTTTTTCAAGTAGTTTTCATGCTGCAACATGTTGTCAAACAATTGTACTGAATAAAGTAGAACAAGTTTTCTATATATTTCTTCGCATGTCATAATATTTCTCAGAGTATAAAAGTAATGTCTTGACATTTACAACTACTTAATTTCCCAAGTGTTTTAAATTATGTGAAGAATAAAAGAGTATCCCTTGTTTTTACATGGTGTGTCAATAGATGAGAATGGACACATAGAAATGCATTGATTTAACTACTGAATTGTCAATGGGCAGAAATATTTTCACAATTACATTTGATCTCTATTTCTGAAAACGAGCTGCATATGAGGCCTGTTGGAATATAATTGCTTCCCTTCTGGCCCTGCTGGTTGACTGTGTATTCTGAATTATTCATTGTAGAATCATCTTCATTGTAACCATTTTCTTCAGAGTACTCTTTAGACATGTGTTTTCAGACACCCTTAAAATCTTCCTGGGAAAGATTAAAATATCATGCTGAGAGTAACAATTCCCAAGATGAAAACAAAAGTCATGATGTTTGGAAATAAATAATCTTATTTTGGGGAAATGTCAGTATGCCTCAGCATCAAATTGTATCATCTGTACTATTCATTCACTCTCAATAAAACAATTTGAATATTTATGGTACCTAACATGACTGTATCAAGGTTTAGTGATTTATTAACAATTGTGTATTTCTTAAAATCACACCACATATAAAATGTATACTATACATCATAAAGAAAACAAAGTGTTTGAAAGATTAACAGATTTTACCCAAAATTTGTGTTTTTGAAAAGAAAATATTATGTTTGGAAAAATCATAATATCTAAGTATTTACTTTTATCTGAAAAAAAATTTAACAGGATATATGTATGTTGGATGGATCATTTGCAAAACACTAAACATGTTTCAAACCCTTTAAAAAGTGTGTGGATGATGTCTTGGATGGTAAGAACAATTACTTTTCTTTCAGAGGAACAAAGTTCAATACCTAGCAATGTCTGACAGCCACACATAACTCACTCTAGGGATACTCTGAATCTTATGTCCTACATAGACTTGCATATGTTTAACATACATTCATGAAAACAAATAAATAAAAATGATTAAAACAAACTTAAAAGTCACCTAATGAAAACAACAAAGAATTTGGATGTATTCATGTTATCATAATTTTATCATTCTAATATCATTTAATTGGATAAAACACAGATGTGTCATCAGCATTTTGTTGCATATTTGTTAATAACATATATATATATATATACATATATTTTATATATGTTTTCCTTTTCATAATGTGCTCATATCTTTCATATACCACTGTAAGCAATGTTCCACTGTTCTGTAGTTTTGACTGTTTTGTCAATAAAGGAGTGAAAACACAGACATTTTAATAAATTCTGTTGTACAGAAGTTAATTCAAATACCAATATGAGACATCGAAGTTTTAGACATGCACAATCAACACGTGAAATAAAATCACAAAACATCATTTGTTTACATTAATATGATGCTGCAATATGGTTGCTAGGTGAACTATACATATTATATATATATTCATGGTATGAAAATAAGAAACATGCAAAGAAGAAAAATACAATGTGTAAATTTTATTAGAAAATTAAAGTCAACAATCTATATATGAAAATACTGTATTCATCAAATATTTGCACAGCTATACTTTTAGGAATAATTGAAACATGGAATTTTTAATCTGACTTTTTCATTAACTTAATTTTCTGCATCTTTTTTGAGTCTTATTCATATTACATTGTAAAGTGCTATTTTATGGTGTGTGTGTGTGTGTGTGTGTGTGTGTGTGTGTGTGTGTGTGTGTGTGAGTCTGTAGGCTTGCACATTTGGATATAGCAACCACAAAGATCAAAAAAGGGTTATGTATTCTGTTGAGCTGGGTGGTAAACCACTAGATGTGTGTACAGTGATGAAACTAGGGTGTGCAGAAGAGCTGTACATGCTTTCTCAAATATGGAGTTATTCTTTAGATAATATGTTTTTTATACTAATATTTTCCTCCTGTGGTAATATTGGCAGTTTAGCAGTTTAACCTTTTTCTGAAATCCGGCAAAATTTAAATAAATGTGCAGATACATAACAGGTTTGAAATTAATATTGTATCAAAGAACAAAATCTTGCTTTGTAACAAATGAATATGTTAGACAATTATCTTTAATTTAAAATTATTATTGAATGTAGGATTGATTTAGGATTAATATGCTAAATAAATTTGTAAAGTTATTATTATAGCTATATCACTTATAACCACAGGCAAAAAGGAAGTCATTCATCAAAATTTTAATTTGTTGTAAACATGAAATTGTTATCATTTGCAAGAAATTGTCATAGCCTGTATTATATTTTAACTTTATCTTGATAAAGTAATATCAAATGATTTTTCCACTAGGAATTTGGTTAAATTTTAAATATATATATATATTTACTATGTGGTATATATTAGAATTGTCTGTCTTATTTTTAAAAAACCTAGTCATGTCTAAAAATGTTTTTATGTATGATTACTGTAGAATGTAAAATAGAGCAAAGTTTATAAACTAACCTAAAAAAAAACATAACTCAAAATGTTTGACTGTCTTAAAATACCTTGTCTGGATGTTTTAAAACATCAACTTAATCATCGTTTTCAATATTATCCCAGTATGAATAAGAACATAAGAAGAAAAGATACAAAATTTCTAGGAAAAAAATTACACTTCCTTAAATTGATTAGGGCTGTTTACTTCTACTAAAAACATTAAATAGTAAAGAATGAAAACAAGTGAATGATATTGACAAAAGACATGTTACCTAAGTTCTTTTTTTCCCATGCTAAAACATTTGACACAAATTAAAGTAAGTCTAGATATTTTGTGAAAAGTACCTTCAGAAATTTCATTCCACAATAATTTAGCTACACTATTTTCAGCTTGTGGTGACTTTATTGTGTTTTATACATATTATCAAATGAGCACTTCTTCATCTAATACTGACCAGGAATAAAATAGAGAAAGGAAAGGCTAGAGATTCTTTATTTCATTCTCAGTCTCACCAAAGCACAATAATCCTTTAACAGAGAGATTTTAGAAGATCAAAACTATAACTATCTGCTTTACTATTCCACATTTCATTCTTTATTTGAAGACATGGTTACTAATCTGACACAGATATATTTAATTTATCTTTGTATATATTTCTTTTGTTGTTTCAAAGTTGTTCCTAGTAAACATGAATGTTTGAATAATGTGTCTTCAGAGATAGGTGTTATAGAAATGGCAAATAGGTTAAACATCAATAATTAGGATTCATAAATTCATGTATTTCTTAATAAATAAACTTGCATAGTTTTATACAAAAGCATGTATACTTATTTTTTCATTCCTTCATTTTATTTGTCTAATATGAAAAAGCAGACCATGTAGAAGACACATGGAAATCAGGGTTTTATAATTGTTCACTTGATAGTAAATTGAAAACCTACCTAATAAACATAAAATAGATTGATAAGGCTACCTACCCAAATTTTGGAATTCATTCAGAACAAATTATGTGCCTGACTTAGAAATAATGAATAAATATGATTTCTCTGTTTTACAATATAAAGAAATACAGGAATGTAAATACTGTATAGACCTATTATCCTTATAGAAGAAAATCTCTGATGGTAAACTAATTTAAAATAATATGCTCCTTCTCTCTGAGTTTTTACTTTACTTGATCTCTCATGTAATACACAGAGAACCTCAAAGCCATGAGTCCTTAGATGGAAAGAGTACATGGAACTGAAACAATCATAAACAATATTCCTAAGTTAATTTATCCCAAACTAGCACCAAAGAATTGGAATGAAAAGAGTTCAATTTAAATAAAAACATTCCTTATTATTGAAGACATTCTTCAAAAAGCTTTATTTACTCATACTAAACACCATGCCTTCAATTTTGTATGTGTAAATGTTATTTAACTATCTGATTTTCATGAGAGACATGAAGCAAAACAATGACCAAATAATAATGTATGAAGGTCTCAAGGACATTCCTTGTCCTTTTTTATACTTCCAAAATTATCACAAATTATTATTACAAAGTTAATCTTTTTTCAATGACTTCATAATTATGTATACATTATAGAAAATGTAATTTCAGTATCAGTTATTCAGTTCATAAAAATAATATCATGCAATTATATCATCATAATCCAAATGGAGTCCAGAACAATCATAACTCACCAAAGAGTCTCTAACGTGTTTGGACAATTGTTTTTAGTATTGTCTCTGAATGTCACCAGATTCTGAACTAGTTGTACAATGGTGACATAATTCTTTGTGAGTCTTTTGAAATATTTATGAGAGTGAAGAGAGTAGCGGATACAGACCAGTCCATCGTAACTAACTCCCATAGTTGCATATGAAATCGAGAACAGTGGTCTTTTCCCAGAGACTATATCAATATAAAGACTCTTTCACTACCAGTCATAATATTGATTAATCTCTCCTTGAAAGCCCTACAATTTGGAATACAATGAATATAAGAGAAAATGGAAAAACTGTAAATTTTTGTATTCAAATTAAAAAAAATTCATAAGGAATAGAAAAATTATTTCAATGACCTTGCTAGATTTCATAAACAAACCATTTTAGAGAATGAACAGGGATATTTTCATCAAGGTGACATTAATGTCTTTTATATATTTCTTCAATGATTATGCAAAAAAGATTTTAAATTCTAAAAGACTGCTTTATAGTCAAACTAACTCATTGACAATATACATTAGTTCCAAATATTAAGCATAAATTAAAATATGATATATCCTAAAAATACCCATTTTATGGAAAATGAAGACAGATGAGATTGAGCGTGTTCAGGGTAGTATGGCTATAGACTAGAGTGGAACCAGGATGTATCCCTGTTGGACAAAAGTACTTTGGGAGCACATTCCCCATGTGGAGATACATCCTTAACCTAGAGGCAGGAGGGAGGGCCTAGACCTACTCCAAATGACTTGATAGATTTTGATGATCCCTCCTGGAAGGCATTACCCTCCCTGTGGATTGGGGGGGGATGGGTGGCAGGGAGTTCGGGAGGAATGGAAGGGAGGGTGAGTGATTAAGTGAGGGAGGGCGAGGGAATTGGGATCAGAAAGTTCTAAAATCAAATATATTGTATTTAATAAATGTGTGCCCTTGGGATTCTGAAACACGTAATGTTCAAGTCACTTAGAAAAAAAGTTATGTTTTCTCCAAACTTATTTACTTTTCTGAAAAAGTTCTAAATATTCTTTGAATCACATATAATCGCTGGTACCTATGAGTTCTTTGGAAACTCCTTTATTTGGAAAATAAGTAAATTAAAAATATATCTTTTACAACCATTTCCTTCATATTTTCATACAAAGCTGATAAAATGTATGAGTGTGTGACACGCATTTGAATACAATAAGAAAATGTTTATGTTCAGAATGTCCCATGTTGCATTCAACTGAGATACTTCTTTCTTTTCTTTTTAAATGGAAACCTTTATGGATAGTTTAGGATTACAGACAAGATTCCCACAAAAACATACACGTTCAAGAGAGTGATGTGTAAACCTATAGCACATGGAGCTCCTTTTTATTAAGAAGTAGTAACAATTTATATACTTAGTCTAAAACACTAAATAGCTCCTCAGTTAATATTGTTCCTGTAGACTAAAGTGTGAATAAAAATAATAATGTGGCATGCTTCCCTGTAATCTTAATATTCATCTGGCTTAGGCAGGAGGATCAAATTCAGGTCATACCTGGTACAAATAATGAGACTCCAGTAGTCACCAAGTTTTAAAAAACGATAAACTGAAATTGAACAATTGAGTGAACTTAATATTTTTAAACTATCTACTTGTTAGGTCATAGACATGAGATGCTTCTTTCTATAAAATTTATGACTTTTCAGATTATCTTCAAGAACATCAAATAATTGTTTTAATGCATAAGCAATGAAGAAGAAAAGTTGCTTTATCTTGTTTTCAGTAATGGGTACAGTTAATTTTAGTTATAATGGCATGGTGACTTTTCTCAGAATCCTCTGAGATGTCTCTTCTCAATAACATAAAAAGTATGGCATTATTTTTATATACTTCAATATTACAATATTTCCTACCTATGAACAAAGAAATGCATCAAATAACTATAATATTTTTACCTTACAATATGTAACATAAGGCTGGCAAAATGGCTCAGGATGTAAAGCCATCTTCCCCTAAGTCTGTATTCCTGAATTTCTTCCTTCCTTCCTTCCTTCCTTCCTTCCTTCCTTCCTTCCTTTCTCTCTCTTTCTCTCTTTCTTTCTTCTTTTTCTCTTTCTCTCTTTTTTCTCATCTCCACACACACACATGTTATATAGACATAGATGAATCCAGCAAGTTGTCCTAAGAACTTCTTGTATATACCATGGAAGATATATATACAACACTCAATTCAAAGTAAAGTCTGACAATAGCTAGGTGAATAAACATTTCAAACATTAAAGTGGCAAGCCAAAATTTATATTTTTTAAAGAAATTAAGGCTTTCAACATGAAAACTATAAACAATAACAATAGTGTTTTGTTATCACTCTGTAATTTTTCTTTATTGTTTTATAAAAGATTGAGATACCAAATTAGATTTATAAATCATTGCAGAGCTTGAACAGGTTCTTTAATGCCTTGGTACTGCTTTCCTATCCCTAGCTCTGGTATATATCCCTTATCTAACATCATATTTTGTGCAGAGATGGAATATTCATTCATTAATTTTAATCCTAAAGTTTTTAAAATATCTCTTCCCCATAGATTTACCGGCAAGGGAAGAACATAGGGGGTAAACAACCCTGACTGACCTTCTGGTGCCTTGCATCTTAGGGATTTAGAGCTGATAGCAGGAGTGGCTTCATACCCTAGTCCCTGCAATGAATGTTCTGATTGGGTTATTGGCCATTTTGAAGGCCACCAAGGGGTGGCAATGATGCTTTTATCAGCTCCTGTGTCCAAAATTCCCTGAAAATTCTTTCCTTCTATATTTAATGTTAATGTTGGTCTGGTATCAAGATCAACTGCAAGATAAGCAGAATCAAATTTATCTGAGTGGCCAAATCCTTCTGCCCCTCTGTTTCATTTAATGACCCCAAAATCTTCATGACAACTAGGAAGAATAAGTAACTGTGCTATGCGATCACCCGCGGAGATGGGAAAGATCCCACGTGGCGATGAGCACATGATCTTGAGTTGTCCCTCATAATCTTGATCTATAACTCCAGGATGGACAATTAAACCTTTTAGGGTGGTAGATGACCTTCCTAGTAATAGTCCTACTGTGTTTTTTGGCAGAGGGCCTGAAAAATCAGAAGGAACAGGTTGTACACCCATTTGGGGGGGGGTCAAGACAATTCTAGTGGTGGCACGGAGGTCTAATCCTGCAGAACCTGCAGTGGCTCTCCGTGGGGCTTCCTCCTTTCTAGGGGGGAGCTCATTGCCCCATATATTTGAGGGCCCTGAGGGCGGGGGCCCCGCAGGGTGTTTTTTGGCTCTGGCAACGGTTTACCATTAAAGTCTTTGACTGACTTACATTCATTTGCCCAGTGTTTGCCTTTTTTACATCGGGGACAGATTCCTGGCATCCTCTTAGGTCCTGACATGCTCTCCCTACAATTCTTTTGTACATGTCCCATTTTGCCACATTGAAAAGAAGTCTTGTTCTTGTCTGCCATATTGCCCTTTCTTTGTCCTTGTAAAATGGCAGCCGCCAGCCCTGCATTGGTCAAAGGACCTCCTATTTCTCTACAAGCCTTAAGCCAAGCTTGTAAGCCTTTTCCTTTCCAAGGAGTTATGGCTTGTCTACATTTCTTGGTGCATTGTTCATAAACTAGTTGTTCTATTAAGTGCATAGCCTGTTCTTGATCTCCAAAAATCCTTCCTGTGGCCTCTATCATACTTGCTACAAAGTCTGAAAATGGTTCATTTGGTCCCTGAATGACTTTTTTAAGGTTCCCTGATACTTCCCCTCCCCTCTATTAGGTAGTACCTTCCAGGCCTTAACAGCACATGTGTTAATCTGAACATAGACCTCTAAAGGATACACTGTCTGATTATTTGTCCATTGTCCTTGTCCAGCGAGCATTTCAAATGTCCAAGCGGGCTGCCCTGCTGCCGCGTTAGCATAGGCTTGTGATTGACTCAAATCATGCCATATGGCCTTCCACTCTAAGTATTGTCCCATAGTGAGACAAGCCTTCACAATGAACATCCAGTCCGAGGAAGTCATGGCCACCGTGGACAGGCTTTCTATTTGCGACAGAGTGTAGTTCGCGCTGATACCATAAGTGCGAATAGACGCTACCAATTCTTTAACCTGTTTATGCTCAAAAGGGTGATGGGTACGATTCCCATCTTCCTCGAACACAGGAAACATCCGGGTTATCTCATGTCTGGTTTCAGGTGAGCAAAAGGAGTATTTACATCCCTTCTCTGCATAAGGAGGAGGCGCAGTAGGGACTTGGGCAGCCTCCTCCTCCAAATCTTCCTCCTCAGAGGGCAATAGTTCCTCTTCTGAGGGGTGACTGGAAAGTTCTAAAGCCTCCAATTCCTCTAAAGGAAAAAGATGTTTTTTCTTTCCTCCACGAGATGGATCCGTCTCGCGGGGCCCTTTCACTTTCTTTTTATTATGTTTTTTCTTTTTACGTGCACCCATCTTTTCTTCATGTTCTGCTTCTGACATGCTTTCTTGAAAATCTGATACTGGTCTAATGCCTGCTTTTAGTTGATTATCATGTGCTTCCCCAAAACAAAACAAATACAGTAAAAACAAGCAGGCAACCAAACACAAAATAATCAACCCTTCAATGGCAGGATCAAGCCCAAACAGTAGCATGACTATCAGAACTCACCTTATTTGTTACCTTTGTGCCACAGTTCTGAATCCTCTCCAGTCTCCTGAAGGGTCCCCCGTGTGCCGTTGATGTCAGTTTCCCGGGTTTCGGCACCACTTGTAGAGCGCTATCACCTTGCCTGCAAGAATGACACTCAACAACAGGATTCTTCTGCAGCTATGTTTATTGCGGGGCTCATTACAGCAAGTTCAGGGAAGACCCCGAGGAGGAAAAAGGGCTCTGCTTATATATGCTCAGAGGAGTCATGTCCGTTACTGACAGTTGCAGCCCACAACGCTCGTAATGGTCACCCCATGACGTGGATCGTGCATCTGCACCTTGCTGGCTTATGGACAGGAAACCGGCACTATCTTCGGGAATGGCACGGGTGGCTCTCTACAATGAGTAACTGGTATAAAAGGGACGGTACAACTAATTAAAAAATTCATTTCCTGAATAATGTTGTTCTGCAGAGTGGCAACCTTTGAAAATAGAAAATCATTTTCCATCATATCCAAGGTTGTTATTTACCAGAGTATCTCCTTTTTACTTATTTGGATGTGACTAAAGACGGGTAGGTTTTATTGCTTTAGTACTTAATGAGTAATGATATAATTCATAAATTGCTTTTAATCCACAAAAATATTGCAGGTGAAAGTTGTATCTATTTTTTAAAAAAAATAATAAAAAAAGAATATTTATGATTAAAGAACCTGAGTACAGCAGTCATAGATTTTAGTATATAGTAAGCAGCAAATTTCTCTAAATTTAATAATACAATGAAACAAAATGATGAATATTTTAAATCAGAATATGTATACAAAGGGTATTCCTTAAGAATTGTGAACATAAATTCATGGTGCACATGCTTTACAGAATCTTGCAAAATTTGTAGTATTGTCAAAATAACTAATCTGTATTTTGTGCCTAGATTACTTCAGTGCAGTGAGTAATAAGCAATTTCACATATCTAGGCTGTTTTCAAGTAAATGTTAAGCAAAAATGTTTGAGTAAAGAATTCAAAGCCATACTAAGCTGCTAAATTTTCAAGCAACAGCTAAAATAAATGTTAACTTGATGAAAGTAATTTTTCTTATTTATTTTACTTGTCAGATACTCTGTGACCTATGCAATTTAGAAAACAGCTATTATGTTTTCATGATAGAAAGATAGAATGAATCTACATGGTTTACTTATTAAACATGGACAAAGTGAAATATAACCAAATAAGACAGGTAACACAGGGAATCTTTAATCACTATGTAACATAAGTCTCAAATTCACAATGCTATGTCTCAGATTCCGGAGTGCTGCTGTTCCATGCTCATACATTACACATATACATATACATATACATATACATATATACATACATACATATATTTGTGTATGTGTGTCTGTCTTGTGGCTTTTCGCAGTGAAATATGAATAACATCTCTTCCTCAAATAGGTGTGACCTCATCAACAACATGAAAGAAACACAGGTCCACTTAGTGATCCATCAGCTTGTTGATCTTACAGAATTATAGATCATGTGCTAATGCTAGGAACCTGGATGACTAAAAGACAGTTGTATCATTGGGAAGCCTTCCTCAGCATAGTTGATAACTCACAGCAACTGGATTGCTGAAGCTCTCTCCAGAGGTTTTAGCCACGTCACAGTATCAATTAGTGTCTACCTCTAGCAATTGTTTATTTTTTTTATAATCTTAGCATCTTGACATCTGTAATTTTTTAATTTAAATTAGAAACAATCTTATTTTACATATCAATCCCAGTTCCATCTCCCTCCCATTCCCCCATGCTCCCACTGACCTCCATCCCATTCCCTATCTGCTTCCCAGTGATGGAGAGCATTCCATAGGCGATTATCAAAGTCTGACATTTGGAGAAGAGCCTAGGACCTCCCCCATGTTTCTAGGCTGAGAAAGTATTCCTCTATGGAGAGAGGGCTCCCAAAATCCATTCGTATACTTGGGATAAATACTGACCCATTACCATAGTCCCATCCACTAGAAAGGCCTCCTAACTGAAACCAGCATAGGATCAAGCTCTGTAATATTTTGTACTCTCATAAGTCTTATGAGCATCTTTCCTTACTCTGAGAGAGAATGTTTCTATTTGAAGGAATTGGCTATATAGCAATATTGTGTCAGTTGTAAAGTCAATTTGGAATGAGGAAAACAATTTGTGACGTAGAAGAGAAGGTATAGGAGAGGGTAAGGGAAATGACTTTATTCAAAATAACTTATGTACTTGAATAAAATGTCATTATGAAACTCATGGGTTTGATCAACAAATGTATATGAATAAAATTTTAAAGAAAAAATTTTAATATATTTTTAGACATCAGAGTTAATCTTAATATGGAATAAGTTTCAAAATATGTAATCTTTAATCTCATATTCTTTTCACTTTTTATGTAGCATGGAGTATAAATTCAGATTGTTAAAAACCACATACATATGACAGCCCTCTTTTGGGCTGTTATTTTCCATACTATTGCATTAATCATGAGTTTATTTCTTATTTTTGCTGGAAGTATTCTACGGTATAAACAATTTATTTTTTAAGAATATTTTAATTATTTTCTTTTTTTTACATATTAATCCCAGTTTCCTCTCCCTTCCTACCTCCTTCCCTCCTTCCCTCTTTCCCTTTCTCCCCCCCCCACTCACATGCCCCCTGACCACCCCTCCCCCCATACCCCACCTCCACATGTATGCTGATGCCATCTAGGAGGGGTCACCTAAATCTGTCAAGTCATTTGAAGTAGGGACTAGGACTTCTTTCCTGTCTCTAGATTAAGTGAGTATACCTCCATGTGGGATGTGCATACAAGGTCCTTTTGTGCACCAGGAATACATCCTAGTTCCACTGTCTGAGCTCACTTTGACTGCTCAGGTGTTCTGGCTGAGACCCATGTTCAGGCGGCCTGAGTCAGTCCCATGCTGGATTCCCTGTGATCATTCTGGGGGCCCGTTAGCTCCTCCTTGTTCAGGTCAGCTGTCTCTATATGTTTCTGCAGCCTGGTCTTGTCCTCTCCATCTGCATCTCCCTGATAGGTAAGGGTATTCAGTACTTAAGTGTCTTTCACCTTTTTGATTTCCTCTATTGAGAATTCTCTCTTCAGTTCTGTACCCCATTTTTTAATAGGGTTATTTGGTGTTTTGGTGACTAGTTTCTTGAGTTGTTTGTACATTTTGAGATCAGCCCTTTGTCCATTGTAGAATTAGTGAAAATCTTTTCCCAGTCTGTGGGCTGCAATTTGATCTTATCAACTGTGTTCTTTGCCTTACAGAAGCTTCTCAGTTTGAAGAGGTCCTAGTTATTAATTGTCGATCTCAGTGTTTGTACTCCTTTTGTTGTCTTATAGCTTTAGGTTAGAACTTCAAGTACAATAGTGAAGAAATATGGAGAGAGAGGGCAGCCTTGTTTTGTTTCTGATTTTAGAGGAATCGCCTTAAGCTTCTCTCCATTCAGTTTGATATTGGCAGTTGGTTTGCTGTACATTGCTCTTATTATGCTTAGGTGTGTTCCTGTTATCCCTGATCTCTCCAAGACCTTTATCATGAAAGGATTTTGAATTTTGTCAAGTGCTTTTTCAGCTTCTAGGGAGATGATCATATGGTTTTTCTTTTTCAGTTTGTTTATATGGTGGATCATGTTGATCGATTTTCCTGTTAAACCATCCCTCCAATCCAGGGATGAAGCCTACTTGTTCATGGTGGATGATTTCTCTGATGTACTCTTGAATTTGGTTTACCAGTATTTTATTGAGTATTTTTGCATCGATGTTCATCAGGGTTATTGGTCTGAAATTTTCTTTCTTAATTGTGTCTTTGTGTGGCTTGGGTACCAAGGTGATTGTGGCCTCGTAGAAAGAGTTTGGCAATTAACCTTCTGTTTTTATTGTGTGGAACAATTTGAGGAGTATTGGTATTAGTTCTTCTTTCAATTTCTGGTAGAATATTGCACTGAAGCCAACTGGTTGGAGGCTTTTTTTGGTTGAGAGGCTTTCGATGACTGCTTCTATTTTGTCGGGGGTTATAGGTCTATTTAAGTTTTTATCTGTTCTTGATTTAATTTTGGTAAGTGATAGTTATCCAGAAATTTGTCCATTTTCTTTTAATTTTCACATTTTGTGGAATACAGGTTTTCAAAGTATGACCTGAAAATTGTCTGGATTTCCTCACTGTTGTTATTTCCCCCCTTTCCTTTCTGATTTTGTTAATTTGCATTTTCCCTCTCTGATTTTTCATTAGTTTGGATAAAGGTTTGTCTATCTTAAAAAAAAAAACTCCTTTTTGCATTGATTTCTTGTATTATTTTCCTGGTTTCTATTTTATTGATTTCAACCCTCATATTGATTATTTCCTTATGTCTACTCTCCATGGCAAGTTTGCTTCTTTTTGTTCTTAGTCTTTTAGTTGTGCCCTTAATTCTCTAATGTGACTATCCATGGTTTTCTTCATATGGGCAGTTAGTGCTATGAACTTCCCTGTTAACACTGCTTTCAAAGTGTCCCACAAGTGCAGGTATGTTGTGTCCTCATTCTCATTGAATTGTGGGAAGTCCTTAATTTTTTTTTTCTATATTTGTTCTTTGAACCAGTTGTGGTGCAATTGCACATTGTTCAGCTTCCAAGAGTTTGTAGGGTTCCTGCAATTTGGGTTGTTGTTGAATTCTAATTTTAAAGCATGATGGTCTGATAAGATACAGGGGAGTATTCCAAAATTTTGTATCATTTGAGGTTTGTTGTGCTGCCTAGTATGTGGGGTCGATTTTTAGAGAAGGTTCCATGTGGAGCAGAGTAGAAGTTATATTCTTTAATGTTTGGATAGAATGTTCTATAGATGTCTCTTAAACCCAGTTGAGACATAACATCTGTTAGTTCTTTTGTTTCTTTGTTGAGTTCTGATTGGAGTTCCTATCTAGTGGTGAGAGTGCCATGTTGAAGACTCCCACTATAAGTGTGTGAGGTTTTCTATGAACTTTGAGTTTTAGTAGCATTTCTTTTATGAATGTGGGTGCCTTTGTATTAGAGGCATAGATGTTCAGAATTGAGACTTTGTGTTAATGGATTTCTCCAGTGATAAATAAAAAATGACCATCTTAATCTCTTTTGATTAATTTTGGTTTGAAGTCTAACTTGTTAGATATTAGAATAGCCACACCTACTTGCTTCTTGGTTCCATTTCACTGGAAAATCTTTTCCAAACCCTTTACCCTGAGGTAATGTCTATCTTTGAAGCTTAGATGTGTTTCTAGTATGCAGCAAAATGATGGATTCTGTCTTCGTATCCATTCTGTTAGTCTGTGTCTTTTTATAGGTGAGTTAAGCCCATTAATGTTGAGGGTGAGTAAGGACCATTGATTGTTGATGCTTGTTTGCTTTAAGTTTGTTGTTGGCAGTGTTATTGTGAATGTATTTGTTCTGCTTTACCCTTGGGTTCTGGTGAAGTGGCATTAACTGATGCCTATGTCTTTGTGAGCTTAGTTATATTCCTTTGGTTGGAGTCCTTCCAGAACTTTATGTAGGGCTTGATTTGCAAAAATATATTGTGAAAAGTGGGCTTTGCTATTATATATCTTGTTTTCTCCATCTATAGTGATTGAGAGTTTTGCTGGGTATAGTAACCTGGGATGGCATCCATGGACTCTTAGTACTTGTTGAACATCTATCCAGGACCTATTGGCCTTGAGAGTTTCCATGGAGAAGTCAGGTGTAATTTTGAAAGGTCTGCCTTTATATGTTACCTGTCCTTTTTCCTTCGCTGCTCTTAATATTTTTTCTTTATTCTGTATGTTAGGTGTTTTGATTATTATGCGTGAGGGGTATTTTATCTTTGGTCCAATTTATATGGTATTCAGTAAGATTCTTTTACTTTCATGGGCATATCCTTCTTCAGATTGGGAAAGTTTTCCTCAATGATTTTATTGAATATGTTTTCTCTACATTTGAGCTGGGCTTCTTTGCCTTCCTTTATGCCTATTATTCTTAGATTTGACCTTTTCACAGTGTCCCACATTTCCTGGATGTTTAGTATTAAGGATTTGTTGGATTTACGATATTCTTAGGTTGATCAACCTACTTACTCTATTTTATCTTCTGTGCCTGCGATTCTTTCTTCCATCTCTTAAATTCTGTTGGTTATGCTTATGTCTCTAGTTCCTGATCATTTGCCAAGTTTTTCTATTTCCAGCATTCCTTCGGTTTGTGTTTTCTTTATTGTCTCTATTTCAGTTTTCACATCTTGAACTGTTTCCTTCACCTGTTTAATTGTTTTATTCTTGGCCTTCTGTATTTCTTTAAGAAATTTGTTCATTTCTTCCAATTTTTTTCTTCTATTTCTTTAAGGGATTTTCTCACATCATCTTTTAGGGCCTCTATCACTTTTATGACAATAAATTTTATGTCGTTCTCTTCTGCTTCATCTGCTTTGGGATGTTCAGGTCTAGTTGGTGTAGAATCCCTAGATTCTGGTGGTGTTATACTTGTCTTTCTATTGTTAGGTGTTTTCTTGTATTGTTGTCTTCCCAATATTTCTTCCAGTAGTTTAGGTGGGGTATCTCTCTCTATGGTACTCCCTATGTAGGCTCAGGTGGGTCAGAGTTTCGTTGTCTGTAGTTCTGGATGATCTAAGCTCTCTAGGATGCCTCTCCTTAGGCAAGGGTCTGGTAAATGGAGTCAAAGATCAGGCTCCAGCAGAACACTGGTGATGGGGGTCTAAGATCCCAAAGGCTGGTACTCAGGTTGTTCTGTGTGCCGATAGGCAGATTTAGCCTGTGACTGGCACTCTCCAGCTGAGGCCCCTTTAGCAGAGGCCCAGCAATGGGGGGGTCAAGGATCCAACCTGCAGGAACTCAGAGTGGCCCCATTGGGCAGATCTCTGGGAGGGGCCGGAAACTCCTATAGAAGACTGCTGGTAGGGGGTCAGAGATCAGGCAGTTGGGGTTTATGGTTGGTTCTGCATGGTTAGGCAGGTCTAGTGTGCTCAGATCAGCCCCAGGAAGTTCCTGAAAGGTAGCAGGATTTGTTGCCTCCACCCTCTTTCCCAGTGCTCAACCAGAGCGGTGGGACAGTGAGCAGGGTAGGGATCAGGGTCTGGGGAGGGCAGTCTCTTGGTGGGGTTGGTGGGGGTGGATCAGAACTCTCAGGTCACTATTGATGGGGAAAGGACACATGGGCTGTGAGATCCAGGCCAATCCAGGGAATTCCGAGGGAAGGGTGTGGGAGGGATTACACCAGAATTGGTCCCAGACTCACCTCTGGCCTAGGCCTGTCAATGGGAGTCAAAAACAATGGGGGTCAAAGACTAAGCTGATACTCAGGATGTTTCCACACCAATAGGCGGACTAGCTTTGAATTATTTGCAACATTATAAATAACTAATCTATGAACAATTTTATAAAATTGAATAAATATAATATTGAACAAAATGATACATAATTTCAAGTGTTTGAAATTTCAATATCAGTTTTTCATTTATAAAGTATTTCTCTTCCTTTTTAAAAAGCAAGAAATCCAGCCAATTTTCACATAAAATTTCTAGGATGCTACGATAGTAACATAGAGAAAAAGATTTTATAAACCTACCAATATGTAGAAATATATATTTTTATTCATCAAGATTTTATTTCATTTACATACCAACAATAGTTTTCTCTCCATTCACTCCTCCCATTCTCTTCACCCACCTATCTTCTACCCTCATCCAATCCTTTCCTCTCTCCATTAAGAGGGGTTAGGTCAACCAAAGGAATCAACAAATCATGGCATATCAAATTACAGCATTGCCGAGGTCAGCCAACTTGCATCAAGGCTGAACAAATGTATGCCACCTTAGGGAATAGGTCTGAAAGTGTCATCGCATGCATCAGAGAGAGATGCTGTCCCAATGTTGGGGACCCACAAAAGATCAAGATATACAACTATCACCCAGATGCAGAGGTCCTAGTTGTTTGGTCCCATGTTGTCTTCCTAGATTTTGGTCCAGAGTCTGTGAGTTTTCTCAAGCTCATGTCAACTGTCTATGTGGGGTTCTCCATCATGATCTTGATCCCCCCTTTTCTAAAATAATCCTTCCACTCTGTCATCAATTTGACTCCCAGAGGTAGGCCCTGTGCATGGCTGTGGATCTCTGCATCTATTTTCATCATGTACTGGATGAAGACTCTATGATGACAATTAAGGTAACCACCAATCTGATTAGAGGGGAAGGCATATCCAGGAAACCTTTACACTACTGCTAAACTACTCAACAAAATACTATCAAACTGAATCCAAGAACACATTAAAAACCCATAAACTATGATCAAGTCGGCTTCACTCCAGAGATGCATGTATGATTCAACATAGAAAAGAAATGTAATGTGAGCCACCATATAAAAAAAACTGAAAGAAAAATAACACATGATCATCTAATATGGTGCTGTAAAAGCCTCTGACAAAGTCCAACACAACTTTGTGATGAAGGTTCTACAAAAAAAACCAGTGATATAAGGAACATACCTAAACATAATAAGGCAATATACAGCAGACCAACAGGCAACATGAAGTAAAGAGAGAGAAACTCAACATAATTTTCCTAAAATCAGGGACAAAACAATGTTGTCCACTCTCTCCATATCTATTCAATGTAGTACTTGAAGTCCTAGCTAAAACAACAAGTTAACAAAAGGATATGAAGGAGATACAAATTGGAAAACAAGAAGTCAAACTATTGCTACTTGCTGAGGATATGATAGATTACATAAGCATGCCCAAAAATTCTACCAGAGTATTCCTACATCAAATAAACACCTATAATAATATGGCTGGAAACAAGAGTAACTTAAAATAATAAATCAGTACCCCTCCTATATATAAAGTATGAATGGGTTAGAAGATGAATCAGACAACAACATCCTTTACAATGGAAACAAATATAAAATATATTGGGCTAACTCAAACCAAACAAGTGAAACTATATGACAGGAATTTTAAGTCTTTTACCAAAGAAATTCAGGAAGATATCAGAAAATGCAAAGATCTCCCTTGATTATGATCAGTAGGAATAATATAGTGAAAATAGAAATCTTAACAAAAGTTATCTGTAGATACAATATAATCCCAATAAAAATCCCAACACATTTCTTCATTGGCCCCAAAAGAACAATACACAACTTCATATGGAAAAAGAAAAAACCCAGAATATCTAAAACAACCCTGTATAATAAAAGAACTTCTGCAGGTACCATCATTCTTGACGTCAATCTATAATACAAAGCTATAGTAATAAAAACAGTTTGACATTGGCATTGGCATTCAAGGGAATTGAATCAAGGACAATAATATAAATCTAGACACCTATGTACACCTGATTTTTATGAAGAAGTCAAAATTATACATTGTAAAAAAAAAAAGAAATCATCTTTAACCATCAGTGCTGGTGAACTGTGGTTGGCATGTAGAAGAATGCAAATTAATCCATATCTACTGCCCTGCACAAAACTAAACTCCAAGTGTATCAAAGACCTCAACAAAAATACAGTTACACTGAAACTTGCAGAAGAAAAAGTGGGAAATAGCCTTGAATGCATTGGCACAGGAAACCACTTCCTGAGTTCATAATGTAGAAATTTAATCATAAATAAATAGATGATGAGGAATGAATGTGCTTAACAAAGTTAGGTGTTAGTTGATAGAGATTATTTGATGGTCCTCAAATAACAAACATATCAAATATTAATATCATATCAAAGTTACGATAATACTATCTTATTTCCAGTTATTAAGACAAATCATTTGTTTATTATTTCACTTACTGTGAAAAAGATACTATGATATCAAATGATATGGTATACATAATGAATTTTAAGTGTGATATCAACTCACATATTATAATGTTATATTCCTTAGATATCACTTTTATTTTTAAAATTGAGATGATTGAATGTTGTAGAGTCCCTATGGGTGTAACTTAAGGGTGAAGGAAATAAGATGAAACACCAATGACACAGACATCAGGATAAGTTGAAACAGCAAGATCAGTTTATCCCAGAAAGGAGTAAGCCTCAATCTTTTCCCAGGCTAGAAGGACCACCGAGCTGGCATCTGCTGAGGTGATGTGGTCACCGTCCATAGATCCACTTAATCTCTCATCAGACTTGGCTGTTGCTGCCAGGGCCCTCTGACCAACACAGGCTGTTTGTCAGGAAACATCTATTGCACATGCTCTAGGCCATCTGTCAGGCCCATTGAGGCCTAATGATCCTACAGATGATAACAATTCTTTTAATTTTAAGATCTTTATCTTTTGTTTCTCAACCTAAATTATTAAGCACACCTTAAATCAATTGTGAGCACATAAGTGATACAAAATAGAAAGTTAAAATTAATTTCCAGGAACTTCACAAAGAGAATAATATTACCATGAGTGATGGGTGCTGGAATGCTAGGCAGTCCTCAGGCCAAGAATGATTGAGAATGAGAAGACACTAAATGTGTAAACATTGCAGCTATGAGATTACTCTGTGTTGTTAGTAGAAGCCCTTTGAAATAATCCCTTAAAATCAACATATATGCAAATTCAACGTAATATCATATAAGACAAACATTATCCATATAAACTCACTATTCTATATGGTGGGTTAGAGGGCATTCATTTATCCTGGCTCCAAAATAGAAGTGACCCCAAGACTCTCACATCTCTTTTGGATTAGTAATTTATGGTATATTAAAAACAATATATGTTTCAAGAAAAATTAGTCAACTACTATTTCCAAATTTTTCTATGATAAACAAAAGAATCCAAACTCAATAAGGTAATATAAGTATTCAAAATTTTGATGAGAAACACTTGTATATGTTGAGTTAAGGGATAGCTTTGGCAACTGGAGATGAAATACAGGGATATCAAAGGCTAATCTTGTCTTAAGATAATGAGGTCATTCCAACTGATGTTCATTCTGAACTAAATTAACCTGTTCTATATATTTGTAATTTAGTTGTTGTTGTATGAGCCTTTCATGTATATAAAATTTTATTTCTATAAAAAGTTACTCAATAATAAAGCTTTTTAATCTCCTCTTTTTAGATCTTCTTTTATACTTTATAAATAATTTCCTTCTTATTAACAGAGAATTTATTACCATCATGAAATTTTCAAATAAGTAAAGTAAAAAAAATCACTAGCAATAAAAAAAAATCATTTTTCATTTTTGGTTAGGGTATGTAAATTTTTCTATATTTGTGTGTTTGTTCAAACATAATAAAATGTAGGACTGCACTTGTTCAGGATGTCAGAGCTAAATATCAGGCATTTTTTTTCTCAGTCACACCCCACCTTAATTGAGACAGGTTTTCTCACTAAACACTGGCCATTGCAGGTTCAGGCCTATCAATTGGACAGTAAACCCAAGACAACCCCTCTCTTCCTCCCAGTACAGGAATTTTAGATCCAATCTTGGAGAGTTCTCAGATATTTTATGTGGGTGCTGGGGTTCAAACTCTGCTTATCATGTGCACATAAGAAGAACTTTGAATGTAAGTCAAACTCTCTTCATCATGTGCATACAGCAATAATATTAAATTCCATCTCAAATAAAACTTTTCTTTGAGTGTTCTTATATTCGTCTGATGAGTGAGTATAAACAGAAAGAAATTATGTGAAATTAAAAGCTGTCAAGATTATGATAGCCGTAATCTCTGCCATAATGGCTATATTTTCTTGCATATGATACCACATGACAAAGGCTTTCTTCTTAACTACAGTACTTCAGAGTAAACCTTTCACATTTTTGTAAAATAAACCATTTTTGATTTCATTTGATAGTAAATTTATGAGCCTATATTTAGAAAGGTTTCCTTTTACATAAATTCATTTAATGAATTCTAACGATTACATTTCCCACATCTGTGTATGTATAGATGCACAACCTATACATATGCATATCTTTAGCTTTTCACACTGTACTTTCTTGATGTGTTTTAGCATATGGTAACAGCTTCAGCTTTGATTTCACTACACTTTAAGAAGTTGATACACCTCTAAAACATTTTCAATAGCTGTAAAAAGTAGGGTTTTTTTTCTCCTGCCGCTGGTCTTGTCCCGCCTCCGTGCCAGGCCCAATTAATATACAGTGAGAGAGCAGAGATGTTGTATTTGTAATGCTGTTGTCCAGGTACTAGTTTTTTATCGGCTAGCTCTGTTTTTAGTATTAACCCATTTCTGTTGATCTATGTATTCCACGTGGTCTCCTTACTGGGAAGTCGGGCAGGCATCTACTCAGCCTCTCCATATTGACTCCTCCTTGCTACCTCCTCTTTCCTCCTTGTCTCCTTGTCCCTCCTATCTTCCCAACAGTGCTTTATTCATTAAATAGTATGAGAAACATATTTACAGAAGGACATCTCCCACCAAATAGCCCTAACTTATTTGTATTGCTGGGTAACCATATCTGGAAAGTTTGTTTCTAGGTTTCAAAAACTATATAAGATTTATTAGGACAGATTTTACAATATAAGTACAATGAACATAGATAAAGATATGTAATATTTAATTAAGTATTGTTTTAAGGGTAAAAGTGAAAACAAAGGTTATAAGGCATTACTAAATGTGTACTTATAATCCATAGTATTACTGTATTTATATAAGTCAATATGTCAGTGAATCATATGTTGTATAGTTTACAATGTTAATAGTACAATGCATTTGACCATTGTTGATGATTACAATGCTCGGAGGCTGTTAAGAATTCTGACAGAATTGTCATTACCTGGCAGGCATGACCTTGGTCTTAGCTATTCATATTGCAATTACTTCAATTGAATCATGCACATTATCAGAACTACACATGTCAAGCTTGATTACCATTTAAAATGGCTTTTAAAGTGTTCCACTGTGCTTTACAATTGGAACACTAAGCATTATTGTGTATGCAGAGGTTCAGAAGCAGAACTGCAGGGCATAAACATGACATTAGTGAAGCAAACACTCTCTGCTGAAAGAATGATTTCAAATTGTCTCAACAGCACAAGGATTGACTTTATGGAACACGTTGACTTTCTTCCCCCATAAAGATATAGGTGAAATGAGATACAATCAGGTCCCAGCATGGATTGAGTTATGTACATTTGTGAAACAATTTTACCTCCAATGTTTTCCTACTTCACAGGTGCCTATTAATACATGTCACTTCTGTTTACAACTTTAATAACTTTAAAGGTATCCTTAAGTGAATCAAGAAAGGTATATTCATGGTATATGCTACTAACTAATGATGTATGTATTATACAAAACAGTTAAATTAAACTGATGTTTCCATACTATGCTAAATACTATTCAATAAAATAAATACATTTGTGAGATGAATTGCTTTTTGCCATTCTGTATTTGACCCATTCCACTGAATATTGTGTTCTCTTTTTTTTTAATCCATCTTTCAAAATAGATTCATTCTTTTTCTGGCTGAATGGTTTTCTATCATTGTATACACTATATATTCTTCATTCATCACTTGATGGAAATTTACGTTGATGCACTTGTGGATCATAGACAGCAAACTTCACTGAATATATTAATATAAATATTTGGGAAATATGATTAATCCATATCTACTTATTAAATAAGCTAGGATATAATGGGCCACATCTAGAAAGATATGTATCTAATCTGTCTTCCAATTTATAAATTAATCCATTACACAATTGCCCCCCAAAAACAAAAAGTTACCAGTGAGTCAAGAATTACTATGAAGTTTTTAAGTGCTTATTCTGTTCTGAATGGTATGTGTCATAGTATGAATGTACTTGACCCACATAAATACATAGGGAGTGGCACTATTAGAAGGTAAAGCTTTGTTGGAATTGGTATGGCCTTGTTGGAGCAAGTGTGTCACTGTTGTAGTAGACTTTGAGGTTTCTTATGCTTTGGATTCCTCCTAGTGTTTCACCCAACATCCTGTTGCCTACCTCTCAATGTACAAGGAGACTCAGCTCCAGTACCAAGTCTGCCTGCCTACCTCTATGCTCTCTACCCTGATAATAATGGAATGAACATCTGAAACTATAAGCATGCAGCCTCAATTTAATGTATACCTTTATAAAGGTTTTGATGTTCATCGTGTCTTTTCACAGAAATGAAAACTCTAAGACAGAAGTTGGTACCAAGGACTGAGGTACCTGATGTGATACTTCTGAAAGTGCTTTTTTTACTTTGGGATTAGAAAACAATGGAATGATTTAAGCATTGCTCAATAGGTCATATTAGTGAGAACATTGAAAATAGTTAAACTGTTGGGGGATCACTTAAGAGGTTTCAGAGGAGAAGACTTGTAGTATGATACCTAAAGGTCATTTTTGGGTGATATTTTGGTGAAGAAAGTGGTTGAATTTTGCCCTTGTTTGAAGAGTCAACCCAAAGCTATCATAAAGAATTTTGCATTAAATGCATTGGCAGAATAAATATCAATACAGCCTAGTGTAAACTCTGTCACATAGATTTTAGTGGTAACTCTAAAGAAGATTTAGAATGAAAAGGAGCAAACTAAGCAGGATGAATTACCAAATGAAAAATTTGAGGTGAGAAAGAGCACTAAGAAATGGAATGGATCTAAATTCTGTGTTCAAGGATATAAACAGATTAAGAACTGGAATAAAGGGAGTGGTGACCTTAAGGAAAGATTATTTTCACAATAAAGATGCATTACTTTTTTTATGCTGCATATGTTTAATATGAAAAGATGTGTTGTACTTTTTTCACTCCTGATTAGTCTAATGAAGAGCCAAATGATCAATGGCTATGCAAAGGAAGACAGGCAGGGCTGGCAAGTAGAGACAATAAATAAGAGGAGGAATCTAGAGAAGAGCAGAGGGACTTGAGAAGAAGGAGTGGGATGGAATGAAGGAAATTCCACGAAAACAACACAGCCATTAGCCTGCCACATACTCTGATTTTGTATATGAGAAATTGATTCTGTCATTTTCTGTGAAGAAACAATTAGGTATAGGATGTCTACCTGAAGTTACTGCTGTCATATCCTAGTAACTGATCCTAATTCCTATTATAACATGATCAAATGAGATTACTTTCATTGGCTGAACAAATTACAGGACATGAATCAATCTTATGTTTTTCTTTTCTTTTTTTTTTTTTATGTTTCTTGTATTGGTTAATGAATAAAGCACTATTGGCCAATAGGAAACCAAAATAGGCAGGACTAGCAGACAAGGAGGATTCTAGGAAGTAGTAGTGATGAGTCAGCATGTAGAGACTGGAGAGAGCAGAAAGCCAGCCCCACTCTCCAGTAAGATGACACCACGTGAAAACACTTAGATTAATAGAAATGGGTTAATATTTAAGACAGAGCTAGCCAATAAGAATTGATAGTAACTGGCCAACAGTATAATATTAAATACAGAGTCCCTGTGTGTTATTTGGGGCTGGCAATGCAGTGAGACCAGTCTGGCAGCAGGGAAAAACTACTTGTAACACAGATGCTATATTAGTTATAATACTGTTGGCGATTGGCTAGGGCTTCTTTTGGCTAGCTCTGTCTTAATTATTAACCCATTTCCATTAATCTATGTATGTCCACATGGTCTTATCTTACCAGAGAAGACATGACTTTGTATCCTCTTCTACCGAGACCACATTGTCACTCCTTTCTGCCTGTACCTCCCACAATTCTCCTTGTCTAGTAATCTCACATATCATTCTGGCTGCTTAGTGGAACAGTGATTTATTCATCATCCAAGAAGAGAAATATATATCTCCCATCAAAAGTGTGAATTATGTTCACCCTATGTACACATGCACAATAGCATGAACAAGTATATACAAACCAAAAGTGCACAGTACTTGAGTTTTCTTCCTATAGAAAACAGGTATGTGTGTCATTCTGTGCTTTCTGTGGTAGAATAGTGTTCTGTATCATGGTCTTCCACTTGGAAGTATTTCCAAGTATAAGAGAGAAACTATACATTTATTTGTGTATCAGCTTATGAAATTCCATTAATATATAAGAAAAAAGAAAGTGGTAAAATGTATACAAATGACTGAGATCAGTTTGCAGTATTCTTAAGGAACTAATGGGAAATATTTTATTTTGTTTTACTTTTTTTATATTTTAGAGCTACATGGGCTTCTAATACTCTCTATTAGGTAAATGAATTTAATCTAAGTCTTCCTTTAGTATCAGCAAAATGTATTTTGATTTAGAAGAAATCTTTTATATCTTTTATATATTTAATGAACATTTTTTATTTTTATCTACTTCATGAATATTTGCATTCCTATTTATTTTAGAGCTTACATAATTGTACACAAACCACCAAATGCTACTCATTACTTATATGTACATGTTTTAAAATTTCATTTTTTATGGATGTGTGTGCATGTGATTCTTTGTCTGACTCTCTCTCTTTCTCTCTCTCTCTCTCTCTCTCTCTGTGTGTGTGTGTGTGTGTGTGTGTATGTTTGTAGCTATGCCAAATGACTTGAATGCCAGTGCCGTCAGAGGCCCAAAGGGGGCAGTAGCATACTAGAGTCTCAGGCAAGTGTGATCTGCTGTGAGTCCTAGAAATTTAACTTGTGTATCAAGGCAGAGTAGCAAATATTTTGAACCCCTGAGCCACTTCTCCTGTCTCTATCAAATCTATTTCAGTTTCAGAGTTGTTAATTATAAGGTAGTAAATAAACTACTCAGTAAGTAAAAAGCCATGTCTATAGGCTTTTAAAATATTTGGCTGTCAGCTGTTAAACACCATTGGATAGAAAACCCATGAGTGTAAAATAGTCTCAAATAATGTATGATCTGGATAGAACATGTATTTCTATGTCAGAAAAGTAGGCAGAAACATGGTTAGAGTCAGAGAAACCAGTATTTCGCTGTAATATTTTCTCTCCTTGGAATATCAAATCCTATACAAAAGTGTCATTAACATGGCTATCTAAACATGACCTGAAGGAATATGAAAATAGTAGACATGCTGTGGACTCTTAACTTTGTTTGTTTGATTGGTTGGCGTTTTGGTCTTTTGGGACAGGGTTCCTCTATGCAGCTTTTTAGACCAGGCTGGCCTGGAACTCACAGTCATCTGACTGTTTCTACCTCTGAAATCCTAGGATTAAAGGTATGGGCCACCACTACCCGGTCCTCCTCTTAACTTTCAAAAGCTCGACTTTTGAGATTAAACTGTAATTAAAACATTTCACCTTCCCCTTTTCACTATCCAAACCCTCATCTATCCTATACCCCTCCTTTCTATTCTTCAAATGTTTGTCATCTTTTTCAGTAACTGTTGTTGCATACATATATAAATATAGATATATATTTATTTATTTATTTTGCATATATGTTTATACGTACAACCCATTCAGTTTATATACTATTACTTATAGCATATGGTGTTTATTATTTTTAATATATAAAGTAATCATATGTAATACAGAAAGTTTTAATAAGCATTCTTCTTCATCAAATGTTATTTCTATTTACTCATATTTATGTGAAGAATGTTATCAAATCAGTTTGATTGTTTACTTTTGTTTTTTAAGTAAGGAGTCATAAGTGAATGAGAACAGCATATTGAGAAGGTTGTCTTTGTGCCAGAGTCAGCTCAGTGCATAGAGTCTTATTCTGATAGTAATTTTAATGTCACCAGGGAACAATTCACGCTACTGGGAATCACATCTCATTCTCAGGCATTGCTGAGCTGCCGTATTTCACAATTTTCAGACTGCAACAATTTTTCTTTTTAATTAATCATCTGAATGAATGCCCAGTTTTCTTCACCTTCAGTGCTGAAATGAATCAATTTCAACCAGAAGCTTAATGAGAAAGAGAACAAGTAAAATTTGGCCTGAGAAAAAGGTGTCATACAAAGGGTCAAAGTACTCAATCAGTACTGTCCTCATTAGGATCATTTGAATAAGTAATGACTAAATGGGTTTTAGTATAAGAGAATTGTGATTATCCTATCCAGTAGCCTGCAGTGCTTAGTGAATTCTGATTATTAACATCAGGAACAGTTCACTCCCTCATTTTCAGAGGAAAGTAATGTTATTGTTCTTAGGCTCCATCCTTATATGTTGCAGTCAATTATAATAGTTATGATATTTGGGGTACAATTTATATCCTCCTTATATTTGACAACTAAGTAAAATTCTTCATGCAGATAAATCACGTTCATTAATCATCTTATTTATTAAAAGACAAGTCAAGTTTTCTTTCACAGCCCCATACAAAAATAAATTTAAGAAAGGTGAAAATTATTGGGATATATTGATGATCAATATATTATTAACTTAATATTTTATTTCTATTCAATTTGAAATAAAATGACATGAACCTTCTCAGAACTGTTGAAAATAACAGGCATTTCTACTTCCAAGTTTGAAAATTTTGTGATAATTGAGATTAGAATTTTACATATGATTATGTGATTCATTAATGTCAATGATAAACGTGCAACTCAAAATTGAGTTTGATTCCTTCTCTAGTTCATTACATTGCAACATTTATTAAATACTGACAGATGCTAGTTTATTAATAAAAAAAAACTATGTCTAACAGAACTTGCAAGAATTACCATTTCCAAACAAGTACTAAGACCAAAATCTTAAAGAGCCATATTTTGTCAACAACTCTCTTTGTTAGGGTTTCTGTTGCTGTGAAGAAACATGATCATGGCAACTCTTACAAAGGAAATAGGTAATTGTGGCTGACTTGCAGTTTCAGAGGTTTAGTCTGCTGTCATCATGGCAAGATGTGTTGGTGTGAAGAGAAACACGATGCTAGAGAACCCTACATCTTGATCTACAAGTGGCTGAAGGAACATTGTGTTCTACTGGCCAAACTTGAGCTGCCTCTACTTTGATATATTTATTCAATAAGGCCAATAGCACATTTCCTAATTTTGCTACTTCCTAGGTCAAGCATTAGAACACAAGAGTCTATGGGGTTCATCTCAATTCAAGCCACCTTGTGACTCAGGGAAACTTGTGGAAGGATAGGAAGAAATATAGGAGCCAGAAGGTTTGAGGATACCTGGAAAATCATACCCCATAAAAACAATTAAGTAGGGCTCATAAGGCAAACAGGGACAAGAGAGGCAATCATGGAGCCTTTATGGGTATTCCCTAGGTCTTCTGCATATATGTTATGGCTATTAGCTTGATATTATTCTGGGATCCCTAATAGTGGAATTAAGGGTGTTTCTGATTCGTTTGTCTGCTCTTAGAACCCTTTTGTCAGATTGGGATACCTCATCCAGCCTTGATATGAGGGTTTGTTCCTTGTCTTATCTGATCTTGCCATACTATGCATAGTGAATATTCCTGGGAGGGCTGATCATTTCTGAAATGAAACATATCAGGGAGAGAAGGGAGGTGAGATAGGAGGAATTATGAAAATTGGGGGTTCAGGATGTATTGAATAAAAGAGTAAAACTAATTTTCCTTAAGAAATTTGTTCATTTCTTCTACTTTTTTGTTTTTTCTTCCATTTCTTTAAGGGATTTTCTCACATCTTCTTTGAGGGCCTCTATCATTCTTATTATGGTAATTTTAAGTCGTTCCCTTCTTCTTCATCTTCTTTGTTGTTATGTTCTGGTCTAGTTGGTGTAGATTCCCTAGATTCTGGTGGTATCATGCTTGTCTTTCTGTTGTTTGGTGTTTTCTTGTATTGCTGTATTCCCATAGCTTCTTCCAGTAGGTGTTGGTGGAGTCTCTCCCTCGCTCTATGGTACTTCCCCTGTGGGCTTTATGTGGGTCAGAGCTCGATATCTGTAGCTCAGGATAGTCCAAGCTCTCTAGGAGGTCTCTCCACAGGCAGGGGCCTAGGGATGGGGTCAGCAATCAGGCTCCAGTAGAAGACTGGTGATGGGGGTCACAGATCCCAAAGGCCGGTACTCTGGATATTCCTTGTGCCTATAGGCAGATCTAGCCTAGGCCTGGTACTCTCCAGCTGAGGCTTCTTTAGCAGAGACCCTGCTATATCGGTCAAGGATTCTGCTGGCATTAATTCCTACTGGAAGTAGTAACAGGTCAATTTCAAATCAAAAGAAAAATGGAAGGGAATAGCATGTGTAACATGAAAAGAGGTATTTCCAAACTTCAAATCCCATACCTTTCTCCCCAGGATCATGTCATCAGTTGGGAACATCTGTAGTCTCTTCTATCTATGCACCCATTAACTCAGAATTCTTCAGTGTCTTCTCTAGTGGTAGTCACCAACCTCTACTGACACAACTCCAGAGTCAGATTAAATGTCTGAGAAGACATTTGTACTTTATGTGAAAAAAAGGTTGCATTTAAAACTAGAAAAATGAGACTCCAGAAAGGCTCTGCTCTGTGGTTGACCACTAAACTGCTCACAGCTTTGATCATTTGAACAGTAGTTAGTCTTCATTGAGGGGTTGTAATTATTCATTTTTATGATGATTATATGACAAAATCTTAACATATCCATTGATCTAAATAAAATGTAACTAAAATTGATAAAAAAGTAAAATTAAAAGCAAATCTTTACAGAAATAAATAGAATACTGATAGTATGATGAATTTAGTAAAAGCTATAAATGACAGAAAATTATGTCAGTAGCATTAAAGTTTTAAAAATTATAGGGAAACTGAACACACAGGGAAGGAAAGTGATAACAATTAGATTGTATGATTTAAATATATTTTGAATTTTTATATAAGATTCCTACATTTGAATATGATCTTGGCCACATTTTTCCTTTTTGACTATATGAAAAGTATAAAAGGTTTTGAATTCCTATTTAGAAATGGGTAAAACACTAGTCTCTTTCTCAAAAGTGAGGTGCACATCAAGTCTTCATGGGATTTCCACTTGATGGTGTTATCTCCTGATAATGTAAGGTCTCATATGTTTGAAGAACTAAATCTAGGAAATTTAATTAATCACTTCATGCATGTCTTTGTGACTATCTGAATTTCTCCAGAACAAACTTCGTATTTTTTGCTTTCCAGTACACAATGCATTTTTCATAACAACATGTTTAATAAAACACAGAATCACTGAGAAAGTCTTTGCAGAATCTTTTAATGGAACTTCGGTGCTGATAATTTTGGGACAACTATAGAAACCCAGAAATTACTCAGCCAGGAAAATAATTTATAACCAATTCTAGTGATACCAACAAGGTCTTAGAAATTGCTCACAAAAGCCTGTGCACAAAATGGTTGGTTTTTCCCAATCCACACATCTGGCTCTCATGAAGCCATTTTAAATAGAGAAATATAATTTTCAGAAATGTAGGTTTACAAAGCACAGTGGTCATGAACTCTTCTCCATAATTCAAAACTGGGAAGCCAGACGCAGAGTTCCTCTGGGCAGTTGGCCCATTTAATCATGACACAAATATAGTACTGGTTTAATGTACTGAGTGCCAAACCAAACTCTAAATGTTCTATTTCCACCCAGCAGATTCTATTGTGGATGATTTTGGATGAAGTGCAGGTTGGCTTGATGCCATACTCCTCAGTCAACCCCACATTAGAAGCAAAGTAAAAGAATATGAGAGAAAATGTGTTCTGATATTTTTAAATGTTTCTTTCTACTCCATAATTGCATATTATATTAATTGAATCCAACTGAAAGATGGAAAACATTTTTAAAAAAAGCATGCTCTCTCTTTTGAACAGAAATGGTTGACACAATTTCATATTTGAAATAAAATTTTATGACAAATTGAGTTAGTAACACATGAGAAATATGAAAGTTGGTAGTATTAGATCCCTAAATTTAAGCAGGATGCAATGTGACTTAAGTAAATAACTTTTAAACTGTTTCGGAACCTTTTATAACAAGGTCACAAATAGCATATATCAAGATTAACTAATGGCATCTTTTTGCAGTCTTTAAACAAACTAAAGGAGGAGCCTAAACTGAAATAGATGCATTTATTCAGTAGAGTCTTCAAATACATTTCTAAAGCATCACAAAAACCTACATAGTAGTGAATACTAGTATATTAACTCATATTACACCACTAAATAGAGTAGTCATTCTCATGTATAAAGGATTTTATTCATATAATTGGTTGACTATTGAGTCCAGATTTTGTTACCACAATATATCTGAATGCTAAGTGAAATCAAAACACAAGCAGAAGTTTATTTTGCTGCTCATTAAAAAATCCAGCTCAATATCATCTAAAAATAACAAGTAGAAAATATTCTGTTCAGTATTACATGTATGATAATAACAGAAGCAAACATCTATTTTTCAAAATTTACAATTATTTTTCTTAAAATCTCTACTGAGCTTCATAATTCATTTCTAAGAGAAGAGAAAAATGAACAGCAAAAAATTGAATGTATCATCACAGAAAAACTTGCAGCACTGGAAAAGTAATTGTTGTTCTTCAAAGGTGTACATAATAGATTCTATACTGTCCTTGAATGGCTTTAGTAGATTTAAGTTGGGGGCTTAGGACATCTGCTCAGTGATAATTTTCTATATATTCCTGGGTGCTATCCCCATGAAATCTTTTTGCAAAACAATATCTGTGCAATATCAACACCCACTGATGTACTAGGACAGATGGGTGAAATTTCATAAGGCCCCAAACTTACAAGAGCTATAGGCCATTCATGACTGATAAGAAGCAGAGACAGCTGATTTTCACCCATGTCCTTTCCCAATATATTATTTGATCCCAAGCCCAAGTGTCAGCCCTATACATACATACAAAATTTAGTGATTCCATTTAGCAGTGTGTGTGTGTGTGTGTGTGTGTGTTTGAAAACATAACAGTATTAAAGGGGAAGGTGATATTGACAGGGCATTTGTAAAGTGTTGTAGTTGGGAGAGGGTGAAGGAGGAATTATGGAAATGTAATACTTATGTATGGAATCCTATCACAAACTCATTAAAATTATAGGTAAAAGAATGAAAAATTACCATGAAAAAGTAACAATACAACTGTGTCATATTAAATTATTTTCAATAATCTAACTGTTCTCGATTTATAGATTGTACTGTCACACATACATTCCCGAAAGATCTACATATGTCCACAGTTAACTAGAATCATCTCAACACAAAGTCTTCAGTAAAAGTGTTAAATGTATTTAGTACCAGCTGGTCTGGCAATTTAGTTCCTTTTGCAGCTTTGACTATTTACTCTGGTCACACTATTAAAATCAGCTTACTGTCACTGTCTGCATCTGGAGAAAGCACCCTGAATGTAGCCATCCACGTGAAATCACACATCCTTTCTAATTTAACATATATTGTTTGTGGATTACTGTCCTGACTGCTAACTGAAGTAGAAAGATCTGCCTACTACTAAGTGGCACTAGTTTCTTGTGTCTACAGAGGGGATTTGGCACAAGTTGGCAAATATGCATCCATTCTACCTCTGCTTTGTTCTGTGGCTAACTATAGCTGCTTCTGCTTCATTTCTGACTTGTTTTCCTTGCAATGATCATGATTGGCAATGACACAAATTGTAAGAAATTTTAAAATGAATAATCAATAGATGTAGTAATCTATAATTACAGTATTCAGAATATTATACAAAAAACTTCATCAAATATTGAGACCAAGTGACTATAAAATGCACAAAAAGTAGCTTTGATGCCTTTTGTTTATTATATTATCAATCATATTGTGATGTTGTAAGAAACATTTCAGACTTTTTTGTCTGTGGGGTACAAAGTATTCACAGATCAATACAGGCTATTTCAGTCCTTACTTAGCATACAAAATATAAATGGAATTCCATACTCCTGCACCCCATGCATGACAGACAACAGAACTTGGGAGAATTGATATGCATTTGACCCAAAGCCTCTTCTCTGCTAACATTTTTATTATCAGAAGCTGCTACATAAGCTGCAAATGAAGAAAAGTAATCAATAGTCCTACATACCTTTGTCATGTGCATTTCACAACAATAAACAACACAGTAGGCTATGGCAGTGGAGACAATCATGGTACTTACACATTGGTATAAACAAAGAGAAATTTAATTGAATTTAAGGCTCATTTAACAGGAAAGAAATTATGCTTGGTACTGTAAGCCTAATCAACTTCCCGAGTAGTGAGGTCATGAATCGCAGAGGCAAAACTCTTATTGCCTACTTTCCTAAGCCAGTATAATTCATAATTATATCATCAGTATGTATTCTAATATGTAAAGAATATTATAGTTCTCAAACTCATTAATGACTTTTTTTTTGCATTAGAAGGAAGCCATTATAAAAAAAGTTACAACTGGTCTAAATGCAGATAATCAATGATCATAGGGTGCCCAGACACACTTGTTATATCTATAAAACAATTCCAACACCTAAGACCCAAAGAACATCTTAAGAGATGTCTGAATGATTGTAAGATCCAGAGGAGACAGCAATGGTGGCATACTCCTTTAAGCCCAGCATTTTAGAAGCAAAGGCAGATAAATCTTTGTGAGTTCTAGGCCACTCTTGACTAAAAGGTGAGTTCTAAGAGAGCCAGAGAATTATACAGAGAAACCTTATCTTGAAGAAGAAGAAACAAGCAAATAAAAACAAAACAATCAAAAGCCAGATGAAGAGATACCTGCTAAATAAGACAGGAAAGGCACATCCATGAAATATTATTAATATGGCTACTAAGGAAGAACTGAGCCCTGAAAACACCAGTTGACATGCTAGTACAGATTCAGAAAACCTGTATTAGCAGGTTTTCTGCTAGTGCATGCTAGTGATGCAGTCCGTCACTAGAAGAAGTGTTATAGGTCATTACATATATGGAGAGGAAGAATTTGTTTTCCCAGGGAAGATCTTTCTAAAGGATTATACCATACCAAATAGTCAGTCCTAAAAATGTATCCAAATAAGAAACTGTAAATTGAATCCGAAAATTATTTTTATGTATTTATTTATATGTTTAACATTGTATGTAACAATAATAATGGAAATTTATATATAAAGTAAAACTTATAGATTCATGATATTTATTCCTTGTTGTAGAATATGATATGTATAACTATATATTAATTTTACTTGGTAAAAAAATTCATGAATGTTTATGGACTTCTGGCTTTTCTTTAAGTATCTATTGTTTCACATACTCTTGCCTAAGATCAGGTTTATTTCAGCAAATTTTCCAATGTCTGAAAGACAAGGTTTTAAATAAACACTTAAAATTACTTTACACTATGGAGCCAATTTGGTATGATGTCAAGATCAGTGTTTCCCTGCTGGTCTGGTCCATGCCAGCCCAAAATAAAAAACAGAGAGGCTGTATTAGATAAAATGCTGTTGGCCAGTTACTAGCATTTCTTATTGGCTAGCTCTGTCATGTCATAAATATTAACCCATTTCTATTAATCTAAGTAGTTCTATGGGATCTTATCTTACAGAGAGAGGGCCCCAGCACCCTTCTCTCTATTTACAGAATCCTCCTTGTCTCCTAGGCCTGCCTATCTTGCTTTCCTATTGGCCAACAATGATTTATTCATTATCCAATACGAGAATCATATTTACAGAATGACATCTCCCATCGAATCATCTTTTCTGTCTAAAACAAAAAAGGGTTTTAACCTTAGCATAGCAAAATATATCACAAAACAGTTATCAAATAAGAGTCACAGTTAACAATATTCATTAACATTTAGGAAGATTTAAAGAAAATATTTTATCATCTATCCTATTTTTGTGAGTCTAAAGTCTTATATGTAACTTATCTTTAATCTTATCTAAGGAAAACTAGGACCATAACTAGCTGTCTTTAACTCCATCAAAGACCACAGAAAGATAATATATAAACTGTAGTAATGACAGAGACAAATCACAACCTGGTCAGTCACCTAAAGTTCTTCTGTAAAGTTCCATCTTCAGCCTATAGGCCATAGTGTGTCTGGCAGACTCCTCAGAAAAGCAGAAAACTTTAAACTTTCCACCTGTATTGTCAGTTAGTAACTTTTCTCTGTGTCCTGTATACTGTCTGGCAGACTCTTCTTCCATGAAGCAGGAAGAAACAATGTTTATCTTGTATCAGCAGTCACTTTCCAATGAGTCCTGCATGTCCAGTTTATACAGCATAAAGTCAAAGACCCAAACAAGATCAGTATCTTGCTCAAGTGGCTAGTTTTGCCATATTGGAGGCAAATTCCATAACGAGTTTCTTTGATGTCCACCTTCCTTTCTAAGGAAGAAGTTATGTCTCACTGTCAAGAAAACCCCTAAACCGTTTTATTGATATATTCGGTAGGTCTTTGAAAGGTTTGAATAATGCCTTTCCATCTTAAATACATCTCTGTATATCTAGAAATCCTATCTAACTTAACTATAAGTTTTGACTATTATAGGTAAAACCTAAATTAAGTTTTGACTATTATAGGTAACTATATAAAATCTTTACTAAATTATACATTACATTTCTAAATGAGCTATATAAACAATACCTAAATAAGAGAAGAAATAATACATATCAAAAATGACCTTAAATTGTATCAATAAATGAAAATCCATTCTAAAACAAAGTATTTATATCTATATAATAGGCTCCTTTATACCTTTAAAGATATTGGTTTTGATCATTAACCATATATATCCAACATCATATAAATGAAAACAAACATTTGTAGACAATATTTGGGAATTTGGGCGTCATTCTTTCTCACCTGCTGCCTGCTGTCATGGGGATTCTAAGAAGACACAAAAATCAAGGCTGTAGTCTGCAAGGCTGCCTTGTCCCAGCTGTTTTGAATGTTGGCTCACCTGGGATGCTGTTTCAGGGGGTCTTTCTTGATCAAACCATGTTAGTCTGGAAGGAATCCATAACTTTTTATTTTAAGTGGGAACATAAATAGAAATCCTTTCCCCTATTAACCTGTCTTTAGACTTAAATTTGTAAGTCAAAGCACTTTTAAAATATATAAATTGAATTAATCCAGCAGCTTTTCTTTTAACAGTTGTTATTTCCTCACCAGTCAAACAATACAAAGAAAATAGAATACAATACAGTATCCAGATTCTCTCTGTGCTATCCATTTTTACATGGCTTTTTTATTACTCTGTTTTTTTCTACATCTCTTTTTTTTTTTTTTTTTTTTTTTTTTTTGAGACAGGGTTTCTCTGTTTAAACTTTATCTGTCCTGGAATTAACTCTGTATACCAGGTTTACTTTGAAATCACAGAGATCTGCTTGCCTCTGTCTCCCAAGTGCTGGAATTAAAGGCGCGTGCCACTACACTCAGCTATTCTGTCTTTTTATTATTCTTTTTTAAACCATTTTATCTTGTTTCTTTTATTCTCTTCCAAGCCTACGTATAATTTAAAACACATTGTAAACCTTTGGAGATTTTTCTTAATCTGAATCTGTCTTTACTTTAAATTTTTATCTTTTTGTGGCCATGAGTCTTTTATCTACTAAACAACATCATTGATAAAATGAAAACCATAGCTGTATTAGCTGTAGTCTATCAAAGATGGTGTCAGGTACCTTTACTGCCAGAACTGAGAGCTGTGCTCACTGCCTTGGTCCTCCCTGCCATCCAGCAGCTTGCTGCTGGCTTGGAGATGTGGTCACTCTCATTGCCAGCTTTCCTAAACACCATTACATTGTTAGCAGAGCTAATTAAAAGCCTTCTGTTTTTTTTTTGCCACTTAGGCTGAGTCAGGAATCCTCCTTTAAAGGAGGCACATGAATCTCTGCTAGCCTCTATCAAAACAATCCAGCTGACAAAAATGCTGCTACCAAGAAGCCTTGCTTTTCTCTCTTCTTTTGTTTCTAAGCTTATGTTAAGTTTTAAGTGAAAGTTTTTATTAGGCACTTTGCCAGTGCCATTTTGAGTAAGGTTTGTTCTTGTTTCCTGGTCCCACAGCCATGCCAGCCCGAAATAACACACAAAGACACTGTATTAGATATAAAGCTGTTAGTCTGTTACTATCATTTCTTATCAGCTAGCTCTGTCTTAAATATTAACCCATTTCTATTAATCAAAATATTTCCATGTGGTCTTATCTTACCAGAGAGAGGGGCTGACATTCTGCACTCTCTGTCCTCCATCTTAAATCTCCTCCTACCTGTCCCTGAAACCTTCTTGTCTCCTAGTCCTGCCTATCTTTCTTTTCTATTGGCCAACAGATCTTTTTTTATTAACCAAGTATGGGAAACATATTTACAGAATGCCATCTCCCATCAGTATGATATTGCTAACTTAGGCTGGACTATGAGTGATTAGTTTTATTCTTTTTGTTATATTATAGTTATTATCATATTGGCTCCATATTTAATGTTGCTTAATACTCTGATATTGTGCCTTGACATTATAACTTAATATTGGGCCTCATTCTGGAACAAATATAGAGTGTAGCTCTGTAGATATGATGGTGCATTTAGACAGTTACACGTTTTATGACTTTGTGTTTTTTAACTTAACATATAAAGGAACATATTTTTGTATTACTATTTCATCTAGTAATGAGTAACATCTTGTGAAAATAATGATTATTGGGGAATTTGGAAAGACACAGAATCTTTTCCTGCTGAAGGACTTTTATGCAGTTAAATATTCATTGCTATACTTAACATCTGTTTTTGAGTATGATCATAATGTATTTACAATTATTTTATTTAACCATTTCCCAGATAAGTCTTTACTTAGGAAGATTTTTTTAATCAGGTTGAAACATTAAAGCCCAGTGGTTCAATTTGATATAAAATCATTCAGTGTTTATAACAATGCTAACATTAAAAACTCACTTGGCAGTTAGTAGCATTTTGCCTTTGTCAATTGTGGCAGCACGTTTTATTTTTATGCTTGTGTGTATGAAATCAAAGGAAGGCCATTCAAAAGATAAATTATAAAGAGAATAAAACACTGACAGAATAGTTAAAGGTACAGTATTTCCCTGGTTATTTTTATATTTCAATTTCAGATTCATGTTCTAGGTAACCCACCCTTCTGAAATGTAATGTCATCCAATGAACTGAACTAGCAATGACATTCATGAGAACAATGAATATAGATCCTAAAATTATTAATTCTTGAAGCTTTTTTATGAGAATAAAAAGTAATTTTTTCAAAAAAAATTAGTATATGCTGTGATATCAAATACATTTAAAATTCACACTGTACAATGCCTTTAAAATGGACTTTATGCATAATTATATAATACAAAAGTAATTAGGATTAATACATGACCATAGTATGAGCGTTTGACGGAAATAACATTTTAATACTGTAGCATAGAAAATAAAAGACCCAGAGACTGATATTGGGTTTCCATTTTCAAGCTGAAGATGAGAAAAGCAAAGCAGTCAAGCAATTAGCTCTGGCCTCTACCTCAGGCTGAAAGGGCTGACCCTGCCTCCAGGAGTTCTCATCAAGCCTCAGACTGCTGCCTCCCCTCAGTGAGGCTGGAGAATAAATCCTCATTTGTGACCTTCACTTTTTATTCCTGCTTAGTGCTAGTAGTAAAGGAATGTGATCCCAAGTCCCAATATCACCTTTGTGTTTCTCTTAAGACTGGGTCAGGAAGCAGTTTCTTGTAGCAATTTATTCAAGGGTACCTCCTACTTTCTCTTCTAAGAGGTTCAATGTGGATGGATTGATGTTGAGGTCTTTGATCCATTTGGACTTGAGTTTTGTGCATGGCAACAAACCTGGGTCTATCTGCAGTCTTCTACATGCCCTCATCCAATTGTGCCAGCACCAATTGTTGAAGATGCTGTCCTTGCCCCCATTGTATAATTTTAGCTGTTTTGTCGAAAATCAGGTGTTCATAGGTGTGTGTGTTAATGTCAAGATTTTCAAATCAATTCCATTGGTCTACCTGTCTATTTTTGTGTCAAAACCAGGCTGTTTTTAGAATTATGGCTCTATAGTAGAGCTTAAAGTCAGGAATGGTGATGCCTCCTGAAGTTCTTTTATTTTATATGGTTGTTTTGGCTATCCTGGGTCTTTTGTTTTTCCATATAAAGTTGATTATTATCCTTTCAAGGTCAGTGAAGAATTGTGGTTGGATTTTAATGGGGATTGCATTGAATCTGTTGATTGATTATGGCAAGATTGCCATTTTTATTATGTTTGTACTACGTATCCAAGAGCATGGGAGATCTTTCCCTTTTCTGGTATATTCTTTAATTTCTTTCTTTAGAGCCACAAGTTCTTATTATATAAATCTTTTACTTGTTTGGTAAGCGTTCCACCAAGATATTTTATGTTGCTTGTGTCTATTATAAAGGGTGATGTTTCTCTGATTTCTTTCTTTGTCTCTTTGTCATCTGAAAAAAGTAAGACTACTGATTTTTTTTGAGTTTTTCTTGTATCTTGCTAGTTTGCTGAAGGTGTTTAGCAGCTGTAGGAGTTCCCTGGTAGAGTTTATTGGGTCATATCATCTGCGAATAGAGACAGTTTGACTTATTTCTTTCCAATTTGGATCCCCTTGATCTCCTTTTGTTGTCTTATAGCATTAGCTAGAAGTTCTACTACAAAATGCCAGGGGCACAGTCACTGAGAGAAACAATTAATAAATGGGATCTCTTCAAACTTAGAAGCTTCTGTAAGGCAAAGGACACAGTAGACAAGACCAAATGGCAGCCCTCAGACTGGGAAAAGATTTTCACTAATCCTATACCCGACAAAGGGCTGATCTCTAAAATATACTCAAGAACTAGCCAACAAAACACCAAACAACCCTATTAAAAAATGGGGTACAGAACTGAAGAAAGAATTCTCAATAGAGGAAATCAAAAAGGCTGAAATACACTTAAGAAAGTGCTCCGCATCCTTAGCTATCAGGGAAATGCAAATCAAAACAACTTTGAGATACCATATTACTTCTGCCAGAATGGCTAAAATTAGAAACACCAATGATGACTCATGTTGGAGAGGATGTGGAAAAATGGGAACACTCCTCCACTGCTTATGGGAGTGCAAACTCATACAGCCATTTTGGAGATCAGTATGGCTGTTCTCAGGAAAATGGGAATTAGTTTACCACAGGACCCAGCAATCCCCCTCTTAGGCATATACCCAAATGATCCACATCCATGCAACTATGTTCATAGAAGCACTATTTGTAATAGCAAGAACCTGGAAGCAACCTAGATGCCCCTCAATTGAAGAATGGTTAATGAAGATGTGGCACATCTATACAATGGAATACTACTCTGCAGAAAAAAATAATGGTATCTTGAAATTCGCAGGCAAGTGGATGGCACTTGAAGAAACCATCCTGAATGAGGTAACCAAGTCACAAAAAGAGGAACACAGTATGTACTCACTTATATATGGATTTTAGACATAGAGCAAAGGATCACCAACCTATAATTCACACCACCAGAGGAACTAGGATACAATGTGTATTCTAAGAGATTCATATAAAGTCCCTCACAGAACTGGCAAAGGATAAGTCCCCCAGAGCAAAGAGGAAGTTGGGGGGGCAGCAAATGGAGAGAGAAGTAAGAGAAAACAAGGAGGAGGAAAGGAAAACATGTGCGACCAGGAAGATTGAGCCTGGTTAGGAATAGAAGACAGGAAAGAGAGAGCATAAAAGAGGGAGCCAATATTGGTTTGAAGATAAAATTGAACATGAAGAAAGGTCTAGAGAACTACAAGATTGCTGCCAACTAACAATTTGAGCTTGTGTAATGCCCTTACCGGAGAGTAAGATCAACACTAACTTATCCATGGAGCCCTCAACTAATGTCTGTTGGAAATAGGAGCAAACACCCATACATAAATACTCAGTCGAAGTAGAACCCAGATGCAGATGGAGAGGACAAGACCAAGTGGCAGAAACTCATAGAGACAGCTTACCTGAACAAGGAGGAGCTAACTGGCCAACAGACTGATAGCTGGGAAGCCAGCATGGGACTTACTCAGGCCCCCCTGAATATGGGTCTCAGCCAGAAGCAGTCTAAGGAACAATGGAGCCATGATGTATCCCTGGTCCACAAAAGGACCTTGCAAACACATCCCATGGAGGGATAACTGCCTTAATCTAGAGACAGGAGGGAAGCCCTAGTCCCTACTTCACATGACCTGTCAGATCTACATGACCCCATCTGAGGGCATTCCCCTACATATGGAAATGGGGTGGGGGGATGGGAGGGGAGGGTGGTTAGAGTACATGTGAGAGGGCAGAGAGGGTAAAAGGGAGTGAAGGAGGGAAGGAGTAGGGGAGAAGGGAGGGAGGGAGAGATGGAGCTAGGGAGGGAGGGAGAGGGAATTGGGATCCACATGTAAAATAATAAATTAAATGAAAAAAAAATGCTTTGACTCCAAAATTTAAGTTCAAGGACAAGTTACTGGGGAAAAGGATTTCTATTTTTGTTCCCACAGAAAATGAAAAGATGTGGATTCCTTCCAGACTAATGTGGTTTTATCAAGCCAGACTGCCTGAAACAGAGTACCAGGTGATTCTACATTCAAAACATCTGGATAAAGCAGCCTTATAGACTACAGCCAGGATTTCTGCATCTTCTTAGAATCCCCCATGACAGTGCCCCCTTACCAGCAGGAAGTAGTTTGGAAAGAACGATGCCCAAATTCCCAAGTATTGTCTATAAATGTTTGTTTTCATTTAAATGGACTTGGTTATATAATATATATAAGACTAGGTCAATTTCTGGTAGCTCAGTGTGACCTTAACTTAACAGAGATCTATCTAACACTATATCCCAAGTGGTGGGATTAAAGGTGTGTAGCACCACCACATTGCTTCTATAGCTAACTAGTGTGGCTGGTTTTGCTTTATGCACCCTCAGGCACTTTAATAATACATATATAATATGTCAGCTCTTAATACTCTGTATTCTCACTGGAAACTAATTATGAATCTTTTCATATGTAGCCATGAATAATTCCAGATTTCATCCATGAGATGTCTTTTTTTGGATGAGACAACAACATAAAGAGCCTTTACATCCTAGATTCTTAAGAATTACATCTTCCAACTCTCACAGAAAGAGTGCCATTGATTCTGGTGTGAATATACAGGTTGATATAATTGTGTATATTACTGAATTTTCCCCAAGATAATCAGACTGGATATTTGTTTTTATTTATTTTTCTATTCCAATTTTTTATCTTTTTTCATATATTCATTATCAAATGGAAAATAGAACACATCAACAACAATGTGACAATTAACCAAAAACAGACCCTTTAGATTTTTCATACATAGCTAATCTTTTTTTTTTTTAATTTAAAACAAAATATGTGAATCTCTGTGACATTGGACTGATTGGGCTATCTTCTGTTTACCCAATGTCTCATACATAAATCATAAGGAGAAAACAGAAATACATCTATGAATTCATTATAATACTTTTTTCAACACTACTGTTTGAATTTTTCAGGAAAAGGAGATTCACCCTAATTTTATATGTTCACAGAATAGTCTTTCATGTCCCACATTCATATGTAATCCATTTGAAACAGTATTATCAGAACTGTCCATGTTCCAAGACTGAGCTAAATTTTGAGAGAAAACCTGGATGTAGTAAAACTAAGAACGTCCCCATTGTTTAAAGATGGGCAAAGTAATCCAGTATGAGGAATAGGTTTCCAAGAGCCACAAAGTGTTATCCACAGCCCTTCTACCCACTGATAGAAGTCTCACAAGCAGACCAAGCAACACAGCTGTCACATATATGTGGAGACTCTAGGTCAGTCCCATATATTCACAGGTGTATATTAGATGTAAAGTAAAGGGAAACCATATTAAAATTCATATTCTCGGAGTGCTTAGGCACAAGGAGAACCCGAAGTGGGACTCATGGATCTCCCTAGGAAGGGGAACTAGAAGAGATCTTCTGAGTGCCCTGGTGGTGGGTTGGGATGGAAATGTGAGCGATCAGGTTGGGTGTGGATGGAGGGAAAGAGACTGGAGATCGAAAAGGGGAGCATTCTGGGTTGAGGTAAAAACTTGGTGAAAGGATAACTCTCATGAATATACAAGGATGACCCCAATTAAGATTTCTAGTAATAGAGTGATACTTGAGCTGGCTATCTCCTGTGATCAGATTAGTGACCCTAATTGTCATCAGAAAGCTTTCATTAACTAACTGATGAAAACAAACACAGAGACTCAGAGTCAAACATTAGGCAATACCTGGGACTTCTCACTGAAGAGAGGGGGGAAGGACTGTTGGATCTAGCGAGGTCAAGAAAATCAAAAGAAACCCCAAAGAAACAACTAGCTTGTGCTCATAGGAATTCACAGCTGTCTGAACAAACAACCAGTAAGCTATTTTCAATGTTAATAAAGACATTTAATAACTTAGTTTGAAGAGAAGATCACAGAAAGTGCTGGAGGTTTCACTATAAGTCTTCTTAGTAGTGCAACAAACAGAAAGATTGTGGAAGGGACAGGTAGGCCTGGGGAAGTTTTTATTCTTGACATTACTTGGGATTTCCCCATCCGCTTTGGCAAGGTGTGCTTTAAGAGAATTATTACTTAAGACATTTGTTCTCATCTTAGGTAATTAGATATTTTTATCACAAATACTTCCCCAGTAAAAGTATCAAACAACACATTTCATGTAGAAAGAGCTTGGTTTCCATAGTACCATTATTTTATAATACAAATTCAATGCTTCAATAATTTTAATATGAACCTTCTTCCTATACTTTTGTAAGTTCCAATCAGTCTTTAATTCAAAGGGGGTGGTCAGATAAATTTATATTTTATGTAGTAATAAATGTATAAATATCCACATAAAATCATTTGTAATATACAAAAATACTTTTCAGATATGAACTGCCTTATTTATTAGTATTGTTGAACACTGCTAAGAGTTCTTCATGTCAATGTACAGAATGTAGATTTATGACTATTCATGCAGATTGGATGAACATATGCTAAGATCATCATGTTCTATCACATGCCACATTATGTCATCTCTCTGAGTTAGCATAAAAGAGATGAACTTGATATTTCACTTAAGTTCTTCATAAGTTTTTTTTTCAATTTTCTACTTAATTAATATATAATGGCCAAAAAAAAAAAAGACAGAGCGTACAGATTTTTCCCTACAGTGAGCTATTCCTTCAAACAAGGTATATACCACAAGCAAAGAGAGGATACATTTAATTGACTTACTTGCGTATACACACAATTCTTTAAAAATATCCTATGTAATGACCCTAGACATACATTTGACTAAAAGTAAAATTTAAAACAATGATACACAATTAGAATCTACCAACTCCAGAATATATCATTTCCTATTGCTAATTCAGATTCAAGTATAATATAATGAGTTTAATTCATAAGTGATTAAAATCCAGCATGTTAAATACATAAAAGAATATGACACAAATGGCACTATGAAGCTCACAAGAATCAAGATGTTCCTATATAGTCATCCCTAGTTTAAAAAACTGAATTAAATTAGGCAGTGTACAAGGTTGAATAAAATCATGCCTAAATTCATGTTCAACTGAAATTCAGAGTTTGAGATTAACTATATGCTAGGTCTTGGAAAATTTAATTGTTAAGATGAAGACTAGATAATAGTCAATGACTGCAGTTCTGTGAGGAGTTCCATAAGGAAACAGAGACATACATTACCAAGAAAAACAGCAGCAAGGCAGGCAGAGATTTCAGTTACACAACTGCTTTTAGGTTATTAAATGATACTGGTCACCTAGAAGCAAAGACAGGATCATTGTGAGCATTTCAGTGAAATTTTCTGAAGGAACAGACTCCTACCAAATACTCAAGTTTTATAGATTTGACTCCAGGAATACCATAGAACAAATGTTGCTTCTAAACCAATTAATAAAAATAGCTTAGAATTATTCTCTGGTGTAGCAAACCTACTTGAATCTTTAGTAAAATGTGATACTGAAAAAGTTGCAAACTGATGTTTTGAATTTAAGAGAGATAGGATACTAAAAGTTTGGTGGGTAGGCAATTAAGGTGCACTTCTACTATGGGAAAAATGATCAAAATATAATGTCTGGAAATACTTTTAATAAAATAAAAATGAAGACAGAAATTAAGATGATGAATGTCACCTATCAGTAGACTGCTTGTGTAGCTTGGTCATGGCTCTAAATTGTGTTCTATCATCACAAGAAAAATAAAAACCAATAAATATATAAATAAATATACTAAACCTCACCAAAATCATATTGAGCAAACAAAACTGAACAAAAATTAATAAAAATGGTTATGTGTACCCTGGTAAATATAACATGGAAATAATCTACAAATGTATATTTTTCTACAATATTTATGTGGTAACAAAGTTGTTTTAATGGCAAGAAAAATTAATATCATTATTAAAACACAATAAAAGATAAATTAATAGTTAAGATGGAAGAAAAAGACTTTGGTGTTTGACTAAACACAGTAAGTAAGACAATCCAAAGTAAAATCTTTTTAAAACAGACAATTGCAGACAAATGAAAATGTGATTATGAACTAAAATTAATCATGCTGTGGGAAAAATAATTAGATTATATTTCTGGTTCTGAGGTGGTGGAAACACACGTCCTTCAGAGATACAACATAACCTCAGATTCCACCTTATGTATAGTGTGACACACTCTCTTCCCTACCAAAGGAAATGAAAGAGGATAACCACTGAGGTGGGCATGTATCTTAGGAGCCATGGCAAGAACATCAGAGAGGAACGAACTTTGGGAGGATGACCCTACAATAGAGCAAGAGGATTCACTCAAAATCTTCAAGCTGAATTTTTAATATGATTATTTCCTTCCTGGCAACAAATTTCATCTCTGGCAAAACCCCCAAATCCTTAAAATTGGAGGCCAAATCCAGAACCCTTCCAAGGCATCATGAACAAATGATGCTTTAAGCATTAATACAAACCTACTCCCGAGTCTGTTTATACTGAGAAGTTCCGATTACCCATGAAATGAGATGATTTTTGAAGAACTCAAGTTCTGGACTGCATTTCAAGTTTTAAAATGTAATTCAGAGCTAAAGTGAGTCTGAGAATCAATACATGCTTGAAAACAAATTAAAATGAAAAGAAGAGGTATAGACCAAGAGAAATGCAATTATACCAAACCTTCTACATGCAATGATTATTAATAATAATGAAAGCAGCAGTAATCTTAAGACTACAAACTTTCCATCTAATGCAGAAAGGAAGTTGCAGACTGATTGTGAAATAGTTAATTACTTAGCCAGATGTGGTAGTGCATGCTTGTAATCCCAAAATTCTGGAGGCTGAGGAAAGAGAATCACCATGTATAAAGGCCGACATGCTGTATTTAGTGACTTACAAGAAACAAATCTGCTTCAAATTTTGCAGATAAGGACAATAGGGAAGTAATTTATCCACATAGTTCAAATTTATGATTATTTTCTGAAATGGAAAGATACAGGCAAAATAAACACTTATTCTGGAACAAACTATCAAATATAACAGGCCCTATAAGGATTCTATGTTAGTTGTGTGCCATAGCATTGTAATTATAAACTTTGTTTTAATTGTTTTCATAAACTGAAATGTACATGAAGAAGATAAATGAATGAGAAAGACAAATGAATGTCCCTTGGGAAGAGTTCTCAGTACAGAAGAGCACTTGCTGTACAAGCATGAAGTACTGAGTTCAGATCCTCAACAGTCACATAAAACTCAGGCATGGCTCTAAGAGGTGAGAGCTGGAGAGACATGGGCATATATGAGGAATGCTAGCCAGCCATCCAGATAAAAGTAAGCAAGCTAATGTAGAAAGCAACAGAAAACACAGCCTTCCTCAGTCCTCTATAATTGCACACACTTGGAATCATACATGTATATACATCACAAATGCTTGTAACACACACACACACACACACACACACCATGGCTGGTGAACACATAGAAACCGTTACTATTCTCTGTATAATCACAATGCTCAAAATTCCCATTAAATCTTTATGAGTTGACAATTATAAAGCCTGAATGAAACTTCTTGAGATTTTCATTTCATCAATGGGACAAACCCCTGATGAAAATATTTCTTAAAGTATTATAAATATCTCCATTCTCATGTGATAAGCAAAATTATTAAACTTTGTTATAGTAGGAATATAAAACTCAAATTGTTTAATTTACTCAAAACAATAACCTTCCTGTTACAAAAGAGAAAGACAAGATAGATTGGTTTGAGACAATAACCTACAAATATGAATTGTTAGGTTACTGACTTGCACACAACTTTAAAGCATCATTAAATGTGTAGTACAAAGGGGAAAAGATGGAACTTTGAGGTATAAGATTAAATGAGAAAGGTAAGGTGAAAGAGTACAGAACACTCAGAATGGAATGAAAGTCAAGGACATTTATTAATGGATTTATAAAGAATTTCAGAATCACTCCCCGTGTCCTTTCTGCAGTGAGCACCATGGCCCCAAGTGCTCATGTGCAAGGCAAGGTCTCCTAACTACAGTGGGCTGAAAGCATGTGAGCACCTCCTCCAGACCACCAGTGCCACTGTTAACTTCCAGAGTATTGACATGGCCAGAACTTAGACTTAGAAGGATGCTTGCCTCCAGGTCTTGGGGCTTGAACAAGGTGCTGAAGCTGCTCCTGGAATCGGGAACAAGGGCCTATTGCATCTGGTAATCTGTGATCACTATGGAAAAAGATCATAGAGCCATCTTCTTTAACCATAATGGCTGCCTGAAACAGGATAGAATCCTGGCCTAAAGCCATCACTTTAAGATCTCCTGGTCCAGTACCCAGATCCCGAAAAATCACTTCCCACACAGGTTCCAAAGATCTGTAGATGGTGAACATTTCCCTACATGTGCTGTATCTTTCCAATGTCCAGGAACTTCCCATCATTTACTAACACCTAGGGCTCGTGCTGCTCTCCCTTGTCAATGAGGTGCTCAGGAGTGTGGTGCCAAATCCAATGCCTCACAGCTGATTATCCAGCAGGCTCGGGTGTCCCTGTTGATCTGACAAGAGGACTTCAGCTTCATCCTGGATGATGTACTATCACCAAGATGAGCTTTAGCCAAGAGTACACAGCAGCTGCAGAAGTTAAACAAGTGGCCCAGCAAGAAACCCACAGGGTCCAGTTTTTGGTGGAAAAAGAAAAGCAAGAACAGCGACAGAAGTTTTGGCTGGCTGAAGTGGAAATGACGCTGCCAAAATGCTTGAAAAGGCAAGGAGCAGGAATTCTGGCCATATGAAGCTCTGAAAGGTCATCACATCACAGGACAGCATCCATCTCAACCTTGTGCTGAATCTATAGAATGAAAATTTATTTGGGGAAATGAAAGCCTCATTAAGGCTTACAAATGAGTTGTGGACACCAAGAACTCTACCAACAAAGAAGTGGATGCATATCACCACATTCAGATTTCAGGAGCCAGCTAGGAAGATGAGAGCACCTCCTCTTAACTCAAGCATCACAAGATGGATTCCTCTGTACTTGCCCCCTTGGATTAAAGAAAACTGAAGACTAATTCTTCCAGCAGGCTTTCCAACTCTCTGTACTGGGCTAGGGGATGGGGCTGACAATGGAATTTCTCAGTGATTTCCTACAGTGTTGTCCCTCCCTCAAAATGGGGAGAGATAACCACCATTGCAAAAATTCTCCGTAAAATTTTTATTACTTAAACTTTAAAGGGGAAAAAAAAAGTATTTCAGAGTATCAAGGACTCAAAAGGAAATAAAATAACAAACAGTGAAGTACTGCTTTCAAAAACCCGAAGTTCTACATTAGTACCATTTCATTTTAAAATTGTAGAGAAGATGCTTGGAAGGAAGAGTGACAAAATAGCATCATTCATTAAATTGTATAGATTATATAAACATCTAATTTAGAAAGGGAAAATTAATGCTTTTGAAAATAATTTGAAGACTAATATTTATAATGACATTCATCACAATATTTTACTCCTGGAAAATTATGGGAGAATTAAAGTTCAATCAAAAGTCAAAGGAGACAATACATATCTGAAATAAGTTGTAAAATTCTAGAATGAAGATGACAAAGTTATATTTATGCAAGATTTTTAATATGTTCAAAACTCTGGCTTGGAAATAGTAATCAGAATGGTTCTTTTCAAGTTGAGAAGTAATTTCTCTATGATGATTTACCTAATTTGAAAGAGAATGATTCTATTATTTCACTTGTTATAAATGTCAAAAAATATTTTCAGTGTATTTCAAACCGAGACTGGGCCAAAGTTTGAGTTTGTGTAAAATTATAAATGTGAACTTTACTTTTTGAAAATTCAAGCAAACATACAAATATTTAAAGCATGTACTCATAATATATTGGGGAAAGTGAAAATATATCATCATGATACTGACAGAGACTTTAAAATACAATAACTTTTAGGAATATAGTTTATATAGATTACAATTGTGTATTCATAAATACACATATGAAAATAAATTGCAAATTACAAAAACAACAAAATAGACATTGAGAGAAAGGAAACAAATATAAATGTTTGATTTGTGCATACCACAGAATTTACACAGTTTCATTAACATATAAATAGCTCACATATATAACCATCTGTTCATTAATTCTGATAAATGCAAGAGTAAAAATTAAGATTAATAGAATTTGCTGTGAGAGATTTGCTACATGTATCGGCAGCATTTCTCAGCAGGTTTATGTTGCTCTCCAAGAAACTTTTTCCATTATATTAGTGACTTACAATACCTGCATGTGTTTTTATAGACAGCAAAGCTCTGCAAAATAGCTCTTTTATTCTTATCTGTTGATGCTTATGCTTTGCCAGTTGTGAGTCTTTAATTTGGTGATCATAAAATTCCTTAAAATACATGTGAAAGATTCAAAGACAAAAATTAAGAGTGTAAATACTCATTAGACTGTCCCTTAGTCTATAGTCATCCTAATTTTTCTCATTAATATAATAATTTAAAATTATTTATTCCATTTAATTAGTCCTTTGTGAATTTGATGAGAATATTTCATACATCTTTCATGCACTGGCAGTGCAACAACGGAGAAAAGTTCAACAAAACTAATTCATTCTTTCATCAGACTCCGGTTTACTTCCATTTGCAAAATCTAGGTAAAGAAGTAATTGCATAATTCCCAGCTATCAGTCTAGTCTTTGGGGGGGGGGGTCAAATTAGTTCCTCCTTGTTCAGGTCAGCTGTCTCTACGTGTTTCTGCCACCTGGTCTTGTCCTCTCTCTCTGCATCTGACTCAGACCTCCTGAATATGGGTCTCAGCTAGAAGGACTGAGCAGTCTAAGGAACCTCAGACAGTGGAACCAGGATGTATTCCTGGTGCACAAAAGGACATTAAGGACACATCCCCCATGAAGGGATACTCCCTTAACCTAGAGACAGGAGAGAATTCCTAGTCCCTACTTCAAATGACTTCACAAATTTACATGACCCCACCTGGATGGCATAGCCCTACATATGGAATGGGGGTGGGGGGATGGGAGGGGAGGGTGGTCAGAGTCCATGTGAGGGAGGTGAGAAGGTAAGAGGGAGGGAGGGAGAGGGAACTGGGATCGACATGTGAAATAAAAAAAAAAAAAGTAATAATGAAAGAAGGAATTGCAATAAATAGCATTGAAAAGTAAATCAGTGTTATTACCGGAATCAAGAGAAATTGCTGTGAAAAAAATAATGCAAGGAAGTGCTCATTCAGAGATTAATTTTGGTCAGGATTTCTAGGTGTTTATGTGGATGCTGAGAAAAGTAGAAACTTGTATATAAAGCAAAAACTTAGAGGCTTCTTAGAATACATATCATTGGAGTTTAGGCTTATTATTCTAATGTATGTGAAATTTCTACAATTTACACACTCATACCAGAAGATATATATACACATTTACAAGAATGGAAAGACACTGAAACATTATAACTGAAAATTCAACTTAGTGTGTTCACACACTGATGATCACCCTAGTGGATTTCTTATAGATATATTTGGAGATTCTGATAGATTAGTACTTAAGCTAAACTGGGGCAACCAAAACAGAGAAATTGTACTGAACAATAATAAAATAAATATATCAAAAATGATTTAAATATTAAAGGTAATTATTTGGATGAGTAGGAACTCATACTTCCTAATACTTATCAAATGATATTCTTTTACTAGATAATTGATTTATTTATATATGATTTCTAAAGTTCAAAATTATGATTATGGATTCTCTCCATAATAGTGACTTTAATTCATTCATATCTTTATTATATCCCAGATCATCTTTTTATGCATATTTATATTATTTAAAATTTAGCTCAATATACAATAATATTTCAAATAATCATTGCTTGAACTAATTCAAGCTAATACTCAAAAGCAATAAAGCAGAATATAATTTTCTCAATGGGGACAATTACTTGTTTTCTTTCTTGCAAAATTTTATTGAAAAAAACTCATGAAATATATCCCTAACCTTTTTTTAACTCCACAACTCATTAGACATTACTCATTTCCTCACTTACAAAATGCCTCTCTCTCTCTCTCTCTCTCTCTCTGTCTTTCTAGTTCTTACAAGCAAGCAAGCCAACAAACACAAAACATACTTTTAAACATGAGAATACATAAGCCACACACACACACACACATAAATAAATCCATAAAAACATAAATTTGGGTGCCATAATAGATGAATGAACAGTGACACAAAATTGGCCAAATAAAGCAATATGAGAGAAGTCTACAAAATGTCACCTTCTCTCAAAAAAATTAAAAAAAAAATATCTTTGTGTTTGTTTTGCATTTACACTGCTGTTGGGCATGGATCTAACCAGAGATACCTATCGAGAGAACAAAGCTATTGATAACTTCTTTGTTAGCAATGGTGTCTGATTCCTCTTTTCTCTCCACTTTTTGAGACTATATTAATCCTCTACTTGCCAACTTATTCTTTTACCATCTTCTCTACCCTCCATTATTTCTACTCCATATCTAAGATTTTCCTCTTTTCTCTTTCTTATTTTCTCAAGTTCATTTTGTAGTGCCTAACTAGTTGCTATTGAATCTGCATTGCTATGTCTACCACAGGATCTATCATTCACCATCAATTAAACACTAATAACCTTTAGCTACTGACAAGATGTTATGTCTACCTTTGCATGACTATGCTAAAATTCATTCGGGATGTAGCTTATTCAGGACATGTTCATGCTGTCACATTTGCTATGAGTACATATGTGCAATTGTCCTTCTGTGCTTGAAACCTTGGTCTTTGATTTTATTGAGCGACCATGGTCCTTATAATCTTTCCACCTCGTGTGCAAAGATATGAGCACTCTAAATCTTTGTGTTCTGTTCAAGTAGATTAGTTAGGATTGTCTATGCTGATTTTGATCAGTAATTTCAATCATGTGCATGAAGAATTTTCTCAGTTCTAAGTTAGGAGATGATTATATATATATATATATATATATATATATATATATATATATATCAAAAGGCATGTAAGAGATAGTCATCATGGTTTTTTATGGAAAAATACATAATTTCTATTGTTGAATATATATTCAAATCTTCTAATCATCATTAATAAATCCAAATTTAAATCAATTTCCATTTTATCACTTATCTCCAATTTAACTTCATATGGAATACAGCATTACAGGAATTCTCTCTAAAATTTAACATGACTACTGTTTCCATTTAAAAACAACTTTAAAATAAAAACAATTGTACATATTTGGCATTGTATTTTGCATTTGTAAAATCAACCAAAGAAGACTGAGCACCAGGAGCAGTTTTGAGATCTTTTATATCCATGACTCTGCATTCTTCTTGAGGACAGATGTATTTGTATCACTTCTTTTAGCTTCCAAGAATTATGTATGTTTCTTTTAAATAAATATATTCACTATATTTATTAAATTCTATGAGAAAGTAGACCTGAATTCATACTTGTATAATAAATAAGAATGGATATTTTGAATTCTGGGATATGGATAATTTGTTAATTTTCTTAAAATTCTTATACAATCTGTATGGAGATATACCAACTATTTTCTTTCTTTTGAACTTTATGATTTTCATTTAAAACTAATTTTAATTTTTAAATTTTTGTTTTCAAGTGCTTATGCTTATAAACAATAAAATATGATCATGTCTATACCTCATATCTTTTATCCAACCACTCTATGCAACACTAACAAACCATCCCCAACATTATGCTTTCCTTTTTGTTTCATATAAAAGTTCCTGGCTCAACTTTTCTTTCTTAGGAACCCCTATCTACTCTAGCAAATGTGTATGGCATCTGTCAAATGGTTGAGAAAAAGAGAGAGAGACAGCATGCATGATGAGATTTGAAAGTCAGTAGGTCAAAAGGTACCCATCCTATAATAATTAAGGGGATGAGCTAGGTTTTGGTGGGGGGTGATAGGAGAGGAAAGGAGGGTGAGGGAACTGGGATTGACATTTAAAACAAACCTGTTTCAAACTTAAGTACAGAAAGGAAATAAAATTATTCATTATTCAATGAAGTGAGAAGGATCCCACTAAAAGTAGTGTAATATTTTTAAAGGGCAATAACTCTAATATTCTTGTCCCTTTCTACTGGGATTCCTGCCTTTGAATTGCTACTATACCTTTGTAACAATGGGAAACAAAGAATGAATGGTTCAACATGGGAGCTTTAAGATACAAACCAATTCACAAACACAGTAGCAATTTAACCATAATAATTTATACTTTTGTCCCATAACTTACTATAACCTCAATTTGTAGTACTATTCTTCATTCAGAGGAAAATTGGTATCTGTCCAAGTTACCATTTTTTTTAATTGAAAGAAAACTTAGTAAATATTTGATATCATTTCAATGTGGAGAAAATGGTATATACACATATAAAAACATGTATATGCTTACATATGAATATGTAAGTTTCTCTATGGCTTATGTCTTCCTCATTCCTTATTATTATTTTTTTTTTTGCCATTATTTCCTCATTCTGTTTTTCTGTTTTCCATGTCAGATTTTATGTTAAAGGAGACCAACAATACTGCAGTTATCAGATTTTCTCATTTCTTGACTAGTTGTTCCACATTCAATCTATAACTGATTAAAACAAATTTTGATCAAAATCAGCATAGTGTTGGAAATTATTAAGGTTAAGAATCTAGATCACAAACCAACACTAAATGTAGGCAGGACAAGAGCTGAAAAGAAGAAGCTAGAGATAGGATGTATGTATGAACTGTCTGCTGGCTTTCTCACTAGTTTAAGACCAGGTAAATTTCTTATACAGGTCATGACCACCTGTCTATGGATGAAACCTCCTACGTCTAATAATAATTAAGCAAATCATTATATGTTTTAAAAGAAATCTAGCACTAGGTAAATGTCCAGAAGTCTACAACGATGGACCCAATTAACTAAACAATAGTAGAGAGGCTACCTTAAATGCCCTTTCCCAATAATGAGATTGATGACTACCTTATATGCCATCCTAGAGCCTTCATCTCTTAACTAATGGAAGCAGAAGCAGACACCCACAACTAAACACTGAGCCCAACTCCAGGAATCCAGGAGTGATGAGCAAAGGGGTCAAGACCAGGTTGGAGAAACCCACAGAAACTGCTGACCTGAACAAGGGGGAGATCATGGGCTCCAGTCTGATTGCTGGGAAACCAACATAGGACTGATCCAGACACCATGAAAGTTGGTGTTAGTTAAGAGGACTGAGAAGTCTATGGGACCTCTAGTCATGGATCAGTATTTATCCGAAGTATAGGAAAGGACTTTGGGAGCCCATCCCACATATAGGATACTCCCTCAGCCTAGACACAAGGGGGGAGGGCCTAATCCCTGCTCCAAATGATATGATAGACTTTGAAGTCTCCCCATGCAAAGCCTCACCCATCCTGGGGAACAGAAAGGATGTGATGGGGGATAGTGATAGGGGCAGGAGAGGATATGAGGGTGAGGGAACTGGTATTGACATGTAAAACAAGCTTGTTTCCCTACTAGCAAAGGATGTTGAGCACTTTCCTAATCTTTCAGCCTTTGTGATTTCTTCTTTTGAGAGTTCTCTATTCAGTTCTGTACTCCATTTTTTAATAGGGTTCTTTGGAGTTTTGCTGGCTAGTTTCTCGTGTTCTTTATATATTTTGGAGATCAGCCCTCTGTCAGATGTAGGATTGGTGAAGATCTTTTCCCAGTCTATGGACTGCCATTTAGTCTTGTCAAATGTGTCCTTTGCCTAACAGAAGCTTCTCAGTTTGAGGAGGTCCCATTTATTAATTGTCGATCTCAGTGTCTGTGCTATTGGAGTTATTTTCAGGAAGCGGTCTTCTGTACCAATTTGTTCGAGGTTACTTGCTGCTTTCTCTTCTAATAGATTCAGTGCGTCAGAATTTATATTGAAGTCTTTGATCCATTTGTACTTGAGTTTTGTGCTTGGCAATAGACATGGTTCTAGTTGTGCCAGCATAAAGACAGCAGACCTGAACATGGCAGTGCTAATGAGCTCCCAGACTAATAGATAGGAATCCAGCATTGGACTGACTCAGACCCCCTGAGCATGGGTCTCATCTAGAAGGCCTGGGCAGTCTAAGGGAACTCCGACATTGGAACCAGGATGTATCCCTGGTGCATAAAAGGATTTTGGGAGTATCTCCCTCATGGAGGGATACTCCCCTAACCTAGAGACAGGAGAGAAGGCCTAGTCCCTACTCCAAATGACTTGACAGATTTATATGACCCCTCCTGCAGGGCATTACCGTACATGTGGGGTGAGGGTGGGGTGTAAGGGTAGGGTGGTCGAGGGTATGAGAGGGTGGGAGAGAGGAGAGAGGGCGGAAGGAGGGAAGGGAAGGGAACTTGGATCGATATGTAAAATACAAATAAAAAATAAATTATATATTTAAAAAAAGCTTGTTTCTAATTTAAATTTCAAAAAAAAATCAAGAAATGTAAATTTTCAACAGACATGCTCAAAGACCATTTGGAATGTATAATTTTTCCTTTCAGGTGGCTTTGATGGTGTGGGCTGTTAGTCATAAAATAACCTTTGGACATCTCAGTACATAAACCTGGATGATAACATGATATTTGAAGAGGCAAAGTCATCGGGAATTGAGAAAAGTGCATATAAGATTATATTTTAATTGCAAGCTTTTGTTGTTGTGAATCTAATGTGTTGATTTTTGATAATTCAGTAAAGTCTTTTCTGTCCTTCAGGCTTCTGTTACTAATTAGTGTTTTAAAATACATCTTTTTTAAATCTTTATTAGACCCAGACCCACTGAGTGTGGGTTTTAGTTAAGAGGACTGAGCATTCTATGGGGCCTCTAGTAATGGATCATTATTTATTTTTAGTATACCAATGGACTTTGGGAGCCCATTCCACATAGTGGGATGCTTTCTCAGCCTAGATACATGGAGGGGGGAGGTCTAGGCCCTGCCCCCAAATAATATGACAGACTTTGAAAACTCCCCATGGAAGGCCTCACCCTCCCTGGGGAACAGGAAGGGGATCAGTGTGGGGATTAGGGGAGGATGGGAGAGGGAGGGAACTGGGATTGACGTGTAAAACAGCCTTGTTTCAAAGTTAAATATAAAAAGGAAAAAATTACTTACTAGAAGAAATATCAATAATCCACCAGTAAATTTCTATTTTCAGTGACAACTATATTTTGATACAACCGTATCACTGAAGATTCCTATTAAAACATAATAACAATATTAAATGGCTAGCATCTTTGGTAGAGAATGCTTGTGGTACTTGAGTTTGTCAGGAATTATGTAGATGTGCATTTTAAATAAGGTAAGGATAGATATACCAATGACTTGAGAGTTAGTGACACATCTACTTCCATGTGATTGTGTCTGTTGAACCTATTCTTTCAGTCTTGTTAATCAGGTTTCAACACCATATTACTAATAAATGGATATGTATAATTTGTGTTCTCAAATACAATTTGTTATTTGAACATTACTAAAACTATATGAATTTTCCTTTCCAAAATGTACATTTAAAGGCATTGCTTATTATAATGTTTTAAATCTGTGTGACTAGAATTATCCATCATTAGAAATAAATTATTTATTTGATAACTCTCAGACACAACTGTTTTTCCTTCAGTGTTCTTGAAGGTTGCCTCAGGGATGACACATTCATTATTATCCAAAAATGTACATATTTACTAGACATTTAGAGACATTACTCACCTTGGGTATTGATCTTTATTGAAATGCTAATCATGTCTGAGATAATATTTATTTTGCATGAAATTATTTTGCAATATTCCAATAGTCCAGAAGCCCCTTAAACACCTGTGCCCATAAGTACAGTTTCATGCATAGTTAAAGCTACAAAACATAAATAAATTGGATCAATCTGTCTATGAAAGTAGTTTAAAAATAAAGTAACTTGTTGAGTCATTCATGAATTATATCAAGCTAAATTTCAGGGTAAAAATATTTAATCTAAGAAATATATTTTTTTTCAAAATATAATTCAAAGAATTTAGTTTAAGTTTAAAATATTAAATATAATTTTAATTTAATCTAATATCTACTTATATCTTGATCTCAAAGGGGATTTCTGTAGTAATATTTCCACAATGTTGACTTCATTATCCTGAAACTGTGAAAATCCTTATTACCATCTCGTCATAAATTTTACTGTTGCTATATCAGAACATGTTTCTTTTAATTTCATTTCATTTAAAGTATATAAAAAAAAACATTAAAGAAAACAGGAAAACCAATTCAAACCTCTTACTTGCTATGGAAACCTCTGCCAGGAAAAAAAAAATAGAAAGGAAATAAAGAAAATAAAGAAATAACTACAGCCTTGCTTTTATGAACGTAGATTGGGAAATGTATGAGTGAATATTCAAACAAAAATAGATTAGAAAACAAGTTATTTGTCAAGAAGAAAACGCCACAAAGTCTAGAGAGAGGATAATGGGTATAACAATTTAGGTTTGGATCCAAGTCTCTGAAGGCAGGGCAAATATCATGAAGCTTCAGGGATAAAAGTCAAGTTTATTAGAAGAAGAGGGTATACAGAGAAACAGGATAATATGTTAACAAGGAGAGGATATAGGCTGTTGAAAACTTATTACTCTAAAAACTAAAGTATTTTCTAGAATAATTTTATATAATATACAGAAAACTTTACTTTTTGCCAAAGGTGTGGAAGCACATATGCCAAATGTAAAATATCTGTCATTAGCTGTAGCATAACACATAGAATATGTGTCATGAGGAATATCAAGAACCATAAATAGCATACATCATGAAGTTGAGAAATTATCATACCTTGACTTCTACAGAAGTCTTTTTACACAAGTTTGTAACTTAAAATTAAACTTTCATACTTGATAATCCAAAGTATCATTTTGTAAATTTGGGAGGTAATAAATATAGATTAGTTCATTATTTCATCGAGAACAAAAATATGGAACACCCCTATTTTATCAAATTTTCACTATTTGTGCCAAAGTATCTTTCAGAAAAATTATGTATAAATTAATGATATTGTTTGCAATCTTCTGCTGCTATTTCTTCAGATAGCATATGTTACTGGAAGCATTGTTGTGGTCAGTTCTTCTGTAGTTGTAGCGCACCTCACACAAAGTGGTTAATGCCAAGGGAAGGTCATGTGTTCTCTGGAATTCAATGTTCACCTTGAATGGTATCTAGTCTGCTTATCACATCTTCATTGCATGTTTCTTGAAAATAAAATGACACACTGTGAATAATCAGTGATCTATAACTATAGCATGAATAATAAATACCCAGAAACTGAGGTTCAAGCTGAAGATCAGCAAAGCAATGCATCCACCCAGTATTTCTTACCTCTACCAATGCTGAAATGGAGATCCTGTTTTCTCTGTGACTAGAAGCTGAATTTCACACAAAACCTATTGCTTCTTCCATATATATATATATATATATATATATATATATATATATATAAATAATCTGCAATTAAAGGCATGAACTCTGTTTCTCTTTTTGACTGATATCTTCTCATGTAACCCTGGGTGACCATGAACTCACAGAGATCTGTCTGCCATTGTCTCCTGATTCCTGGGATTAAAGGTGTGTGCCACCACTGCCTGATCTTTAGGTATACTTAGCTCTATCAGATCATAGACAATATATCACCACATACAACTACAAATATACATACAGCACTTGATTTAAAAAGGGTGTCATTCGGATCCTATTGAAATTTCCTTAGCACTTTTCACTTTTACTGTCAATTACACTATTTTTTGTTTTTTAATAATTATCTACCACTAAAAGAGCTAAACAAGAAAAGAGAAATGCAGGCAAAATGACATATGGATTGGAAAAGATATTATAAAGCTAATTTTACTTCTCCACCTACACATCCCCATGTGTGGGGGGATTTATGTGTGTGTTTCTTTTATGAACATATTCTTTTTTAAAAATTTATTATTATTATTATTATTAGTTCTTATTTTACATATCAATCCTAGTTCCCTCCCCCTACTGTCCTCGCATGCCCCCCCGCTCCCCCCCCATCCCATTCCCAACCAACTTCATATGGAGGGTGAGTCCTTCCAGGAGAGATCATCATAATCTGTCAAGTTATTTGAAGTAGGGAATAGGCCCTCCCTCCTGTCTATAGACTAAGGGAAACCTTTATGGGGAATGTGCTCTTGAAGTCCTTTTGTGCACCAGGGATACCTCCTGATTCCACTGGCAGAGGTGCCATAGACTGCCCAGGCCTTCTAACTGAGACCCACATTCAGGGGGGTCTGGGTCGGTCCAATGCTGCTTTCCCAGCTATCAGTCTGAAGGTCCATGAGCTCCCTCTTGTTCAGGTCAGCTGTCTCTGTGGGTTTCCTCTTTGCTCATTATTCTTCCATCTCTGCAACTGGATTCCAGGCGTTCAGCTCAGTGTTTAGCTGTGGGTGTCTGCTTCTGTTTCCAACAGTTACGAGATGAGGGTTCTATGATGGCATATACAGTAGTTATCAATCTTATTATCAGGGAAGGACATTTAAATAACCTTATGAGCACTTTCTTAAAGGACATATTTTCCTCCTTGTCAGAATCAGCTGAGAACTTCATCATATATATTCATTAGTTCTTAGGATATCATCTACCCAAAATGGAAACAACATTAGAATTTCCAGGAGACAGAAACGTGTTACCTTAGCTTTTCGTGTGCTTCTGACCTGCCTACCTTAGATTCCTTTAAATTATGGATGCATTTAGTTACCATAAACATTGTTACTTTGAAGCTTTTTAGAATATTTACTTGCATACTTTAAGTTCTTAACATGTATTTTAATTTTGTGATCCTGTGTTTGCTTCTGTTTCTCATATGAGATAAAACAGATGAGGTGCATAGAAGTCAACACCAGCTACAAGTTTGTTAGATGATATGATGCTGGTATGACTGCTAGTTATGGTTGCCTTTGATAGTTCTGTGCAGCCACTTGTCCGTGGCTCCATATACTTCCTTGAGTAAAGTCTGCTGACACTTTTTATTCTACAAACGTCCAGATACTAGTGCAGTTCTTAGTTATTTGTTAGCCTGAGTGATGCGCTTTAACGACATTTTCTCTATCAGATGAAATGTGCTTGTTTTGATTTGTTTAACCAGAGCCCTGAGCTAATGAATAACCACACTTAATGTCATTTAAAGGAGTTTACATATTTGACAGTAATATGGAGTAATTTGAAAATTTGCTAGAAAGAAAAAGTGTGTTATCCTGAAAGTATGCAGTGGAATAGGACTAAAATATACATACTAGTGACAGATGGTGTGTGTTGCATTAATGTAATTAGGAATATATATATATATATATATATATATATATATATATATATATGTGTGTGTGTGTGTGTGTGTATACATACATATAGATATATAAATAATAACTGATTTTTAAAAATCCATGGATTAATAAAAGAATGAGTGTATTAGAGGGCTTGGAAAGAAGAATTGGAAGGGAGAAAATGAAAAAATTATATTTTTTATATTATATTATAATCTCAAAACATTAAAAAATAGACAACTTATCTTTCAAAAATCATGAGCCCCTGTGAATGATATAATTATCAGACCACATCTCAAGGAAATGTGAAGATGTGTTAGAGAATACAGTTGCTTTGGTGTGGGAGTTATATGTGGGATGTACATATGATCATTGTAAGGATGAGTATGGGAAACTTAGATTTTGTTCATTACCAACAGCTTCCTGTATTTCAAGAAGCAAGTTTTTATATTGTTTCTACTTCACTTAGAGCATCAAGGGAAGTGTCCATGGCTTGAGAATTAGAATTTCCAACAAGCAGTGAACTTTCTGCATTGGTATCTGCTTCAACATTTATTTTGTAAATCTTAATAATATCAGACACCTACAATACTTACTGCTAAAAACTGTTTGGCTGTGACATTTTCACTGTTTGCATTAGGATGAGCTCTTACACGGACATATATTACATGCTTGAAAAGAAAAGCTTCCATAAACATTTTGACATTTGATTGAGTTGACTAAATTTAAAACTACGACTTATTAAAATAACCTCTGGAGACAGATTTCTTTTTAAATGCAGTGTTAAGAAATCTGTGCTTGTAACTGCCAATGTTCCTTCTAGATGGATAACACATACTTCTCATGGTAATTACCACAAATCTATATTATACACCTCTCTCCCTCCCTCTCTCTCTCTCTCCCTCTCTCTCTCACTCTCTCTCTCTCTCTCTCTCTCTCTCTCTGTGTGTGTGTGTGTGTGTGTGTGTGTGTCTGTGTGTGTGTGTGAATACTGAACATTGCTTACTGCTCAGAATGTGAATAGCAAAGAACAAGTTGTTAGGCAACGTCGAGGAGAGAAGTCTAAAACTAATTTAATAACATACCTGAATTATACAAGTTTGAGTAGTTTATGAATCAGATGTGCATCTGTGATCACTGAATCTAAACATTATAGACACAAACAAGACAGAGATTTCCAAAATAATGTCCAAGGAATCTCTTCTGCCTAAGCCTCCCATCAGATCTAACTTCCATTTCTCATGCGTTTCTTATTTTTTTAGAGGACCTTGCATGTCTGTCTTCTACAGCATAGATGAGTGGAAAGATAGTTGAAAGTCACTTTTAATATTTCAAAATTTTCTGGTAGTACAAAACTATTTCATAAAAATGTTTTATACAGTTAAAAAGTCCATATGCAATAAAGCATTTGAACAAAGATTCTTCTTAGCTACACTTGTTTTGACAGGACAAAGGAATATTTTTTGTAGATAACAGTTTTGTTTCAGATGTGTAATGTACAGTGGCTATGTCTGTTATGTGCGAATGCTGCTAACTTTTATTGCAAATTAGAGAATAGACCAATCCAGAAAATAAGATTATCTAATTAAAAATAATAAAATTAATTTGCCCCCCCTCCTTGATCTCCTTGTTACTTAGTGTCTCTGGGTCTGTGAAATGTAGCATGATTATCCTTTACTTAACAGCTAATATCAACTTATGGGAGAGTTCACATCATGTTTTTCTTCCTGGGTCCATGTTAAGTAGCTCAGCATGATTTTTCTTTTTCCTAGTTCCATCTATTTGAAATTAACAAATTTTGCTGGTTGCCTGCAGGTAGGTATGAGAAAGGGTGCAATAAGACAGGGGAGGGAATTAATGAGGGAGATCTTATGGAGAGAGATGACTGAAAAAAATAATGTCAAAATCGTAGAAATTAATTCATAGAGATTGTCATAAATGTATCCTAAAAAAGCAATTACAATAAAAAACTAAGTTTACAATATATATACATATATATATATATATATGTATATATATATTTATGTAGAGTTGTGAAATTTAACCTCGATAAATATCTTAGAATAATGTTCATAAAGGCCGAAATTGTTTTCTCTTCTAACTTATGGTTGGATTTCTGCAATGGCTTTCAGTGGCCCTACAATCACTGTATCCATTCTTTAATACAAAAGTCTTCATTTGTGATTAGCTGGCCCCAATTACATTCTTTTTAAACTATGGTGTAGAGCGTCAGTTTAGAAAATGTTACATTCATAGTAAGTTTTAAAAATTATGTTGATATAACTTTGGGTAGGACTCAGTTTCTCTGGCTCTTATTGTCTGTTTATCTATCTCTATCATTTTTTTTTAACTTTTCCATCTAGACCACAGTTTCCAATCTCTCCTCTCCTCCCATTACTACCCACAACTCCCCTCTGCCTCTCCCATGGACTCTTTGTTTACATTCAGAAAGCAGCCAGCATCACATGGTTGCCAGCAAAAAGTGACATTCAAATAACTTGTGCTCACTAGAGATCACAGAGTCTGAAGTGACAACCAGAAAGATTGCATGTGACCAACACAGGCCCTGTACATTTGCATGACAGTTGTGTAGCTGGGTCTATGTGTGCAACACATACCTGTGGAAATATCAGCTGTCACTAATGTTTTGGCTGGACTTTGGGAACCTATTCTTCATAGTGGGTTGCCTTGCCCATCTTTAATACAAGGAGGGGGCAGCTTAGTCTTACTCACCTTGTTTGTTTTATTTGATGAAGCAGATTCTCATAATTTTATATGCCCTATAAAATGGCTCACACTTGAAAGAATCAGAGAGTTACCGCTTGCCAGCATTCCTCAAGGAAATGAAATCAGCCACCAGTGAAAAGTTTACCTATCAAGGCTTCCTACAAAATGGTGACAATAGATGATTTCTTTGTGACACCTTGCAAATATCAAAAGTCAGAGAACTCTGTGAAACAATGCTTTTAATTCTGGCACATGAAAATATGTGATAATCAAAGATAGATACTGATTGATAGGCAATTTGAAATGATATGCAAATATGCATGACTAAATCAGAAGTAAATGTTATAATTTGTCTCATGGGTATCAAGAAAATATTGACAAGATTTTATCTTTTAAATAGCACATAGCTATTCTTTAGTATTGTGGCTCATCTCTAGATTCTTTTAAATTTTTGTTATGAAGGTAGTGCAAATAATTAATGAAGTAAAATAATTAAGTGGAGGTTTTCTACTTTTATCATTAGCAGTATAAATCCTATAGTAACTACAATACTAATACATATAAAGACACCATGTAAATATAATAGGTCAATTATAAAGTTTGATTGTAACTCAAAGCAATTTTAGTGGTGTTTAAGTACTGTCATCATGCTGACATAACATAAATAGCAACTAATGTATATTAAAATTATAACAATTTCAGCAAGATTTCATTGGTTTTTAAATTATAAGGAAAAGCACTCTAGTTAGTTAAATTTGTGGAAGATTCAAAATTAGAAGAATAATTACACGTTTTTGCAAGAATTGACTCCATATAAATAAAAATTCTTCAAGGTACCAATTGTATGTTAATGACAAGTTTTATATAAAATTCCTTACATACTAAGTGTCATGTTCTTATTGTGGCACTGCTCAGTTAGAAGGCCTGGGCAGTCTATAGGACCTCTGATAGTAGAACAAGGATGTATCCCTAGTGCACAAAAGGACTTCTTGGGCACATTCCCTTAGCCTAGAGACATGAGGGAGGGCCTAGGCCCTATCCCAAATGACTTGCCAGATTTTGATGATCCCTCCTGGAATACTTCATCCTCCCTGCAGAGTGGGTGGGGAATGGGATGGGGAATGGGGATGGGGGGAATGGGAGGATGGGAGGAAGTGGGATCTGAATCAATATGTAAAATATGAAGGGGGGGGGAGAGAATGAGAGAGAGAGAAATACCCTTAAACTGCAAAGAGACATGCTACCTCAGTTAAAGGGTTGTGAAATTTTTTTTCAAACAAAAGGACACAAGAAACAAGTTGGTGTAGCCATCCTAATATCTAACAAATTAGACATCAAACTAAAATGAACCCAAAGAGATGAAGCAGATCATTTCATTTTCATCACAGGAAAAAAAATCAATCTATCAGGAAGATGTCTCAATTCTGAAATCTATGCCCTAAATTCAAAAGCACCCACATTCGTAAAAGAAATATTACTAATATTCAAATCTCACACAAAACCTCACACACTTATAATGGAAAACTTCAACACCCTATTCTCACCACTAGACAGGACTACCATACAGAAACTTGACAAAGAATCAAAAAACTAACAGAAGTTATGACCCAATTGGGTTCAACCGACTTCTATAGAACATTCCTCCAAAGACAAAAGAAAATACCTTCTTCTCAACTCCACATGGAACCTTCTCTAAAGTGAACCACATACTCAGCACCATAGCAAACTTCAACAGATACAAAATATTTGAACTAACCCCTTGTATCTTATCAGAACACCATGCTTTAAAGTTAGAGTTTAACAACACAAATTGCAGAAACCCTACAAACTCAAGGAAACTGAACAATGCACAATTGTAACATTCCTGGGTTATGGAAGAAATAAAAAAAATAAATTAAGGACTTCCTAGAATGAAGTCCTAGTAATGAAGACACAACATATCTAAACTTGAAAGACACTTTGAAAGCAGTATTAAGAGGAAAGTTCATAGCACTAAGTGCCCACATGAGGAAACCAGAGAATAGTCACATTAGAGAAATAATATCAAAACTAAAACCTCTAGAACAAAAAGAAACAATCACACTCTGGAGGAGCTAATGCCAGAATATCACCAAATTGAGCACTGGAATCAATAAAGTAGAAACAAAACAATACAAAAAAAATCAATGTAAAAAAGAGTTGGTTCTTTGAGAAAATCAACAAGATAGACAAACCTCTATCCAAACTAATCAAAAAGCAGAGAGAGAGAGAACATGCAAATTAGGAAAATCAGAAATGAAAAGGGGAAAACTGAATTCTTTATAAAGACAATTTTTTCAAGTATTTTTAAGTTACAAATTGTTAAAATGAGAATAAAACAATTTTATTATATAAGATGTAAAACAGTACTTTGCACATTATAAGAATTAATCTGTATTTGTTGCCACACTGCATATAATATTTAAGTATTTAATCTAAAAATTATAGAACATTAAAAATATGAATTTTTAAACGGTAGGAAAACTTATTACTCAAGGATACAACATATTTCATTTCAACTATTGGTCCAGGATTATTAATTACTTACTTGTTTTAGTTCAAGAGTGAATAGTTATTAAATAACTACTGTGCTTCAAACATGTGTATTGAATGAAAACATAGCCATAATATATATGAAGGATCGTAAAGCCAGAAAAGCAATAATCATGTTGGTTTATGTTGCAGAGAATACCCTAAACATATAAATCTAAATTCTACAATATCAAAAGACCATTATTTTTACAAATGAAATGCCTAGTAGGACCTTAAGAGGCTTAGAATTTTCTTAAAGATTTATACTTACTTTTACTTAAATTCCTATTTGTACATATGAGTAGCCATAAGCCTGTAGAGGCGAGAGAGGATATTGGATCCCCTAGAACTGAAATTACAGAAGTTGTGAGATACTGCCCTCTACATTAACAACAAGTGTTGTTAGTTACTGAACCATTTCTTCAGCCACAGGAGGTAATATTTTAGACTATGTTCTGGTAGTATGTAAGTGATACTTACAAATAAGCAGACTTGAAGTACTAAGTTAAAAACTGACTAAAAATATAAGAAGCTATGAACATGTTAGAATTTGCACCAGTATCTACAAGCCATTAGAGGACAGATGGAAGTGTATAAATAAAAGCAGCATCCAAGATCATGTGTACAGTTCCTATACAAAACTGAAATAAAGAACTTATACTGCATTTTATTAACATTTTAAGTTTAAATATAGGTATAATAAAAAGATTCATGCCATACTCAAATATGAGTTTACACAACAGTATTGAATATTGACATTGTATGTGTTCTGAGCTTTCTCTTAAGTCATTCCCTGCCTAAGTTAACATACCTGTGTGTTGGAAAGCAATGTGATTATGATTGTCAATGAGATGATAATCACAGATTCACACTCAAAATTGACTGTATTTCTTTATTTAGCATGGTAAATATGATTCTCTAAGAAATTGCACATCAGTTATTTATCCAGTGCCAAATTGTCATCTCTAAATATATGTACAGACCAGTCACATTATATAGACTAAGAAGATTGTATTTGTGTATTTAAAATTTTGTGCATGAATATGTATGCATATGTTTCTGCGTATGTGTGTGTAACAAAAACTAAATAAAGAGGCCTCAATTTGAAAGAAAAGAGGGTATCTGCTTCTGTTTCCATCAGCTACTAGATGAGGGCTCTATGATGGTGAATAAGTTAGTCATCAATCTCATTATCAGAGAAGAGTATTTATGGTAGTCTTTCCACTGATGCTCAAATTGTTAGTTGGATTCATTCTTGCAGGTCTCTGGACATTTTTCTAGAGTCAGTTTTCTCTTCAAAACTATAATGGCTCCCTCTTTCATGGTACATTTATCTATCTCTTTTTTTCTCTCATCTATTCCTCTTCAGACCGAATCTTCCTTCTTCCATATGTTTTCCTTTCCCCCCTTTTCTCTTTCTACTAGCTCCCACTCCACTCACAGCCCCCCCCACTCTTGTTCCTTTTTCCTTCTGTGAGGAACCTTGTATGAATCTCTTAAATTCCTACTTGTATCATAGTTTCTCCAAATGAAGACAGGTAGGACAAGATCAGGCTACAGAAACCTACAGAGACTGCTGACCTGAAACAAGGAGGAACCAATGGGCCCCCAAACTGATATCTGGGAAATCACCATTACAGAGACTCAGACCCCCTGAATATGAATCTTAGAAGGACTGGGCAGTTTATGGGACCTCTCACAATGGAACCAGGATGTTTCCATGGTGCACAAAAGGAAATTGGGAGCATATTCACCATGGAGGGATACTCCCTTAACCTAGAGGCAGGAAGGAGGGCCAGTCCCTACTCCAAATGACTTGACAGATTTTGTCACCCTCCCTCTGGAGTGGGGGTGGGATGGAATGGGAGGGTTGTCGGGGGGCATGGGAGCGAGGGAAGAAGGGGGGAAGGAGGGAGAGAAGCAGAAAGGAAAAGGAAAACAGGATCAATATGTAAAACAAGAAAAAAATTAAAAAGTAAAAAAAAAATTAAAAAAAAGAAGAAGAAAAGAGTGTTGAGTTGGTATTTCTGATAGTCTTGGCCCAGTGCCGCAACTGCCCTAAAAAACACAGAGAGACGATGTTTTGATATAAAGCTGAAGGCCTATTATGAGTGTTTCATATTGGCTAGCTCTGTCTTAAATATTTACCCATTTCTATTAATCTCATTATTCCACATGGTCTCATCTTACCGGAGAGAGGGTCCGGAATTCTACTCTTTCTGTCCTTTATGTTGAATCTCCCCTCTACTACTTCCTCTTTCTTCCAAGTCTCCTAGTCCCACCTATCTTGCTTTCCTATTGGCCAACAGTGCTTTATTCATTAACCTATACGAGAAACATATTTACAGATTGACATCTCCCATCAAATCATCTTTTCTATCTAAAATAAAAAAGAAGGGTTTTAACTTTAGCATAGTAAAATATATAACAACACAGTTATCTAATAAAAACAAAAGTTAATGTTTAGTCCATTAACATTTAGCAAGATTTAAACAAAATATTCCATCATCTAACCTATCTTTGTGAGTCTAAATTCTTATATGTAACTTATCTTTAATCCAAACTAAGGAAAACTATAAACATTAACTGTCTTCAACTTCTTCAAAAACTACAGAAAGATACTATAAAACTCTAGAAATGACAGAGACAACTCACTGCCTGGTCAGTCATCCAAAGTTCTTCTTTAATGTTCCATCTTCAGTCTATAGACCAAAGTGTGTCTGGCAGACTCTTCTGCAAAGCAGGAAACTTTAAACTGTCCATCTGTATTGGCAATTTGTCAGTCACTTTTTTCTGTGTCCTGTAGACTGTATGGCAGATTCTTCCATGAAGCAGGAACTCTATAGCAATGTCCATCTTGAATCTGCAGTCACTTTTCTGAGGGTCCTACATGTTCAGTTTATATATCATGAAGTCAAACAGTCCAGACAAGACAGTATCTTGTCCAAGTCATGCCAAATTGAAAGCAAACTCCATAATGAGTTTCTTCAGTGCCCATATTCCTTTCTGATGCAGGTGGTATTGCCAAGAGCAATTATTTCTCACTGTCAAGAAAAACCCTAAACCATTTTAAATGTCATATTCTGTAGGTCGTTGAAAAGTTTAATGAATGCCTATTTATCTCAAATACATCCCTGTATATCTAGAAATCCTAACTAACTTAACTATAAGTTTTGACTATTATAGGTAACTATGTATAATCTGTATTAAATTACATATTACATTTCTAAATGAGCTATATAAACACAATACCTAAGCAAGAGGAGAAATATACATATCACAAAATCGACTTTAAATTGTATCAATAAATAAAAATCCATTTTAAAACAAAGTATTTATATCTATATCATATTCTCGTTGTTTAGCTTTAAAGAGATTAGTTGTGGTCATTAACCATTTACAACCAACCCCATTTAAATGAAAACAAACATTTATAAACAATATTTGGGAATTTGGGTGTCATTGTTTACAAACTGCTTCCTGCTGTTAGGGAATGCTGTTATGGGAATCCTAAGAAGATGCAGAAATCTTGGCTGTAGTCTGCAAGGCTGCCTTGTCCCAACTGTTTTGAATGGGTGATCACCTAGAACACTGTTTCAGGTGGTCTTTCTTGATCGAACCTTATTACTCTGGAAGGAATCCACAGCTTTTCATTTTCTGTGGAAATAAATAGAAATCATTTTTCCCAGTAACCTGTCCTTAGACTTAAATTTTAACGTCAAAGCATTTTTTAAAAAGTATTTTGGATTAATTCGGCAGCATTTGTTTTAACAGTTGTTGCTATTTTCTCAGCAGTCATACAATTTATACATAATATAATACCACACCGTATCCAGATTATTTTTGTGCCTTCCATCTTTACATGGCTTTTTATTACTCTATTTTTTCTACTTCCATTTTTTCATTTTTTGAGACAGGGTTTCTCTGTGTAAATTTTATCTGTCCTGGAATTAACTCTGTAAACCAGGTTTACTTTAAATCACAGAGATCTGTATGTCTCTGTCTCCTGAGTGCTGGAATTAAAGGTGTGGCCCTCCACACTCAGCTACTCTCTGTCTTTTTATTATTCTTTTTTACATTATTTATCCTGTTTCTTTTTCTCTCCCAAGACTGCATACATTTAAAAACACACTTTAAACCTTCAGAGGTTTTTCTTAATCTGAATCTGTCTTTACTCTAAATCTTTATCTTTTTCTGGCCATGAGTCTTTTATCTGGTAAACAACAACACTGGTCAAATGAAAGCCACAGCTGTATTAGACACAGTCTATCAAAGATGGCATCAGGTACTTTTACTGCCAGAACTGAGAGCAGTGCTCATTGACTTATTTTATGCTACAATCCAGCTGCATGTTGCCAGCTTGGAGATATGCTCATTGCCATTGCCACACTCACATACACCATTGAATTGTGAACAGAGCTCTTTAAAAGCTTTGCAAGTTTTTTGTTTGGTTGTTTGTTTGTTTTGATTTGTTTTGTTTTTGCCACTTATGCTGGGTCAGGAAATCTACCTTAAAGGATCCATGCATGTCTCTGTTCATCTCTATCAAAATAGAGTCTAACAGAAAAAATGCTGTTACTAAGAAGCCTTGCTTGTCTCTGTTCTTTCGTTTCTAAAACCCCTTTTTAAAGCTTTTGTTAAATTTTAAGTCAAAGTTCTTAGGTCCATGTTAGACGCCATTTTGTTATGAGTATATTTTTCCACTCACATTGTCCCCAGCTGTGCCAGCTCCAAATAACTCACAGAGGCACTGGCTGTATTATATATAAAGCTGTTGGCCACTTACTAGTTTCTTATCAGCTAGCTCTGTCTTAAATATTAACCCATTTCTATTAATCTAAGTATTTCCATGTGGTCTCATGTTACTGGAGAGAAGGGCCAGTGTTCAGTTATCTCTGTCCTCCATCTTGACTGTCCTACCTACTTCTTCCTCTTTCCTCCTTGTCTCCTAGTCCTGCCTATCTTGCTTTCCTATTGGCCAACAGTGCTTTATTCATTAACCAATACAAGAAACTTATTTACAGAATGACATCTCCCATCAGAAGAGGGGTGCATAAATGCAAGGGTCCCAAGGGAGGGAAAGAAAAAGGCTGTGATCTAATTATAGCAAAATCTAAGAAACTAAAATGCAAACACAAAAGTTGCTAAGTCTAGGCTTGATGGGACATGCCTTTAAGTCCACAACTCTAGAAGGAATGGCAATCCTGTTATACAAAGGAAGTTCTAGGCCACCTTTAAAGTGAGACTGCATCTCATTTAAAGAAATCATGAATGCATGTATTAACATTCAGAATGTCAATAAATGTCTTTGCCCATTACCATAAAACTATTTTCTTTTAATAAGATTTCTTACAATTATTTAATTTCTGAAATGATAGGTCCAGTTTATTGATTATGGGGTTTCATTGGCATCAACATTTGCATAAATTTAAAAATCCCCTTCCGGAACAAAGAATAGCTGATCTCAGTACTTAGAATCTAAGAAAATACTATATATCTTAGGTCAATGCAAATTAAAATAGATTACAGACAATTTAGGAAAAATTATAATGCATTGATCCAGTTGAATGTTCTACCTACTTATGTAGATATGGCTCAAGAAAGAGATTATGTAAGCTTTATCCTTCCTAAAATAAATTGATATCAGGTAATTTGTGAGTGGATAATAAATTTCATTTGTTAGTATTTGTTGTTTGAAGCATGTCAATAAAGAAAAATGGCATACATCTCAGATATTCCCCAGATTCTTAGATCTGGAAATAGCTTGTTGAATAGCATTAGTTACTGTAATTGGAGAACTTGACTCTAGAACTATATATAATATGTGCCTAAAAGATCCAGAGAGAGAGACAGAAAATGTGCAAACATCTTAACTTTCTACCATTTTCATTTAATGTAAAATATAACATCTCAACTTTCTAAAATGTTAATGAATTTACTTCAATGATGGCTCTGTTATGAGGATCCATGTTATTGAAAGGGATGCACTGCTGATTCATGCAGAGTATTTTACAGATACTCTTAGAAAATAGACTTCAGACATATTTTGATGCCAATAAAATCATGTAATACTTAGGTGAATTAGAAAAATAAACTTTCAGATGAAACAAAAAGAGAATGTGATATACTGTGAATGTTGGAGTAACAAAGTATATGCACATACATTATTGTTTTCTTCCAATGAGTAGACAAAATATGGCTTGTTTTACTTAAAAACCTCTTACATTAACAAGAAACATACACACCCCATTATATTTTTTATGCAATTTTAAAGTCATGTCTATCTTCTCTAGAAAAATTAATTGATGAAAGATATATAGGCAAAGATGGAAATAACAGTAGAGTTAAAGGGCCTTTATCTTCTTTGATGGCCTACCTACTTCAGCATAATGAATATTTTCCACATTATGTTAAATTGTACAATTTATAATATTAGGAATTCTGTAAAAACATATCTGCTCTATATTTGACCACAGACTATGCAACCAATATTTGTGGATTTTTATGCTAGGTGTGGTTTCTGTTTTAACGGGATATAAGTTTTCTTGAGATAATTTGTTAAGGAAGATAGATTATTAGCACTTCAAAAAAAAAAAAAAAAAAAAAAAAGAATATTCAGGAAAGACTAAAATTTCCAGAGAAATACATTTTCTTTTAAAGAAAATTTTCATTTATTATAGATATCACAACAATGTTCCTCAAACTGTTCCACAAATAGAAAATGAAAGAACACTAAATAATGAATTCTACGAATCCAGGATTACCTTAAGTCCAAAGCAAAATGCCAATTACCAGGATAAATATCAAGACAAAAATTTTCAGTGAAATACTTACAAAAATGACCTTATTCATATATTAAAAAGAAACAACCATGTTTCAAGACTTAGATGCAGAGTTAGTTTAAACTACATGATAAATAAAATAAAACATATAAATTATTTAAATATAGGAAATCATGTGATATTCTTAATAGAGCCACAAATTGGTTTTCACAAAGTTCAGCATCCCTATATAATAAAGACATAAAGATGCAGGCAAATGTACCCTAAATGTGGAGAGATAGATAGTCTCCTCTACAAGCACAAGGGCTACCTCAAGATCTCAACAAGGGCATTATGACCACAAGAAAATATATAAAATGAAACAAGTAGAAAAGAATAAGTGAAATATCCCTGTCTTTGATCTACATAATCCCACAGTTAAATTTATAGCAGGATGCAAAATCGACAGAGAGACAAACCATCCCTGGGCAAGTAAAATAATCCACCTTTATGTCAGGTTCCATTAGGGCCAGCAGGGGATGGACTTACTGCAGTTGAAGTCTATGCTGATGTCCATGTCTCCTGTTACCATCCAAGGCCATGAAGATACCCATAATCTAGGCAAACACCTGAGGCCATGTTTCCCAATGGCTATGCTGCATCTGGGGCTATATAGATCTGAGTGTCATGTGCTGCCACTGGGGCTTGTTGACATCTGGACCCAAGCTGGAGTCTAGGGCTATGTCTGGGTCTTTGGCCCTATAGCATCTGTGTTGTTATCCAAATACTTGTTACCACCAAAAACTATGCTGATGCCCAGGGACTCAGTTGCCATCAGGGACATGATCCTACGGCCAACCTGCAACCAGAGCAATGCCTATCTGAGTGCCCTACACTACCACCGGGGGCCACAGTTACATCCGGTCCCAGGCTGCTGCCAAGGACCATGTCTGGATTCATGGTCTTATTTCAGCCAAGGTCTGTGTTGCCAGCAAAGGCCTTAATGATGACTGGGCTATGAGATGCCACTTGTGGCCATGATAGCAAATGAGGGATTTGTCAGTCCAGCTTCCATGCTGATCTGGGTTGTCTGTGCTGCCACCTGGGGCCATAGAGTCTTCTGCGCCCTTGATGCTAAAGATGGTTATGTATGGGCCCATGGTGCTATGCAGACTGGGTCTACATCAGTGTCTGTGACTCCTGTTACCATTGAAAGCTTTGCAAAGGAATGCTCTAACACATATATTGTATCCTAAGATTAGTGTTACTGTGAAAGCCATAGAGATCAGGGTATCCTATACAGCCACACAGGCCATAGGGATGTCCAGGCCTCAGCTGAAGCTGAATGGTTCATAGCCCTGCAGCAAGGGTCTGAGTTGATATCCATGGCACCTGTTACCAGTGCCTGGGGTAATGTCAGTGTTCAAGAACCACCTTGCAGTTTGGATAATGACAATCTGTGTAGTTTGTCCTGCCATCAGAACCCATTTTGAAACTGATGGCCATGTTTGGGTCCATGGTCTTACTATAGGTGGGGACTGTGTTGAATTATGTTGCCTGTGTTACCACAGTGGTCCGGGATAACCATGTGTTGAAACACATGTTGAAACTTGTGTTGAAGAACAATGTCCATGCTGAGATGGCCTGGAGTCAAACAGAAGCTCAGGTTGGATAACTGACACTGCCCTTTGCTGGCCATGGAAATCAAAATGAATGATCCTGGGAGACCTTGTAAACTCATAATTCCCCTCATAGGAGAGATGGTTAGACTCTACATTTTGGGAAATTGGATCCACCCATCATCATATACTTGGCAATGCTGTCTGGTTCTATGTTTTATCTTTTGGTCTGGTATAGTAGCTCAGATTGACCAACACAGCCAACACTCAGGAACACAACCAGGGCTTTGACTTGGCACTCCCCAACATCAATAACCATCTCTGACATGCTAAGGCACATGATCCTGCAGAAACAAAGCTGAAAGGACTTCATGACTTGGGGCAACAGCAGGAAATCCGACAGGCAAATTGGTGAGGCTTCTTTAGTATTGTTGATTTACCAGAAGACAAAGGCTATGAACCTGATCAAAAATATATCACAAGATGAACATTTGCAATTAAAGTTGTTTGAATTAGGAGTGTTGTATTCTTGCCATTATCAAAATACAAAGGGGAAGATTGAATACTGGAGAAAAATTACCCTCAGATGCATCCTCTCACACAGTTATTTTTTTACTCTGTTACAATGACTTCTGTATGTGTTATTAATGTAAATTATTGATTAATTTAAAGACATCTTGTATAGTAATTTTGATAAAATAACACCCTTTATTTTTTCCTTTATTGAAAATAGAAATTTTCCCACATACTAAATTTTAATTTCAATTTCCTTTCCCCCCACTTCTTCCAGTTCCTCCCCACCTCCCTCCCATTGGATCTATTCCCTTTCTGTCTCTCATTAGAAAACAACCAGGCTTCTTAGGGGTAATAATAAAATAAGGTAAAACTAAAACTCTGAGCAGTCTATGGGGCCTCTGGTAGTGGATCAGTATTTATCCCTAATATACAGATGGACTTTGGGAGCCCATTTCACATAGAGGGATATCCCTCAACCTAGACACATGGTAAAGGGCCTGGGCACTACTCCAAATGATATGACAGACTTTCAAGATCCCCTATGGGAAGTCACACCCTCCCTGGGGAAGAGAAAGGGGATGGGATGGGGGTTGATGGGGAAACAGAGGAGGACGTGAGGGTGCTCGAACTTGGATTGACATGTAAAACAAGCATGTTTCCAGTTTAATTAAAAATATCAAGTTAAAATAATCTCTTATAGAGTAAAAGCTAAGAAAAAATAAAATAAAGTAAAAGTAACACATTGGCAGTGGAATGCAAACAAAAACAGAAGAGTCCGAGAGAAGGCAAAAGTAATAGAAGCCCATTTGTTTACACACTCGAGAATTCAATAAAGCACTATACTGTGAGCCAAAATACATATACAGAGGACCTGATACAGACACATGCAGGTTCTGTGCATACTGCCTCACTCTCTATGACTCATATATGTATGGAATATATTTATTTAGAGTCCTCCTGTTCTTGGTGTCCTCTAATCTCTCTGGCTCTTATTTTCTCCTGCCTCAAAGCCTTTAGGTTACCCTGACCTGTCAGGAGAAGGGGTTGATAGAGACATCCTGTTTAGGAGTAAGTATTCCAAGGTCTCCGAATATCTGCATGATGTCTGAATGTGGGTTTCCCTTCCTCTGCAGGAGGGTTATGAAGGAGTATTCTACTTGTTTGTAAAATTTAAGGTGTAACTTTAAAGTCCCTCTCATTGGACTATATATTAAAAGTTGTAAGTAGTACATGATTTTTTTCTCAATATATTAATATTGACTAAAGAAATGTCAAATATAATGATTTTCTTAGAAATGAAATGATAGGTGTCTAACATTTCTTTTTCCAAACACGATGGCACAAAACTTGAATAGACGATCATTTGCTCAACATTCAACTAGAAATTTTAAAACATGTCAAAACAAAAGTCACAGATAACAAAAGTGAAGTCTTGAATAAAAAAAATAAATGATTATGTGCATCACATGGAGTGTTAAAGGTACTGCCGTAAAACTGTGAGGATCATTTAATGTAAAGAAAAAAATGTGAGTATATGAAGCAATTAAGGAATGCTGAACATGAAAGAAATATTCTTTTAATGGGAATTCACACAAATTTTTTATGACATCCAAAATGATCCCCCTTAAAATGTAAATATGTAGTAAAATTATAAAAATTGAGCAGTTTGTATTTATGCATTTAAGAGTAAATATGTATATGCAATATGTAAATGTATACAACAATTATATTTTTTAAAAGGCCATGAAATTGGAAAAAAGCAAGGAGAGTTAAAAGGTATAGGTTTGGAGAGAGGAAAGGTAAGGTGAACAGTTCCAATTATAATCTGAGTGAGTAAGAGATAGAGATAGAGATAGAGATAGATAGAGAGAGAGAGACAGAGAGAGAGAGAGAGAGAGAGAGAGAGAGAGAGAGAGAGAGAGAGAGAGAGAGAATCTGTTTTTTAATTCCAAAGACTCTGGAACAAAATCTTGAAAAGTGAGCAATCATTTGAAAAAAAATCACTGAAACAGAAGGAATGCTTAAACTATGAAAGTTCTCAGAGATGCTATAGTAGAGAATCCATCTTCTTAATGACAAAGCTAAAATAATTATATGAGTATAATTAACTATGTATCAGTTTGAGTTATTAACCTGCTATTATATCCCATAAAAGTTAAGATGTGTTACTGTTACAGTCTACTATTCTTACCATAGCTTAGCCTGAGCGTGTGTATTATTCTTAACCTCAAAAACAAGAGGCATAAAAAAGTTGCTTCTAGTACTTTTAAGTAATAATACAAACTAAATAATGTATCATCTAAAATGCATACAATTATATGCCACATGAATACAGATAGGCTTCTTGAATATAAAATAAATACATTTTAGATAAATTTCAGAAAGACATTTTATTTTCTTATTATTGTGTATATGAAACAACTTTTCCCAAAACACTAAACTAACCAATATCGAGGATAGTATAAAAATGAAATATTACATAAAGTTATTCAAAATGTATGTATTTGAAGGACATATTTTATAATTTAAGAAAGAATAATAAATGGAGTACATGCTAGCTACAAATCCTTATGTAATAATTTCAAAAAAGAAAACATCACATCATTATCTTGTATTGATGTACAGACATATTTTAAACAAATGTCAGCCTTTTAGTAGGAAAGGAAAGAGCAGTATCTTGTAACTTAAAAGGATGTGCAGTGAGTGAGGCAAATATATGAGGAGAATGGCAATGTGGGGAAGAAATAAAACCAACCTTGATTGTTAAACTTTTGAAGAACCATATTTTATATTTACAAAAAAGATATACACTCTGAATAAATCATTCATGTTACTTGCTTTGGCAATACTCCACATAAGAACCATAAACTAATGTCAGCACCATGCACTAGGAAATTCTTTTTAGAATAATTGGTGAAGGTAGCTCAAGTAATTTCCAATAAAATGTAGTCTAACTACAGTTGGCCTTGATTGGCTCTGAAAAGTTAAAGGGGAAACTTTTTTGTAAGACAACACACATGTGAGACCCAGGACATGGAATCTGCAAATAGGATCAAACTTTAATGTTCCCTTCCTATAGTTTAATTTTCATGTCACCACAAACACCTCTAAGAGCTGGCGAAAATGGGAAGCACTTAATAGCCCATCCCAGCTGCAATACTTCTAAAACAGAAATGATTAGTATAGCAAGAAATCCATAAGAGTGTAATAAATGGCTGTCACATGTTGGGTAGGGAATGAACAGCTATCTAATTGGACATGGTCCTAAAGACCAGCTTCCTTGTTCTAATGATGTCATGAACCTCAAAAAATTGAATATCTAAGTTTAATCTATTATTACCAATTTCCTATACCATTATAATTTTGTTGTATTCTGAAGCATATCCTCATATCCTCAGAGAGTTGTAGCTATTACTCCTCCTCAAAAAGCTTCCCTTTACTTCTAACAGAGAACAATATATAAAACAACACCTGGAGTATTATTCAGATATGAGTAGTAGATCATGAGGAGCACAGTTTGCATGGATGCATGTGTGCATAACAGCTTCTGCATCTTTGTCTCAGGGAACAGTGTAGAGGAGGATACGGAATGTTTGCAAGAGTCAGAATACCAAAAATGAATCTACTGCAATAAAATTGATTGTAGAAATGACTGCATAAGCTAGATGAGACAATGGGAATATTAATAGCCATGCCATAATGGAACGTGAATAATTCCATGGCATATGAACCTATACAAATAACTCTTAGCAACTGATGACTACTGGAAGATAAATAATAAGTCTCTCACAAGTATGTGCCCAATTATTACTTATCTAATACAAACTGGTCAGCCCTGAGAACATATACATACAAACTACATAAACAGACTCAGTAGAATAAATATATACTCCTGTACACATATGGGTATATGTTTATGTGCAGCAATAATAAAGAAAAAGGCTGTCACATTGAGAGGGCTTTCTTGAAAGGAATTAGAGGGAGGGAGCTTCAGAGGGTCTAAAGGAGGGAAGGGAAGAGGTAAAGTGATGTAACTCTATTTTAATTAAAACATTTAAAGTATTTTTTAAGTATTAAAAGAAATAACTCTAAGTTAATAAAGCAGATTGTATGCAAGTCTACTTAACTGCAAGTATCAAGTATCTCCTTAGACTTTACATGATTAATATTAGGATTTATAATTTTAAATTATCAGCTATTATTAAGTCAAATAATAGTTAACATATAGTCAATATATTAATTATGTCATAATTGAGGTATTTGTCATATATTTATAACTATTTCTTCCAGTAAGAAAGCTCAGGATTGTATCATTCACATTTTCACATTTTATTTATATAATACTTAGAATTTTTCTACTTACTTCTTGAAGCATCCATCAGATTAATTTTTTTGAAGTTTGCAGAAATAATAACTTTTGAAGATTTTTCTTGTGTTAACAACTACTTGTGATACAGAATTTACATTAAATATACTGTATAATATTACATATTAGAAAATCAATTGAATGGCTTAACAGTCTTAATTCTATAGAAAGACAAAATGAAGGAGAGAACGATTTTTGAAAAGTCAGAAATACAATGAAGAATTATCTACAGACCACATATATATATATATATATATATATGTGTGTGTGTGTGTGTGTGTGTGTGTGTGTGTGTGTGTGTGTGTGAAGATGCACTAAAAGGGAGGTTGCTCTGCACATATCCTGGTTCACCCATAGTATATAATTACTTTTTAAAGGAAACTTGATTTCACAATGTTCATGGAAGATATTTCATAGAGGAAGCAAGGGCTTCTCCTACAGACAAAGGTCACTCTCACATTTTCTTCCATTCAATCCACTTCTTCTGCCATGTTCTCAGATAAATTTTATAGAGAAATCAATAGAGCAATCTAGGGAATTGTACGGAGATTCACAAGAATGACTCCAACTAGGAATCTGAGCAACAGTGGAGAGGCTACTTAAATGCCCTATCCATATAATGAGAATGATTACTACCTTAAATGCCATCCTAGAACCTTCATCCAGTAGCTGATAGAAGCAAAAGCAGTGATCCACAGCTAACCATTGAGCCAAACTACTGGAATCCAAATTCAGAGAGGGAGGAGTGTTGAACAAAAGAGTGAAGACTATTCTGGGAAAACCCAAAGAAACAGGTGACCTGAGCAAGTGTCAGAATTCATGGAACCCAATCTGACATCTGGGGAACCAACATAGTACCAAACCAGGCCCCCTGATCATGGATGTCAATTAAGAGGACTGGGCAGTCTATGAGACATTTGTCAGTCAAACCAGGAGGTAGCCCTAGTACAAACAGACTTCAGGAGCTCATTTCCCATGGAGGGATACTCCGTTAGCCTAGAGGACAGGGGCGGGGGGGGGGGCTTAGCCCCTATCCCAAATGACTTGACGAGTTTGGTGAACCCTATCCCAAATAACTTGACGAGTTTGGTGAACTCTAATGGAAGGACTCATCCTCCCTGGGGAGTGAATGGGTGGTGGGATGGCAGGAATGGGGAGAGGCACAGGAGGATGGCAGGGATAGAGAACTGGTATTGATATGTAAAATAAGAAAAAAAGAAGTGTTCTATATCCTTAGCTATCATGGAAAATTAAATTAAAGCTGCTTAGATATCCCCTAAATTTTACTTGTTTAGAAGCTTTGTCTTAATGTGTACTTAAATTGTAGTACTATAATTCCATAGACAACTAGACACTGAATTGTAGCTTGTCTGATGGTACAGACTGCACAAAATAAGAGTTATTTTAGTTTATATCTGTGATAAAACATTTATTTCATTATAGTAAAGTTGTTTAAACTATCATATAATATATCCTACTCATTGTTTTCTTTCCTTCCACTCCTCTTAGTTCCTCTCCACATGCCTATGCACACCTAATTCATTTCTCTCTCATGTTAGAAAATAATATGATGAAAATAATAAATCATAATAAGACGAAACAAGAACTAACAAATTGGAATTGTACAAAATAAACAAGGAAAAGAGTTAAAGAGAAATCACAAGAAGTAGCAACCAACTCCTTCCCATACCAAAGAATCCAATAAAAGTACTAAACTGGAGACCATAACATATACAGAGGATCTGGTGCAGAAGTCTGCAATCCTTATGTATGTTGCCTCAGTCATTCTGAGTTCATATGTGTGTCAATGAGTTCATATGTGTGTTGTTCATATTGATTTAGAGGGCCTGGTTTTCTTGATGCCCTCAATCCCCTCTTTCCTCACTTCCCTTCTGCATCCTCTTCTGTGAGAATTGTTGTTTTCAGAAGTGAAAGAATGTATATGTTTAAACATTTAAAATTTCAACATTAACATTTTAACATCAGATTTTTACATTGCATAACATTTAAATAACTTTCAAATATGTATTCATACAAATGTATACATATTTGAGCATAATTGTTAGAGCAGATGAGCAGAGATTTGTGTGTAGGAAAGGAAAAGCATACTGGACCCATGCAAAAGACCAGGAAAGGTAGTAAGTGATGAATTTAGAAAGAAGCAAAACTTACTTCTCTTTCTCTATTCAGAAATGAAAAGGCACAAAGATATAGAAGTGTGTGATCGCGTAATAGAAAACTTTGCGTGAAATTTCAGGATAAATTATATTTTAAATGTTTATCTAAAGAAAGGCATTATTGTTGCTACACGAGATAATTTTTAATTTGTAATTATATATTATAAATAAAATATAAGTAAAGGTAAGATTTTGCTTATTTGATACAATTTCAGTATTTGCATTTATTATTTTTATATTTATATGATTATTATAAATAATTTGCATAGCTCATAATTTATACAGTTTGTATAAATGCCAATATATCCAGTCTAACAATTTTAAGCAATTTGTGTAAAAACAAGCAGTATAACTATATAATGAAATTTTTCTTCTACAATAATTTCATTTGTTAGGAGGCTGACTTTCATGAATAACTGATATGAATCTAAAATGAGCCAGCAACCTGGAGATTGTTTCAGGGGTTGTGAATGAGCAGCATAGCACTGGCCAGCATGTGTGAGACTGCACTTCATAGCACTGAAAGAAGCAAAGTATGTCTTGTAGTCAAGAAAATAAATATACAATAAATACACAGATAAATAAAAACAATCTGTTTCGTCAACTTATAAATTGAGAATTTAAACTTTTTCCAATTTTCAAGAACACACATATTCCAATGAACACAAATGGCAAAAAAAAAAAAAAAAAAAAAAAAAAAAAAGACAGGGCTCAATCAAGCCTCAAGGGCAAAAGAGAAATTGTGAACAGAAATATAGAACATGCATACAAAGATACATATTTACCAACACACATAGTGATATCTCTATCAGTACATGTAGTTTGTTTTATTTACTAGAAGATGATTCTAGCATCTGTATTAGGGCACAAAGTTATAAGATACATTTCCAACTCAGATAATTAATTTGACTGCTATACATAAAGTGGTCATATAATATGTGAAATTCACAGAATGTAGAAAATAATCCTATCAAACTATTTATAGTTTATTTATTTATATTTACTTTTTCTTTTTTTTTCTGTTATATAATGCTTTCTTACTGCCTGTTCTTCCCCCATCTCTCCTCTCAGTCCACCTACCACCTCCCCTTCTCCCCAGATACACTTCATCCTTTTCCTTCATAGAGGAGCAGGTATACCAAGGATATCAACTGGACATGGCTTAACAAAATGCAATAAGACTAAGGAGAAGCCCGCATATCAAGACAGGATGAGGCAGCACAATAAGAGGAAAATGGTCCCAATAGTAGGCAAAAGAGTTAGAGATATTTCCACTACCTCTGTTGGGAGGTGCTTCCCCCACCCTAAAAATAAGCTAAATGAACACAACATATATGCAGAAGACTTACAGCCAACCCTTGGAGGCCCATCATTTGCTGACTTAGTCCCTGTGATCCCCAATGAGCCCTACCTAGATAATTCTGAGAGCAATGTTCTCATGATCTCCTAGACCTCTTTGGTTTCTATGATCCTTCCTCTGCCTCTTTGCCAGGTTCCCCCAAGTTCCACCTAATAATTGAATGTGTGTATCTACATCTGCTATCTTCTATTGTCAGAGGAAGCCTCCTTGATGAAAATTAGGCTAGGTAAATATCAATGAGTAGAACAGAATAACATTTACAATAATTTCATTTTTTGTCAGTTATATAAGATTTTACCCTAGGTCTCAGAACCATTCAGCTTCCACTACTGGTCATCCAGGTAGTGTAGCCCATGGGCTGTGTCTCCTGGCATGGACTTCAAGTTAGACTAGTCTCTGGTTGCTCTCTCCCACAAAGTACAAGCCCCCATTTTATTAGCTCCTTTTATGTGCAGGGGAGGTTGTGGACAGAAGAAGGTTTAATGCCTGGTTTGCTTTGTTTCTCAGTGCCACTGGTATACTTGACTGTTTAGAAAAGATTGCCAGTTCAACCTTTGTATCTTCCTTTACTAGAAGTCCTAACTGGTGTCACCTTCATAGGTCCCAGGAAGGTTCTGATGCACTAATTTTCCACATCCCGGTCCCCAATCCCAGTCATATTTCCCATGATGTCTCTCTTCATGCACTCTTAATCACTTTATCCATCCTGTTCCAACACACACCCAAGTCACCAACATAATCTGTTCTATTTCTTCTTCTGTAGGAGATCAATGAATTCCTTTTAGAGCCCTTCTTGCTACTTAGCATCTCCTAGTCTGGATTGTAGCATGATTACCCTATACTAAATCAGCTAATATCCACTTATAAGTGAGTGCATACCATGTTTGTCTTTCTGGGTGTGAATTACTTTGATTATCTTGTTCGGGATGATTTTTTTTCTAGTTCCATCCATTTGCCTGTGAATTCCATGATGTCATTTTTTAACAGCTGAGTAATACTCCATTGTTTAAATATACCAAAATGTCTTTATGTATTCTTTTATTGAAAAACACCTAGGCCTTTTACAGTTTCTAGCTATTACAAATAAAGCTGCTTGGAATAGAGCTAAGAAAGTGATAGGATGGAATGTCTTTTGGGTATAAGAACAAAAGTGGAAACAACTCACTATTCAAAGAAAGGAAATTTTGAAATAAATTCTTTTCCTAAACTGAGATGTAGTAATCTTTTGTATATACTTGACTTTTTATTTATTAACTTTCTTTTACTCATGTCATTATTTGAGGTTTTTTTTCCAAGATAGGTATGGTGTGGTTTAAATTATATTGAGATTTCTAGTAATTAGTCCTAGCTGCAAGTAAATTGTTCAATTCTTTTCTACCTTTGTGAATGCTCAAAATAGTGACATCACTGAAAATGAATTTATTCCATAAGATATAGGGACATGAAGCAAGATTGAAAAGCTTCAAGCAGAGTTAGAGCAATACTACTGCTTCAATATACAGGAGTGCAATGTCAAATTAGATAAAATAAAACAGTTTGATTATAAAAGAAATGAAACAATGCATAGTATATCTATTTCATAATACTTCACTTTTATGTTTGTGATTTAATATTTGTAGTAATAATAGAAAACCACTAGAATTAAAAGAAACTCTCAATAGCATCTTTCATGTAGACTAAGTCCTTTTTGGTTTATCTATAGATTTAACAATTAGAATACATGTTCTTTTGCCTTCATGTTTTCTATTTATTTTGCATAGAAAACACAGCTTGCCTTCATTCTCATCCTCCCATTTTCCAACCACCTACCCCATCCATCCCTTATCAGAAAGCACAAGGACTCCCAAAGCCTGGCACACAAAATTGAAGAAGATCCAAACCCGACCCCCTTCCTCAAGGCTGAGCAAGGAATCCCACAATGGGGAATTGATTTCAAAAAGCCAGCTCATGTGCCAGAGATGCCCACTGCCAGTGGCCCCACAAACAGAATAAGCCACACAATCTGTTATACAAATGTAGAGGGCCTGGTTCCTTTTCATGTATACTTTCCAGCTTTGGATCCAGAGTCCATGAGATACCACGAGCTAGGATTACATGTCTCTGTGGGTTTTCTCATCATTATCCTGACCCCACTTGATCAACGGACTTCTGGAGCTTGGCTTACTGTTTGGCTATGGATTTCTGCTTCCATTAGTCACTGGATGAATGTTCTATGATGACAATTAAGGTAGTCAGCAATTTGATTACAGGAGAAGACCAGTTCAGATACCTGCTCCACTATTGCTAGGCATCTTTACTGGGGTCATTCTTATGGGTTCCTGGGAAATTTCCTAGCATCTAGTTTCCTACAACCCCACAATGGTTCCTCCCATCAAGATATCTCTATCATTGCTCTTTCCCTCTGTTTCTCCCCAAACTCAGCCATCACATTCCCTCTTGTTCTCATTCCCCATCAACTCTCCACCCAGTTTACAGAGGATATCTCATCTATTTACCCTTGATGGGCAATATATGCATCCTTATTAGGTTCCTCCTTGTTACCTACCTTCATTGGATTGTAGTCTGTGGATTGTAGTCTGTCTGCTCTGTTCTCCTTGCTTTGATGGAACACCAACCTGTTTTACCATTTGAAATTGGAAGACATTTGCCCTAGAACATTCCCAGACACAAATAACTAGAATTTGTTTTTTACACAGTAGTGCTAGGAATTTATACCAGAATTGTCTTACTTTGTGACTGATCTGTCTGTATTATCCTAATGCTAAAGAATACAACTCCAAAACATCAGGATATCTTCCTTTTTCTTATATACATGTCTCAACCATTAATTCTTTCACACCTTCCTTTATGTGAGGAATTTAATAACTGGAAAATGCATGTCTGTGTGTCTTTAGTATACCAACTTCTATAATTCTCAAAATCCAATGGATAATCTTCGACATCCCATTTATCATCCAGCCATGAGTTCCTTGAACAAGCTGATCTCTGTTTCAGAATCAGAGTCTATTAATTATTTTTCAATGTTAGATCTAACTTGAAAATTTAAATTCTATGATTTGCTTTCCTTTGATAAACACATAGAAGAAGGGACATGAAGGATGAAGAAGAGGAGAGAAACATGATGTAAGAGAAAGATTAATGTAAAGCTAAAATGCTGTTTTTTTTTCACAACAGACCAAAAATGAAACAAAATCAAAACCGCATTATCGGTCATATTCTTATTAAATTCACCTAGGTATGCTATTTTGATTTTCCATGTCTTCACCTTTCATTATTCAAGAGGAAAACCAGTTAGCTATGCACCAGATAAATGTATTTTCAAAATACTTTAGACCACTACCCTTCAATAGAAACACACAACACACTTTCATAAAAAAATTAAACAAATTTCAAAGCATACAAAATAGAGCACAGAATGAAAATGGTATCATGAAAAGTAGGTTCCCATCTCATTCAGATCTGAAGACACTTTAAGAAAAGGCAATATTTAAAATCCACTGAAGTAACACGACAGGGTAACATCATGAACCATTTCCAAAGAAATTAAATTTTACTTTATGTTTTTGTTATGGAAGTACTGTCATGTTACATTGTATTATTAAGTCACATATGAAGCCAGAATAGAGTCGAGGATAATTCAGGAAGTTGCTTTCAGCTTATCTGGACATGACACATGCAGTTGTGTGCCATGTATATTGTGCCAGTGAAATGATTTTTATAAGGACACAGTGTGTTGTCAGTATGTATCAAAATTTAATATTGACTAAAAATGATGCTTATTTCCTCCTGCATATCCACCAACAAATCCACAGGATTTTTATTTGCTTTTGTTGAATATTCAGTTTCAGGTGTTTGATTGAAAAATTCTTAGAGAAGAAAATTTTTAAGTTTACTAAGGAGCTACTAGAATAGTACATAAGTAGAGCAGTAATAAATTCAGCTAGTTATCTTGAATAGCAGCATAATTTTTCAAATTTGATAAATATACTTGTTTAAAGCTATCAATGGTTTTTATTCATTTATATATATATTTATTACTTTTTCTTATTTTATATAGCAGTCCCAGTTCCCAGCATACCTCCCATGCCTCTGATTCCCCTACAATCCCATACCCACCCCCACTCCACAGGGAGGATGGTGCCTTCCAGGAGGGATCATCAAAATTTGTCAAGTCATTTGGAGTAGGGTCTAGGCCTTCCTCCTGCCTCTAGGCTAAGGGAGTATTCCTCTGTGGGGAATGTGCTCTCAAAGTCCTTTTGTCCACCAGGGATACATCCTGGTTCCACTGTCAGAGGTTCCGTAGACTGCCCAGGCCTTCAAACTGAGGCCCATGTTCAGGTGGTCTAAGTAGGCATAATGCTGGTTTCCCAGCTATCAGTCTGGGGGGGGGGTGACATAAGCTCCTCCTTGTTCAAGTCAGCTGTTTATGTGGATTTCTGTTACCTGGTCTTGATCCCTTTTCTTATTACTCCTCCACATCTGCAACTGGATTCTAGGAGTTTAATTTCTAATTGAAAAAATATTTTACAGTGTAAGCGTACAGAATAAAATATGAGTGTGTGCCTTAATAAAATATATCAAAAAGGAAAACAACAGAATTAAACACAGAAAAATATATACCAACACAAAATTGTTAACTTCAATATTTTAGTCTCTGAGGAAAAAAAATGGGCAAGCAAATCAAAAGTGTAATTTGAGTAACACTATATGTAACAATATTAAGTACATAACAAATAAGAATTTTTAAATACAACCCAAATAATTCTGTAAAATTACACGGAATAGGGGTCAGGCTGATAGTAAAGCACAATAAACACATGGCTGCACAAACCTCAGTTTGTAAATGTATCTTATTTTCTTTATTCATTTTTAAGTTGATGGAAATATAGGCTGTTTCAAGTTTCTGGCTATTACAAATAATGCTACTATGAACAGAGTTGAGCAAATATCCTTGTGGTATGATTTTTCATCCTTTGGATATATGCTTAAGAGCAGTATTTCTGGGTCTTGAGGTAGATTTTATGAGAAACTTTCATATGGATTTCCAAAGTGGCTGTACAAATTAGCTCAACCACCTGCAATGGGGGAGTGTTCTCTACATCCTTTCCAGCATAAGCTGTCCTCAGTGTTTTGTCCTTAGCCATTTTGATAGGTCTCCGAGTCATTTAATTTGCATCTCCCTGATAGCTAAGACTGTTTAGCAATTCCTAAGATGTCTTTCAGTCATCTGAGGCTTTTCTGTAAAGAATTCTCTGTTTAAATATGTACCACATTTTTAAATTGGATTATTTGGCATTTGGTGTCTAGTTTCTTGAATTATTTATGTATTTTTGAGATCAGCCCTCTGCCAGATTAGTGTTGGTAAAGATCTTTTGCCAATTTATGGGCTTCAATTTTCTTTTTTTCTTTTTTCTTTTTTCTTTTTTTTATTGACCATATCCTTTGCCTTACGGAAGATTCTCAGTTTCAGGAGGAGGAGGTCCAATTTATTAATTGTTGCTCTCTGAATCTTCACTACTTGTGTAAATATTTAAATAGTCTTCTGTGCCAAAGTTTTCAAGGCTACTTCTCACTTTCCTTTCTATCAGGTTCAGTATACCTGGATTTATGATGAGGAGTTTGATCCACTTGGACTTGAGTATTGTGCATGGTGATAGATATGGATCGATTTGCATTCTTCTACATCTTAACATCATTTGTTGGAGATGCTTTTCTTTTTCAGTTTTACACTTGTGGCTTATCTGTCAGAAATCAGGTGTTCATAGTTAGGTGGATTAATATCAGGACCTTCAGTTTGATTACTTTTATCCAAATGTCTGTTTTTAGGTCAATACTAAACTGTTTTTATTACTGTAACTCCATAGAAGAGCTTGAGGTCTGGGATGGTGATGCCTCCAGAAGTTTGTTTTTTCTTCTACAGAATTATTTAGCTATCCTGGTTTTTTGTTTGTTTGTGTGTTTGTTTGTTTTGTTTTGTTTTTCCATATGACTTGAGTATTTTTCTTTTGACGTCTGTGTAGAATTGTCTTGGGACTTTTGTGAGCATTGCAATCAATCTCTAGATTGCTTTTGGTAAAACTGCCATTTTCACTATGTTGACTGTACATATTTAAGATCATGGGAGATCTTTCCATTTTGTGATACCTTCTTCAATTTCTTCTTTCAAAGACTTAAAATTCTGGTCATACAGGTCTTTCGCCTGTTTGATTAGAGATACCCCAAGATATTTTATGTTATTTGTGGCTATTGTAAAGTGTGATGTCTGCCTGATTTATTTCTCAGACCATATATAATATGTATATAGAAGGGGTACTGATTTTTTTCCTTTTTAGTTTCTGTAGTATCTTGCCACATTACTGAATGTGTTTTCATCTGTTTCATCTTCATTGGGATGTTCAGGTCTTGTTGTTATAGAACCACTAATTTATGGTGCTGCCATATTGCCCTTTATGGACATATTCTTACACTGCTATCTACCCATTTCTTCCTCTGATTAGAGCAGATGAAAACTGTGCCTCCGTGGCTCTCTCTTTATCCAATGGTGCTGATATGGAATGTGGCTCCAGTGTCTGCTCTTCCTCCAGGTGGACATGGGACATACCTCCTTGGTTACTGTATTGGGGGTTATTGTTGGGTGAGGTCTAGAGAGAATGCTTCTGCAGTGGGGCTGCAGTAGATGATTTGCACAAGTTGTGCCCCTACAGGATAGGGCCTAGTGAGAAGGGTTGTCCATCAGGGAGGTCAGACATTCACCTTTGCTGTAAGGCAAAGATGAGGCCTGTGGCTCCCTTAGCTGCTAAGGTAGTGGGGGAATGTTTGGATGGGAGCAGGAAGCATGCTGTTGCCTTGCCACTGGGGCTGCAGTAGGTGGGTTGGGACACACAGTGTGCTACCATGGGCTAGGGCTTACAGAACAGAGCTGTCTAGCAGGGATTTTAAACACTCACTTCTTCCTCCAGGTGTAGGTGGGGCATGTCTGAATCAGATTAATCACATATTATTTAATACAAACCCAAGGAAACAAGTTTTAAAATAAAGTAACAATGAATATGTGACTTGTCACTCTAAAATGGTAAATCATTCCAATTACATTGCTAAATAGGAATAAACATATGTATCACCAACTTTTAAGTATAGCAACTCCATACTTTCTTTCAAGGATTTGAAATGGGTTTTGGAATGGGTCTATTGCATAATTGTTTAATTTACATGGAGCTGGAGACCATGTAGAAATATGTCACTAGAAATAAAATTTTAAAGGTGTGTTTAGTTATGTTCACTGTATAAACTATAATGTAAAGAACCAATAATAAACATATACACATTTATCCAACTATGAACCACTGTTCCAAAAAGGATAGCCCCTTACTGATTATTGAAAAAACAAGCAATATCAATGCCAACATAATATCTACTTAAATTTATAATAAACGAATGAATTAAAGTTTATGAAGGCTGGATAGTAGAGAGGTCAAACTCAAAGGACTCTTCTATGACACTGTACTAGCTGTGTGAATTAGGAGAAAAGTTCACATACTGACAGTTGTCCAGGTACAGAAGTAAGAAGGAAAATTCTTGACTCTAGTTTCTGTTCAAAACAAATACTATAATAAAATTTTCAGGCAGTACTGTGGTCCAGCTGAGGTCAGTGACTATGAATTTATATTGCTAACAATCTTCTCAGTGGGTGATTTTCTCCAACAGTTTTAGCTACCCAGTTGGAAGTCTGGAGAAATGTGATAGTGACTCAGTCAAAAAAAGGAAAGTAAGAATTCAGAAGTGTAAACAAGTATACAGGTATTTTTCTTTCATCATTAAAATACCATAGAACAATGGTTCTAACCCTTTCTTATGCTGCAATCCTTTAGTACAGTACCTTATGTTGTGACTCCAATCATAAAATTATTTTCATTGCTACATCAAAGCTATAATTTTGCTACTGATATGAATTTTAAGGTAAATATCCAATACCCAGGATTTCTGAAACACTACCCTTGTGAAAGAATCTTTTGATCCCCAATGGTGTCATGGCCCACAGGTTGAGAACTCCGCCCAACATTATATCATATTTATCCCATAGACTGAGTAGAGAATAAAATGAGCTGTTAATATATATGGCAGAGATTATAAGAGAAAAAGAAGTCTGCGGCATGTTTGGAAACCCAGTTATAAGGATTATTACAAGTACTATTCTTGTAAAAAGTGCTTTGAAATGGGTGATTCTATGTAAATAAAGAATGAATTTTAGTTCTTGTGCTGTCATTTGTGAATTGTTGAGCCAAGTCCCTTTGAAAACCAGTACCCTACTCTAAATTTGAGGGGCTTGGGCCATTCTCACTCTTCAACTGATTTATAAAGTCAAACATTTCAAGAAGCTATTTCCTATGAGATTAGGAAATTTTTTAATACAGGTTAAATCTGCCAAAAGCATAAATATAATAATAGAATGTGAAAATAAGTTTGATTTATGACTATACTTTACAAGAATTACTTGTTTAATTATATATAAATGTAAATATTCTTGATTCAAAAAACTTCATAATTTCTAGTCTAATTGTTATCAAAGTACAAATGTTTATCCATTTATATAAGAAAAATGAAGAATTGTATGAATAGCTTCTTAATGATTTTATCTGGGTTAAGTATAATTATTATTGCACTTATTATCTAAGTTTTATGGTTTCCTCTTTTACTTCTATTGCGTTTATTTCATTGAAAACATATAGCTCTGAATACTCGAGTTAAGATAATAAAAATCTATTTAATTTTGTATATGATTCCATTTCAAACTACAAAGAGAATATTAAACAGACCACTATGTTTGTATGCAAGATGAAGATGGCATTAAACATACAAGTATTGTATGCATAATACTTTGCCTGGCACACAGAGATGTAACTCAGGAAGTCTCAACTATGATATTCTGATGACAGCTCACAGTCAAAATGTTTACTTGTTTAAAACAACAAAATTAAATCACTATAAGAAAAGTTTCTGTCTAAAAGTGTTTTAAATTTTACAAAAATGAATTTAGCCTTAATTATGTGTTTTTTCTGAAGGTGAAAAATGTAAAATAACTCTGGGCATGCTCTTATACTAGTGAAATTCAGATTTAATGTTTGCTTGATATAACATTATTACTATGAATGATAGCAATAACAGGTATAAAGGGGAAAAATTTGTATATATATATATATGTGTGTGTGTATATTACATATATGTATATATATGGGTGTGTATGTATGATTATACATATATACATAGATTCTGTGTCTTTGGTAGTAATTTTGTTCAGCAATAAATACTTGATTTAATGCCTGAGACTCTGCCCAATGAAGAACTAAATATGGAACAATAATCAATCATACATACAAACACAATTCATGTACATGTAAATATTACCTATGTAACATGTAAAATGGTGCATTTACTCATATATACAAGGTCTATTTTTATTCTCTTATACCACATTATCTAGCTAGACTGTACTTTGTAGTCAGTTTTGGGGGAAATATTCATTTGTTGAAGCAAATTTTTCTTCTTGTGGTTATCTTTGAGAAAAGCATCCTTGACAGCCCAGACTAGAACTGACATTTACTTGAGCAATGATGAAGGACAAAATACAAATCCTAATAAAAAACCTTGATTTCCTCCATAAAATGACTTTTCAGAAGTTATTGATATCAAAATGTAAATATTATATGCAGATAGACATATAATAACAATATATATTCACTTTGTTATCTAAAATTAAAGTTCAGAAACAAAACAAAATATGTATGGTATATCATAACATTAAGATGTTACAGGTTCATGAGGTTAAAGAATAGAATATTTCTGACATAGTTTTCAAGTGATCAAACTTTCTTAACCTTTGATTATTATGGCTTCATTTCTTTATAGGAAACTGAAAAGTTTTCAGGGTTCCAAGCACCTAGAAGATTATTTGCATCCGTCAAACTTATGTTCTTGGTTGATAAAAATGTGTTTTAATGTTATTTAAGCCTCATTCTAAGTATATTAAAATTGTTTTACAAATGATATTTAAAGTATTTGAAGAAATTCTTGCTTAAATGCTAACTGTATCAATGGAAGAAAACAAAATAGAAAATATTGTAAACATATTTTAGCAAATCAACATTTTATAAAATTGCATTTTATGATAAGTTTAAAATCAAAACATCAATTTGCAGTGACATTATATTTTGTATATAATATATGCATGTTATATAACAGATACACACAGATTATATCACTATGCTGTACTTTTTTCTAAATGTGGTTTCACAATTTACTTTAGTATAAAATTAAGTACACCACTTTATAAGGAGAAAAAAATCTTTTCATTGTCTACCTTATGCAGTGTTGAGAGTATTTGTTAATAATTATTCAAATTCTGAATATCAGATTTGACTTTGCCTGTTCATTTTCCTATTTATATATACCAAAGATAAGCTTCTGTTACAAGACAAACTACTTCATCTATATAAGAAAGAGTCAATGGCCTCTTAGATTTCACAGGTTTTGATGCTGCTGTTTCAGTACAAAATAGTAAGACAATACAATAATACTAAAGAAAACAGCATGCCTGACTACCACTTATCAAAGGTCTGACCAACAATGAAGAGGCGATTACTCTTCCAATGACAGATGGCTGCACGAGAGCTCATCCAAGATATCGAACAGATGTCTGTCCTGAGGTTATTTGACTGCAGATTAGAAATTGTGTAAATGTTAATCCAAATCTAAGCTACATGGCCTTATTTTCAGTAAAATTGGATTGAGTGAATAATTTTGAAAAGTTTTTTTCAGGAAGTCACAGGTTTTTCAGAATTAAAGGCTAAAATCTTCATTATAACACAACATATATTCTACCAGTTTTCATATCGCTTTGCTACTTTCTAAAATTCTCTTCAAATTATACTATGAAGGTAGTTTTTGTTTAAACCTGTGTTATTTATCACATGAAAACTACAAACAGAATTAAATATTGACAATATTTCATGCATAAGGCATTTACATGATCAAGATAGCCTAAGTCCCAGCATGAAAGCCGAGGACTTTGGGTCAGAAGATAGTGACATTTCATGTCCTCAGGAAGAGGTAGATGGAAGTTTTCTTCAGGAATTTGTCTGGTGAAATGCTAAACATATTCCAGTAGATGGTTCTGCACCAATTTACATATAAACAGCACAAAGTTGACTTAGTGAATTAAAACTAGAGTACACATAAGGTTGGGAGGGAAAATTTTAGAGGAGGGGCAAAATAAGAATGGAAGGAAAAAAATGGGGAAGATTTGACAAAAACATATTATATGCTTTATCCAATTATCCCTATTAGCAACTAAAGTTTCCACTGCCTATTAGAGGTAGGGAAGAGAAAGCCACGTGGAGCACTTTATATTTCATGGCCATATGTGCTTTTAGTGGATTCTATAATAATCCCAATTGATATGAATGTGACTGAGAAATTCTTTTAGAGAGACAGTGTACTTTATTTGTAATACATATTTTCCAGAATATATAAAATTACATGAATGATATGAATTAATTTCTTAGCTATTCAGAATAGTTCAGATCTACATATTTACCTTTATACTTCTCAACTACTCCTCTGAGCTAAAACTCTAATTCCTCAGTGCATTTTTTTAAAAAAATTTTAGTGTATAATATCAATATCATCCATAATTAAAACAATAGCACTTATGACTTCTCTCAATATCTTAAGCAAAGTGATGAAATCTGAATATCATTTATTTTCTTTCTAAATATTGTTCTAAAATATTTTGTTCTAAAGGTAAGATCTGAAAATAATACTATTTTTTTTTCAGAATTTAAACATTAGGGCAAAGATACTTACCTAACTCAGCCACATTCTTGGAAATATTCTCTTTTAAAATGACATTAGAATGATACTGAACATAGAAAAAGAATGAGTCAAAGGGAATATGATGGCTTATTATGATGCCTGTTTGGCTGTTTTCAAAGTATTATGTTAATGATTTCTAACACTAATGAATTGTATTTTAATGAATAAAAGTCCATGGTGCACACAGGCTCCTTTTACTAGTCTTTAAATGATATGCCAATAATTTGCATATCATTTACATTCTATTGATTATTTTAAGTAAGCAACAGAAGATTTAGTATATAACACCAGGCCAAGCAGTGTTTTCATTATTTTATTAATTAAATATTTTCCTTTGTTTTATATACTGACCACAATTTCCCTTCCCAAATCTCCTCTGGTTCAAATACTCGGGCTCCCATTTATCTCCCTCCCAATACACTCCACCTCTTGTCTCTGTTCAGAAAGGGACAGTTGTTCTGTGGGAGTCAACAAAGCATGCCACATCAAATTGAGGCAAGACCAGGCCCTGCCCCTTGAATCAAGGCTGGGCAAGACATCCCAGCATTGGAAATAGCTGCCAAAAGCCAGCTCAGTCTCAAGGATCATTCTCCTAGGCCCCCCCAACACACAGACCAAGCTATACAATTTCTCTCTCTCTCTCTCTCTCTCTCTCTCTCTCTCTCTCTCTCTCTCTCTCTCTCTCTCTCTCTCACACACACACACACACACACACACACACACACACACACACACACAACCGGGGCTTATGTCAGTCCCATGCCCATTCCCTATTCTTTGTTTCAGAATACATGAGATCCCTTAAGCTCTGCTCATAAGTCTCCGTGGGTCTTTGGGTTCCCTGTCATGGCTTTGACCTCCCCTGGCATATACAATCACTCCTCTCTCTCTTAAACAGGCTCCTGGAGCCGGGCCCAGTGCCTGACTGTGAATGTCTGCATTTACTTTCAAGTTACTGGATGAAGGCTCTCTGATCACAATGAGGGTAATCTCCAATCTGATTATAGAGGAGGGCCATGGATTCCTGACATTTTCCATGGCACCAGGATTCTCCCTATCTCCAAAATGACCCCTCATCAAGACATCTCCTTCGTTACTCTCCCACTTATCCTGCCCCCATCCTGCCCAACTAGATCCCATCTACTTCCACATCACCCCCTAGTTTATGCAGAACTTTTATATATCCACTTTAAAGGGAAATCGTTGATTCCATCTTTGGGCCATCCTTGTTAACTAGCTTCTCTGAGGTTGTGGATTATGGCTTAGTTATCATGAGATGGCCACATGTATATTGTGGCATTGGGATGTCCACAACAATTGCATAATAAATACATAAATAAAATTTCAGAAAAAAATTAGTTAGTGAATACCTCAAGCATTTGATAAGGAAGGAAACTATATCGCTTGTGCTGTCAAGGGCACATTCTAAAGGTTTAGTAGAAATGTTGAAATAAAAATGGTAGAAAAGGATATAGATAATTAGCTTTGAAATGCACTAGTTTCTTTACCTTTTGACATAATTACCTTTTGTCATAATATATTTTGAGATACATCATGCAAAATTGCAAGAGAATATTTTGTGTGTCATTTACAGTAGTCAGAGTTCTTGGTTAAATTTGGACCATTGCATAAATGTGGGTTTTATTAATATGCACCCCCCTTCCACAGATCTCCACAAAGATGCTGCCAATGACTCTTAGACAAGCCAAGCTGCTAAGTCCAAGACAAGTCCACTGTGTGAAAGAAACAGGGATCAATGATCTCCTGTGAGAGGAAGACCAACTGAAGCACCCATAAAAAACATGCTCTTAACTGGTGAGTTCAACTGCTACCTAGAGGCTCTGTTATGTGCTCCAACTTTTTTCAATTTTCCTCTTTTAGGACAGAAAGGATGAAAATGTATTCCATATGTCTTTTACTGTCAGTTGCTTTAAGCCAGTTGAGTCCTCATGCAAGTGATACAGACCATCCGAAGCCCTGGCTGATAAATACCCTACAGTTTTCATTCTCAGATCTAGTGACCCTGAAAGATGATGATGAAGTACCAACAGTCCAAGATGATCAAACTTAGCCTAGGTCACCAAGAGATTATATGGGGTGGACCTGCCATCTCCACCTTATCCACATGAGGCTCAGAGAGTGACCATGAGGATGAATATGCAACTTTCCAACTCTTATGAGCTTTTACAAAAACTGATGTGGACTCTGGTAATGCAGGTGTCTTTAATTATTTATGCTCTTGTAGGTAACCCCTCATCAATATTCCTGAAACTAACTCCAATAATATGCTGTATTCACCAAATTGGACTTTGGTTGTATACATACTTTATTCTGCCTTATCTAGGATAAGTAAATTTTGTGTATTGTTCCACACAAGGAAAGACATTTCACACAACCATCTAAAGAGGCACTCACCTATGTATGCAAAATTATAAACAATAAAAATAAATCTAAAGCTACCACAGTGGAATCCATTACCTTTGCATAATAACTAAAAATAAGAACAAAATTTTCTATAAGAGATAGTTCTAAGTTCTATTATTCTCTTTATATGTGAAAGAGATAGAATTAGAGAATAATAAAGACGATATATATATATATATATATATATATAGATAGATAGATAGATAGATATCAGATAGTAAATTATGGATGCAGAAATCCAATTGCATATGTGTTCTCTGTATATGTAGCTGCTTGTGCATGTCTATGTATTGTGAGGGACAGAGTTGGAGGCTGAGTGTGTGCTTCAATCTCTCTCGTCTTAGATTTTGAGACATTATCTCACTGAGGCATCAGCTCAATTACTGAGCTATATTGTCTTGCCAGTATCTTTTAGGGATTGTCACTTCTCCATCTCACCTATGATAGTATTAAAGATATGTGCTACAGTATTGGCTTCCTATAGTTGCTGGAGATGCAAATCCAGCTTCTTATGTTGGTGCAACAAGTATTTTAATGACAGATCCATGATACCAAGCCTAAATGCATGAAGTATAGAGTAAAATGTACGTGTAAATCAGTAAATAGTAAATAAAATATGTGGAAATACAAAATTCAGATATTACCCACACATGAACATATGTGTCATAGCTATATAAATAGACAATAAAAAATAACTACTTTTCATGATCTTTCTCCATATTTTATAACTCTCCTCTGTGTAAACATGCACAGAAAATAAGTTCATGGAACAGAAGAAGGTCCATTTTCTTTCAGTGACCGACTTAATTTTGAGAAGGTGAGTAACTTGGGTACTGGAGATAATTTCACTTATTATTTGTGTAAGTCAGGGAGTGACCAAAAACAACAGACCTCTGTCAAATGCACCATGTTCCTAAGAAGAAATGAGCTGACTTTGTTCTCTCAGCATGGCAATTTGTGCTAGATGTGGATAATGGTCACAGGTGGTCTGACTCGGTCTTTTCCTATTTTAGTTGAAAAATAGCTTTTCACACATAGGACAATTCACATCTCTTTAGCTCTGAAGATGACATGTCCTTGTATTTGTTACCAAACTGAAGTCACCTTTCTTTTATCTTGATAAAATCATCTCATAAACAGACCTTGGAAAGATAGTTCATACTCAAAGTGGGAAAATGTAACCTTTGTTCTGTTAACAGCAGAAAGTGGGGTGTTGATGTGGTCTTTGATCAGTGGTCACTACTCATTTATCTTCCAAATTTTATTTTCAAAGCATGAAAGAAATTCTGCAAAAGGTTTGTCCTAAATTTTTGAAGTACATTTTTATATGTTCCCAATACATCAAGGATAACTTACATATTATAACCTTCTGTTACATTATTAATATAATATATTTTACCAAATATATTAACAAATAAGATAATTCTCAAAATAATCCTTTTAAGTGTGTCATGTAAAACAATTTATGATATTTCCTGTCAGCATAGTATACAAAACACAGATCAAAGGTGTAAAAATAAAGCCATTTCGCTGTAGGGTTAGAAATTTTCAGCTTCTTAAATTGGATTTATGTGTATTAATAAGAAGAGATGAGATTGCAATGAAAATACTTTCACAATGACTTCTTTGTGCCAGGAAAAGAGACAGTAATTTTATATTATTATTGTAAAAATCCCCTATCAGCATTAGCTATCTGTTTGCTGTTAGCTTGCTGTGTTCAGACTTCGATGACTAATAACATCACAATGAGAACTCTGTCCTAGAGACTGATTAAGATAACAGCAGCACTGAATTAGCAACTGTTGTATGTTGAACTTCTCCTAAGGATATTATATGTGAGAGTGAAGTTAAAGACAAGTAAATTTTTATTATTTGATAATCATTTATATTATCTCCAGGCCTGTTTAAACAGTTTTGCCTGTCCATCTTCTGTAATTATCTCCAGATCAACACAAACACATGAAATGGAGTAGAAATGCTTTCTATAATTACAAACAACCTGAGAACAGGGTCATTCATGTGTTAATTGTATCTGGTACCACAATAAAACAGTCCTTTAAATGAATTTATTTTTTACTGGCCCCTTTTATGGTATTTCAGAAATTTTATTTTCAAACAATAATATGTGTTGATAAGATGTTTTTGCTAATTTTTTATTACAAAAGACATAATTTGAAATTCTATTTATGTCATACCAGTTTTTTTTTTATTTGTTCTACTTTCTCATGCAATACATCCTGACCAGTCTCCATTCCCTGTCTTCATCTAAGTGTCCTTACAGCTTCTGCTCCCCCAGATACACTGCTCCTCCATTGCCATCAGAAAAGAGCCCTGATCTCCAGGTGTCCTTGACTTATCTGCCTCCTGCAGGGTTAGGGTTTCTCTGAGATATGCCTAATGTTTGTTTGTGGATCTCTGGATCTGCTTCCATCAGCTACTAAAGGCAGCCTCACTGACAATGGTTGGGCTAGGCCTTGATCTATGAGTATAGCAGAATATCATTAGGTATCATTTCATTGGCTCTTTGGTTATTGATGTTAGTCATAATTAGTTCTACCCTAGACCTCTGAGCTACCCAGCTTCAAGTTCCAAGCTTCACATGCAATGTTAAGCATTGGAACGTCCTCTCTTTTCTTGGGAATCAAGATAGAACAGAATTAGGCTGGCCACTTTCACAAGTTTTAAACTTAAAGAAAGAAAGGGTGGGATTAACATTTTGTGTGGGTGTTCAATTATCATCACTGGGGGACTTGCCAGGAATCCTATGTGGCTGACCCTAGTGGCAGCTTCTAGATATTGAGGGTACGAAACCTTAACAGCTTATCTTTGGTAACTTGTCTAGGCTCACAGAGATATAGCATTTCAATTTTTAAAATTTGTATCCATTGTAAAATATTTCCTTTTCAGTACTTTGAAATATAGCTGAGAAATGTTTTATATATTTATTTTCATATATATATATATATATATATATATAACTTTTCTTTGTTATATAACCTTTTATAACAAACTGAAATTCTGCTACTAGAATCATAAAGTTTATGTGCATGTTGATGTTCAAGTCTATCAGTCACCTTTTCCTATGCTCTAGTAGTTGGCAATCATTAATATGTCTAAGATTGATTTTTAATATATATGAACTTAAATTTTAATCCAAGCATATGAATTTACATAGTCTACAATTTATATAATACATTATAGAGCACTTTAGTATACTCAAAACAAGTCTTATCTTTTTTAGTACTTGTAATTAGCCAAGTTTATGAATGCATTTTGCTTTAAAATATTTTCATTTATTATGCATGATTCATTTGCCCTGTTAGGGATTGAACTAAATACATATTTATAAGTTCTAGCGTATGTTGTTTCCTTTATTCAACAGTTTCAACAATGCATTACATTACATTTTCTCAGCTCTTTAATGTTCATGTTCTGTAAAGTGCATTTTGTACCAGAGATATGCTGCAATGCAATTTTGATAGTGTTCCAATGATTATTTCAATACACAGTTCACAATAATTGGTAATTGCTACATTACTGACTTTATATTCCACTTCCTTCAAAAAGGTATTGGAAGCAACTGCTTAAATTATGATTTATGATGCACTCAGGATGTCTGGAATATGCAGAAGACAAACCATTCTTTTTTTGCAATTGTTTAGCAAAATATAATTTTAACAGCTTTTTCATCAAAAAATTTAAAGACAAAATTGCTTGTTTGAATGATTTCATACATACATATGTAATATAATGATAAATAATGATGCAAAAGATTTACTTCATTCTGGGTAAAGACAGAATTCTGTAGGCTGGTTAAACATAGAATGTCTTCATCTGTCTTGACTGATACAAACTTTCCTCAAGACTAAAGTTCAGAAATTGACCATTATTTTGACTTCAGTCACTCATGACAAATAGTATAGTTATTTATTCTCAAACTTTTCCTATATATTTCTGGGGAGAAGTTACTGGTCAAATTGATTTTCAAAGCACCTCTTAACAGCTATAATCATTAGGTCAAATGTCATTTTCTTGTCATTTCACATAAAGGAAATCAGGAATGTTTTACCCTGGAATAGTTTATGGGGAAGAGTAGGTAACTCAGTTTCAGATTGAGACAAACTTGTGTTACTAATATCTCAAGAGAATCAAGAAAAACATTGAATATTAAAATGTAATTTTAAATTTAAATGTAAATTTAAACTTAACATGTAATTTTAAAGGAGAGAATTTCTTTGTATTCTATGTCTGTATTGTAAAAATGGTGATAGAATACATTGATGGCTGGAGACATAGCTCAGCCATTAAAGAATAGCCTCACACCAACAATGTGTGTGTGGATATTGTAAAGGGTGATGTTTTTTTTTCTGATTTGAGAAAGATACCATAAAAGAGTGAGCCATTATAGCTTTGAATAGAAAACTGACACTAGATAAACGTCCAGAGACCTACAAGACTGACCCCATCTAACAATTTGAGCAACACTGGAAAGACTACCATGAATGTCCTTTACTGATAAAGAGATTAATGACTAAATATCTATCATTATAGAGCCCTCACCTAGCAGCTGAACTAAACAGAAGCAGACACCCACAGCTAAACACTGAGCCTAACCGGAATCCAGATGCAGAGAAGGAGGACAAGACCAGGCTACATAAACACACAAAGACAGCTGACCTGAACAAGAAGGAGCTAATGGGCCCCCAGAATGATAGCTGATAATCCAGCATTGAACCCTCTCAGACCCCCTAAACATGTGTCTCAGTTTTAAGGCCTAGGCAGTCTAAGGGTCCTCTGACAGTGGAAACAGGACGTATTCCTGGTACACAAAAGGACTTTGGGAGCACATTCCCCATGGAGGGATATTCTCTTAATCTAGAGGCAGGAGGGAGGATCTAGTCCCTACTCCGAATGACCCCTCTTGTAAGGCATCACCCTACCTGTGGAGGGGGCAGATGGGATGGGAGGGTTGTCGGGGCTATGTGGGGGTGGGATAGAGGGAGCAAGGAAGAGAAGGAGAGGGAACCTGGATCACTATGAAAAATAAGAAAAATAAATAAAATTTTAAATAATAAAAAACAAATGAAAAAAAAACACACAAATCAGGAAGACATATATTGTCAATAAGGAACAAAGCTAGGTAGGCAATAAAAAAGGCAGTAGATATCTATGGTTGGAGGATCAAAGAATTTTAGACCACAGAATATTCTCTCTAAAAAAATTACTTCATACCACAAACAGAGATCGATATAATAATAACTTTATTAGACCTTTCAAATTATTAACAGCATGTTATTTCAACTTAAGTATAAATTATGCTATTTCTGTAATTTTTTCTTGACAGGTATATTTTATATCTCAAAATTTGGGTGTTTTCATTAATGATAAAAAAATCACTTAATTTACATTGAATATTTATGAACAATATGATCTTAAAACTTAATTCATTTTGAGGGGTCAGGACTGCTAATGACATGTTTCATTGATTCTCCATTGTTGAACAACAGAAACAAGCTGTTGAGTGGACCAATCTTTTCCCATCATCTGTCTCTTAAAAGCATCAAGACAATTTGACATTTGAGCTAGAAAATTATCCTTGGGGCATGCCCATCTGTCTAAACAAATAAGCATGCTTCCAGTAGAGCTGTAGAGACACACTGCTTTTTATACTGATATGATCAATGTGAATGTTTAAGAAATTATGAATTATTGAAAAGAACACTATTTTAATGTCTGCTTTTCATTCTTATAATCTCATTTTTGAAATGTGTTACTGACCTTGGATTATTTTTATTATTTGAAAAATAATATTAACATTAACTTGTTTCTAAGACAATGTAACTACAATATTGTCAAAGTTACATAAAATGGCAATTCGACTTTGAAAAAATAAAATCTGTATGTGGATGGTTGAAGTAATATATATTATAATGCCTAGTAAGTGTAAACAATTTTAAATTGCATGAATTTTATATTAACTGAAATGTATGTATCAAAAACAGAATAGCCAGTCATTCTATTATTTCTTATTCAATTAAATAGAGCAACTAGCCATGTATTAGTTTGTTTTGTTTTGGGTAGATCTAGAACTGAATGGAGTCCATCAAACATTTTACATAATACCCTACCACTAGGCTTCACCTCCAATACTAAAGATCATTATTCTACAGAGAACTGTGTACTGTGCTGGAAGTCCACAGTTGTTTCAAACTATATCTAACAATTGTGTTTCAACTTTAAAACAAAGTATGTTCTATTATTTGTTTTTATATAGATGTTTTTCATTTATTTTTTAAATTTGTTTGTACGTGTGTGTGTGTGTGTGTGTGTGTGTGTGTGTGTGTGTGTGTGTGTGTGCGTGAGTAAGTGTAGTCAATAACCTGAAAACATTGAACCTTCAATGTTTGTATTTAAGACATTTTGTATCCTCAGAGCCTGGAATCCAGAATCTATACTGCAAAACATAATATCATGTTTATCAGCTTACTTTTAAATTTTGTATAAAGTAACAACAGTACAGAACTGACTTTTCCCATGCAATATTATACTTGTGAGATTTCTCCATATTTTAAATAATTAAAAAAGTATTTTCTATCTTTTAAATAGTGCTGAAAATGTAGTTTCATTTTGTATATTTCTATCTTCCTTTCCTTTATCTATTTATGTATTTATGTATCTATGTATCTATTTATTTATTTAGTCTTCTCCTTCCTGATTAATACAACAGTACATTTGTTTGAGGAAAATGGACTCCATGGAATCACAAGACTAAATCCATGGGAAACAGATTTTAAACATTGTAGCTCAACATAGAATAAGTTAGTTTTCTTTCTTGCCTTCCTGCCATTAGTTTAGAATAAAAGTCTTTATAATAAACTTACTTCAATAAGATGCTTGAAAATCTCTCCTGTTGGTTGTAACACGTTATCTGCATTTCCAGTGCTTTCTATGGAAGCTTTCTTTTACTGGGACTGGTTAGATATATTCATATTACCTTTGCTGTTTGAAAAGATCATACAAATACATGTTTTCTAAAAAAATATCATATATTTCATTTTTACAGTATTATTCTTTAAAACTTTCTTTCCTGAAAATTTATTACTCACCATCAAGAGATGTTTCCTTTTATCTATTTTCAATTTTTTTTCACTATATAAGCATTTCCTTAGAATATGCTCTAATGTTGTAAATATCAGTATTTAGGAGTTTACTGTTTTCCTTATGTTGTATACTTTGATAAAAAAAAAGGTTATTATACTGTCAATTTTTTTAATTCATTGAGCTAATTTACACATAAGATCCTATTTCTCTCTGGTAAATAAATGCTCACTTCAGGCCTTTTTTCCCCTCTTGTTTGTGCATTCTTGATTCTTAGAGTTAATTCAATAGAGAAGAAGATAGTATTTCACATATTTAGCTTTCTGCTATATACCTGTGTTTTGTAGATAATATAAGCCACCTTTTTATGCTTTCATCATTACTCTCAACTTTGTTCCTTAGGGTCCTAAGTCATCATTCTCAGCATATTTCGGTACTTATTGTGTAGCATGATAAATAAAAGACCAAGAGACTGATACTGGGGTTCAAGCTGAAGATAAAACAGCCAGGCTAGTAGATCTTACCCTTATGCATCTGAAATGGCAGTCCTCTGTCCATGGATCCTAAGAGGCAAATGGCTCTGAATTCATGTCCTCTCCTGCTTTAATTCTTTTCTCCACCCAGCCAAATTACTCCTGTCTACCCCAGTGCTAGGATTAAAGGTGAGAATTCTGTTACTCTTTACTCTTGTATAGTTAATGATGGCCTTGAACTCAGAGAGACACATCTGCCTGTCTTCTGAGTCCTGGGATTAAAGACATATGCCATCAGTGTCTAGTTTCTGTAGCTAAGTATGTGGCTGGCTTTGCAAACTGCTCTCCAGTGGTTTTATTAGATCATAATCAATACATCACCACATTATTCACTGGAAACATGTTGGTTCTACTTCAGCTTTCCTAACACACAGGTCATCTCTCACAGGAACCAAGTGCATCCCTCTGTATTCACTTAAAGGAACTGTGCTCTTTGATTATTTTCCTGAATAAATCAAATAAAAGTTTGACTTTATTTTACTATTTGTTTACAGTGATTTTTGTTTTAGAATTTCAGGGATAATCAATAAACTTTCAACTTTTTGAATCTTTGACAAATATTAAATGACTGTTTTTATGTATATGTTATTTGTGTCTCTGAATTTGTTTGGTTGGCTTATGGGTTTGCTTTTGTGCCAATTACTATTTTCACTACTATTCCTCTGTGATATATTTTAAAATCTGGAATGGTAATTTTGCCAGCATTATTCTTTTCGCTTGGGATGATTTTTGCTATCTTTGACTTTTATGATTACATATCATTTAGGGTGAAGAGGATTTTTCAATTCCTGTGAACAATAATCAGGGGTTTTTAATCAGGATTGCATTGAATCTGTAAATGCCTTTTGATACAATTGCAATTTTGACAGGATTACTGCTACCAACTCTTTTTTCTTTTTGAATTTTTTTTTTTTTTTTGTTTAGTTTTCAAGACAAGATTTCTCTGTATAGCTTTGGCTGTCCTGGAAATCTTTTTGTAGACCTGGCTGTCCTCAAACTCACAGAGACACTCTTATCTCTGCCTCCTTAGAGTGGGTGCTGAGATTGAAGTGATGTACCACTCCTGCCTGGAAACCCACCCTGTCTTTAAATAAGAAATATATTTTATTTATTAGTGTCTTTTTTGGCATCTGCTTCTTCAGGGGATTAAGTGTTCATAGTTAAGTTCCTTCACCTCCATGGTTAAGTTTATTCCAAGATATTGTATTTTCTTTAAGCCTATCATGAAACACAGTGTATACATTATCTTTACTTTGTATGTTTAATTGTTGGTGCATAGAAAAACTATTGATTTTTTTAATTCATTCTATATTCTGCTATATGTGTGAAAATTGCTCATCATTTCTAAATTTTCTTGGAGAATTTTTAAAGTAACTTATGTATAGTGCCATGCATGTCATCTGCAAATAAGGATAATTTACCTTCTTACTCTGATTGTATCCTTTTAATTTCCTCTTCTTTGCATCTTGCTCCAACTAGTGCTACAAGAATTATATTGAAAAGGAATAGAGATAGCGGACAGCCGAACTATCTCATTCTTAATATCAGCATACTTGCCAGACTATCTCATTCTCATTTTCAATGGGTTGTTTCAAGATATCTGTTGGTTTTAAATTTGCATGCGTTTGTGTACCTCCTAATATTACACAACTAATTATATTGAGTGATTGCAAAAAAAATCATATCAATTGTACCAATAATATGCTAGTGACTTTAACTGTAGATACTATCTCACTCTTCTAAACTCTTCTAAACTTACGTAATATACATTAAAGGCTTTTGACTTAATCACTTATAAATGGGAAAAATTATTATTTGTTAATTCATGTAAAATCTATTCATTTGAATTTGTTGAACTATAAACTTTATTGGTTTGGCTATTCATAATGATCTCAGGTACCCTCCAGAAATGTAAATTAAGATATTATTGCTTTGGGGTGGGGAGGGTAGAGAAATGACTCTGCTGCTGAGATCAACAAGAGTATTTAGTATTTTCTAGAGAACCTAGGTTGGGTTTCTTGCACTCATATGGCATCATCTCTAAGTCAGATTCCAGGGCATCCAATGTTCTGTTTTGGCTTCCATTGTCTTCTGCACAGAGGTACACAGTGGTACACAGAGGTACATGCAGGCCAAAGACTGCTAAACATAAAATTGAAATAGATAAAGCAAGAAAGAAATAAAAGCTTTATTGCTAAGATAGATCATGGATGAGTAATAGAACACAGAAAAACCAAGCTCATACTGATCTGTAATATTCATCGTTAATGGGTAGTAATCATAAAGAGGAAAGATATTATGTATATTAATGAAGAAAAAAATACAGTACTCAGTCTAATGTTAACGTGAACACTCTGAGCAACAATAACATGCTACCTGGCAAGAAATAGCCACTGATAGCATCACAGCATGAATGTCACACAGGTAAGCAATCAATTTCTGGTCACATTGTTGCCTGACATACACACATGTTAAAACCTCTATCTAACATCAATTATCAGAGTCAAGCATCTCTGGGTAAATAGAACTTTAGCCCTATGGATGAACAACTACTCTCATCTTGCAATGTGGGCACAGTATCAATCTGACTACTAATGGATTGTTGTTAATCTCATAGTAATATATTTCTCAACTCTCATAAAAGGTATTTTTTGGTAGTAGGTGGTGATTAACTCAGAGAACCATGACAGGTTGTCAAGAAAATAATACACTAGAGAATTCTTATATAAAATGGGGTAAACATTTTATTTCCTCTACTCCCAAAGCTCAGGAATTATTACTATAGAGGAGGAATAAAAAGAGTTTAAGAGCAAGAGGTGGTAGAAGACTTCATAGAAAGAATGTTATCCAGACATATCTGGGAGATTCAGAGATAAGATCCCAGAACTTTTGATATCATGCAAAAAAACTGTACAAACTTGAGTCAAACAAACAAAAAGCATGGAAATGGGAAGTACCTCTGAAATCCATTCCTAGTTAAGAGGTATTGTCATTTTATTACTTCTTGTAGGACAGCCTGTTTTATTTAATGGTGTGTCTCCGAGTAGGTCTATAATATTCCAGGAAGAGGGCAAGTATCCAAGAGTACATGTGAAAAATAAATCATACTCGAGTTATAAAAGGGGGGAAGAGAGTACAAAACTGGATTAAAAAATTGAAAGAGGATGGATCTTGGAGAAGTTGAGAGAATATGATCAAATGAATTGAATAAAATTCTCAAAGAGCTAATAAAATAAGTAATAAAAGTAAAAAAGGAAAATAAAAATCTTTGGAAAGACAAAGTACATATTGATATTCTTAGTAAATTTTCAAGATTGTGACTAGTTATATATTTTAGAGAGCATAAATAGTTATATATATATATGTATATGATATATAATATATATATACTTATTTATACATATATACCAATGTACATTTACTAGTTCTACATATTATGACTGAGATTGAATTTTACCTAAATTGACATAATTAAAAATATCCTTAAATTCATATTTACTAACATTGTAATATTTTATGTTAACAATATCATATTATTCTGCTACTCTTAGTCATTATGTAGTTACAATTGTGTCTAATCACTACTTATGACTATAGAAAGGAAATATTGAAAATATACATGTAGTCTAAAATCTATAGGATCTTTTGTTCATATATTTCAACTTATATAAAACCTGATCACTCTTAAAAGAAAGTCATATTTTGTTTGATTTTTCTCAGAATGATATGTCAAAAATTATACTTAATTAACATACTTAAATTAATCTATTGCTTTCCTACAATATACAAATGCTTAAACTTCTTAAAAATACCAGTCATTTTATTATTTCTATATCTTTAGATGAGTGGGACTTCTTATTTTTTAATACATTTTATTTAAATAAGAAACAATCTTATTTCACAGATTAAATCCAGTTCCATTTCCCTCCCATCCTCCCATGTACACCACCAAACGTCCATCACATCTCCTATCCACTGCCCAGGGAGGATGAGGCCTTCCAGGAGGGATCATCAAAATCTGTCATTTGGGGCAGGGCTTAGGCCCTCCCCCATGTATCTAGGCTAATAAGTCTGTTCCTGCACTAAGGATACATCCAGGTTCCGCTGCCAGAGTTCCCATAGACTGCCAAGCCCTCCTAGCTGACACCCAAATTCAGAGTGCCTGGTTTGGTCCTATGTTGGTTCTACAAAGAAGCTTTTATACAGAGATAACCCCTATCTCTTTTGTAGTGTTGGGGGGGGGGGTAGGTGGTTGCTAGTTGTTTAGTTACTATGACCATATAATCCTACATTGCCTACATTCCACAAATTATACTGTTCTTTAACCTCTCAGTGCTAGGATTAATCACAACACCCAACTGAACCATTAATTTGCATAAAACTGTAAAAATCACTTTCAAAGTCTATGAAAAAAGCCGGTGCTATGGACACTGTCTTGTGTATGAACCATGTGAATTGTTCCAAGCTGCCTTTCAGAAAAAAATAAATAAGATTTATAGTGTATTAATTTATGCTATTGGTGAACATAGACACAGGAGAAACCAACAGGTAACAGTATGCAAAAATATCTAAAATAAACTGCAGACAAAGAAATTAATATAAAGGAATACCAATTAATGGTAGTGCTGGTCAATAGAAAAAGGGAGAAAGTGCAGCATTAATTCCATAAAAGAAGCATATTTAAATTTAAAAATATCATTTAAATAAAACTCTTTCAATATGAAATGTCTTAAATTCACCAATATTTGACATTTTGATGTATTATTTTTCTCACAAATATGTTCTAATATTAAACTCAAAAAGTACTTTGAAGATTGAAGTATATAAATTCACTATTTACATGAGAGACTTCTCTATTTTCTACAAAGAAAAATAAAACAATATCATCACACTGACAATGCTCAAGAACTTCAAATTCTGTGATTTTGTTTATGTGTCTGTTTTTGAATAGTGCAAAAGGTACTGAAAGAATATTCAAACTAGAGAATGGGAAGAGAACTTTAAAATGTTGTCTTCTAGACATCATGTGACAGACATTTGCACCAATGAACTTAGATAAGCAATGGGCCACCTGCACAACACTTTGTCTAGTATAGCATCAAAGATGAAGATAGATAGTAATAAAGCCTCACTTTTCCCTGAGAAAGTATAAAATGTTAATCATTTCAGAGGAAGGAAAGACATTCTTTAATGATATAGCCATTGATATTGGTACATTGCCCCCATTCTGTCTCATGCTCAAGAGAATAAACTCTCATTCATGACTATCCAAATTAAATGCAATGTGTCAGGTACCTTCATGTTTGTTCATGATAACAAACATAAATGCACACACACACACACACACACACACGTACAGGCACATATACACAATGAAAGTTGGCGATGGACTTGGAATAGAGGAGCATGCTGTGAAATATATGACAACAAGAGAGAAATGTCAGGAAATTTTCTCACAGAACATTTTATTTGTGTGTGTGTATGTGTGTGTGTGTGAGAGAGAGAAACTGTGAAAGAATAAATCCATTTATAAAATATTAATTTTAACAAACATTAACTGTCCTATTCTAAGAGTAACAACTGTGAACATTTTAAGCAATTACACATAACTTTGAAACTTCCCACTATTCTATTTTCCATTTGGCTACTTTTCAACTTTTTAATATTTATTTATTTTTATTTTGTATGAGTAATGGCATAATACACACACACATATATATATATATACATATATATATGTGTATATGTATACATATACATATACACATACACATACATACATACATACATACATACCTATATATATACCACATTTGTGTAGTACCCACTGAGGCCCAATATGGCATCATATTATCTGGAACTAGAGTACCAGGAATTATGAATGATGGGCACCAAACCAGTATCCTCTTGGAGATTGATGAACACTCTTAACATCTAAAATGTTTTCCTTGACTTCTAAGTGGGAATTCCAAAAATACAGAAGTTTGTTCTTATTACTTTCATAGGAATATATGTTCTCACATTTTAGTCCATCACTCCAAAACTGTTTTCTTTTATCCTCAGATATGATCCTCAACCTTAAGTGTAATTATATGTAATTTTCATTAAAACATTTTATATATTCTTTGATCATTTTCCCTTCTTCAATTCTTCCAAGAGCTTTCTCACCTTCCTACACATCTTTCTTTTTTATTATTTTCTATTTTTTCTGTCTGTGAGGGTTTGGATAAGAATGACCCCAATAAGTTCATACATTAAATGATATTATTGGAGGAGGTGTGTCATTGGGGAGGGAAATGAACTTTGAGGCCCTAGAACCAATGACAGAATCAACTCTCTTTCCTCTCTCTAACTGTAGTTCTGTCCCCTTCTCCTCCTACTTCCTGCTGCCTTGAGATCAGAAACCAATGCTGGCAACTACTGCTACAGCGTCATGTCAATCTGTTTCTTACATGTTGAAATGATTACTAACTGTTCTGGTATCTGTAGTAAGTCCCTTACATAATGACTCCTATACAGGAGTTTTCTTGGTTGAGGTGCCTCTTCACCGTGATAGAGCTGCAACAAGCTGTTTTTTAAAAAGAAGCAAAAACAATAAAAAATGAAAATCAAAACAAATAGGCAAAGACCAGTAAGACAAAATATACCAAAACAACTTAAATAGTCTTTTTCTCTTTGCTTCCAAGGAGTATAGTTTAAATATACAGTGAAATTGTGGTTTTATTTTTACCTTAGCCAGTATGTATCATTGGTAGATAGCCTCTTAATTAGGGTTCAGATACATTGTACACTTTGTCTCTCAGTGTTGTGATCTGTCTGACTTTAACATGTGTAGATCTTGTGTATGCTGCCATAGTCTCTATGGATTTACCTCTTCATCCGTTTTGTTGTACATGAAAGGCAGAGTTTCCTTGAAATCATGAGACACCTCTGGTTCTGATGTGAATTGATATGTGAGCATGAGAAAAGAATTTGTTAGAGTATCTCATTTTACAATGAGTGTTCCAAAGTCTTTCATGTTTTGCCCATTGCTCAATTGTGGGTTCTTGTGTAAATTATGGACTACTTCAAGAAGACACTTCTATGGAGAGGGTTGAGAAGGAACTGATTTATGAATATTACAGTATGTCATTAGGTGTTATTTTGTTGTTATGTACCTTTAGCATAATGATAGTATTACATCCTTCCCCAGGCTCATGACCAATCTAGTTGTAGGTTCTTGGCAAAATTATAAATGTCAGGTAAATCTTTTATCTCATGATGAGGAACTGAAATCCAATATAGAATTATTTGTTTCCTCCATAATATTTGTACTTCATTTGAATAATGAATCTTGCAAGCAAGTTGCATTTTAGGTCACAGTTTGGCAAAAGATGATATGAATGATTACCTTTCTCCTCCAGTAGACTGCAGAGTATCATACAGAAACATGACCCTAGGTAAAAGCAGCAAGGCTTCTAGTTAGACACAAGCTGGACTCACCTTACATGATATGAACAAATGTATTCAGCAATAGGGCCTTACTTTCTAGTTGTGAGCATATTTAATCTTAGAGGATTATACATGTTACATAGAAAATGTTCAAAAATTAGTTGCCATATTCATTAGAATTTTCTCTATTATAGAGTTAATTTAAAGTTTTATTACAGACCATAATATAATTAAATTGAGTACACTTATTTAAAAAAAAATAGTGAAAAAGTATTATGCAATCAAGGGCAATGTCAACAGCATGTGATGTTTTAAGGTAATCTTGGATCCTCTGAGCAACAATGCTAAAGTAGTTTTCCTGTGTCTGGTCAGACTTATTTTTAAATCTGTAGCTCATGTGCATTATTTTATTTTTAAATCCACAGAGTCCCCTAAGTGATGTCCACATGGAGAAGAATTTATTGGAGCACGGTGGGTCTCTCATGGGTTGTATTCCTAAAGAATATTGACTTTCCTTCTACTAGCAGCAATCAATTGCCAATAACTTTTCAACTTGGATTTAACCTTACAAGCCCATTCCAATCCATGCTAGGATTTTCACTGGCTTAATCTCTTGCAGATCTTTTTCTTGTGCTAACAATCACCGTGCTCATGTGTTCAGTGCCCCTGCCATGTCCAGAAAATACTATCTGACTATGAACTCCAATTATGGATCAGAGTATTTTTAATCATGTTCTGCTCTAATGATTCCTGAGCCTTGGTTAGAGTCAAAAGGGAATATTACATAGATGTCTCATTCAGGGTTGTTTTCCACAGTTAATTAGTCTCTTCATATTGACCAGCTTGATTTTTCTGTATTTATTGTCATCCCCTTCTAAAGTAGATTCTTTGATGAGATTAAGAAGATAAACTAACCTGGGAGTTAATAACAGGATTTACTATAATAGTAGCTTATCCATGTTCATCACTACTTTATTCAAAACAACCAGAAAATAGAAACAGCCTAAATATCCATCAAATTATGGATATGATAATAAAATGTGGTATATATACACAATGGAATGCTAATAAAATCAATAATTATACAAAAAGGACATGAATTTAAAAGAAAGGAAGAGAGTGATATATGGAGCATGGTCAATAATTTTATTATGTTATAATCTTAAAATATGTTCCTGTGAGGAGGTTTAAATGGAGGTTTGAGGGAGATTCAATAGTTCATCTTATTAATTCAATATCATTTTCTCTTGATAAGTTATTTCATGTTGCAGTTGATAAGTTACATAATATGCATACATTTTATCCCTAAATATTTTTATATTAAACTGTACTTGAAATTATTAATTTACTGCATGAAATATATAATTTAGAATTATGTTAAACATAGAAAAAGATACATAGTTTTATCACATTTCTATTTTAAGAGTTGAGAGACCTCAGTCATGATTGATTGACTAAATATCTATATCGAAATTAGATTCATAAATTTAAGGGAGTTCGTTCAAAAGTATCTGTCATATCTACTTCCTTCTAGTGTTATCCTAATTATGAGTATTTGAACAGAAGATATTTTATTATATGATTCATATCCGCACAAGAAATGTTAATTTCCTCCTTCATGATTTTTGACATATGTGCTACATGGTTCCGAATAATTCTGCATTAAATGTTAAAAATGTGTTAGTTACTTTTAGCACCACCTAATGCCTAGCCATAAATGGGACACCTATGTCACACCTTTCAACACAATGGGCACCCCATGGCAGAAGACAGGGAAGAGAAAGTGTTTTATCAAAGCAAGGGCAGAAGGATATCTTCATAATATAACACAGGCAATGTATTCTTAATGTGCTTTAGATTTTGTTTTCTTTTATTGAAAAATATTTCTATCCTTTCATAATATATGCTGGTTATGGTTTGCTTTTCTTTATTCTTCCACATTCCTTCTCAACTCCCTTTCGATTCAGTCCCATTCCACTCTGTCTCTGATTAGAAAACAGCAGGTTTCTAAGTGATAATATTAAAAAAATACATATAATAATATAAAAAATCACTTCAGAGATGTACAAGACCAACAATCAGAAGGCAAGAGAACTGACAAGAATCAGGGACTACTTATTCTTGTACTCTGGCATCCCATTAAAACATACACAAAAAATCTGGAAGCCATAATATATTGTCAGAAAATCTGGTGCAGACTTATTTGGGCCCTGTACATGCTGTCTTATTTTCAGTAAATTAGTATCAGCTTCTTTTCTTGATGTCCCCCATCTGCTTTAGCTCTTACATGCTTTCAGCCTCTTCTGCAGGATTTCCTGAACTGTGTGGCGAGGTATTTGATAGCAACATCCTATTTAGGGCTTAGTGTTCCAAGGTCTCTCATTCGCTTTATAATGTTGCGTGTGGGTCTCTGTATTTGTTCCAATCTTTGTGGGAGGAAGCTTTTCTGATGATCCCTTTGCAATGCACTGATATATGAATATAGCACAGAGTCATTAGGAATCACATTACTACTATATTTAATGCACTGCAGAATTTATATTTGTATCATCTGTGAAGTACAAATGTCCACAAATATTTGAAGCATACATGTTTACATGTCTTTTATCTACTTGAAAGTGGCCATATATGTGCTGACTAATTTTGTCTTAGAATCGACTTTAGCAACTTTGAATGTAGTTTCCTTACTTGCTTCCAGACACAATTTACTTATAATAACGTTTGTATTCTTCAATTTGCTGGTGAAATGACAAATAGTTGCATCTTATTTTGAAATTCATTCAACAAGTCTGTATCTTTTATTTGGAAATATTAGACTGTTTTATCTGACTGGAGATAAAACAACGGGAACGTGCCAACATATAGTAGTAAATGAGTTCACTCCATGTAGTACAGAAGTTTAGGTAAAAATAGGAAGGGAGGATTAGCAAATAGGATTGCAGCATATTAAGAAGCTTAAGCATAGCAAAAGAACCAACAACGTGATGAAACTGATGAAAAGGGTCTTGGCCAGCCATTCATCTGAGAGAGTACTAATACCCAAACTCTGTAAGAATTCAAAATTAACAACACATGGGCAAACAAGCCATTCAGTAGATGGACAAATGAACAGAACAGATGCCTTTTGGATGAAGACATAAAAATTGCCAATAAATGCATGTCAAACTGCTCAGCCTGTCTAGCCATCAGGGGAAATGAAATCAAAACCACACTGAGACTCTTTCTCCCCACAGCCTAATGGATAATGTCAAGAAAACAATATGTTTGTGAGGATGTGGAGAATAAAAAGAATTTTCATAGGATTATGCCAGATATGTAAAACATTTTAGTCAGTATGAAAGTGTTATTTACATATGGTATCTTTTTTCACAGAAAAAAATATAACTAAAAGTCAAACCTCTGTAGGATGCACATATACCTCTCCGGTTTATACAGCTAAGGGACAAGAGCAAAGTGAGCCAATATCCACTAGGAATAAATATGTATATAGGTCAATAAAGAACTATTGAAAATCTCCAAGTTACCAAATCTAATTTGAGCATTCATCAACAAATACGTGGAATTTTCTTTAACAGAAAATGTAAATATGTGTATCTGTGTGTTTGTTTGCATCTCTGTTTATGTGTATTTTTTATTATTATCCAAACGTGTAGAAGAAAAATAACATGTTTGAAGATACAAATGAATGGAATTAGTAATCATATAATTCTCTTAAGTAAATTAAGACAGATTAAGTAGAAATAGAGCACATTTTCTACTATATAGAAAGCCAAAAATGTAAATAAATCAAAACAGAAGAGATAATATAATGGAATCAGTACCATACCAAGTAAAGAAGAAAGGATAAAAATGGTAATGAGGAAACTGATATTAAAATTGGCCTAGATATATACATCAACATCATAATAAAGAACATTCTTCCACACAGTTCTGTAAAATAAAATTATGCACAGTGGTAAATGTTTAACATGCAATACACTTTTCAAACCAATATGGGAAAAGAAGTAAAATAAATGTTTCCATATATATTATATACAAGTACAATAAGTATTCGCCAACATGGTAGCTATTATTTTAACATAGGATGTATCTGTGCAATCAATACAGAACATGAATTTGTAAGAGGGCTATGGAGTCAGAGAAGTTCACTCAGAGATGGCATGAAAGCATTAGAGCTACAGTGTAATTAACCACTTTAATAAAGAAAAACTAGTTTGAAAACAAAAATTTCTAAGCACAATAATATGAAATAAAGGTAATTTTAGAACTTTAAAATTAATATATTAAAGCAGGAAAACAGAAATAGTAAAATAACTTTGGAATCACTTACCGCAATATTTTAAATAATGATTTCTTCATTTTTTTAATTTTATTTAATTTTATATAACAGTCCAATTAAATGAAAACAAACATTTATACACAATATTTGGGAATTTGGGCATTGTTCTTTCCAAACTACTTCCTGCTGGTAAGGGGCGCTGTCTTGGGGGGATTCGAAGAAGATTCAGATATCCTGGCTGTAGTCTGTAGGGCTCTTCATTTTTTTTATATTTTTTTTTTCATTTATTTTACATCCAGACCCCAGCTTCACCTCCCTACTTACATCTATTCCCTTCTACCACCTCATCTCTCTAGAATCCCCAATCCACCCCTCTCTACTTCTGTTCAAAAAGGGGCCAGCTGCCCATTGGTGCCAACAAAGCATAATATACCAAGTTGAGGTAGGACTAAGGTCCTCTCTTTAAAATAAGGCTGGGCAAGGCAACCCAGCATTTGGAAGAGTTTTCTTAAAGCCAGTCAAAATATGGGGGACAGACCCTAGTCACACTGCTACAAGTTACACAACCATCATACACATGCAGTGGACCTAAACATGTTCCATGAAGGCTTCCTAGTCATCATTCACAGTCGTTGAGCTCCCATGAACATACAAGATGCTTCCATGGGTTCCCTTGTGATGACTCGGAACCCCTCCTCTGGCTCATACAATTCTCTTCTCAACAGTATTCTCCCAGTAGGCTCAGTTCTTGGTTGTAGATGTCTGGATCAGTTTCCATTACTGGAATAAGGCTCTGTAATGACAATTGCAGTAGTTAACCAATATGTTTATAGGAGACAGCTAGTTAGGGATACCTTTCCTATTGGACAGAATCTTACCTGAGGTCGTTCATATAGACTCTTGTGATTTTCCCTTATACCAGGCTTCTACCTGATCCCAAAATGCCCCCACCCCCATCAAGACATCCTTTCATTATCCTCCCCATACAACCACCTCTCAAACTAATCCCTCATATTCTCATCCACATAAAACATTAATGTAAATGAAAAGAAATAATATAGAATTCCTTAAATCTTTTTAATAGACACTGATAAATATTTGCCATTTAAATTGTAATACAAATTTAACAACTTAAAATATATTTATTCTGTCTGAGTAAGTAGAGCTGACCCTGAGAAGGGCCATTTCCTCAGTTTCTCCACTGACATAAGAATTGTTGTTAAATTTAGTTTTTTTTTTTTTTTTGTCTAAAAATGATTATAGAAAGGTCTTTTTTTTTTTTTTTAAGCTGGTAATTTCCCAAAACTAAGTTCTCTGTATCATTCTAGGTCTTTTGATCTTTAGGTTTCTGTGGCTATACCTCTTATACAAGCCATTTATTTAATGATTTTCTTTTTCTTTTAAGAGATCCACAGCTAAGCACTAAGCTGAATTCTTGGATCCAGTTGTAGAGAGGGAGGAGTAATGAGTAAATGGGTCAAGACTAGCCTAGAGAAACAAAAATAAACGGAGTGTCTAGTCCCTACTCCAAATGCCTTGACGTATTTAGATGACCCCTCCAGGAAGGTGTCACCCTACATGTGGGAGTTGGGAGATAGGATGGGAGGGTGGGATAGAGGGAGGGAGAGAGGGATGGGAGAGGCAACTGGGATTGATATGTAAAATAAATAAATAAATAATAAAAAACCAGCTGACCTAAACAAGGGGGAATTCTTGGATGCCTGACAAAAGCAGAACAAGAATAGGACTAAACTAGGACCCCTGAATATAGTTGTCAATAAGGAGGCCTGGGCAGTCTATGGGGCCACTAGTAGTGGAACAGCATTTATCCTGAGTATTTGAATGGACTTTAGTAGCCCATTTCCCATAGAGGGATACTCTTTCATCTTAGAAACACAGGGGAGGGCCTAAGCTCTGTTCCAAATGATGTGACAGACTTTGGTAATCACCCATAGAAGGCCTATCCCTTTCTATGGAGCAAAAGATGGGGGTTGGTGTAGAACATGGGTTGATGGGAGGGAGAGGGAACTGGGATTGATATGTAAAAAAATATTGTTTCTAATTTAAATTAAGAAATATTACAAATTGATTTTTTTAATTTTTAAGATGTTGAAAATGCTCTGTATACTTATAATATTCACCATTTCCATTCCTCCCTCTCCCTGTACTCCAAATACTCTTATGTCTCACCAATCCATCTTAAATAATTTATGACCTCTTTTGTAATTACTGATAGAGAGAGAGTACATCTGTGTTCATCACATATACACACATTTTGGAAATATTAGAATGATCATATAAAATTAGATAACATATTAGGAAACTTATCCCTGAAGAAAAAATTGGTTCATGCTCTCTCAGTAGTTTTGATTTTTAAAACTTCATGAGATGGGGAATGAGGAAAGGTTGTGAAATTGTGCCATCTACATTAGCATGTCTTAGCCATATTGTTGAGATTTCATCGGTTCAGATTCTCTTTAATGACTAGAAAATATAATGGGCAGAGGTGACATCCTCATCTAGAATATACAAAAGTTATGGTCCCTTTTCAATGAGCCATAAGTATAAGTTTTACATTACAGCTGTACCAGCTGGATCTTAGCCAGAAGGGAAGGATTTGCCACTTCTTCCTAAGTCTCATAGGCTAGAGGTAGTCATGTTGAGTAGGTTTGTCATTTTTCCATTGGTTTGAGGTCAGTTTACTTGACATGGCTTATTCATGTCAACAACACTCATTTACTCAGGACTTCACACATATATGACTCCCTTTCCTCTCCACACTCAAGAAAAACACCTTTTTCTTTTTCATTAACACAGAGCTCTTTCTCTATTCTCATTTTGAAGAATTACATATGACAAATATTAGAAGTCTTTTGTGAATTTTAAAATCCACTACAAAAAAAGGAGATGCATTTCTTCTTTGCTTTAGGCAAAAGTAGCAGAAAACCTGTGGAGACAAAGTATGAGTTCAATAACTTATTCTAAAAAAGTTATGTGAAAACTCATAGTCTAGTATCTTAGTAACTAAAAATACATAGGAAAATATAGATGAAACTCTTTTAAGTTTTGTTATTGTTGCTGCTTTGCAAGATCAGTCCGGGAGCCTATGGGCCACGCCTTGTTTAGGTCAGCTGTCTCTATGGGTTTCTACAGCCTGGTCTTGGCCCCTTTTCTTAACACTACTTCCTCTCTGCAACTGGATTCCAGGAGTTCGGCTAAGTGTATAGCTGTGGGTGTCTGCTTCTGTTTCCATCAGCTACTAGATGAGGGCTCTGTGATGGCATGTTAAGTTAGTTATCAATCTCATTATCAGGGAAGGGCATTTAAGGTAGTCTTTTCACTGTTGTACAGATTGTTAGTTCGGGTCATCCTTGTAGGTCTCTGGACATGTATCTAGAGTCAGTTTTCTCTTCAAACACAGATGACCTTCCAGCCTCCCAGAGAGGAGATGGGAAAGAGAGACAGGTAAACCTCAAGTCTATTTTCTGGGAGGCAGTTTAAATACTCTGTGGGAGTGGTCTTGAGCATCTCTGGGGGAGGTATCATCATTTGCCTGGCTTTCTGAGATGCAGCAGGGTTTGGAGAAAGATAAGGGATGGAGCTTGGGTGAATCTGCAACCATAACATCTCAGATTCTTTGGGCGTATGAATGCCAGGGGCTGTAGTGAAGCTTCTGCCATAACATCCCAGATTCATGCCTGGCTTCTTCCTGCTGGCAGGGGATGAAGTGGGGGGGGGGGGAAGGGGGAGTCAGGAGTCAGTGAGATTATGCTCAGCAGGTGGTATGAGTGAAGACACATTTGGTTAGCTGCCATCATGTTGACCTTAGGCACATGTTCCTTGATGAAGTAGAAAAGGTTGGTTGCAATAGTAAAGTCCCAGGACCTAGTGCAGGTGTTGGCATTATCTAGAGGAACCTCTGTGACTTGGCCTTGGCCCAGGCAGGAGGAGTGAACCTGTAACATATGCTTGAAAATAAGTGGGTCAAAAATGGCCTTTGGATATTTTAGTGTCCAGATTTCTTGATACATATGCAGAACTTTCCCCCAGAATTTTGTAGGTATGTGTAATACAGCTGGAACATGATTTACTTGTTGGTGTCACAGCAAAAGAAACCAGAAGAAATATAAAACTCTGAACCTTTGAAGTGGCAGCTGAAACCTGTTAATCTTTGACTATGAAGCCTGTTAAAAAAAAAGACACAACTGTCTGTACTTTTAACAGGAAACTTAGCTTAATGAACTAAAGAGCTACCAGTACTCCAGTCATCAAATGTTACCACAAGCACAAGCACAGAGAGTGTACTTCCTATAGGGTGAAGCTAGGGACTTGGGTTTCCACCCCAGAGACATACTTCCTACAACAAGATAAGTGCTAAACTTTCCCAAGCAGATATGCACCTGGGAACCCCTCATTCAAATAGCCAAGACTACAGGAGATAGTTCTCACTTAAATTATCACAATTAATCAACAAGTCTCTTAAATTCTATTAGTATAATGTGTAAGACAACAATGTCTCACATTTTAATTAAAAAAATGATTTCTGCTTTGTCTCCTACTACATTTTAAAAACCTTATCCATGGAAAAGAATGTGCATGGTTCAATATTCTGGGGGACTTAGCTCAGCAAGAAAAAAGACTTCAGGAATTTGAAATCAAAGGATATATGAAAACATGTCATTTAACAGAAAATTTGAGGTTAATGTACTGAAAACCCAGCCCAGAGAGAACAAAGTGAAGAAGGAGTCAAGGGTTAGAGGGAGACACAAGAATCAAGGATATGAAGCAAGGGATCAAGTTTGAAAGGAGACAAAGGTTTTTAATAGCAGCAAAAAGGTCATTGGTATAAACTGACAAAAAAAAAAAAAAAAAAAAAAAAAAACACTGTGCCAGAAGCTCTGACTGGCGCAGGAGAAGAGATCTAAGTAACACTTCTGAATATTTCCTATTGGTGTGTGAATGTGCAGACTGCCACCACAAACAGATGAAGGGGGACCTTGGGCTGAGATTCCTTTTAATGTTACCATTTATAAGGCTTTGTTCAATGGCATTTAACCAATAGACTTACTGTGCTGCTGAGATTAATTGCAGTATTCTCTAAAATTTTCCCAGATACCAACAAAACTAATTTAAACATTTGAAGAGAAGTAAAGTAGAAAATGAGGTCTCTTTTACTTTATTAAAGTGTTTGTATAATATGCTGTTAACATAAGCTCACATAATGAAGTAGTAGTATTTGGTTGCTCATTTCCTATAATGTATCTGGTGATAATATAAAATTTGATTTACATTATAACATTTCTGTATTAAGACCACAGGGAACTATTTCTACTGCATCCATAGTCCTGTGCTTTTCTATAACCCCTTGGTGTTGTTCTATGGCCTGTGACAGGAAGAATATTTCCTTTTTCTGTTTTACAAAATGTTAATCAAAAATTGATGGTTTCTCACTACTTCTCTTCACTGACATTGTCTAATTATTAGCTCCACAGGAAAAATTAAATATTAATTTTAATGTCATTGTAAAAGAGCAAGAATTGTCTCAGCAAGAGACAATGTCATAAAGGGTGAAGGTGTTTCATACTCTAGCCATCTGTTCATATGTTAAAAATTTATAAAGTTATTTTAGGCTTATATGTGTCTATCTTTTATGCTGAGATGGTATATTTCAGTTTCTATAATATTATACTATTGGGACTTGAAATAGCTACTATGTATAAGGACCACTGAAGTTTAACCTGTGAATATTCTTTAAATCTTGCATGAATGATACACACACACTCACACACACACACACACACACAATACAAATATATATATATATATATATATATATATATATATATATATAAACAATCTGATTCTCTGTGAAAATGATGTCATAATGTTTATCTAGCTGAATATTAAGGGTAGGACTTTAATAACTTTTTATAATTCATATTTAAAGAAATTATGTTATGCCTTAGGTTAGATTTCTTGTTTTATTGTTTAAAATTTCTCAATATACTTGCATCAGAAGAAAAATGTTGAAATAATTGTCATGTTTGTCAGTGCATTCTATAAATAAAAGAAGAATGTTTTGGAGATATGAAACTAGATCTGAGACATTTTCCTCAGGAATCACATAAATGTCTAAAATTTAACTGTGTGTAAAACCATTCTTGGGGGACCCACAAATAAATGCAACGTTGATGTAAATATATTCCTCTCAACCTCCTTATGATTTATTTGAAGCATTTTCTTAGTAAAAAAACTGAATAAAATGTTAAAATATAGCTTGATAGTATGTTTTTAGCAGCATCTCTTTAGAAGCAATTGTCATTCTACAGAAAATAAAATACATCATTCATAAATGCTGTGTATGGTGTGATGATGGGACAGGGGAGTATCTCCAGTGACTAAGAGAAAATGAGAGGGCATTAAAGACTCTTTGTTTCACTTAGCAAGCTTGTATTGAATGTCCATTCACAGGTCAGACAAAAATTTTTGACATTAGAGACCTAACTAAAAGCAAGACAAACAATGGGCATACTCTCTTTTTGAACATGGAGAGAAAAGTACGTAAATCATGCTGAAATAATTTAAATGCCTACTATATGTGACTGTTTGGTGAGTGATTAAATGTAAATTTAAAGAAAATTATGAAAGAGCCTTGAAAGAGATACATTTAGGTCTTTTTGGTACTCAATGAGCATTTAGGAAGTTTATCCCTAGAGGAAGACTAAATGTTGTTCTCTGTACAAGCTTTAATTGCTGTAAGTCTTCATCTAGAGGTAGGATCCTGTTTGATTCCCCAATGCACATCAGTATATCAATTTAAGTAGCCAGAGTGAGAGATTTTATATACTTGGCTCTCCTTATTAAGGATAGAGGACAGAATCTTGTGTCAGGATTTGTGGTTCTTTCTGAAACTCAAAATCTTTTTGTTCCTTCTTCTTTACTGCTACTGGAGCCATTAGGTGTAGGAATTAATGTAGATGAATCATTTGGGGCTCAGCAAAAATAAATCTTTTATTTTCTCAGTTATCGCAAGGTTTTTCTTGTCCCTGTAATTTTCTGTAATTGTCTGCTGCAAAAATAAGCTTTGATGAGAGAGCTACACTTTCCTGTGGTGTATTGTTGTTGTTTTTGTTTGTTTGTTTTTTATTTTATTTTGCAGTTAGGAATTACACTAGTGTAGTTAAATGGCATCCGTAAGTTCTCTTCCAAGTGTCATGACTTCACTGGCTACCGGTGATTGGCTTGGCTACTGTACTGGTCATGTTTTACATGGCCTAAGTCTAACTAGACAGCTGTTGGTTACTTCCAGGATATGTGTTCCACTCTTTAAGGTTATCTTACTGGCTGTTCATTTTTAAGACAGTAGGCGGCACTGCAGCCTCTTTATTTGTGTTTTATTGTATGGAACTCACTCTGTAAACCAAGCTGGCCTTGAAATCAAAGAGATCCACCTGCTTCTGCCTCTCTCCTGATCTAATAATGTCATGCTCCATTACCACCAAGCATCATTATTCGTGTGTTAATAGCCTTTTTGTTATAATATGACAGTACTTGATTGAATTATTTCATTCCATATTAAGAAGTTACAATTCTTTTTAAACATTATAGCTAAATTCCTGTTTATTCCCTAATATTACTTTTAAATGAAAGTACCTACAACATATTTATGTATTTTTATAATAAAAAAGAATGTAATGACTTATAAACCCCAAGTTTGTAAGGACACTGGATTATTTGAATTTTTTGCTATTGCAAATTAATAGGTTGCTAATTAACAAATCTTCGTACATTGCTTGCTTTTTGTTTTACTTCAACACACATATTGTTTTTTATATCATACATCAATGCTCCATTTTCTGCTTATCACTTTTTCTCAAATTGATATATATTCGACTCACCCAGGAGAGGAACTCTCAATTGAGGAATCCCCTCTTTCATACATGGGACTTTTTTGATTAATGAATGATATGGAATTTCATAGACTACTATATACAACACTAGCACTAACAAGTGTTCTAGGTTGTATAAGAAATCTAGCTGAGAAGAATCACCCATGAATTCTGATTCGGTTCATGTCTCCAGGTTCCTTCCTTTACTTTCTCTCAGTGATGGACTTTATAGTGCAAGATGAAATAAAAGTTTTCCTCCCCTAGTTTCTTTTGGTCCTGGTTTTATATGTGTAATAAAAGTTAAAATATAAAACATTTACTATTAATTACTGTTGTTTTTTTCACATTTTTTTAAAAGTTATCTTTTATAGCTTACATTTGCTGACCATGTACTATATGTCATATACTGTAGATACAGTATTATTTTTATAGCTATGGAAGAGATTAGAAAGCCAAGGGTATAAAACAATAAATACCGTATGGCTTAGAGGAAAGATAAACCATTCCTAACCAAATCTCTAAACCTGGATAGATATACTCACAAGAAAGGAGGCTGCTATGCTCAATTGAGGAAGTAGCATATTCAATGTTACAAAAGAGGAACAGAAAGATGGCTCAGAGAGTCAGCGTACTTGCCACTGAGCCTGGCAGCAGAGACCGACACCTAGGATTCACACGGCAGAAGGAAAGAACTGAAAACTATAATATATACTCTGACTTCCACTTGCACAGTACATCACACACACATACAATGAGTAAATAGAAATATCAAGCCAACAGCAAACTATTATGCACAAAGGATTGCACTAAACAAAGAGGACAATATGAAGGAAAAAATTGAGAGTTAAGCCGAGACCCAAAAATGAAATGGTATATATTCAAACCCAAGGTCTTTGTAAAAGTCTTTAATGCTTTTATAGCATTTTTATGTTAAATAAGTGATATATCTAATATTCTAATATTTAAAAATCATTGAGCTGAGCATTCACTATTTATCCTTGTAACCATTTCTGCCTAATTTTTATCAGGTTCATCCCAACTTTCTATCATTTCAATGTATTTTAAAAAGTAAATGATGTGAGCATTCTGCACTATTGTACTTGTCTATCTCTAAATTAACTCATCATATTTTACAAAAAAAAGGACTTAGGAAAAAACTGTAAATTTGAACTAATATATGACAGTAGTGATTGTGTTTATTTGAGCAATTATACTTTACCATAAGCAGAATGGTAATTTCAAGAAATAGACATTGTTCCCAGTAGTTTCTCAGGAATATTTCAGAAATGATTGGAAATGCTATTTCTAAGACTTCACAGGTGGTTCATTCCTGTATATATTGATAGGTCTTCATACTGAAATTATGGCTCAGTTGATGGTAAAGTCAGTTGTTTTCGCAAGTAGAATGAGTTACTTTATGTTGAAGGCTAGTGACTTTGCATAGCAACGAGTTAAAGCTGTCTGTGTTCCAATCAATTCTCATTATAAGAAAACTAACTCATTGTATAATGTTTTCATATAGATTTAAGTTGTCACTTAATGAGGCATAAGGAATTTGAGGGGATATTGAAATATCATTTGTGTTCTTTATCATTATAGATTATTATAATGCTTACCAGAAATATTCAGAAAAAAATATTGATTTGCTCAAAACTCAAGGTAAAAAAGAATACAGCAAATAGGAAAAAGTAAAGATATTCTATTTCAAGTCTAAACAATTTAAAGATTTAGTGGTAGCTAGTGGTAGAAAGGACAGTTGTTTATTGCACTAGTAAAAGTCAAGGGGAAAGGAAATTGAAAGAAGTGATTATTGAAAGTAGAACTATAATGCAAGTGTTTTGCTTTCCTGATTTTACTGTTATTTTATTGTATGTTCAACTAAAGACTTTCTTTTTCAGAAAATTCACAATAAAGAAAATATGGTAGCCTACCAGGGTAGATTCTGATTAGAATTCACAAATTAAGATTTAAATATGCACAGATTCATTCCTAGCTATATATAGTAGCTCATGTAATAACAGATCCAGGGATCATATACTATTATTTTCTGAATCTGTGTTCTGAATAGAAAAATTGGAATTGATATAACATGGGAAATCATTCCAATGATAGAAATAATATGAAACTATGGACAATGACTCTAATCAAGTATGAATCTCCTAATTATGGCAATATATGGCCAGAGAATTTTTCAGTTTCATTAAACAGAAGAATCATTTCTTATTACAGTATTGTGATATAACCATATTGCATTCTATTAAACAAATGAATTAACTGAGACCAGTATTAAATTCATAAAATGGTGAGCTCATCACAAAGACTTTTCTGAATAAGACAAAACTTATTCTGACCCTACAGGCTTTTCTACCCAGTTCCAAACTCTCAAGGAAGAGTGTTATTTCTAACAAAAGCCAATGTAAATGTACCAAAAAGGACAACAAGGGATGATTACAGTTATAAATAGTGAGTTTAATTTTATTCAATTATGGTTGACTTCATAAAATTTTACTACAACAACAAAAACATTTACTTTTTTGTATCTTTTTTTTCTTTTATAAAACCAACAAAGATATGATAATTACTTTGGATATATTGCCACAAAATAAGTCCAAGAACAAAAGGCTTGATAATTGCAAAATGAAATTAAGTACAAAAGGATAACCATTAATTAACCATAATTAATAAACTCATAAATAATAACCCATGATTAATAAACTATGAGATTCCTGAAATCAGAATGAAGATACTCATAATGACAAAAGTGGTAACTTTTATGTAAATATTTGGATCTGAGGTAAATTCTGGCTCTTGATATTGTGCTTACAATTTAATCTTTGTTTTGAAGAAACCATTTATTCATTAGCACTTGCTAAAATGATCCAAGAAACATAGCCTTTTACTTGAGATTTTGATTAAAATAGAGAATAGATATACACACACACACACACACACAAACACACACACACACAACACACATATATATACACACACACATATATACACAAAATAATATATATATATATATATATGATTCTTCTTCAATCCCTGTAAAGGAAAATACTATCAAATTATTTCTTCAATTTAGAAAAAGAAAGGAAGAGAATTTTTCATTATATTGAAAAAAATTCTGTCCAATGTAAGCATAGCTTAAAAAGCAATCTAATATTTTTTTTGTTACAAAGGCTCTGGTTAATTTTCCTAAATATACACAATATTGATAAAAGTACTATCTTCTGGATGAGATTAAGGTTAATTTTCAACTCTATTGAAGATTCAATGTCAAAATTATATAACAATAATAATATAATTAATGAGGCAAACTAATTTGTAATTTATGATATATTCACAGAAATTAATACTCAGAACTATTTACCTTAGATGTTCACATTTTAAAATAAAGACCAGTTAGTTCTTGTAAGTATAAGTAATTACTTTATATCATTATAGGTTCAATTTTTCAAATTCTTCACCTAGTTCAAAAACTAACTTTGACTATTGACCTTTTGAAACTCTATCAAACAATGCTCATTCATAATTTTTCACATTCCCCTAAGTTTCTTTTGTAATCTGCACCATCCCCTAATACCTTTCATATGTGTGCAGATTTATTTATCTAGTGCAACTGCACCAAAAGAAATCTGCATATGGTTCTATAAACATGATTTAGTGTTTTTCAAAATGAGGAACTCTTGGATTCAATGACAGATTTTTTTTTTAAATCTACAGATGCTAGATTCTAATAACTGCTTTTATATAAGTCTTACCATAATATTCTTTCAGAGAACATATAGCTGTATCCATTATTACTGATCAAGAAAGCGAAATGCAGATTGGTATTCTAATTCATCCAAGGACTGTTATCTCTTGTTTCACCTGGATAGATTTCAGATTTTCCAGTGAAAGAAATTGTTAATATTTTGTAGGATGTTCAATGTTTTCCATCCTGATGTATTGTGTGCTAAATAAATTTATACCAGCTGGATAGTCAGGAAATTGTAGAATTCTTTTGTTTTTGAATATGTACTACCTGTTAAATTTGATTTGTGAGGTGATAACTCTTATATTATTCATTTCAATATCAAGGTATTGATTAGGACTTATAAGAAATGAACACATGAATATATGATTTTTAAATGTTATGTCTTAAAAGGGATATACTAATCTGCAAATCTATAGAATTCTTGTACAATGTTTTTTATGAGTTCATGGAGAATAACATTGATATTAATATCATTACCTAACACAGCATTCTACACACTTTTATCCATTTTTATATCATGCTTGCACATAAAATTATTGAAATAAAAAATAGTCCACATGATATTTACTTAGTTTCTACTAAGTCTCCAGATTTCTAACAAGCAAAAATATATACAGTAAAAATTAGTGACAAATTCCTATCCTGAAAAAAGTTTATATTCTCATTCATGTGTAGTTCTTTACACTTTGTCAAACTTCCCTCATTTTCTACCAAATTCATGTTGTATATTATGCATAAGAGCTTAATATACTGACATATTGTTTTGGGCTAATTTAGTTTACCCCCTCATATATTGCATTTGTTACAGACTGCAAAGTGTATCATAAGGAGTATATTATTTTTAAAACCAACCAGACCAGTTTTCTAGTGTGTTTCCAATTAAAGCTTGGATATTTGGCTACACTTAAAACAGGGATCCATTAGTCGTTAAATGCTATGTATTCAGTAACCTTTCCTGAAAAAAATAAATGTTTTTCTAAAATATTAAAATTCACTCAGAAAAGAAAATAAATTATTTATGCTTGACATTTTATTATTCTAATAGGTAAAGGCATATTTTCCTTTATCCTTAGGGAAATTATTGGAAAAATAAGAAAAGTTGTCACATGCCCTATGATTTTCTCTAAGGAGATTAAAATTTTAGAATAGCTGTACAGAAGTTTTCACAGGAAGTAAGAGAATAAATTTAACTGAAAAATGAAAATGTAATTATTTGTGCTTCTGAAAACTACATCTAGGTAGGAGGTGATGGTGTTTTGAGTGTTCTCATAATGTGAACTACATTAAAACATGGGATTAATAAAAATGGAATATCTAGCCAAAGAGAATAGCTTATGATTAGTTATGCCACTTTCTTCCTGGAGAAATTCCAAACTCACATTAAATCAATTCAAGGCAGGCTATTTTAAGTCTTGGATCAACTTTCTTATGCTAAAGATAATGCATAAGAAAACTCTTCTAATGTATTTCATAATGTCATCAGTCACTATTTCTGACCTTGACAGTATTCACTGTTCCTTCCAAATTGTGTATTTAGTTAACCTTCATTTCAAAAGTTACATATACAATTTTGCAAGAATAATTTGAGATATCAATAATACTTGTATGTGCTTATGGCTTATTATTAACATATTAACTCAGGCATATTTCCATTCTCAGGCATATTCCCATTCTTTATTAGTTTTCTTAGGGTTTTTTGTTTTGTTTTGTTTGTTATATTTTGTTTTGTACTTTGTTCTTTTTTATTTTTATTTATTTTTTTTTATATATGGGCTGCTCAGCAATAAAACGAAGCACGAAACAAACTTCATGTAGCTCACATTATTACAAAAGAAGCAGCCAAACTATCTGAGGCAGAGTAGAATAAAGCATGCCAATACCCTCATTTTTATAAATGGAATCGCTCTTTGCATGAGGAAAGTTCTAGTTCTAACCAAACACACCATAACCTAGGAGAGGAGAGTTTAGGATGTATGACCTAGATAAAGTACAAGGATTAATTTACACAAAAAGAACACAGCACATGAATAAAATGACTGGAAGAAATGAAGTGATTTTCATGGCGATGGGAAAGAAAGAATGGAAAGGAAAGACAAGATGAAAAGACAGGAGACAAAGAAAACTTAGGGAGTTCACACTAAGATGGCTCTACCATGTTCAGATCCCTTACATACAAGGGCATGCAATATTTGACATTCCTCTGTATCTTGCTGATTTTATATAAAATAAATGGTCTCCAAATCAACCATGTTTCCTGAATTACAGAGTACATTATACTTCTAAATTTATTTATATTTTGATAATAGGTAGTAATCACATTAATTTGCCCCTCCTTTTTTTCGATTTAAAACCAAATTGCACTGTTCCAAAGTAATGGTTTCTTTTCTCATTATTTTTTATTACATACATACATATTTAAGCATATATACATTTGTAAATGTTTAAATACAACCTGCCCAGTCAAGTTAAGGCTAAGAGTCCAAGGATACCAACCCAGGCTACTATACCCACCAAAACTCTCAATCAATATAGACAGAGAAAACAAGATATTCAATAATAAACCAGATATTCACAATAGGTATCTACAAATTCATCCCTACATAAAATTCTAGAATTAAAACTCGAACACAAGGAGGTTAACTACATTCACAAAGACATAGACAATAGATAACCCCACTTCACCAGAATACAAGGGCAGAGCAGGGCAAATATATTACAATACCACCACCAACAACAAATCTAAAACAAACAAGCATTAACAATCAATGGTCCTTACTTTCCCACAACATTAATGGTCTTTACTCATATATAAAAGACACAGGCTAACAAAATGGATACAAAGACAGAATTCATCCTTCTGTTGCATGCAAGAAACATATCTAAGCTTCAAAGACAGACATTGCCTCAAGGTAAAGGGAAAAAGTCTTCCAATCAAATGGAAGACAGACATTGCCTCAAGGTAAAGGGAAAAAGTCTTCCAATCAAATGGACCCAAGAAGCAAGTAATATCTAACAAAGTACACTTCAAGCCAAAATCAATCAAAAGGTGAAGACAGTCATTTCATATTCATCACAGGAGAAATCTATCAGCACAATGTCTGAATTCTGAACATCTATGCCCCAAATAAAAAGGTGCCCACATTCGTAAAAGAAATGCTACTAAAACTCAAAGCTCATATAAAATCTCACATACTTTTAGTGGGAGTCTTCAACACCCCCACTCACTACTAGACAGGACCACCAGTCAAAAACTTAACAAGAAACAAAAGAACTAACAGAAGTTATGATTCAACTGGGTTTAACAGACATTTATACAACATTCCATCCAAAAACAAAAGAATATACCTTCTACGCTGCTCCACATGGAACCTTCTCTAAAATCAACCACATACTGGGTGACATAACAAACCTCAAGAGATACAAAACAATTGAAATACTCCCTGTATCTTATTAGACCACCATGCTTTAAAGTGGGAATTCAACAACAACACAAATTGCAGGAACCCAACAAACTCAGGGAAAGTGAACAATGAACAACTGCCCCATACCTGGGTCCAAAAAAAAAAGAAATTAAGGACTTCCTAAAATTCACCAAAATGGGGACAAAACATACCCAAACTTATGGGACATTTCATTGTTCTAAGTGCCCATATGAAGAAAATGGAGGATAGTCACATTAGAGAATTAACAGCACAACTGAAAGCCCTAGAACAATAAGACGCAAACTGACCCCAGAGGAGTAGACACCAGGAAATAATCAGTTTCAAGTCAGAAATCAATAAAGGAGAAATAAAAAAAAAAAAAAACAATACAAAACATCAATGCAACACAGAGTTATTTTTTTCAAGAATATGAACAAGATATAAAAATCGTTATCAAATTAAACAAAAAGCAGAGAGAGAATTTGCAAATTAACAAAATCAGAAACAAAAAGGGGACATAATAATGGACACTGAGGAAATCCAGACATTTTTCAGGTCATGTTTTGAAAACCGTTACTCCACACAATTTGAAAATTCAAAGGAAATGAACAAATTTCTGGATAACTATCACTTACCAAAATTGAATTAAATAGATGTATAACCCTAATGAAATAGAAGTTATCATCACAAGCCTCCCAACCAAAAAAAAAAAAAAGCCCAGGACCAGTTGGCTTCAGTGCAGAATTCTACCAGAAATTCAAGGAAGAGCTAATACCAATACTCTTCAAATAGATACACACAATAGAGACAGAAGGTTCATCACCAAACTCTTTTTAGGAGGCCACAATCACCTTGGTACCCAAGCCACAAAAAGACACAACTAAGAAAGAAAACTACAAACCAATATCCTGCATGAACATCGATGCAAAAAATACTCAATAAAATAGTGGCAAACCGAATCCAAGCATTCATCAGAGAAATCATCCACCATGACCAAGTAGGCTTCATTGCTGGGTTGCAGGGATGGTTTAACATATGAAAATCTATCAACGTAATCCACCATATAAACAAAGAGAAAAAGAAAAACTACATGATCATCTCCCTAGTAGCTGAAAAGCCTTTGACAAAATTCAACAACTTTTCATAATAAAGGTCTTAGATAGAAAACAGGCAACAGGAACATACATAAACATAATAATAGCAATACACAGTAAACAAAGCCAACATTAAACAAAAAGGATAGAAGATTAAGGCGATTCCTCTAAAATCAGGAACAAGACAAGGCTGCCCTGTGTCTACATATCTCTTCAATATTGTACTTGAAGTTCTAACTATAGCAGTAAGACAACAAAAAAGATCAAGAGGATACAAATTGGAAAGGAAGTAGTTAAACTTACACTATTTGCAGATGATATGATAGTTTACATATGCAACCCAAAAAATTCTGCCAGGGGACTCCTACAGCTGATAAACACCTTCAGAAAACTAGCAGGATTCAAGATAAACTCAAAAACATCAGTAGCCCTACTATATTCAGACAACAAAGGGGCTGAGAAAAAAATCAGAGGAACATCACCCTTTACAATAGCCACAAACAACATAAAGTATCTTGGGGTAATGCTTACCAAACAAATGAAAAACCTATATAGCAAGAACTTTATGACTTTAAAGAAATATATTAAAGAAGATTCCAAAAAATGCAAAGATCTCCCATGCTCTTGGATAGGTAGGATAGACATAGTAAAAATGGAAATCTTGCCAAAAGCAATCTACAGATTCAATGCAATCCCCATTAAAATCCCACCACAATTCTTCACTGACCATGAAAGGATAATAATCAACTTTATATGGAAAACCAAAAGACCCAGGATAGCCAAAACAACCATGTACAATAAAGGAACTTTAGGAGGCATCACCATCCCAGACATTAGCCTATACTACAAAGTTATATTCCTGAAAACAACCTGGTATTGGCACAAAAACAGAGAAGTAGACCAATGGAATCAAATCCAAAGTCCTGACATTAACCCACATACCGAACAACACCTGATTTTTGACAAAACATCTAAAAGTACACAATTGGAGGAGCAAATCATCTTCAACAAATGGTTCTGGCTAAACTGTATGATGGTGTGTAGAAGACTGCAGATAGACACATGTCTATCGCCATTCACAAAACTCAAGTTGAAATGGATCAAAGACTTCAACATAAATCCAACCACACTTCACCTCTTAGAAGAGAAAATGTGAGGTACCCGTGAACAAATTGGTTCAAAAGACTGCTTCCTGAACATGTCTCCAGTAGCACAGACAGAGATAGACAATAAACTCTTCAAACTGAGTAGCTTCTGTAAGGCAAAGGACACAGTGGACACGACCAAATGGTAGCCCACAAAGATGTAAAGATATTCACCAATCCTACATATGACAGAGGGTTAATCTCCAAAATGTAAAAATAACTCAAGAAATTAGTCAACAAAACAACAAATAACCCTATTAAAATGGGGTACATAACTGAACAGAGAACTCTCAATAGAGGAAATCAAAAAGGCTGAAAGACACTTAAGAAAGTGCTCAACATCCTTAGCTATCAGGGAAATGCAAATCAAAACACCTTTGCAATACTATCTTACTTTTGACAGAATGGCTAAAAATAGAAACACCAATGACAACTCTTGCTGGAGAGGATGTGGAGAAAGGGGACACTCTTCCACTGCTGGTGAGAGTGCAAATTTGTACAGCCATTTTGGAGATCAGTATGGCAGTTCCTAAGGAAAATGGGAATGAGTTTACCACAGGACCTGGCAATCCAACTCTTAGGCATATACCCAAATGATCCACATCCATGAAACAGAGACATGTGTTCAACTATGTTCATAGCAGAATTATTTGCAATAGCAAGAACCTAGAAGCAACCTAGATGCCTCTCAACTGAAGAATGGATAAAGAAGATGTGGCACATTTACACAATGGAATATTATTCCATGGGGGAAAAATAAAACAATGGAATCTTGAAATTTCTATTCAAGTGGATGAAACTTGAAAAAAAAAACATCCTGAATGAGGTAACCCAGGCACAAAAAGAGGAGCATGGTATGCACTCACTCATACATGGATTTAGACATAGAGCAAAGGATCACCAGCTATAATTCACACCGCCAGAGAAACTAGGATACAAGGTGTAATCTATGAGATTCATATAAGGTCCCTCACAGAAAGGGAAAGGACAAGATCTCCTGAGCATATGGGGAATTGGGGGGCAGTGAATGGAGAGCAAAATTGGAGAAAGTGAAGGTGAGGAGAAGAAAACAAGTGGGACTAGGAAGATTTAGTCAGGGGAGGAATAGACAAGAGAAGAGTAAGAGAGAGTGACAGATTATAAAAGGGGTGGCTTTATAGGTTTGAGAAGAAAAAACCTAGACAAATGTCCAGACACCTAGAAGACTGACCCCAACATGCAATTTGTGCAACAGTGGAAAGCTACCATAAATGTCCTTCCCTGATCGACAACTAACTTATCCACCATCATAGAGCCCTCACCTAGTAACTGATGAATAAAGAAGCAGGCACCCACAACTAAACACTGAGCCGATCTGGAATCCAGATGCAGAGAGGCATGACAAGACTAGGCTACAGACACACATAGAAACAGCTGACTTGAACAAGGGGCCCCAAGAACAAGGGTTCTGATATCAGCAAAGGAACCAACAGCTAATGGGCCACCAGACTGATAGCTGGGAATCCAGCATTAGATTGACTCAGACCACCTGAACATGGGTCTCAGCTAGAAGGCCTAGACAGTCTAAGGGATCTTGGACAGTGGAACCAGGATGTATCCCTGGTTCATGAAAGGACTTTGGGGGCACATCACCAATGGAGGGATAGTCCTTTAACCTCAAAAACAGGAGAGAAGGCCTAGTCCCTACTCCAAATGACTTGAGAGATTTAGATGACCCCTCCTGGAGGGCATCACCCTACATTTGGAATGTGGTGGTAGGAGAGGAGGGTTGTCATTGGGCATGAGAATGTGGAAGAGAAAGAAAGAAGGAGGGAGGGAGGGAGAGGGAAGTGGGATCGATATGTAAAATAAAAATAAAAAAAATTAAATGAAATGTACACCCCCATAGGTTAGTATATTTACATGCTTAGGAAGTGGCATGTTGATGAGTAGTAGACATAGAAAATACAGGATATGGACAGAAAGGCACAGGGAAGATCTTGGAGATTGGCAGGCTTTTTGTTGTTCCCTTTTGATATGGGAAATGTAGAGAGGTCAGCTGGTCACTCCTCCTCTTCTTTGATCTATCAGGTTTTCAGCCCAACATCTGACTTCCAACTCTTTATAGGTAATAAATTAAAATAATAATACAATAGTGACAGTATTTGATAAGGTTAGGTGTAGACTGGCTGGATGAAGTGCATCACTGGAGGTGGGCTCTAAGGTTTCAAAAGCCCAAGCCAGACAATGTGGCCCTCTCTTCCTGTTGCAATGTAGAACTCTTGGCTCCTTCTCAACCTTATGTCCTTCTGCCCGCCACCCATGCTTCCTGCCATGGTGAGAATGGAGTAAACCTCTGATACTATAAGCCAGCCTTAATTAAATGTTTTCCCTTAAAAAATACTTTTTTACATTTTACAAAACTGTATACTGTTTTCAAAAATACCATTCCTCAGTACAGAGAGAAATTAGATAAGAACAAGTTCTGTTATAAGTTGGAAATAATTAAGAAGAGTTTACTATAAGTTTCTAAATAACTACAAGGCAAAGGGTTATGCTTTCCTTTATATTTAATACTTAAGCTTAAGAAAATATAGAATACCCCTTTAATTTGATTAGTATAATTGATTAGTATTCATATGATAATGTAGAGGAAAAAATCTAATCAATGACTACGTATACATAATGGATGTATTTTATATATACTATAATTCTTTTTTTGTTTGTTTGTTTTCTGAGACAAGGTTTCTTTGTGGCTTTGGAGGCTGTCCTGGAACTTACTCTGTAGATCAGCCTGGCCTCAAAATCACAGAGATCTGCCTGCCTCTGCCTCCCGAGTGCTGGGATTGAATGTGCCACCCCCAAAAAACTTTGCAATCACACTGAAAAGGCTGTCAACTTAGCAGCTGCTCAGTTCAGGACATTGTTTAACTACCAATGTCAACCTGGCACCAACATTCGGAAAATTTCCTCTTCTACCTCATTTAAATTGAAACAGAAGTTGTTTGGTTCTGATACCAGCAAAAGAACCAGCAGCATCAATAACAGTATCCAGTAAATAAATCCAGTAGCCAAAGAATAGCAAAAGGAAACTTCCCTGGGAAGAACAAGATAAAGGGAGAACAAAGAAAAGTAATCATCCTGCTTCCATACTCTCTTAAATATGGGCTCCTGACATAAGGTGTTCCATATATGAAGTGGAATCATTGAAGATCTGCTAAGGCAATCAGAATAATTCTTCAGTTGATTCTCCAAACTCAAAAGATTCTAGGTTGTGGCAGTATGACATTAAAACTACCATCACAGCATGAATTGGGATATTGTGCCATAAAGCATGAATATGTGTTATGCAATAATTAAAACTAAGCAAAAGTTTACCAGATACCTGCCTTTAATGAAGGATAAAATTTAAATAAGTGTGTGTTTTTGGTTTTGTATTTGTTAATAAGCAGTTTCTATAGTAAATTGCTTTATAATACCATGGATTTTCAATTGCAGGTGAACTATAAAATCAGCAGCAGAGCTGTGGAGCAGCAGCAGAGCTGTCTTCAAAGGACAGCACTCATCCTTGTTGCTCAGATTATCCACTGGGATTTCTGCTGTATAACCATTCACCTTCACCCTTTTTTAGGTTCCCCATGTATTCCTTCCCTCAGAATAGAATTATCTGACTAATGAGTTTGGAAGGCCTCCCTATTTGAACAATTCTGCCTTGTGGAGAATGTTCTGGCTGCCTTCCTCAACCGTGTGGTGAGCTTAACACATTGGCAGTGCCCTCCAGAGCAGACAGTGATTTTCCCCTTTTGGTGACTGAGTAAATAAGTTGGTCTACTCTAGGAGATGTTCTCAGATTAGTTTGGCTGTGTTTTTAATCCATGTCCTTTGCTCATTTGTTCACTTTTTCGTAGCAATAAAACTCCAAATTTGTTCTCCATCTGTCTTAACTTGTTGCTTATCTCTCTGTTCATGGGCAGTAAATCAGAAGGTTGCTACACAAAGGTTGACTAAAGCTTCCACTATCTAGTGAACTATATTTTAGGTGACTATTTATTTAGGTAAAGTTTGCATCACGTGATCATTTTAGGGGCCATGGACCTTCTTAAACCTCATTTTAAGATCATGTAACACATTTACAAGTCTTTGACATGACTACATTTTAATAATTGTTACAACATTTTGAATTACTGAACTTGTCCATCATCTGTTCTTTTTTATGATACCTAGAAGTAAGAGGTAATATAAATCTCCTTTATTTAAAAACATGAGCAAATGTAATACTTCCTAGATGTTTAATCTATTATAGTCTGAGTAGATCAATCATACATAATAAAACACCATGCACAGGGTGATATCAAATACATACCTTTCACTTGTAATTCTTTTTTTATATATTATCCATACTCAACTTTCAACATTATGGGTTTCATTGAGATCGATTTAGAAATTTTAAACATATTTTATTGTCTTATTCAACTTGATTTGTTTTTGTCCTCCAACTTATCCCTTTCCTTTTCACAAAGAGCACTGATCTGTTTATAAACCAAAATATTTTCTATGGGGAAGGCAAGCAAGAAAACAGGATAGATACTTTGACATAAATAAAAAATGTATTTAAGTGTAAACACTAGATTCTAAAAAATAGGTAGCAGAAAGTGTTTGGTTGTTTCCAGAGTTCTGTCACAGAGCTCATTATTGGATAATAACCATTACATTATATAAATATTATTCATAAATCATATTGCCAAATTCATGTAGGCAATCAAAAAGGATAGGAGCTTGTAAAGATAGCTTCTTCAAATTCTACAATTCTGGAACACATGAAGGCTACATGTATGTTTCAACAGTAAATACATTAATTTGTTTGTATATTGTTATATACTTGCCTTTAATTTATATTCCAAAATTTTTCATAATAAACAAACCCTGAATATACCAAATTATTTTGGAAGTAAATTTATTTACAAAATATTTTTTGGTGTGCTCTTGTTTTCAGGCTGTAATGCTGACTCATATAAATATAACACTGATTTTTCTTGTTCTTTCCTATTATTTTGTCTTCATTTCCTTTTAATAAAACGTTAGTTCATTAATTGTTTGTGGCTCACTTATATTTCAATTCATGCTATCAAGTGAAAGGAGTAATCTTGTAGCTATTATTATTAATACTTTAACCAGCATCTGCCACACTAATAGCTTTTACTGAAAGAGTAAAAATCAGATAACATCAAGCAAAATTAATATTATTCAAATACATTGAATAGTGAAACCAGCACAAAAAAATACAGCATGTATAAATAATTCATAAGGCAGATTCAGAAAAGGTATAATAAAAAACAATAGCTAAAACAAATTGTTTCATTTGTTTTTAGTTTTCTTTCCAATGTGAAATAAACAGTCCATAGAATAAGTTATTTGGCAACACTCATAGAAATTGTCATTAAAATATGGTATCGGAGGAGTTAAGCTAGGAAACATTAATAAATTATTGTATTGTTTTCCTCTTAGAAATACAATACTGCACTTGAAATCAATGGTTTTCTTCAATGAACCTCTTAGCAGAATACATTAATCTGCTTTTGGATTACCATCAGCAGTGGGATCTATGCCTACCTCACTCCCTTCCCCTTGAGCTGAAGTCCCCATCTGTCCATAGGCCACCAATATGCCTGAAGCTCAGATTAAAATGGACTGAGTATAAATCGGATAGCAGTCACAGAAAGTACTGTGAACTTTGAAAGTTTCTTCACAACAAAAGAGGGACACATTTCAAATTGAAAACTTCTGAAAGATAAGACAAAGCCCATAGTGCTCTTTTATTGATGGACTGTGCAATGCAGCTTTTATACTCTCATATCTCCTGTAATAGAAAATATGACCTGGAGCTACGCATAACACCAGCATTTGGAACCATTACAGGCCTTTGTAAAGTGTATTATGCCTCGGTGATACATTCAGAGAAATCCACAAGCATATAAATCTAACCATTGCCCTCAAACTATACCTTGGGGTGAGATTCCAAGTTCTCAGAATATGAATGTTTCTTAGCAGGTTAAAATTTCAGAACCATTGCCTGTTCCTCAAATGAATGTTTGACCTCTCCCCAGACAGGAACTAGAAAATATAGCAGAATAGCATATAGACATAATTGTTAATTCCATAATAAATACACAGTACTAAGATTAAAGTATATTAACCATGTAAGTGTAAGAACACATTGATTATTAGGCTCCCTTACACACATCCTTTTAACATCTTTGTCCCTTTGCCTCAGCTTACTTTTAAAAGTATCACTTCTTTCTCTTCAGTGTTCAACTTAAAGTCACTAGCTATTTTCTGTTATTTGTTATACCAATTGCCACCTAGCAAACTCTTTAAGAAACATCCACTGATAATTGAAAATTAAGGGAAACTAGAGCAGGCTGACTATTTGAAGCATTTTGGCATTTGTATTTTTCATTGCTACTCACCATGGGAGTCCACAAACAAAAGCACAACAGGAAGCTTCCAACGTGTATTTCTATTACTTTTTAGTTCACTTTTAAAAGAACAATGTATGTGTGTCATTGTGTACATGTGTCTTTGTGGTATTTTGAGCATTTGTATGCACAGATGTGTTTGCCTGTACATATGAATGGAGATCGGAGGATGTTGGGTGTCCTGTGCTGTGCCATTGATCCAGGGTTTCTCCCTGAAACTTTGGTAAAGTCTCAGGTTTCATCCAGGCTAGAAGTCATCAAGCCTCAGTGATCTTCTTATATCTGTTCTCATGGGATCTGGAGCTACAGGACTGTGGGGGAACACATGGCTGGGTATAGGGATCTAAACATGATTCTCATTGTTGTGACAGCTAAGTCATGTTTTTGAAGCCTGAGTCATCTCTCCAGGCATGGTTGAGTTCCATTAATAGATAATCTCTAGAACGGTATTATATGTGAAGATTTTCCTTTCTTTTTATATTTGCCTTCAAGGAGAAATATGAACAGTATATAAAAAAATAAAAATAATAATATTTTGCAGTATGACAACTTCTCAAAAGGAAATTGATCTACCTTAAGACCTAGAAATTCCACTTTTAGGAATGTACCCAAAGATGCACATTCATACCATAAGGACATCTATTCAACTATGTTCATAGCAGCATTATTTGTAATACCCAGAAACTGGAAGGAACCTATTTGCCCCTTGACGAAAAATGGATACAGAAAATGTGATACAATGAGTACCAATCAGTGGTAAAACACAATGACATCTTGAAATTCACAGGCAAATGGTTGGAACGAGAAGAAATCATCCCGAGTGAGGTAACTCATACACAGAAAGACAAATATGGTAAACACTCACTCATAACTAGATATTATACATAAAGCAAAGGATAACCAGCCTACAATCCACAGCCCCAGTGAAGCTAGGAAGCAAGGAGGACAGTAAGAGAGACATACATGAACATCCCAAGAAGGGGATAGGGACAAGATCTCCTGAGTAAATTAGGAGCATGGGGGAGTGGGATAGAGGTAGGAGAAAGAAGGGGGTAAAGGGGGAGAAGGAAAGGGGACAGGAGAACATGAGGGATCAAGAAAGTTGAGTTGGACAAAGAACAGAGGAGAGCAAGGAAAGAGATACCTTGATAGGGGAGCCATTATGGACTTAAAGAGTCCATACTTAAAGGGTCGTGGCAGTAGGGAAAATCGCAGGAATCCACAAGGATGGCCCCGACTAAGAATCCAAGCAACAGTGAAGAGTCTACCTTAAATGCCATTCCCCTGAAATAAGATTGATTACTACCTTAAATGCCATGATAGAGCCCTTGTCCAGTTGTGGATGAAAGCAAAAGCAGAGATTCACTGAGCCGAACTCCTGGAATCCAACTGTAAAGAGGGAGGAGTGATGAGAAAAGAGATCAAGGCTGTAATAAGGAAACTCACAGAAACAGCTTATCTGAGCAAGTGGGAGCTCATGACCTTCAGACTGGCAGCTAGGGAATCAGCATAAGACAGACACATGGGTGTCATTTTGGGGCACTTGAGAAGTCTATAGGGACGCTGATAGTGGAAACAGTATTTATGCCTTGTCCACGAATGGGTTTTAGAGCACATTCCTTATGGAAGGATACTTTCCAAATGATGTGACAGAATTTGATGATCCACCATAGGAGGTCTCATCATCCCTGATGAGTGGATTGGGGAGGGTGGAATGGGGAGACGATGTGGGAAATGGGAGGTCTGGAGTGAGAGGGAACTGGGGTTGATATGTAAACTAAGGTGTTTTTAACTGAAAAAATAATTAAAATAATATTTTGAAAAACAGACTATATAGACATCTTTTGATACATGCATAACTAATATATGGAAGCATAAAAGCTACAATTTCATAATGCATATTCAAATATATAATTTCCAAGCACTTAATATATGCCTACAGTAATCAGACTTGTAGCTATCTTCTAACATAAAGTGATGGATGCATTTTAGGAAATTACTTTAATTCTCCACTCATCTTCCTGTTATCCATCACCATCAAGATTTATAAAAGCAGCCGTAACATTTCTAAATCTTTTAGTTTTAATTGAGGTGTTACCAGAATTTCTAAATTTCCCAGTCATGAAACTGATAAGGTCTAGATACAAAGATCTATAATTTTAACATCTATTACCAAAAAACTTACAAATATCTTAGCATTAGGTATACTTCTTTCTAATAAGTGCTGTCTTAAACTAAGTTTCATTCCCCCAGCCACAACTTAATCAACTGCTGGACTTTGCTGTCAAATTCCTAACATTGTTTTAAAGAAGAACTAGAGAGCAGAGATGCCTGTGAATACTACTGTCCTGTTCCAGAGGTGTTTGAGCACCCTCATGATATAAATAAATATGTATTCAATTTTCTTCTGGGAAAAAAAATTCTTCGAGAAATTTTAGTTATTCTGTTTTGGTTTCTGTGCCTAGTATAAACACTAAGATGGGAAGCAAATTGGAGAGGAAGAGTTTATTCAACTACCACTTCCACTCTTAACCTATCTTTGAGGGAAATTAAGGGCTTGCTTAATTATCAGCTATAGCAGAAACCATTACTAAAGCATCTTACTGGGTTGCTCTCTAGACTCTGATTAACTAGCAATCTTTTACTACCTAGGATCTCTGCATAAGGATAGTATTGCCCAAGTATATGGGGCTTCCCTATATCAAATGAGAGTCAAGAATGTGCCCCACAGATAAAGTCACAGACAAAACTTTTGCAGGAAATCCCCAAATCAATCTCCTTATAACTGGGCTGTGTCAAAATGGCATCTGAAGCTCACTAGAAGATTAGACTGATGCCATCCTAGTACACAAATACATCACTTCAAGCCAAAACGTTTCCTTTCTTATTTGTCTCTCAGATCCTAGGTTAGCATTATAACATAAAATATAGTACAATTTTAATATTCCTACAGTTTAAATCTTTAAGGTTTTTTTTCTATGATTTGGGGTCCAAGTCCTCTTTACAAGACAAATCATGGTGAAATACTATAAAATCAAAAGCAAATTACATCCTTTCTTTTTCTAAGACATGAGAACCAGGGAAAAGTTAAAAGCACATACATATATGGGATTTATTGATTTATTACATTGTCTTATTGATCTGGATAGTCTAACAATAGCTTTCAAGGTGTTTATATTAGGGTGGGTGGGGAGTTGAGAATATCTGGTAGGATTTGTGGTAGGGGAAGTACAATCAGAATAAATTGTATGAAAAATATCTATTTTCAGTTTTTAAAAAAAGAAAGAAAAAATGAAACTTCCTCTTTGTAATGAGTAAGGCTTTTCCGCCCGCTGTTGGTCTTGTCCAGCCACTGCACCAGCCCCAATTAACACACCAAGACTCTGTATTTGATATAATGCTGTTGGCCAGGTACTAGTTTCTTATCAGCTAGCTCTGCCTTAAGTATTAACCCATTTTTGTTAATCTACATATTTTCACATGCTTTCATCTTACCAGGAAATGGAGTCTGCATCTGGTATCCCCAGTCTCTCCATGCTGACTCCTCCTTACTCCTTCCTAGAATCCTCCTTGTGTCCTAGTCCCACCTATCTTGCTTTCCTATTCGCCAACAGTGCTTTATTCATTAACCAGTATGAAAAACATTTACAGAGTGACATCTCCCATCACCTCTTTCTTAGTAAAATAAAAGAAGAGAGAAGACAGTGAACAGAAGACAAAAATGTTTTCTTCTTCCAATTTGTCTAGGTTGCCATCCACATATAGGATAGGGTTTCTCTCTTCAACTAATCTGATCAAAAACATCTCTCATAGAGATTTTAAATACAGTGTATCTGGATTCATTTAATCTCAAACCCTAAAGTTAACCATCACATCAGTGTTACCTAGGAATTCTACCATTCAAGCAACCCACCACTTCCCAGAGTTACTTACTCAATTGTTAACTTTAATCACATTCCAAATTCAGTAAAGAGACAGGGAGAAGAAATACAATGTGTTTCTGTTGATCTTGTGAAAAGATGCTTTAAAAACATATTGGAGAAGATGTAGGAGATATTAAAATTTTACTTGGTATTTCCATTTCTATTTAATCCATTTTGTTTTGGTAATTATATAGATTTAAAGTTAAATTTTGTAGCTGTGAATGTATTTACATTCACAAAACTGTTAAGTTATATGCAAATCATTGATTTCTAGTTATGAATGTGATCTAATTAGCTTTGACTTTATCATTCAGTTTTCATTTCTCTCTTTAATGTCTGTTTAAATATCTGTATCTATTAGAGATGGTACAAGAAACAAGGCTTTCTGTATAAGAAACTCATAACTTATAAGGTCAAATATTCAGAGAGGCACTTTCTTCCTGAATAACTAAAAGTATATTGCATCCTACAAAATATATTATTTTACTAGAGAATAATAATATTCAGTTCCTATTTTGATGCAATAAAAACAGATCTTATATTAATTTTTTCCTCAGACTTTTTATGTGTAATAGACAAGTAGAAAATACACAGATTTATGAGGTGTAAGAGGAAGCAAGAATATCTATGTCTGAGACTACATGTATACATATATATATATGTATGTATTTATATATGTATATACATATATAAATTATATATATTTACATACATGTTTTAAGGTTCTCAAAATTTAAGCTAAATAGCATGTCAAATACTCAGAGTGTTCAGGTAATTTTGCATTGAAAATACTCAAGTTCTAAATCTTAGTAACTTCTAAGTATCCTATTTTAAATTTAATATTAAAGATGCTTACCTAAAACACAGTTTCTCTATCTCTCCTCTATCCTCTGAAGATACATTACCTGGTATAATATTTTGCTGCTGTGCTTACTAAGTCTATCCTCTAATCAGTTTCTTCTTCTCTTTCTCCATTTAAAGGGAATGCTTTTTAAGCTAAGGCATGCAAAATATCACAAATACATAGCATTGTTTGCCCTTAGAAAAGTGGAAAAGCTTTAGTATATGTATCTGGGATAAAAAAAAGTATTACTAAACATTCTTTATGATAATTCTTTTAGATTAATGCATTGCATTCTAATATACTTACCTTGGAGAAGTGAAACTCATAAATGTTGGTATAAGCAACTCCCAGGGATGGTTTCAGGTTCCTCAGAAGATGACCTACATGTCCTTAGAATCTAATAAATAAGAAAGATCTACAGTAATGTTATTTACAACTTTTAATTATATAGAAAATGAAGAAGTATAGTGTGTACTTTAAATCATGATTTAGAGCCATCTAGTGTCATATTTGCAAAATATGTGGAGGTTTGCTCCTTTAAATAATTAAATTTGTTCCCTCAAGGCTGTCAGGAAAGGTATGAAATCAGGCTTGGTGGTGAATACCTAAAATCTGGTTACTTAATAAAAACAAAGGACCAGCTTGGATTATACATGTAGACTTTTTCTCAACCCCCACCACCCAAAACACATAAATAACTACTTTTCCTCATTTATCATGGAGAACACATGAGTGTTTATATTGCAAACTCTAAAAAGATCTGAACAAGAAGTTAGTAAAGGGTGAAATTTTTAAATGACTAGTCACATATATACATGCACAGGCTCTCTTCTGTCTGAATTGTGTGAGAATTATCTTGTTTACACTGTATCCATAGAGCATTACCTGAAATGACACTCAGTGCCCTTTAGAAAGACCTGTGATCTTTATAACACCTACCCTTTGTGACTGTTCTTCACAGATTTTGTTACCCTAACCTTTATCTATTACCATTTATTTATTTGGTTTTAGTAATTCTCAAATTATTTTTTGGATTATGTGAGGGGATTTGCAACAAGTTTCAACTGGAAGAAGAAGGACAATAGCAGCTTTTAACTCCATTAAGTGACAGGATTAATTACAACAAATTACTAATGTCTCAGACACAATCCATATAGAATTGACCTACACATGTCTCTGAAATTCAACCACATCCTTTAGTAAACTTATAGTAGCTGATGTTTAAAATATATCCTATGATCCATTCCACATTCTTTACACTCAGTTTCTCAAAAAGAAATGCAAGCCTGTACTCTAGGCCTGAGATAATAAATTTGAATCCATGAAACAAAAGTGCCTAATTATAGGTCAGACACTAGCACTGTACTTCCATGAACTTTGCACAGTCATAGGGACAATTTTTCATTACAAATATGAACTAGGCTCTCTGAATGTGGATTACAGTTATGTGGCTTGTTCTTGTGTGTGTGTGTGTGTGTGTGTGTGTGTGTGTGTGTGTGTGTGTGTGTGTGTGTGTCTGTTGGGGGGAGGGTCCAAAGGCAGTGGGATCAGGACCTATCCCAGGTACATGAACAGGATGAAATGGCTATTTGGAGTCAATTCGCTATGGTGGGATTTCTTGCTCAGCATTGATATTGGGGGTGGAGCTTGGTCCATCCACAGTTTGTTTATACCAAAAGGAAGACCTTACCCCTCTGAGGAGCAGACTAGGTGCTGGGAAAGTGGAAGATGGGGAAGAAGGAGAATGGGAGAGTAGGGGAATTAGGGTCAGTATGTAAAATGAAAAGTAAAAAATTTAAATACAAGCAAGCAACAAAAATGTGAATGTGTACTTAATCCTTCTTCCTCTGCACCATTAAATCATCCCATTAACATCCAATAAGACAACCTATTACTTCCTTCAATACCAAGTTCATGATGCTCCTTTGTAAGATTTTTCTCCTTACAGTCACAGTTTCCTCTTGAGAAATCAGAAAATGTACTGTGTCCCGAAAAAATAACCACTTTTCCCTAAAGATTTTAGAGTACACTTGGGTGTTTGTACTGTAGTCTTCTTTTACCAAAGAAAAATAAAGTTGTTTCAAATTCATATGCATTTTAATACTTATATGTATTACTCTGAACAAAAAGTGAGCGATTCTATATTTTTATATTTTCATGTGAATAATTAATGGAATATTGATATAAATAGAATTTGTTTATTCTTATAAATTTGAAGTATTTACACAGTATGAGTGTTTGTTTTAAAAAAGCAAACATCAAACCTAGGAAAAATTTTAGAAGGTAGGAGTAAAGATTACAATAATTATGATTTATTTCCTATAATTTATGTCCTAACAGACAATGAATAAAATGTGTAATAATTAATTATAGGTACCTCCAAGACTTTCCAGTAATATAAAGATAGATAGGAAGAGTAGATATTCTATAGTCTATCTAGCTACTTATCTATCTCAAGTCCATCCTTATATTACCTCAGTGTATCTTTGCATCTTCCCATTGTTATTAGACAGTATGATGCTTGAGGCTAAAAGCATAGAATTAAGCATGCCTGGGAGTCTGAATCCAAAGAACTGACAGCCATATGACCTAGCATTCAATAGATGAAGAACTTTATTTTTATTTTCTTTTCCTAGAAGAGGCAAGAATAGATCACTCATTCATGTTTTGTGCTATCCCAAGAGCTTATATTTGAATAACATGTACCTATATGTATATTGCATAATGATCAGTCCACATATTAAATAATTTTCCTCTAGAGTCACACACAAAGTCATATCTAAAAATACAGTTTATGAGATATCTGCAGTGTCTCTTAATTGGTGTTAAAACTGGCACCAAAATTAACTTTTGTAATTATCAATCCATAGAACTAACAACAAAAATTTATTTTCATAAATAATCCAACGATGGGAATAAAATTAACATCTGCAATTATATAGAGAAATGTATTACATGGAAGAATGATCTATTTGCATCATCACAGTGTTGAATGAAATTTAGAAAGAAAGAATACATAACTCTATATATCCAAAGTATATAACACAATCACCTGTGCTGCTCTGGCCCTGAAGCGTTCATTGTGTTGCATTGAGGGGCTGAAAAGACATGTATCTTCCTGTGATAAACATAACCTCATTTCATAATCTGAGCACTTTACATATGTGTATGTTTTCATTTTGTGGAAATAGGCTGAGTTGGAAACAAGTGCATTTGATCTTAGGTTTTAAAATTTGACAAATCATATTAAAAACACCCTGAAATTCCTACATCAATTAAAATTAACTGAAGGATAAGTAAAAACACAAAAAGAGATGCATAGTACATTTTTAAAGTATTCCAGAAATAGCAAGATTATGTAAATGGACTAACATGCAATTAAAATTTGAAGTGCTAATCTAGGCAATTTTATTAAAGATACATTTAAGGATTGGAAGTAATATATGTAAAGCAAAAAAATAATGAAACTAAAAATATATTGGTTTTTTTGGATTTTCCAAGAAACAGTATAGTAATATGTAGAAAAATGTTTTTCTTTGAGTCATCAAATATTAAACTCTTTAGATACATCCTTGCCTGTGTGCATTAGATGGCAATGATGTCCTTAAACCTATATTTTGACAACCTAAAAGACTTTTAGTCATTATAAATGATCTTTTGAATTATACAGTATAACCATTTGACAATCAGTGGGCTTTGTTAGTGGGATACAAAATATATTTTAAACAAAATTGATCACCAGTCTTAAAGAGAGCTGTTGTGTAGTATTAAAATATTTAAATCACATTTGTTCTCTTATAAATATTTATTAAGTAGCTATAATATGCTAGACACCAGGGATACAATAGAGAATAAACAGACTTGAGTTCTATTTTCATGGTACTCACACTGTAATGAGGATCAACACACAATAAACAGATGAATAATTCATTGATCACAGCTGGAAAGTAAAGTAAAATGCAAAAGAAGAATGGACATTGATGTGGTGAGACAATACTTTCTATGATGTTCTTGAAGAGATTTTGTCAATAAGTTGACAGTTACAAAAGATATGCTAAGAAGATGGTACATGACACAAAGTGTGTAGAAAGGAGATTGAAGATTTCACAGGGTGTGAAAGAGAAAAGCACAGTCTCGAAGAACAAGGAAAAGAACAGTGATCCTTAAATAGATACAGAGTGACTTTTAGAACATCATTAGCAAGGTTGTCTTATATCAGATAAGTGTTTGTTAACCAGTTACAGAGTCTAAGTGCATATGTGGTCTAAAACTGAATTAAATAAAACCTTTCTTGTCAGAATTCCAAAGAAGAATACAAAAATCTATAACTACTGGTAGAAAATTTAAAGTACCTTCTTTGCAATTAAAACTCCAGCTAATGCACTATTATCAAGAATTTAGAACACAGGAGCAAAATAAATAACTAACCTTCATACAATAGACATATTGCTAAGTATCAAGATCCATTTTTCATTTATCTAATTCAATTATCTAATTCAAAGTGTCACTAAACCTAAATCCTAGTTCTGGTAGCTTACTCATTTTCTTCCAAAATCATCTGGCACAAATTGCAATTACTACTTTACTTATGCTCAGAATGTACTCCTTGACATTCCATTATGGCCATCTTAGAGGAAAGTCCCATTCACCACTCAATAGCCCATGACTGTAGTTGTTCTTTTTACTCTTTAATTTTTGTGGAGTCCACCACCCAGCTTCAAAATACGTACACATAGAGTCTTACTCTTTATTATGAATGCCAGACTTTGGCATTACTTGTTCCTAGACAACTTTTCTTAAATTAGCCAGTCTGCATTTTGTCTATGGGTATTTACCTTTTTCTATTTCTGCACATCTTTTTTTTTTTTTTTTTTTTTTTTTTTTTTTTTTTCTTATTCCTCAGTGTCTGGTTATGTGGCTGAGTGGCTAGACCCAGTGTTCTCTTGATCTTTTTTTCTTTTCCATCCCAGATTTCTCCTCTTGTTTATTCTCTCAACTTGCCATCACTGCCTATATTTTCTCCTGTCTTTCTATTGAAATAATCAGTTGTTTTAGACAGGCAAAGCAACACATTTTATAGAGTTAAGCAAATGCAACATCAAGAATGCAACACATTTTGAAGCATTAAACAAATGTTCCACAGCATATATAAATTGAATTAATTTATTCAATTCCCCAACATTAATAAAAATGATTCAAGGAGCATAGAAATTGTCTGAATGTAATTTATCTGCCATATTCTCAAATCAACTTTCAAAGTACAATATGTATATATGTATGTATGTATACTTTTGTTTTAGAATTTCTATTGCTGTGATAAAATACCATGGACAAAGCTACTTAGTGCAGTTTATTCAGCTTACAATACTTTATTGCTGTTCTTCACCAAAGGAAGTCAGAACAGGAATTCAAGCAGGGCAGGGACCTAGAGGCGGGAAATGATTTAGAGACCATTGATGGGTTCTGCTTAGTGGATCATTCCCCATGGTTTTCTCAGTCTTCTGTATTATAGAAACCAGTAGGTGCCCCACCCACAATGTATTCATCCCTCCCTCATCAATCACTAATTTAAAAATGCCTTCACACTGGATCTTATTGGATTTTTCTTAGTCGAGGTTCCCTCCTTTCAGATAACTTTAGAATGTGTCAAGTTGACATAAGACATCATTACTAGTCATCCCATCAAGGCACAGCATGAAACCTAAAAATACAGCAGCTTCCCTGTTCCCTCTTAGAGTTACAGGTGGTTGTTAGATTCCCTATTTGTACTGGGAACTGATATGGGTTCTTTGAAAGAGTAGCAAGTACTAGTAAGAACTGAGTCAATTTATCTCTTCCACAGTGAAGTATTGTTTATGTTTTTGTTGTTTTTGAATCACTAGACTGTTTGGAAAAAGTGTCTCTTTATGTTAACTAGGTAAAATGCAAATTATTTTAGAGAAAATCTCACTCATCACTGAAGACATAATATATGAAAATGTATTTTTTCCTCTTATATACATTTTTCTTCTAAAGGGACAATGTGGATTTTTCATTAGCACATTAAATGACACATCATAGCATACTTCTATAAAATGCACAAATCACAAACACCAATTAAACATTTAACCTAATATCAATGAAATTTCTGAACAAAACTAGGAATAATTTAAATTGCCATTTTTCTTTATGCAATTTTGGCGTGCATAACAGATTTAAATATGTTGTAGTATAAGTTAATACAAAACTATAAACAAAGTTAAATTGAATCATATTTAAGCTAAATATAAAGTCATGAGTTATGTGACTATTAAAATATATATATATATATTGAAACCAAAATGTAACTTTGAAAGTATAAAGTATCCTTCTCCTTTCAATTATATTTAATTAAAATTAATTTACTTCATTGTGCATAATTTCACATATTTAGTACATTTAAAATAATGTTAGTATATCATTTTACCTTTTATACTTTTAGAATTTCTTGGCACGTATCATTTTACAAAACAATCTATTGATTTTTCCTACTTTTAAAAGAAACTTGTCATTTTCTTTCTGTCCATGAAAGAAATATTTTCTTTCACAGGTAGTATGAAATGGAAATACATATCATCTTTGCCCTTTCAAACCAGAAAAGGTCAAAAACTTTCAAGTATTTTTCTAATTGAATGTATTTTTCTTTATTTTCTTCCATCTGTGAAAAATATAGTAATATAACTGCATTTGAAGCTGAAGTTATTTGGTGACATTTACTAAATCAAGTCTATTAGATCTTTTGGTCATTATATAATTTATTTCATTCCTTCAATGCAAAAAAATAAATAAATAAATGGTAGTAGTTTCTACCTGGTAGGCACAGTTGAGTCTGTATTGGATTTTGATTCTTGAAAAGGTACACTCTGTCAGTATTTACAACATGGTAAACAAATAGAATGGCAGGAAATATGTATAAAATATATTGTTTTGTAACTTGTATCTTGAAGGAAACAAAAATTATTAATTTGCAGCAAAATATAAATATAACAGAATTTTAGTATATAAACAAGAGTATGAACAGAGCAATGATACAAACAGATATCTGAGTGAGAATATGCTCAGGTCATGTTAGGAATTACATAAGAGATGTACAGGAGTATTTCTCTCACAGCTGCAGTGACTTGTCTGTAAAAGAACAATAGGACAACCATTATCAGAGCTGTGTTAGTGAATTTAATATGCAGAATTTGATTATTACACATAAAATTTGAGGTAAGTTCAATGAAAGCTACAAATAAAAGTTAATTTATAAATTTGTCTTAGCAATGATTAAGTTCATGTTGTATATGTATGTTAACCTAACTGATTTATGATAAATGAAGAAGAACATGTATATCGAAGTACTGGATAACATGTAAGAAAGGAGAAGCTTTCCATCACTGACCTAGAAGTTTACTGTGCTGCTCAAGAAAGCATAGATTTACAAATAGGTCATGGTATAAAGTTTGAGTTGGTCAATTAAAGGGATAATATAAAAGGTAGATATTAAATATTGTGAGTTAAATGTAAGTGGATGAATGAGTGAGTAAATAAATGAATGAATAAGAGAGAAAATTTCAATAAGTGCAGATTAGAATGTAGAACAAAGAATTCTTCAATTCTTTTACATTCATGGTCAGAATCATGATCAGCAATGAAAGTTACAAAAACTTTCCAAGTATTTGAATAAAACTGTACTATATGTACATATATAAATTCAAAATAATTTTATAGTACACATCTCCACATTAATATTATAATGGTAATTTTTTAAAAATTCTAAGACATGGAAGGAATGACTTTTACCATTGCTTATATTTATTTTGCTTTACTTTGTTTTGGCACAAAATATAATTCTCCCGTTGAGGTCGACTTGGAACTCACAATAGCCTAGGCTAAAATTGAACTCATAGCAAGTAACATTTACTAAATGTTTCTTTAAAAAAAAAAAAAAAAAAACAAACAAAAAACAAGTTCTTTTGTGTACTTTTGTGGGCACTGGCACCACAGTTCATGTGGTGGTAGAAAATCAACCTTTGGGAATTGGTTGGTTCTTGGCTTCTATCATTTGGGTACTAGGAATTGAATTCAAGTCAGCAGATAAAACAAGTAGATCTACCCACCAAGCTTAATAATGATTACGAATTTATTATAATCAGTAAATAAGACCTTCTTGAGGTCAACAGTCAAGGCAAATGAATACTATTTTTTGTGGATATTTCTATAAATTGATTTTATATTATAGTCAATAAGATGGATTTTGAAGCAAAGAAGGCATGTTTTAAATCACAGGCATGGCAATTAGTAATTGAATAATCTCCAGGAAAACACTTAACCTTTCTATCCCTTTGTTTTCTCATGCAAACTTCCAAACAGCCTTAAAGGGATTTCTGCAGATTAAATGATTTGAATGTTGTCCACAAAACAAGCATTATATAAGTGCTGGTTAAATATTCTTCATTTGTCATGAAAGCAATTAAAACAGTACTTAATAAGCCTATGAAATAGGCTTACATGTACTAACAAACATCCTAACAAAAGAATGCTTAACACATAATATGGTACACACAAAGTGGTTCATACTAAGTCATTTGGGTATTCAGTTAGGTATTTAAAATATATTAGCAGGACAAAAGGTATTGTAAAAGAAATATTCAAATAAATATTTGAAGTCTTGACTATGGTTGACAATAAAATGACCGCTTTTACATTATTTATGCAATCAGAAAGTTTATTAATATTCTATTTTGCAAATTAAACCTCTTATATTCCATTCACAGTGAAATACATTATTCTTACATTTGTGGAGGTAGCAATTTTTCCAAGTTATTCATGTTGCTTATCAAAGTATTCTCTAGAGTTCATATAAATTGAAACTTAAAGTATTTGTGTGTATTCCCCCCCAAAATTTAAATTTAACAGTGAATTTTCTTTTTCTTTATTCTACCTGAATATATCAGAAGGGAAAAATCCTAAGGCTTGTTACTGCATAGGGTAGATGATTTGCTTTGATTTGGATGCTAACTGCATTACAAAGAAGCAGCTTTCTTGATTTCCTCTCTGTGGATTTGTACATAGAACAATTAGCAGATGTTTAGGGAAATACTTAAACAGTTCACATTGACATAAGCATGAAACTACAACAAAATAATTGTTTCTACTCTAGAAAGCATGTAGCTATACAATTTCTTTATTCTGTGGAGAGTTTTCTAAATTGCCTAGTAGAAATCAGGCTCGTGCCTGGATCCATCTCTGCTTCTAGGTATATTCACTTAGAAATGAGAAGGGTAAGTACTTAATTGGTTTAGAGAAAGTGAAGAGACACATCTAGATCTATTTGTTGTCCTGAAAAAAAAAACTGAATGCCCATTCTCCCTTTGTGTCTAATGTTCTCACTTCTACTCCATTTAGTTCAAGGAGGAGGTGAAAGGAAGTCACTTTGAGAATTAACTGACACTGGTGAAATGATACACATCACTTACGCTATGTCAAAATCAGATTTATCAAAAATCAGCTACAAACCCAGCAGGCAGAAGAACCAAGAAGATTAACTGTATTGTGTACAATTAATCAGAAAATGATGAGGTTAAAGACAGACTGAACACCAGTATTGAACACTATTGTGTCTCCCACAGAAAAAAACATTACACACCACACTAATGGCTTTCTTTCTAGACCCAGTATATAACAGTTTTTAAAGAGCATATTTTAAGACGTTTTGAATTTGAAACCATGTATGCAGGGTAATGTAGGAAGGTGTGGAGTAAAGAAAGAGGGAAATGGTCTAATTATTATAATCTCAAAAGGTAAAATATATAATTTTAGAAAACATATTAACAGATATTGTGTTTTGTTTTATACATATATATATATATATATATATATATAATTTTCCTTATTTTACATATTTATCCCAGTTCCCCCTTCCTCCCATGTCCCCAACCCCCTCCCATCCCAGCTCTCCCATTTGTAACAGTTTTTAATTGAGCAGTTTGTTTTAAGAAAATTCAATATCAAATTCTGTCAAGTGTTCTGTCTGAGTTTTCTTAAAACAATCCTTTTAACGAAAAATTGTTTCAAATGTACAGAAAATGTAAAAATATAAAATAAATAATTTATGTTGCCAGAGTTTCTCTTTGTTCCTCAGCTGCTCCCAAATAACCATAAAGAGGCTTAAAATGTATTGCAAATGCTCAAGCTTCTTACTAGATAACTTCTAAATTTTAAATGAGCTCATTCATATTATTCTACATTCTGCCACATCCCATTACAGCTTTTTAAGCTTGCAGCTCCTGGCAACTCTTCTGACTCTACCCTTCCTTATCTCATTGTCTTTAGTGTGGTTCTCCTACTTAACCTTCTCCTTTCCAACCATAGGACAGTCAGTTTTTCACTAACCCAATCAGAGTGACTAGCAATGGGATAAGGACTTAACTGGATTCATGAACTCTCTATTTGGAGCCTACTACCAATGGTGGTATACTGTGTTCAGTGAGAGGAACTTAGTCCTACCTCAGTTTGGTATGTCAGATGCCATTGACTCTTCAAAGAAGGCCTTACCCAATCTGAGGGGTGGATGGGGGGTGGAAAGTGGGGAATTTGGAGGGGGATGGGGAACTGGGGTTGGTATACACAAAGAAAAAAATCTTTTAGATAAAAAAGAAAAATGTAATTACAGATATTTTATTTTGTATTGGGTTAATTTGACCATTTTTTTTTATTTATCTTTTCATAGTGTTCATTCTTTTGATATTTTCTGCTCTGGTGTTGACACCTTTCAAAATCGTCTTTTCCATGTATGATTTTCTTTGTCAACACTGAAATTTTACTTTACCTCTACATAATGGTTTGAGAAAACTTAATTATTTTAGTTTCTAATTTGTTTTTCTAACATTAGCACCAAAAATATCTCCTTACCGCTTACTTACATAGCTACAATTCTATTTAGTTCAACTTTATAAACTTTTTTGTACCTTGCCATCTCTCACCTGGAATTAGATCTATTAGCAAGCATGTTCATGTACTTATCCTGGCCGGTATCTCCAGGAAGGTTATTACCTTTCTGTAAGTCTTCTTTGCTTCATCGCTTGGTTATTTTCACTCACATATTCCTTCAGTTGTGAAAATGCTTCCTGACTGTTCCCTGCTTTAGGAAATGCAAAATACAGATAGTGCTTCAGTGACTAGGACTATATCCATCAGAAAAACGGAAGGTCTATTTCAGACATTTTACTCCTTTATTTAACTCGCATTTTAAAAATTTCCACTTCAGTACTTTTGCAGGGTCAATGATATCCACATGTGAAAAACACACAAAAGAATAGTAAGTCTTTTGTTGTTGTTGTTTTGAATTCTACTTTTTACCTTTTTATTGAAAATGGGACCTTTTACCTCCGTCTGGGTTTTTTTTTTTAATCTGTTCTTGATATGAAGATTTATACCTACTCTTACTGCATCTTGTTATACCATGTTTGGTTGATATTTTCAAAATTTTCTACTTTTTATTTTTTAAGGGAAATGGAGATGAAGTTGATCTGAGGGAGAAAGGAAGTGTGAGGAAGATCAGAGAGGAAGCAGAGGAGGGGAAGGACGAAGGGAGGAGAACCTGCAGTCAGGATGTATGGGCTGGGAGAATAATAAGGAAAAAAGAAAGAAAATAGTTTCTTTCCTTAACCATTTTATCTAAACAAGTTTCTTCTTCCTCCATGCCTTCCACTTCCCACACCTTCCCTATCTTCAAGATCCATGCCCCCTTGATTCCCTTTTCAAAAAATAGCAGACCTCCAAAAGATCATATCCAAACATCTGATATCCTCTTGGGTATCAGTGAACCTACAAAAGAAGGTGAGGGAAAACTGTATGTTTTAAACTCAACTAATTATATACCACCCAACTGTTTCAAATAATATCACCATTAATATCTTGGTCAAAGAAATACTATATTTAAAAAGTTAATGGATTGCACTTTTGTAGAATCTCATCTGAAAATCCTACTAAGTTGTTAATTTTTTTATATTTTATTTTTATTTAAATCTGAAAACAATTGTTTTACATATCAATCCCAGTTCCTCCCCGATCCCTTCAACAACACCCATTCGACCCCCATTCTGCTTCCCAGGGAGGCGGAGGCCTTTCATGAGTAGGTTTCAAAGTCTGTCATATCATTTGGAGCAGGTCCTCCCTGATGTGTCTCGGCTGAAGGAATATCTCTTGATGTGGAATGGGCTCCCAAAGTCCATTTATATACTAAAGATAAATACTGAGTCATTACCAGAGGTCCCAAATACTGCTCAGTCCTCCCAACTAACACCACATTCATGGAATCTGGGTCAATCCTATGCCGGTTTCCCAGATACCAGTCTGGATTTCATGAGCTCCCCCTTGTTCAGGTAAGCAGTTTCTGTGGGTTTCTCGAGCATGGGCTTGATCCCTTTGCTCATCACTCCTCCTTGTCTGAGCCTGGATTCCAACAGTTCAGGTTAGTGTTTAGCTATGGGTGTCTGCTTCTGCTTCCATCAGCTACTGGATGAAGATTCTATATAAGGTAGTTATCAGTCTCATTATTGGGGAAGTGTTGCTTCCAGGTTGGGGCTATTACAAATAATGCTGCTATCAACATAGTTGAACAGGTGTCCTCATTGTATGAATGTGCATCTTTTGGGTATATGTCTAAGAGTGAAATTACTGAGGTAGACTGACTCCTGAAGAATGGAAATGCTAATTTACAAAATGGTTGTATGAGTTTGCACTCTCACCAGCAATAGAGGAGTGTACCCCTTTCTCCACATCCTCTCCAACACAGTCTTTTGTGTTATTTTATTTTAGCCATTCTAACAGGAGTATATGGTACTTAAGAGTTGTTTTGATTTGCATTTCCCTAATTGCTGGTTCTAATCTCTAAAATGAAAATGTGTTCCTTGATTAAAAAAAAATCAACAAACAAACAAAAAACATACAGATGTACTTTGTCTATTGATCTTATAAATCAGTCTGTGTGTGTTGAATGGGGAACTGAGACCATTAATATTAATTATGTTAATTAATATTAATTATATTAATTATGCTGTTAACTTGGGATGCTGTTTCTTCTAGCGGTACTTTGTTTTTTAGTGATTGGAACTTCACATTTTGTTATGGTCTCTAGGCTATGGCCATTTCTCCCTTCAATCCAAAATGTTGGAGAAAGTTCTAATTGTAAATAAAACATATACCCTCAATTTTACTGTCCTAGAATCAAAAGTAATCCCCCAACTGTATGATTGTATGGGGTTACAATGTATTTTATTTCCTAAAAGTGGTTTTAAATGTTGCTAGGAAGATGACTCAGCACAGAAAAACATGTAATACTATTTAGGTGACCTGAGATCTCTTCCCAATACCCAATGTCAGGTGATAAACAATTGCTCTAGCTCCAAATGACTCTGGTGCATCTTGCACCAGATATGTTTACAATATGCATTATGATACCTTTAAGGACAGCACCAGTTTTATAGCAAACAAGCAGTATACTTGAAGCAGTAAACCAAACTAAACCAAACATGCTATTTTCTTTCCCAGTAACTCCATCCACAAATCTGTAACAAAAATAACCATCAGTTAATTGATTCAAAAAATTACAACCAAATAATAATGTGATTCCTAATTATCTTCAGTGTGGAAAGTTTATGATGAATAGGAAAAGACAATTTTAGTATAGTATAAAATTAGTTGTTAAATTTTCTAAATAATGAATAAATTAGACTTTGTAAAAATAGTAAAATAATGATATCATATATGCCATTTTTAAAGTCTGGACTGTTGTATTCTAAAATATATAAGTGTGGCAGTAACATCTTCTAAAAGTTGGACATAATTTCTTCAAATGCAGTATTATAAATAATTATTTTTTACTTTCATTTATTAATTTCTCTGTTTCCAACATCCTGCTGTGTTTTAATCATTTACATCTCCAATTCATGGTAAGATGAGTATTATATGATATACTGTACTGTGTGAATTTTGATAAGAAAGAGTAAAGTTTTTCATTCATGGGCTTACTATCTTAAGGTATATATAATATATATATATATATATATATATATATATATATATATAGTCAGATTAAATCTGGGAAAAGAAAATCAAATATAATAATTTGATAGAAATATAAGGAGGCTTTTTGGTTGTATTATCTTTCCACAGAAATTGTCAATGTAAATTTCATGCAGTCTTTAAACTTTAAGTGTATCTTCATATAACATATACTGGTTCCTTGTTGATACATACACTGACAATACACTCATAAAGTTCAAACAGCATAAGCGCTGATTAACTTCAGATGTACTTTCTTAAACACTTGATACCCCTCAAGTAATGATTTATTAGTAAATGTAATCTCCCAAAGACTACTTTATGTAATTTTTCCACATATCCATGTTTTCAGGGTTTATCATGGTCATATCATTTGTCAGGGCTTTGATTTTTTTAATATGTGTGTAATTTTTTATTCTAGTTATAAATTGTGATTTTAATCCAATTACCTGTATATTGGCACTTAAGTAGTTTACAATTGGTTATAATAAATAATGCCACCAGAATAATTTTATATAAATTATTATTTGTATTTAATACCTTTATATTTATATTAACTCATAAGAATGAAACTGCTAAATATTTAATAATTTCATGTTAACTATTTGAGAAATGCTGTGTTGTTTCCTGTAGTAATGAAACAATTTTACTTTTCCACTATAGGTGAACAAGTATTTGATGGGAGATGTCATTCTGTATATATGTTTCTCATACTGGTTTAATGAATAAAGCACTGTTGGCCAATAGGAAAGCAAGATAGTCAGGACTAGGAGACAAGGAGGAAAGAAGAAGGAGTAGGAAGAGAGGTGTCAAGATGGAGAATCTGGAGAGAACAGAACCGCAAGCTGCCTCTTGCTGGTAAGACCACGTGGAAATACATAGAAATGGGTTAATAATTAAGACAGAGCTAGCCGATAAAAAACTAGTACCTGGCCAATAGCATTGTATCAAATACAGAGTCTCTGTGCATTATGTGGGGTTGGCGTGGCGGCGGGACAAGACCAGGCAGCAGGCGAAAAAACAGTACTCTCTACAAATGGCGAATAAACAGAGTAATAATAAAGCCACGTAAAGATGAAAAGCTCAGAGAGAATCTGGTTACTGTATGCTATTGTGTTGTCTCTGCATTGTTTGACTGCTGAGAAAATAACAACAACTGATAAAGGAAATGCTGCTGGATTAATTCAATTTATGTATTTTAAAAATGCTTTGACTCCAAGATTTAAGTTCAAGGACAAGTTACTGGGAAAACGGATTTCTATTTTTGTTTCCACAGAAAATGAAAAGCTGTGGATTCCTTCCAGACTAATGTGGTTTGATGGTTTGATCAAGCCAGACTGCCTGAAACAGTGTACCAGGTGATTCTACATTCAAAACACTAGAGAGTTGGAAGATACAATCAATCTTAGAACATAAAACTAGTAACCATATTTACCCTTCAATAGCATATTGAAAAACAAACCAAAGAAATAAGCCCTTTCAAAATATCCACTATATACCAGACATAAGAGTAATGTCTAGAATATATATAGAACTAAAAAAGTAAAATAAAAGGAAAAAACAGAACATCACAGGAAAAAAAAAAAAACATACCCTGATTGTTAATCTGGACAATACTGCTAAGAAACACAAAGAAATTGCAAATCTATTTGGTGTCAGTGAAATGCAAATTACAACTTTTACATATCTATATCATTACAGTTTGAAAAGTCAACTGGTGTCGTGTCTTATTTCAGGTTTCTCTTGATGTGCTAAAGTTCACTGGGGAGAAATGGTTTATTTTAGGTTACAATTTCATAACAGAGTCTGTCATCCAGAAAAGTCAGGGCAGGAATAAAACTCAGGAACGTAGAGACAAGAGGTGATGTAAAGGTTGTGTTTACTGGCTTTCCCTTAATCACTTGCTTAGACTGCTGCTTTGCATCATCCATCAGGATCAACCCAGAGTAGTGCTTTACCACATAAATTGTTTTTCAATAAGATGACCTAAAAATCTGCCCATTCTTATCATGTAGGAATGTTTTCTGACTTTTAGATTCCTTCTTCTCAAGTTTGAGATAAAACTAACCAAACACATTTCATTTTCTCTCTGTTTCTTTTTCCCCTTTAATCCTCTCTATCTCTTTATTTTCTGCTGAGAATCCCACTCTCTTGATAGTGATATCATGACTCACCACAGAGTCAAAAATCCAGAGCTAAAGACCCATGCAACCATGAATAGTGTTGCTCATTTATTTTTAGTCACTTCACTCTTTTATCTTAGGCTTTTTTATATAGTCAAGAAAGGATATATCTATATCTATATCTATATCTATATCTATCTCTATCTCTATCTCTATCTCTATCTCTATCTCTATCTCTATCTCTATCTCTATCTCTATCTCTATCTCTATCATCTCTATCTCTATCTCTATCTCTATCTATCTATATCTATATCTATAATCTATATATATATATGATTATTTTTTTCTAGAAATTTATTGATTTGTTGCAGATAATCTGCTAGTACTCAAATATAAATGGTGTGTCTTATGCTCATTTAACAAAAATAAATTTAGAAATAATATCCCAACTCTTTTTTTATCTTATTCACATGAACACCTAAAATTCTCAATAAATTATTTTCAAAATTTTTAATTTCACATAAAAAATAAAGTACACTATCAAGTCCAGTTCATCATAAACATTCACATAGGTTCCACATTGGTAAATCAATAAAAGTAACCCACCCTGCAAATAAAGTCAAGGACAGAAATTATATAATCATCTCATTACATGCTGGAAGAAATGGGAATTATCTATCATCTCTCATAATAAAAGTACTAGAGAGCATAAAATACTGGGAAAGGATCTCTATATATTAATGCCTACCAAGTAAACACATTCAAACTATAACATACTGACTAAAAAATTTTGAAGTATTTTCAGTAAAATCAGTAGAAGAACAAAGATGATTTCTTTACTTACTGCTTTTCAATATACTCCTTGAACTGTGAATTAGAGCAATGAGTTAACAGACACATATAAGAAAACTAACTCTTCTTCCTCCTTACTCCCTCACCCTTCAACCATGCTCCAAATTTTCTTTGGATATCTTGTCCCTTCCCCCTTCTCTAGGGGACCATGTATGTCTCTCTTTGGGTCCTTGCTGATTCCCAGATTTTCTGGCAGTGTGGATTGTAGGTTGGTAATCCATTGATCTATGCCTAACAACCATATATTAGTGAGTATGTACCTTGTTTGTCTTTTTGTGGCTGTGTTACCTCACTCGGGATGGTTTCTTCTAGTTCTATCCATTTGTCTGCCAATTTCAAGATTCCATTGTTTTATTTTTGTTTTGTTTTGTTTTATTTTGTTTTGTTTTGCCCCAGCCTCCCCTCCACACACAGAGTAGTACTCCATTGTGTAAATGTACCACATTTTCTCCATTCATTCTTCACTTGAGGGGTTTTTAGGTTGCTTCCATGTTCTGGCTGTTACAAATAGTGCTGCTATGAATATAGTTGAACAGATGTCCTTGTTGTATGAATATGCATCTTTTGGTGTATGCCTAAGAGTGGAATTACTGGATCTTGAGGTAGACTGATTTCCATTTTCTGAGGAACCAAATTACTGATTTAAAAAGTGGCTGTACCAGTGTGCACTCCCAGCTGCAGTGGTGGAGTGTTCCTCTTCCCCACATCCTCTCCAGCATAAACAGTCTTTGGTGTTTTTAATTTTAGCCATTCTGACAGGAGTAAAATGGTATAAAAGAGTCAATTTGATTTGTATTTCCCTGATGGCTAAGGCTGTTGAGCACTTTCTTACATGTCTTTCAGTCTCTTTATATTCCTCCATTGAGAATTCTCTATTTAGTTCTGTACTCTACTTTTTAATTAGATTATGTAGTGTTCTGGTAACTAGGTACTTTTTTTTAAAATTAATTTATCTTTAAATTTTATTTTACATATCGATCTCAGTTTCCCCTCCTTTTTTCCCTCCCCTACTCCCTCTTTCCCTCTCTCACATGCATCCCGACCACCCTCCAAACCCATTCCCCCCCCATACCACATGTAGAGTGGTGCCCTCTGGGAAGGGTCACTTAACTCTGTCAAGTCATTTGGAGTAAGGACTAGGACTTCTTTCCAGTCTCTAGGTTTAGAGAGTATCCCTCCATGGGAGATGAGCCCTCAAAGACCTTTTGTGCACCATGGATACATCCTGGTTACACTGTATGAAGTTGCTTAGACTGCTCAGGCCTTCTACCTGAGACCCATGTTCAGGAAGTCTGAGTCAGTTCCATAATGTTGAGGGAAAGTAAGGACCATTGATTGTTAATGCTTGTTTGTTTTAGATTTGTTCTTGAAGGTGGTATTGTGAATATATTTGCCCTGCTTTACCCTTGGGTTCTGGTGTACTGAGATTATCTGTTGCCTACATCTTTGTGAGCATAATTAACTTCCTTGGGTTGGAGTTTTCCTTCCAGAAATTTATGTAGGGCTGGATCTGTAGATACATATTATGAAAATCTAGCTTTATCATTAAATATCTTGTTTTCTCCACATATATTGATTGAGAGTTTTGCTGGTATAGTAGCATGGGCTGACATCCTTGGACTCTTAATACTTGCAGAACATCTATCTAGGACCTTCTAGCCTTGAGAGTTTCCATGGAGAAGTCAGGTGAAATTTTGATAGGTCTGCAATTATATGTTACCTGGTCTTTGTCCTTCGCTGCTTTTTATATTCTTTCTTTTATCTGGATGTCATGTGTTTTGATTATTAGGTGTCCAGGGGTCATTTTCCTTTGGCTCAGTCTATTTGGTATTCGGTAGACTTCTTGTACTTTCATAGGCATGTCCTTCTTCAGATTGGGAAAGTTTTCTTCAATGATTTTGTTGAATGTTTTCTGCACCTCTGAGCTAGGCTTCTTAGCCTTCTTCTATGCCTATTATTCTTAGGTTTGGACTTTTCACGGTGTCCCACGTTTCCTGTATGTTTTGTGTTAAGGATTTGTTGAATTTACAATTTTCTTTGGTCGATGAATCTACTTCCTCTAGTTTATCTTCTGCACCTGAGATTCTCTCTTCCATCTCTTGTATTCTGTTGGTTATGATTGTGTTTGTAGTTGCCCAGTTTTTCTATTTCCAGCATTCCTTCAGTTTGTGTTTTCTTTATTGTCTATATTTCAGTTTTCAAGTCCCGAACTGTTTTCTCAACCTGTTTAATTTTTTTTCTTTTTTTCTTGGCTTTCTGTACTTTCTTTAATAGATTTGTTCATTTTTTTTGTTTGGTTTTTCTTACATTTCTTTAAGGGATTTTCTCACATCATCTTTGAGGCCCTCTATCATTTTTCTGAAGATATTTTTTAAGTCATTATCTTCTGCTTCATCTGCTTTGGGGTATTCAGGTCTAATTGGTGTAGAGTCCCTAAATTCTGGTGGTGTCATGCTTGTGTTTCTATTGTTAGGTTTTTTCTTGTGTTGCCCTCTTCCCATTGCTTCTTCCAGTAGGTGTAGGTGGGGTCTCTCTCTCTCTTTCTCTCTCTCTCTCTGTCTCTCACTTTCTCTCTCTCTATGGTACTCCCCATGTGGGCTTAGGTGGGTCAGAGGTTTGATATCTGTAGCTCTGTGTGGTCCAAGCTCTCTAGGAGGTCTCTCCTCAGGCATGGGCAGTGATATGGGTGTCAAAGATCCCCCACGCTGGGCTCAGGATGTTCATGCATGGATAGGCAGATCCAGCCAGGGCCTGACACTCTCCAGCTGAGGCCTCTTTAGCACAGGCCCTGCAATGGTGGTCAAGGATCCGGCCCACAGGGACTCAGGATGTCCCCAAGGGGATAGGCAGATCTCTGGGAAGGGCCCGGAACTCCAGCACAGGACCAGTGGTGGGGCTCAGAAATCAGGTAACTGGGGTAGTAACTGAGTTCTTGTATATTTTAGCAATGAGTCCTCTGTCAGATTTAGGATTTGTGAATATCTTTTCCCATTTTGTAGGCTCCCATTTTGTCTTGTTGATTGTGTCCTTTGCCTTACAGAAGCTTGTCAATTTCAGGAGGGAGGGGAGAGGTGGGCATCTTGGAGCAGGAAGACTGAGTCAGGGAAAGAAATGAGGAGAACAAGGAAAAAGATACCATAATAGATGGAGCTATTATAGTTTACAAGAGAAATCTAGCACTAGGGAAATGTCCAGAGATCTACAAGGATGAACCCAACTCAATGTAAGTAATAGTGGAGAGGCTACCTTAAGTGCCCTTTCCTGACAATGAGAATGATGACTACCTTATTTGCTGTCCTAGATCCTTTATCTAGTAGCAAATGGAGCCAGAAGCAGACATCCACAGCTAAACACTTACATGAACTCTTGGAATCCAATTGCAGATAGAAAGGAGTAATGAGCAAAGGGGTTAAGCCCAACCAGGAGAAACCCATAGAAACTACTGACCTGAACAAGGGGGGAGCCAATGGGCTCCAGTCTGAAAGCTGTGAAACCAGCATGAGACTGACCCAGATTCCATGAAAGTGATGTTAGTTGGGAGACTGGGCAATCTATGGGGCCTTTGGTAGTGGATCAGTATCTATCACTAGCATATGAATGGACTTTGGGAACCCATTGTACATATAGGGATACTCCTTCTGCCTAGACACATGGCAAGGGCCTAGGCCCTGCTCCAAATGATGTAAGAGTCTATGAAGACGCCTCATGGAAGGTGTCACCTTCTCTGTGGAGAATAAAGGGGATGGGATGGGGATTGCTGGGGGGGGGGAACAGAAGAGGAAAGTAGGGTGCAGGAACTGAGATTAACATGTAAAACGAGGTAGTTTCAAATTTTAATTAAAAAGATTATATAAAAAAAGAAAATCAAGTGTTCTTATTTGACAAATAGTATTATAACAAATAAAAGAATCAAAATTCTTTACCAGAAAATTTCTGTATCACAAAAACATTTTCAACTGAGTAGTAGAGACAGAATTAAGAACAAAATATCAGTCATCTTCCTATATATCAACTACAAGGATGTGCATACAGAAATCATGAGAAAAATACTATCATGATACCTTCATAAAGCAACTTGGAACAAATTTAACCTAGGAAACATTAAGACAGTGAAACCAACTTGAAGATATTACCAGATGAGGGATAGAACTTGGATGGGTATTGTGAAAATAGACAACTTTTGATTGTCATTTTTTTTTAAATAAATTACTGAATTAACTTTTGTAAATTAAATTTTTAGAAACTTTCAGGCTCATTAATTCCAAGTTTATCATCAAGAAAGAGATCTTTTCAGGTAACCTCCTGAAATCTCCCCTAGTTTAATGTATTTCTCTCTTTGACCTACATTTTTTCTAAGTGTATTTTCTTCTTATTGTCTGCTTTGCATTAACTTTTCTTTGTTGTTTCATCTGTTGCTTCAGTTCAATGTTTCTATTAAAATATTGAGTGGAATTAATTTCTCTGACTTCTCATGCTACACTATTACTATTTATTAAAATCTCTTCATTTTGCAATATCTCCCTTTGATTTTATCTGAATCTTGCCTATTCGATACATCTTGCTTACTTTCCATGAATTTTTGGAATCATTAAAATTTTGTTTTATATCTAATGCCATTAAGTTACTTAAAAATGCAATTATCATAATTTAATATCTCAAGACATATAAGTATCTGTTATATGACCTATATTGTACACTTTTCACTTATATCATAGAGGCATGCCCTTTGCTTCTCTTCATGAAGTGACCAAAAGAATCTGTTGATAATATTTGACTTATAATGCTACCAAAATAATCCTTCGCAATAAAATATGGATAAAGCTCTTTATCAGAAATTAAGCATACAATCACATGAAACTATAACTTAAGGTCTATTTTTTATGGTGCACAGTCTGAAGTATTTAGTAGTCAGAATTCTCTGAAAGAGCTTATCCCAGAATTTTAATATTGGAATTTGGAGCTTTCTTCTCCATGGAGGGTATATGCAGTCTATAAGACCCAGAAGAATAATACAAGAAGGTTAAGGAATTTCAGAAAACTTACAAGAATAATGGGGTCCATCATTAGATTATGCAGTGCAGTAATAGCTGATGAAGGTGAGAATTTACTGTGATATTTTGCCAGATAAGTAAGAAGCCCTGTGGAAGTAATGTCTCATATGAACTGAGCCTTGCAGAGATGTATTTGACTTTGAATATCAGCCCCAATTAAGATGTCCCTGTTAATTCACTGATCAACTAAGCTGCTATCTGGGAGTCTTTTCTGATGTCTGTTGGGCATATCTGGGATGAAGGGATAATTGCATATGTATCCTTTGGAAAACTCACATAAAAGTTATCCTCAGATTTAAATAACAACCAAGAATACCACACTGACATAATAAAATTTAAAAAATAAATGTACATTTTTGGATTAATTTCTTTTTTCATATTATTAAAGTTATTTTGTTAAGAATCGCCCTCCCCCAAATTATGTGACAGACTTTGATGATGCCCCATGGAATGCCACACCCGCTCTGGGGAGTGGATGGGGGATGGGATGGGGTGGTCTGTGGGGGCATGGGAGGACAGGAGACAGAAAGAATTGGGATTGATATGTAAAATAAGATGTTGTTTCTAAACTAAACAACAAAAAAGAAACAGCAAAATAAAACAAAAACAACAAAAAGGTAGAATGTTGTATGATGTGTTCTGATCATATTCACTTGTATCCTCCAGAACAACCTCTCTTTTTTATCCATCCAATATTTTGTTTCCTTTTTATTTAAACCTATGAAGACCAATTTGAGCTGGACATACACCCTCTCAGATGTGTGAGCTTCATTTGGAGTATAGTGGTAATACTAGTTACTAAACCCTGAAAGAAAATTGTATATTCTTCCCAACTGTTTCATCAAATAAGGTCAAAAGTACATAGTTTACTTATGTAAAAATTTGTTTGGAAAAAATGAGAGGTTCTTAATATTTTGAATAAAAAGAAAATAGAAAATCTCAATTATTTTCTAGTCTTTGGTACCAAGTTGTATAAACATATGTATATATATATGAATCTAAATCCTATATATACAGAAGGTAAATATTACATGAGATTGACAATTATATTATAGGCTTTGCTTTAGTGAATGATATTATTCTTTATAGCATGAATTGATCTCAGCTAGTTGTTTTAAGTCTTTATGAATATAAGCCACTGATTCACAGACGTTGACCTCATAATGACATTTTGATCAAACGCTCAGATAGCTAGTTGGTCAGCTCTTCCTGGGGTTCTAATGCCATAAATTCAAAAAGAAACATATTTCTTATCTCTCTTTTTTTTTTGTCATTTCATTGTGTCTGTGTTCTACTCTGTTATTCTCTCTCTCTCTCTGACTCTCGCATACAATTTCACACATATATTAACACACATATGTATGAGGGATATGTCTATTTTGGTTTTATTTGGAATATGATTAAATATTTAAATCTATTTTTATAAAATAAAGAAATAAAAATATTTGACTTCACTATTTCTCTTAAAATCTCTTCTAACTTCTAAAAGTGAAATAACAAAAGTTTAAAGGCTGAAGTGAACAATATGTATTGTTTTCAAGGTTTTATGATGACGTTTTGAACAGTTACCCAATAAAAGCATGAGAACCAGGACAAATCTCTTGAAATTACATGAACAAATTAAGATGAGACAAATTATATTTAGTGGATAATATACTTTTTTGCTATAAATACACAAAATGTATCTCTAAGATTTAAAAATTGGACTAGCTTAAGGTAGTTATTTTTTGCCTTCGTTCTTCAAAATCTTCTCTACATCTTATCCCCAAGGATAATTTTATATGTAAGTTTAGATTGCTCATTATCTCCATGTTGCTGAATGACTACAATATTAAGCAGCTCAGTATTTTAAACTTCTAGTAAATTGAAAATATCTATTTCAAATAATAAAGTATTTCAATTCACTATATACAAACTGAATTGAAATCTGGAGTTTCTAATTTATTTCATTGGACAAAACTTTACTAGATTTCTTAGGATTACAAACAAAGCAAATATTACTAATTTTATTTCAATAGTTTTTCAAGTCCTTTTGTCTATTCCCTTAAAATAACTCTCATTTTTTGCTAATAGGATTTACTTTCCTCTTCTGAGTACATATCACATCTTGTTGACTAGCAGATGAGCACAAAAACACTGAGTGGGATAATAGCACTCTTAATGTAAAGCAGACTTGTTTCAGCTTCCTCCACTAATTATACACCCTATTCCATATGCCATCTAGAAACTTCAAAATTCTCTAACAAAATGGTCTTCAAAATACAATATGGATAATGTATCTAAACAAATAACATTGTCTGCTTTTAAATTGTGAATATGTATAAATTATATCTTCGTGAGTGTGAAGAGTTTCAATATCAAAACATTTTAGGTCAAAAATAAATACAAGGCATTAAAACGCTGTGGGAGATTAGAGTGTGACTAATGCATACTTTTGAATATTGGTGTACAATAGTTTATTCCTATATCAGTAAAACTTATTCACAAAATTACACAATTCACTTTATTTAAACAAAACTAATATCCATTTGCTTTATATTATCAGACATAGAGCCATTCAGAAAAATTGTATTTAATTTTTTTCATGAGTTATGCAGATAAAAAAGTCAAAAGATATTTCTACATCAACGCATAAGAAATACTAAACCTGTAATTAACTGATATTACTAAAAATGTTTCCATAGTCAAACTATACACACCAAAGACAAAACATATACCTTTATTGCTGTCATAGCATTAAAAACATTAGCTAAAATAACTTTTTTCAAGGACAAGTAATTACATCAATTTAGTCTCCCCCTTTCTTTCCTTTTTACCTTCCATGATATCTTTTCACAATTACTTTCCTTCTATCTCCCTCATACTCTCAAATTGAGAGCCTCATGATTATTCTTGTTACATACATACATAAATGCATGCATGCATATGTGTGTACCTATTTTATGTATATGGAAATAAATATATGCATAATACAACCTGCTTAGTTAAATTTAGTTGTTTGTGTTTATATTGTTTTAGTACTAACTGTTTTGTATTGGATAACCAATGAGATGTATCTTCCTTGGGAAAAGCAGAATCTTCCACCAGCCGTCATTAAAATGACCATTCCTAAGGATGATGTTTTTTTGTTTGCTTCTTTTTGATCTGGTACTATATTTTTTTATTAATCAATGGTTCTTGTGGGAAAAATTGTCACATTGTCAATACAACTGGCTTTAATGTCCATGTATATATGTGTGTATTAATGTATAAATGTGTATGAATGTATAAATATTCATGGGTATATACATACACATGGATATTGTATATACTATATATATATATGCATTTATACATGTGTGTATTTGCATGTATTCATACATACTGACATTTGTTGTATATAATCTTATATACATTGTATATAAATTGATGTGATTCCTTCAATACTCATCACATAACTTAGATGGCATTTGCCCCTCATCTTCCAGTCTCCTTCTTTATTGAACTTCCTCTCTTCTCTTCAGTTGGAGACCTCTCTCTACTCTCAAGTTTCCCAGTTCATATAATATATTATGCTGTCATTCTCCTATCAAGGATTGCATCCACCTATGGACCAGGGTTATATCCCTGGTTTCCGTGTTGTATATTCACATCTGAGGATATAGTGCTAGGAAGGGCAGAAAACAGAGAATATGTGTCACTAATATTTCTGGTCTGGTTTACCTCACTCAATATTACCTTTATAAGTCCACCCTGTACCCACATATTTCATTTCTCTTTATGGTTGAATAATATTTCATTGTGTTTATAGATCGATTTTTTGTTATCCATTTGCCTGCTAGTATGTTTTGAATGGTATCAACATCTTATTTTGTTATTTTTAGTTGTGGACAAATTGCATAAAACAAAACATTGGCAGTTTATGTGCATTGCTTTAAAAATGTACTAAAATACATAAAAATATTGAGCTGAAAATGTGCTAATCATATTTTTAAAGTTTCAACATTTACATAATTTTTTATAAACAAATCTTCTAACACGTATAACACATATTTGGCTAGTATTTTGTCTACTGTACTCTGTTTCTGTTTTAGTTAGGCTTTTTTTCTTTACAATCTGGGAAGTTCAAAGGTCATTTTTATCAAGCTTACAAATGAGGTAAATAGTCTGAATATCTCCATTTTACTGAACTTAATACATTTATTAGTTCAACTATACAGATGTATTTAGACATAAAAACTCCCATTGATTGGTAAAGTAAATGAATTCAGGCATCATCAGGAGTGTCATTAATTTTAATAATGAAAAAAATTAGAAGTAATTTTGACATACTTGAATTTTTCTCCTTCACAGAACTTACCAAAATAGTGTATGTAATTATAGTGATCTTTTAAGAGCAGAAAAAAAAAATCTTCAGAACTCAGAGAATGGTTTCTAACACATGGAGTTCCATCTGCTGCCTGCTCCACTTTTAAAGTACAGAGCCCACATAAGAGAAAGTCAGTAAGCAGCATTCAGAACTAGAAGGTACTGAACTTTACTGTTCTTCAACATGTAGGTGAATTAACCCAGGGAAAAGTACTTGCCAACACTGGCCATCATTTCTTATTAACCAATAAAACCGGCTTAAGATTTTTCTGCAGAGGAAGATGCATACATAGTATTTTGGGGGAAAGTATAAATATTGTAGGGGGACACCCATAAAAATAAATATCATCTAAAATGTACATGTTACTCTTCAGGACTTAGGGTAGCCCACTAACCTTTACAGTTATAGTCTTTGGACCCTGTAGATACTTCTGCATAACCAGGCCTTCAAAGATTTCTGAGTGACGAATACAGCTATGTTATTTAGTATTAGAAATCCAAACTAATGAATTTATATATAATTATTAAAATTTTAAAGTAGCAGTAATAAATACATGCTAATATATCAGTATATTTTAATGGAAAAACATAAATACAGTACATCCATTAATTCAAAATACAATCAACATAACATTATACTTTAGTAAAAAGAACATGTTTTAATAAAAAATGTAATCGTCATTACAATCTACTGACTTATGAGAGTTGAATAGTCCACCTTATATTAATACATAATACGTATTACACCCACCTGAGAAAATTTAACCTAGCAAGCATATTAATATGATGATAGCATGTTTTAAAGTATATGTATCCTGACTAAATATACCTGAAGATTTGAGTAGACAGTTTGCAGCAATTATTGAGAAAAACGGAGGTGACAGGGATTTGTAGAGCTAACTGGGAGTAAAGTTACCAACTTTCTATGACTTACCTCTATCAAGTGAACTGCTAATTATCTATACAGGAAGCTTTTCTTGCCCTTTCCTTTCTAAGTTTATTGATTACAATTAAATTGAAACAAAAGACTGAATTTTTGATTGCATAACTTATCAGACTTTCCCAAAAACAATACCATCACAGGAAAATGCCAAGACTGAGTGCAGAATATCATGTTCCATAGCATAATGTTTTTCCCTCCCAGAAAATTACATCACATTTCATGACATGGCAGACTGGTAGTCCACAAAGGTGAGGAGTAACTGTGACTAACTCTTTCCCTCTGAATTTGGATGTTTTAAAGGCTAATGTAGAATATGAAATCAGCCACTGAGATCCCGTAACTGTATACCTTAATGTTTTATTACCATTCTTTATACTTGCTTTATTTACTAGACCTTTTCAAGCAAAGAAATCTAAATTAAATTTTCAGTTGCATAGTGTGTCAATACATTGAAGATACATTGTAGACAAAATCGTAATTCTTTGTATAACTGTATTGAATATATTAAGGATCATTATTCATAATATACCTCATAATCATAGTAAATAATATAAATATTCAAACATGGAATCCTATAGATAATGAAGTACTAGGAAGGTAATTCAGGAAGTAAAGAACTTGCCAAAGAAGCAAATGAACCAGAGTTCAGATTCACATTTACTTAAAATGTTGCCTACAGCATTGCAGGCCTATCACCCTAGGCCTCGGGATTCAAAGATATGAGTATCCCTATAGCTCACTGTTTCTGCTAAGTTAGTGAAGTCCAGATTCAGTTGGAGAAATTATCTATACAAAAGAAAAGGAAAAGAGTAGATAATGATTGAAGAAGAAACCCAATGCCTTATTTTGGATACCAGGAAAAAAAAAATATATATATATATATATATATATACATATATATATATAATAACTCCTAAACATGTTCACACTTATAAATCTGCATACATACACGCCCACATATCATATGTACACATATACAGACACATACAAATTATGTCTAAAATACATGATTTTACAAGTGTAGCAGGATTCTATATCTTATAGATCAAAAAATTATGTATATAAGATTACAGAATTAAATTTAAATCTTACACATGTAACAGTAATTTCAAATTTTTAAAAAAGGATCATTATATTAGGGGTACATACAAAGGAAAATTCAAAATTATTTAGGAGACTGGAGAGATGACTTGATAGTTAATGAGCCATGCCTCACAAACAGTTTGAGTCTGGTGAAAATTCACTAGCTCAGCAAGAATTGACCTCAGTGTTACATGCTTATGCATATATATAAACACATACACATACACTCACAGATGTATGAGCATAAGCTTGGGGATGAGTATTGCACACACACATACATAGAATGAAAGATGATAAATCTTAAATCTATTGTTTGGGATATCATTTTAAGTTAGAAATTCCCATGTAATTTATATAGCTTTATTCACAACTAAACAGCAAGAAATATGATAGCTTTCATGTAAAAGTATGAGGAAGATATAATATACTAAATCTGTAAGATCAAGTAAGTAGGTGGATAGAAATAATTGGCTACTAATCATAGAAATTGCTCATTCAAGGAAAGTACAGTAACTTTCAGATGCTTTACTCTGTCAGTTATGTCTTTAGAAACACCAACAGATTACACAATGGTACAAGGAATTCTGAAATAGCTTAGTTTATTCCTATGTACCTGTGAAAGGTTTTCTTATTGTCCTTTTTAAACAAACCAGCTATTATGTTGCCAGGAGAGTAATATCTATGGCTGCCTCCCAAATAGCCCCAGCTTATACAGTCTCTGAGGTTACTAAGGACAACACAAAAGAGATAGTCATTCATCCATTTGTTGAACCTCTATTGTACCTCTGTGTAAAAGAAAAGACACTACAAAAAACCCAATGCCCTTGTAAGAGAAAATGTAATCTTTGAGGTCTCCCCACACTCAGTGAAGACATTTGGAACACATGAGCCATTGCAGACCAAATTCTTCAGAGACCAAGGGCAGCCAATAGCAGACATCAAACTATTTCTCCTCTGTAGACTTCTCAAAATGGAAAGAAGACCAGGTGCAGATTAGAAGTGGAACATGATATGTGAGACATTTGATGAGAATGTGTGCATTTGTGTTTTGATATAGAATATTATGGGACCCTTCTGGGCTGATGATTGGTACTTGATGTTACAGAAGTAATTCATGAAAAAATATAAAGCAATAATTTAAAAGGACTTTTTCTAGAAATTGTGGTTGATTTAAATGGTGGAGTCTGCATGTTTTAAATATCAATCTTTTTTGTGCATGAGCTTAACTCAGCTTTACAAGTATTTCCTTTCTCACTACATTTTCTGAGTTTGGGAATGCATGATCTTTGGTATCCATATAATTCAAACTGAATAGGGTTGTTTTCTAGGGTTGGAAAGAAAAGAAACTTCAGGATTAATACTATCATTACCATTTGTTCACCAGTTTTTTTTCTTCCTTCCCATATATTTCACATATGGTGCTCCAAATTTTAGCAACCACAGTGAAGGTAGTGAACACTTACAACAGGTGTTCATGAATAAAACCAAATAAAAACTTAACAGCTCCTAGATTTTGTAGCAGCCTAGTGGCACTGCTGAGCTTTCTAGGCAGTGAATATACTTTGTACCCCAGAGCTATTAAATAGTTCAAACATGAGAATGTGATTAACAATGTTACATGTTGCTGTCTGTCAGCTTTGGGAGAGAGTATTCACACCATGTTGTTTCTGTACCATATTCACTTACATTACATATATTTAGTAATCATAAATAGTATATGATTCTCAGATTTAAGCTACTTTTGGACTTCTAAGCAACATTAAACAACCAAAGGAAATATAATGTTAATAAATATAGAACTTATATATGAGCCTAAGCCATTTTGGGGGCTTTATTAATCATGCTTATTCACCTACTTTCCTCACCAAGTTTGAATCATGAGAAAATAAATGTAATTAAAATCTGTAAAAGACATCCACATGAAAATGGTAGCAAATGATTTTCAAAATATCTGTAGATATCGGTAGCAACTATTCCCATGCTTGGAAATATGAACTGTTAGTTTTGGAAATTGCCTTTCTCTCTGCAACACAAGACAATGCTTCCTATTTCATGGTTGGCTTTTGTTTGATTTTTGTGTTTTAACATATTCACTATAAGAAAAATGCATCTCCTACAAAGACTTAACACATGTAAATAGGACCTTCTAATAATTTCAGAAAGTCCTTACATTGTTGCATATACAATAATACTTTAAAAAGGTATTTCTTTCTTTTACTTTAAAAAAAATTAACTTTACATACCAGCCCCAGTTCTCTCTCCTGCCTCTTCTCCTGCCCCACTACCTCCAACCTCCACATCCACTAACCACTCCTCATAGGAGTTAAGGCCTTCCTTAGGAAGTCAACGAAGTCTAACATACCATGTTGAGGCAGGACAAAGCCCATTCCCCCACGACACATGTCTGAACAAGGTACCTCACCATAGAGAATAGACTCCAAAAGCCAGTTCATGCACCGGGGATAAGTCCTGGTGTGATTGCCAGGGTTGCCCTCCCAAAAGATCAAGGCTCATAACTCACCAACATTCAGAGGGCCTAGTTCGGTCCCATTTGGGTACCCTAGATTTCAATCTGTAGTCCATGAGCTCTCACTAACTCAGGTCAGCTGTCCGTGTGGTTTTCTCCATCATGGTATTGACTTCCCCCCTTTTTCATATGATTCCTCCACCCTCTCTTCAAATGAACTACAGGAGCTTAACCCAGTGATTGGCTGTAGGTCATTGCAACTGATTCTGTCTGTTTTTGATGTAGCTTCTATGATGATAATAAGGGTATTGACTAATCTGATTAAAAGGGAAGACCCATTATGGCTAAGAAACTTAGCTGGGGTCATTCTTGAGGATTTCTGAGAATTTCTCTAGCATCAGGTTTCTTGATAACCTCATGGATCTATGAGAGAAAAAGAAGATCCAGTTGGAGGAGGGATGGGGAAGGAAACCAAGGAAAGGAAAGGACATTTCTTTAAAAAAAATGTAGTAAATGTTTAAAATGTGATTTTAATAATTTGCATGCCAACCTTTACTTACATAAAACACTAAACTATTACATCACTAAAACAAAATTAATAAAAGCATTTGACATAGACCATATGTACTTGTGGGAAATTAATCATTTATCTGGATACATTCTTTTATAAAAAATTCAATGACTCATTTTAATCTAAAGTGGCCAGGAATTTATGTGAAATTACTTCCAGTAATAAAAATGCAAATTGAAACAACTTGGAGATATGATCTTATCCCAAATAAACCAAGACCAAAACAACAACTACCAACCCATACTAGTAAGGATGTAGTTAAAGGGAAACCCTTATTGACTGTTGGTTGAATTGTAAACTTGTCCAGCCAGTCTGGAAGTTGATGTTAAGAAATTTCCAAAGAGCTAAAAATGAATTTACAATAAGATTCAATTATACAAGTCTGATGGGAGATGTCATTCTGTAAATAAGTTTCTTGGTTAATGAATAAAGCACTATAGGCCAACAGGAAAGCAAGATAGGCTGGACTAGGAGAATAGGAGGAGAGAGGAAGGAGTAGGGAGGAGATCTAAGATAGAGGACAGAGAGAAGAATGCCATCCCCTCTCTCCACGTGAAAGTACTTAGATTAATAGAAATGGGTTAATATTTAAGACAGAGCTATCTAATAAGAAATGATAGTAACAGGCCAACAAAATTATATCTAATACAGTGTCTCTATGTGTTATTTGGGGTTGGTGCAGCTTTACCTCCAGACCAATGGAAAAATAACTCATAACACAAGTATTGTAATATGACCAAAGAAATAAATGAACTTCTCCACAGATACTTGCTCAACCATGTTCATTGGCACTTTATTCACAACACCTAGGAAATAGAAACAACCTAAATATTTTTCAGTTAAGGAATGGATAATTAAAAGTTGGTGCATATATACAATGGAATACTATTCAGTTATAAAGGAAACATAGAATTTACAAGCAGAAAAGCATAGAATAAATTTTAATATAACAGGTCCTTAAATTCAACTGTCACATGTTCTCTCTCATCTGTTTCTTCTAATTCCAGCTTTTAGATGTGAATACATAACTTTAAAAACCACAGAAAACAAAAAAAAAGTATTTAAAAAGGACCAAGAAAGCAGGTAGAAGTGCTCTAGTGCTCTAGAGAGGAGACTAGTGGGATGCAGGTGATATGAAGAGTGATGGGAACATACCTCAGTCTCTCTGTCTCTTTCTCTCTTTCTCTCTCTTTCCCTCTTTCTCTGAAATAGGATTTCTCTGTATAGCTATGACTCTCTCTCTCTCTCTCTCTCTCTCTCTCTCTCTCTCTCTCTCTCTCTCTCTCTCTCTCCATAGTTTCTCTGTGTAGCTTTGGAGCCTCTCCTAGCACTTGCTCTGTAGACTAGGCTGGCTTTGAACTCACAGAGTTCTGCCTGCCTCAGTCTCCCAAGTGATGCAATTAAAGGTGATTGCTGGTTGATTGAAAGTTCTTTAATTGTGGAGGGAAGAATAGTAGAATATTTTTTCTATTTTATTATAAATCATTTTATTTTACATACCAATCCCAGTTCCCTCTCTCTCCCATCCTCCCATGCCCCTTACCAACCACCCTCCATTCCCATCTCCCATTCACTCCTCAGGGAGGGTGAGGCCTTCCATGAGGGATCATCAAATTTTGTCAAGTTATCTAGGCTGAAAGGGTGTCCCTCCATAGGGAATGGGCACCTGAAGTCTAATCTTGCACTAGGGGTAAATTCTGTTTCCACTGCCAGAGGCCCCATGGACTGCACATTTCCCATTGCTAACACCCACGTTCATGGGTCTTGTTTGGACCTATGTTGGTTTCTCAGCTGTGAGACTGGAGTCCATGACAGCTGTTTCTGTGGGTTTTCTCAGCATGGTCTTAATCCCTGTGTTCATCACTTCTTATCTGAAAATGGCTTCCAGAGTTGAGCTTAGTGCTTAGGTGTGGACCTATGATTCTACTTCCATCAGCTATTGGATGAAGGCTCTAGGATGACATATAAGGTAGTCATCAATCTGATTATAGGGGAAAGACATTTAAGGTAACCTCTCCACTATTGCTTAGATTCCTAGTTGTGGTCATCTTTGTGGATCTCTGTACAAGTTCTTAGTGCCAGATTTCTCTTTAAACATATAATGTCTCCCTAAACCATACCACCCTGAGTGCACCAGATCTCAGAATGATAAGAATATTTTATGATTGTAAATTATATTAACTTAAGACATGTCCTGTGCATATCTCAGAATTTCCATGCTAAAGTAACTAAACAAAATAAATTGGAATATTTTCAGCCTGAAATAATTTCCTGCAAAGTTGTGAGGACACACCACTTTAGTTTTAGTTTTCAGCACTCCTTGGTGATCCTTTTTCACCTGAATTTACATAGACAGTTTGCTTATTTACACTCATCAATAAGTCTTAAGTTTATGTTCTCTCTCACTGCACCAGCTAAGACCATATTAAGTAGATAGCCTCCTGACCAAAATTCCTATGATGTGTACAAAACTTCTCTTATAATCAGCATTTAAATCAGAAATTTAGTAGATGGCACACTCATGGAAAATTAACTTTTGATTTTGAGAGAGGACAATGTTTATCAATGACTGGTTTTCATGGACAGCATGTTGTCCCGATGAAGCATTGCTTATTCCGTGCCTGTGTTATCTTGGATGAAAATAAGTCAGTATCAAAGTCAGCATCTCATTTCCTTCATGGAACAGTTCTAAATCTCTCCATGTGCTTCATTATCATGTGACTTGAATTCCATCTCTGGCATGCACTTGTCAATATTGCTGTTAATTTCCCAGGTCATTGACATATTGATTGCAGAGAGTCCTTTTTTTCTCACCTATTTTTTCTTGTGCCATATTCTTTGTCTATAGTCAAGAATGTACTCATTAAAAACATTCTTTTATGTGCTAATAAATTGTAATTATTTGAAATTTGTTGTGAATTGACAATTTTTATAAAATCTGTTATTTCTATTAATCATCATTCTTAAATATAAGTTAGGATTGAAATGTTTTACCCCTTGTTTGATTTTTTAAAAAAAAGTCTGTGCAGTCCATATTGTTAGCTATTTTGTGATATCTTCCTTATCCTGCTACTAACACTGATTGATTTTGAACATAATAATTTATCTACTTGTATTGAAAATTTGTCACTTGTCTTAAAACTGTCCATTGCACAAGCAGAATTTTCCTAGATTTCTTTTATTTTCATAGCTGTGTCTTCTATATCTCCATTATGATTTTAATCCTACATCTATTGAAATGTTCCTTCATAAGCCTTTCTATAATCAAAATATTCAAATTCTGAAAAGTATAAGAAAATCTTGTCTGTTCTGTGTTACTCCTGAAAACATTATGAACATCCATACCCTTTCACATCACTGAATGCCTATTGTATGGTTAGCTTTCCATTTTCTTTCTTGCTTGCTATTAATAATTTCAACTACGTCTAGATATATGTGGCACATTTCTTGTCATTTTCCAACTGTGTTATTCACACACTCCTTGCCTGTCTTATACCAGTCTTCTAACTATGACTCTTTAAATCAGTCCTTATCATACTACACTCTGGTTTCAGCGTAATTTCATTACATTGCATCATTTAAAATGTATTTATTTTATGATTATGAGTGCTTTTCTTGCATGTATGTGCACCACATTTATGCCCACAGTGGTCATAAAGCCTGCTGGATCTCTTTGCATAATTATTACAACATGTGGGCAACAGAAACTAAGTCAGAAGTGATCTTAACTAGTTAGCCTTCTCTCCAGTATTACACTTCTTTTGTGAGTAGAATCCACCAATGTCTTTATTGTTGAGGTAATGGATGATAGGGTAGGGGACATGATTTCAGAGGAATGGTATCCATTTAAAAAAACCTGGCATGACTATGCATACAAGTGTTGGGATAAAAGTATAAACAGAGAGACACAGTGATATTTCTAGGGCCTGATGGCTTCCAACATGTTTCTTTAAAATTCGATCTATGATTCAGTGAAAGAAAGAGGTACTCCCTCAGTATAGTTAGGCTGTGAATTATAGAGCAACATAATGGTCAGACACATCTCCTGAGATTCCCATGCTTGCTTGCCTTTATTTATATCACATTTTCCCCTAAAGTTCAGAATGTTAAATACACTAAAATGATGTGACATAAAATATGAACCCTAACTAAAAGATTTATATTTGGCTATTTGTTTTTCTTTGTTACCTTTACTGCTTTTCCTTTTCTTACCCCTAGTTCTGTTACTATGTGTTCTCCCTACGTCTGAATTACGGGAACTTGAAGGATCTGGGGTAGGAATGGATGATGGGGTAGAATACTGATAGAACTGGAAGGGAAGTACATTTTGAGATATGGTAGAATTCAAGAGAAATTCCCACAAATCTAAAACAATGACATCTAGCAACAGCAGATATGTAGCCTGAACTAGCCATTTCCTATGATAGAATTGGTGACTGCTATCTGAATGGACAGAAAGCATCCATGCAGTAACCAATAAAAGTAATTTCAGACTCCTATAGCCAAAAAATAGGCTTTTCATGGAGTTATAAAAACAGACAAGAAGCTCTGCATCTTCTGGACCAGATAGCCAAAGGTCATAGGCAGACAAATACCCACTATACTTCCCCCTTTTGTATGAATAGGAAGGTTCTAAACAAAAATACATATAATATGAATAATTATCACATTTTTTTCATGAAAGAAACAGGATAATATCATATACAAAAATAGAACTACAGACAACAAGAACAACATCAAGCAAGAAACATATACTAAATGCCCAGGCCATAAGTAATTGGCAAACAGAATTTATTCCAGCAGCTGCTTTATCCTGAAGAGTCTAAATATTGTTCCTAACATGCCTCAGCCAAAACATGAGAGGATAGTGACTATGACTACCTATTCTTCAATCCTGCAAAACCCTGAGAAGAAAAATATTACCCGAGTAAACAGGAAGTACAAGCAAACAACTTCCAAAAGGTGCAAGAAAGGAAAGAAACACCTGGCTACCTAGACAATCACCAAAATCTCTCTGCAATGTTAGGGCAACTAACTTTGGCTATAGGTCAGTAATATCTATCAGGCAATTTTCTGAAGCAGGAAAATTCAGAAGACTACCCTACTCTGTATTGGCAATGTTGATCACATGTTTTTTTCTTGAATCCTGCTTGTCCAGTGTGGTCATCATGCTTACTGTCAGCAGTCAGGAAGTTCTTTGTCTAAAAGGCCAGTTTTGCCAAGAAGAGAACTGATGAGGGATGTCCTTCTCTTTGTTGTGAATATATGCATCTCTTATTTGTTGATGAATAAAGCTGTTTTGGCCAATGGACAGGCAGGATGTAGTCATTCAGGAAGTATAGGTGGGCCTACCAGATTAGGAGAATGCTGAAAAGAGGAAAGCAGACAATGAGTCAAGAGGGAGATACTGTGTAACTACAGAGGAAGCAAGAGACCGAGGTATCACTGGAAAGCCAAGACCACATAGAGATGCAAAGATTAATAAAATGGGTAAATAATTAAGAGACAGCTAGCCAATAATAAGGTTGAACCTCACCTCAACAAAAGTGTTTACAATTAATATAAGCATCTGTATATTCATTTGGGACTAAATGGTTGTGGAACCAGGTGGGACAGAAACTTCTATCCAAAGAAAACAAGCTCTATATGCAGTGTCTCTGGTGCCCATCATTCTTTCAGGAAAGCTCAGAGTTGTCAGGAGCAGTTGTGTCTCATATCAACAGAGTTCTAAATTATTAAAATATGTAAATGCTATATTATGTAGGCCTTGGAAGTCTTTAAATATTACCTATCTATGCAGATTACATCTATGTGCATCTGGAGAAACTAACTACCATAACTATGATAAAACTGGTTGACTATAACCTGTATTTCTCAATAGTCTATACAGCTTCACATAATAATAATCAGTCTTTAAACAGATGTGCAGCCCAGGGACAATGATCTCAAAATTGTTACAGATACATACAATATTTTGATCAGAGATAGAAATGTATAGTGAATATGACAAAATATACTTAAATTATATCAATATACAAATATTTTAGGCAGATATATAACCATATATACACACACAATATGCCAAAATTCCTCTATTGAGTCAAATAGCCAAAGATCATTGGCAGGGTCAATGAAAATATTCACTCAACAACTCTGTATTTGACAGATCCACTAAGTATCTGTGGTTAAAATTCCTTCCCAATAATCGATGAAAACCGCTTTCACCTAGCCCCTATTTCCAAAATCCCAATAAAAAACTGATATATGATTAACCAAAGTTAATTCTCAAAGCACTAATGAGGTTACTGGGTCTTCTTCAAGAGAATAGGTAAAGGTTACTTCTAGGGTGTTGGTATTCTTTTTCATCCTCCACTACAGGTCACACCTAGAATATTAGCAGGGATGAGGATTTCCATAAAAATCACTTAGAAGATGCCCAACCCTAGTCAGCCCATGCCTATATACTCTATATTTCCCCCAAAGATCATGTGCAGAGTTCCATACAATGTTAGGTGTAGTGGTGGGATAGTCATGTGAAATTTTCATGACCCTTCTTAACCTTCCATGAGTGGGTACAAATAGTCAATGGGTCAGGCTTGGATAAGACGTTTGCAAGTGAGTGCAGCTGAACTCCCAAAGAAATTAGCTTGAAGGAGAGTAACTGACAGCAAATTCTAGTAGCACACATTTTTTTTTTTTAAAAGAAATGATTTGTGATTTCTTCATTTTTTTCTCTATTTAGTTATGGAATATTTAATTTTATATACATGAAGACAAAATTTTCTGAGACCTTTTTCCTGTTCTTACACCATGTATCAAATCTCTTTAGTAATGGTATTAGAATCACATGAAATTTTAACCAAAGGGACCAGTTGTTACCTTTGTGGAAGTATCATAACCCATTGCCTTGAATCACTGAAGCCTTCTAACATGTAGTTCCCACTCCATCATATTCAGTTTATTCTCTACAGTGCAGATATTTTACAATTACATTAAGTTTACATAAGCAAACTGCATAGAACTCCATATATAATTCTCTGGTTTCCTTTGACAAATCATGGTTCATTCACATTCCCATGATTTTTTTGTATTCTGTATTCAAAGAGTTTTACCTCACTTTGAATCTTATGCATAGACTAGTGTAACATATAGTACTTTGTTTGACTTATTTTTCAAGGCATACATTTTCTAATATTTGTCCATGTTATTTTTAAATGGAGTATCATTTTCCTCATCGATGATCCATATTACATAGGATAAGAGTCTGCCCTCTGTCTTGAGTGACAGAATTTATGACAGTAAAAACTGAGGAGAGGAAAGTGATTTATTTTGGCTAACGATTTCAGAGGAATTCACCCTGTCATGGCTGAGATGACATGATCACAAAAATGGAGCAATCCATGGCAGCTGGAGCATATAACTTCTTTCCTCATATGGCAAGTTAATTAGGGAGCAGAGAAAGTTACTTGTAAATTACAGATATGTATACCTTTGGAGGTCCACACTCAGTGACCTATTTATGCCAGTCAGGTCAATGTTCAAGAGCTGCCAAGGCTTCCCAAAGCAGTGCAAATAAATGAAGATCAAATATTCAAGTACATAAGAGTCTGTGGAGGAAATTTTACATTCAAAAATTAATATATGACTATGGTAGGATGTGTGTAACTATGTTTTCATAGAGGGGTATTATTTGCACTGTTTATGTTTTGAGCTGTAATGAGTAAAGATTTTATGGACATCCATATACAGATTTGTTATACAAATTAGCTTTTATTTCCTTTGGATAAATATCTAGAAAGAGAATTATTCAGTCTTAGATTTGTTATATTTGGTTTCCTAAAAGCCACAAAGCTGTTTCCAAAGGATGTACCATCTAATTACTTTTTCAACAGCAATTTTAGATTTTGAATAGTCTTGTATCACCAGTATTGGTTTAATTTAGTCATACTAAAGAATGGTAAATGACATCTAATTGAGATTTTAATATTTATTTCCCTTATGGCTAATGAAACCAACCATCTGTGTTTGCTTTTAGCCATATATGAACTTTTCTTTGCTAAGAATCTTATCAAGCTCCTGCCTTAATGAGCTATTTTTCTTTTGTTATTTATGCTAGAGTTTTGTCAAGAAATTCTTTCACTGTACTGTACTTAACCATTAAAAACCAACCATCTGTCATTTGGTCTAAACTTTATAAATATACTTTTAGTACAGTAAAGCATTAGAACATATTAAATACTTTCTATAATATATAATGATGCTGGCTCAGCTATTTTGCCTAGAAATGAACTTAATTTATATCAAATTCATCTTCTTGCTGTCATCATAAATGTAGATATTATTATTTGATATACCCATACATGTTCCATTTCCTTATATCCTCTATCCAAATATGACTTTATGTAACTATTAAATATACCATTTTCCCTATCTCTTTCCCCCATTTTTCATTTCCTATATCCCCAACTTTCAAGTGATAACATATTTTCTTTAGTAAATTTTGTTACACACACACACTCATATGTGTGTGAGTGTGTGTGTGTGTGTGTGTGTGTGTGTGCAAAAGTGAATATAATCTCTGAGTATTCTTTGTTTTTTGTGGCTATGGCTTTAAAGCTGAAAACTACACATAAAAACCATGCAGCAGGATACTTCTTCCTCTTTCAGCAGTCACTTCTAGGAGAGAAAGTTTTACAGCTGACTTTATGGTGTTCTTGCTCTTAGAATCATCCTGCCTCTTCTTCTGCAATGTTCTCTGACCTTATATATTGGATCTGTGCTATACATGTGTCTATTGAGACTGTAATTCCTATAACAAGTTTGTCTCTGGGTTTTGTCTAATTGTGGATTTCTGGCATGCTATGAACTTGCCATAAAGATAACGTCATTGATGGGGAGTAGTTAACTGAGATGAAGATTTAAACTGTAGGAAGGAATTGCACTGGCCATGATGAGTTCTTTACAATTGTCTGAAGCTTCACTTTCCATGGGAACCTGGCTAGGTTTTCACAATCAAGCATGATTTTCCCTTCTGTGGGCCTTAAATCTTATTACAGGGTCACTGATTGCTATCAACATGTGAGTGCCACTTACTGCACTTTTACAAATAATTTTCCATGGTAGTGATGGTCATGATTCATAGATACTGTTGCTTTCCTCTTGTAGTCATTTTGCTACATTTCTGTCATATATTTTGAAGTATGCAATAGTGACTTTTCTAGCATCCTGGAGTTTTCTGGGGGAATTTTGGGAAATCTATTATGCATAATATAAAATCACTGTAAACAGAGATAATCTGATCTCTTCTTTTTCTATATGTATCCTGTTTACATTCCTCCTCAGACCTCATTGCTTCAACATGTGATTCTGGCCCTACTTTGAAAGGGGGTGAGGACAGTAGGCCGCCTTTTCTCATTTATCATTTGAATGTGATTGTTTTGAAGTTTTTCTCCATTTAAGACAATGATGTATGACAAGGAAATGTATATATATCCTTGATTATGTTACTATGTTCCCTCCATTCATACATTCTTTAAGACCTTTATCATCCATTTTTTGTAACTTTGAAATATTTCATTATATTGGCTTATTTGTATACATTTGTATGTACTTGGCATGCATACATACAATATATTCTTTTTTAACTCAGTTTTAAATAATTTATCTCTTTACTCATTCTAGATTTTATCAAAAGCTTTTTAGGCATCTATTGAAATGATTATGTGAGTTTTTTGTTTCATATAAGGCCGTTCATGTGATTTGCTATTTTTATTGGCTTACATATTTTAAAATGATCATGTATTTCTGGAGTAAAATAAACCTCTTCAGGCTGTGTGATATTTATGATACATACTTCAATTTGATTTGTTCATACTTTGTGTTGATGTTTGCATCAGAAATATCAGCCTGTGATTGTTTTTCTTTCTTTCTCTCTTTCTTTTTTTTTTTTCTTTCTTCCTTTTTTTTTTTTTTTTTTTTTTTTTGTATTTTTCTGTGTGTGTTTATTTACCTGGTTTGTGTATTAGAGCCATACTCGTTTCATAGAACAAGTTTGTGAGTGAGTTTTCATTTCTATTTTCCTTGAAGACTTTGAAAAGGATTGGTTGTAGTCATTTGAACATTGGTAAACTCTACCTGGCTCAGACTTTGTTAGTAACTAGGTTTCATTATTAGATCCTCAACCTCTTCTTTTGGGATAGGTTTGTTTGTGTTCTCTTCTTGCTTTATATTTATAATTTTGTATGGATATATAAATTCATCAATTCCACTCAGATTTTTCCAACTTAATTGAGTGTTGATTTTTAAAGTGTTCAATTCCAATATTCTGCATTCCTTTACTATGTGTTAAAATGTTTCCCTTTTATTGATTCTCTTAGTTTGGGTCATTTCTTTCTTTCTTCTGGTTAGTTTGACCAACAGACTGTCAATCTTGTTTATCCACTTAGTCAGCTCTTATATTCATTGATTCTTTAAAATATGTTTAGCCACTGACTTTCTGTTTTCTTTACAAAGAAAGGCTGACATTACTTCTTGTATTACTATTTTTCTCATTATTTCTACTAAACACCTGACAAAAAGCTATTTACAGGAAAGCATATTGAATGCTGCTCACAATTTCCAAGTATATATTTCATTAGCACATGGAAGACTTGCAAAGATTGAGTGGCTCCATCTACTGTGCAGGGAGCATAATATTCAGACATTATTCAATCATGGAGTAGAAGGTGAATCAAAAACTGATGGACAAGGAGATGTGTCATCAAATGGCTAACATTTAATAGCTTATAGCTATCTGACATCTGTACCCTAGGCTACAAAGGCTCTGAAAACTTCCAAATTAGAGCCACTCCAGGAAACCAAGTATTTAAAAATATTATCAGTGCACAGCATTTCTGATGCATAGTAAAATATCTCACAAGGAGTCCTCTTTGAACATAAAATTTTACTCTTTCTCCTTTTTTTCCCTTCACTAATAAATAACTTATTTGTACATGTCAACTTAAAAATATTACTGTTCATTTGTGTTCATGTTTATATTTTCTTTCACTTTCTGCCACCACTACTTGTTAAAAATCTTGGCTAATAATGGAAATATGTAACTACCTTTCTTTATTTTATTTTTGTTATTCTCTTTAATGATACTTTATCTGTGAGGAAGTAGTACATAGTTAATTTTAGGGCTTCTTTCCTTAGGCTCCTCAAGGTTGTAAAAATTATATGAAAAAATTGATAAAAATGTTAACATTACTTCGTAGTTTTCGAACTTGAGTGAAGAACTTATGATTACATTTCTTTCAAAATCATTTTAAACATATATTTATATCTCAACATATTTCACAAGGAATTTGTTAGTGTTTTTAGAATACAAGTTTCTAAGAAAAAAGCATTAAACTGGTCACTACATTTCAGGTAAGTGACATGAAATATATTTCTAAAGGTAGTAAGACTATGTTTTGTTTTACAAGAATGGATAGATGATGCCTGTAATTTACCACATTTTAATTGATGAAACTCTCTGACTATGGAACCTAAAGGATACATCCTTTAAATACACTAATATGAGACTACAATTGAAGACAAGCTTTGAAAATTAGTAGTTGTCACCTTTCCCATAATTTACTAATTATTGTAAAAACAGAAACCGATAAATAAAAGAATTAAATCATATAAAATATTTTCCAATGTATATATTTAATGACTTTATATTAAAGAGTAGAATAAACTTTATCTTTTAGTTACAATTCCCAATGAGCTATAAACGAGAAGAAAAATCTCTAAAAAAGCATAATGTTGCTGCTGAAAACTCAAAAATTTTAAAATCCAGTTCCTTATCAAATGTTAAATTCTGTTTTCAGGACCTGAATTGTAACTAAGTATTTCAGTGTTGCTGTTTTTTATGATACATAGTGGAAAGTGAAGTCAGCATTGCTTTCGAAATATTATCCAGAAAGCAGAGTATACTTTTCCATTCAATATGAGGACATAATGTAAAATTGTTTTTAACGGAGGAATGCTATACTTTCAAAGAATTGCTATATAATATATGATGTGATGGCTTTTTAGCTTTTAAAATTTTGTATCTTTCTGGCCATATTGATGTTTTAGGATGCCCATCACTTACAATACATTTGTGTTACTAGTGTTTATTTCTCTTCTTAATAGTCAAATCAGAAAGCTTCATATTTTTCAAAGCAAAGTATATGCTACATTTGGGCTTTCTTAGTTACTATCTTGGGCTTATTAGATAGGTTATATGAGTCCAAATTTCTGTGCTTGTTTTTGCGAAAACTGTTAAGGTTTTACTTCTGTGCAGTTGTAAAACAGATATTTATAATGATCATCATATATATCATTGCATTAACCAGAAATCCACAGAGACAACTGATCTGAACAAGGAAGATCCTATGGGCCCCCAGACTGATATCTGGGAAACCAGCATTGAACCAAATCAGACCCCCTGAACATGGGTCTCAGTTAGAAGGCCTAGGCAGTCTAAGGGACCTCTGACAGTGGAACCAGGATATATCCCTGGTGCACAAAAGGACTTTGGGATCAAATTCCCCAAGGATGCTCCCTTAATCTAGAGGCAAGAGGGGCCCTAGCCCCTACTCCAAATGACTTGACAGATTTTGTCCATCCCTCCTGGAAGGCATCACCCTACCTGTGGAGTGGGTGCGGATGGGAAGGGAGGGAGGAAGAAAGGGAGGAAGAGAGGGAAGGAGGCAGGGAGGAAGAGGGAACTGAGATCGATATGTAAAATAAGAAAAAAAAAAAAAAGAAAATAGAGGAAGTAAAATGTTGAACTGGAGAAACTAATGGCCAATATTCAAAATAAAACTAGAATAATATATTTTCAATAAAAAAATAATAGTGGTTGTTTTCAAGTATTCAACTCAAATTTTCCTATTCGAAATTTCCAGATCATGATTATATTGAAAATAAGAATAGCCATGGTGTTGTGTCATTCTGAATTTATTCCAAGTATATAAATTCATACTTTTAAAAAGATGTGTATACATATGTATTGAACACATGCAATAATCCTGAGACTATGCATGATTGTCTCATAAAAAAAATTAGACAACAGTTGCAACAGTTGCAACTGGTGTCTGTGTGGATGCCCATTGCCTATGTGAAAATATTAGCACCCAGATATTTAATTATATTTAAAATATATCTTTTTTATGGCCTATTGTTTCATCACACAGTGGCAAACACAAACATCTCCCTGTCATGTGTTTGCACTATAATGGGATGTAAATAACAATTTAACAAAGATCATTTTCCATGGTGTTGATACCTCTAAACTCCACAGGTTTGGGTCTTGAGTTTTGAACACAGAAAATGTAAGAACTAGGATTTTCAATGCTGAGACTTCTATAATCAAGATATAATACCTAAATATTCAAAGACTGCACCAAAGTACTTCCATCACATGCAAATGGTCCATCTCTTAGATGTTGGTGTAATGACGTCAAGGCTAGAACCAGCAGATGGTAAGTCCTTATGATTCAGCATAATTTTGAAACACTAGCAGTAGCTAAGATACACATTCGTTCACTTTATTCTTCAAATTTCTTTTGTTGTCATGCCTTGTGCCTTTTCAAATTACAGCTTTTCAATATGGGTCTATTGTTTATGCCGTTTCCACTTCTATCCTCTCTCTTCAAAATTTTAGTTACGTTCCAGCTGCTGAGTGAACCAAGGGTCTTTTTCCAACACAAGATGACCAAGTGTTTATACCCAATGAACATTCCATCCATCTGAAACTGCTGCCACCATGTTTCTGAAGATGGAACAACAGACCATCTGTTGCTCTTATTGTTCCATGATCTGTCTAGGAAAATGATAAAATATATGCAACAAAATGGAGGTCAACATATGGCTTTATCTGTGCCTAATATGGGGCCAGTTCTATGGGCAATTGGGCAGTCCATAAGTAAAAACTCCCTACACTAACCCCTACTGCTTGTTTAATTTTTGATATGGGAATGCTTAAGCTTAAAAGCTGTATACAACCATGACAGTCTTCTTAAGTCAAGGTTCCTAGTTCCACCAATCACGATTTTCACATATTGACTAATCAAAATTTTGCTGATCAAGAAGAATTCTGCATCAAGTTTATGTGAGAGTAGCTGAAAACTGGTTGGGTTATTTAGAGTTTACAGGGGCTCGTCGGGAATCCAGGTAGTCTTCTGTTACCTGTAAAAGTTGGTGAGCATAACAAGGCCTAAAAGCCTCCATAGCAGAAGTAATCACTTTGTGTTTATAATATTTTATTTTATTTTTTGTAAATGAAGTGGTAGTATTCTTGAATAACAAGGGAGTATACAAAGCAACTGTGCTGTCATAATGACAGTGTGACTTGATTGACAACTGCTAGTTAAGGCAGACTGGTATCACGGATTTGCCAATCAAAGCTTCAAATAAAAAAAAAATGCTTTTATTCTCTAACAATCAAGCTAAGATTGCTAATCTTTGCTAAAATCTAATTGTTTACATTGTAATGTTGCATATTTTCAAACAGTAATTTTATTTTCTTACAGAAATGAGTATATAAGATAGTATATTGTTTAACTTGTTGTGGTCATGTTTCATAATGTGTCATTGAAAGCAAATGTCAAATAAGTCCAGTTAAAAGTTTAAATAGATCACCTGACTGAGGTTCCACTCTGCAAGGAAGGCAGAGAATTAAAATTAATATTAGAAAGATAATGTGGAGTTCACCAAAGTTTATTGCAGTTTTGCCTGGATGGAGGAGAAATAAACAAAATCTAAAAGAAAAGGAAAGGTCTACACCAATTGTTTTCTGATATCAAAATCACAGCACTGAGATCCTCAGGGATAATATAACTCACTCTGTCAATCAGGATGATAAAGATGATAGAAGGTGATCCTCTCAGAGTGGTTTTCTGTCCAGTGCCCCTTGTGAGATTCTTGTATTCCTTATCACCTTAGTGAGATCTACAAATGCCAAAAAAAAAAAAAAAAAAAAAAAAAAAAAAAAAAAGGGAAAGAAAAAAAAAAAAAAAAAGAAAAAGAAAAACATAATGTCTGGAAGCATATCCTAACCCAGAGGGCCAACTTGGCCTTTCCTACTTTAGCTCAAAGCCTACTTTGAAGCTTCATTTCTGCAGGGGTTTTGCCCTAGGGCATCAAAGTTGAAAAAAACCAATAACAAGGAAAATTCAGTTCCTAAGTTATCTCACACCACATTGCAGACTGGATAGCTAAGATTAAATCAATCTAGGAAATAATCACAAATACAACCACCCCTCACCCCCCCAAAAAAAGAAAAAGAAAAAGAAAAAGAAAATAAACCACAGAGAGCCAGAAAACAGTATCTTTATTTTCTCCGTAATGAAGTTGAATTTCAAATAATGTATTCATAAAGTACAAATTTAAATATTGCTAGCTATAGCATAACTACATAAATACAATATTGTATCTTGCAAGTTTTCATTGAAAAAGCAACTAATTATTTATATAGTATTAATTTTACAGTTAACAAACTATAGAAATGATCCCTGAAAGGAACTGGGATTGATATGTAAAACAAGCTTGTTTCATAATTTAAATAAAAAAATCATAAACAGACTTACAATTAAAAATGTAAGACTATGAAGGGACTATGAGGAAACAATATGTTGAAAGTTATTAGTTACATTTTTTTCAAAATATTAACATTGCAGTTGTCATAAAAAGTGTTCAATAAGCAGGAATACATGGAGAATGAAGGAGTGTGCTTTGAAAAATAGAAACTGCTAATTCAAATAACTGCATTTTCACCAGGCTGAATAAACTTTCTGATATTTCCTAAGAAATGGAAAGGAAACTATGAATAAAATTCTTGAGAAATGATCAGTCCTATTTTAGAAGTATCAAAGATCATTTTGAAACACACTCATGTGAGTAAAAATAATCTCTGCTCATAGAAATCTAATTAGAGTTCAATAAAGACTGAAGATTGTCAGGGTAGAATTAGTAAGAATTTTCCTATCAGTTATTTATAGAAAGTCGATGATAATTGTTCAGCAAATGCTGTGTTTAATAATTAATTTTGGAAACTATGCCTACTCTACCAGAGAGATTGCCTTGAATGTGTATTGGGGATTCTGCCACATAGTCAGGTAGGTGCTCAAGCTTTACTATGTACTTGTAAAGGCCACAGTATGTCATGCCATAGAGTCACTTCTACTTTTCCTTTGAGATGGTGATTCTCCATCTTGCTTTCCCTAGCTGGCCAGTGATCTCTCCAAATCTGTATGACTCTGCCCATCAATAATTGGGTTACATGTGTTCACATTCAGCTATAGATTCTTTTCATTAGTGAAAACTTTTTCAGTATATTATGTTTACTGTTTCCTGTCACCCATCTTCTCCCAGATACCCTGCAATTATTCACTCATCAAACTGCAGGCCACTGTAAGGAGTATGGTTTTTGTCCCGCCGCCTCAAATAATACAGAGACTCTGTATTTGATACAATGTTGTTGGCCCGGTTACTTGTTTCTTATCCTTTAGCTCTGTCTTAATTATTAGCCCATTTCTATGTATTTCCACCTGGTCTTACCAGGGAGAGGCAGGGAGAGGCGGCTGGTTCTACCTTCTCCAAAATCTGGTCAGAATAGAACCGCCAGCCGCCTCTCCCTGGTAAGACCACATGAAAATACATAGAAATGGGTTAATAATTAAGGCAAATCTAGCCTATAAAAAACAAGTAACTGGCCAACAACATAATATCAAATACAGAGTCTCTGTATGTTATTTGGGGATGGTGGCGCAGCAGCGGGAAGAAAAACAGTACTCCTTACAGGCTACCTTTACCCTTCTCTTTAGAAAATAAACAGCAAAACCATGTAAAAGAAAAGAAAGAAAACAAAACAGTACAACACACACACACACACACACACATACATACACACATACACACACCTATTAAAACACAAAATTAGAAATGATAATATACAAACAAAAGAAGAGTAAGATTTAAATAAAAAAGTTCCAACAGCAAAGAAATACAAGCCAAAAACAAGTCTACAAAGACATCATTGATTGAGTTAATTTCGTGTTAGCCATCTATTTCTGGGCTTGTAGACTGCCCTTAAATCTGGTTTATATACTCAGTGAGAATACACTGATGAAAACTGTTTACTTTGCAAGCATTTGTCAGTCAGAGATAGTTTCTTTTTTATATATTTCAGATGAATTTATTGTTATTGAATATAGTTACTTATATATATATATTACAGTTACATATATATATATATATATATGTATATATATATATATATTAGTTGCCTCTCCCCCAACTCTTTCAAGATTTTCTTCCCCTCTCAGTCACCGATATCCACACAGTATCTTGGTTGCTCTCATAAATCCTTCATCTAGTGACTATTAGAAGCAGATGCAGAGATCCACAGACAAGCATGAAACTAATCTATGGGAATCCAGTCAAAGGAGGGAGGAGGGATTATATGAGCAATAGGTGTCAAGATCCTCACAGGGAAATCCATGAGCCAGTTCATCAGATCCCATGAAAGCTCATAGACCTACAGCTACGAAGTCTGCTTGGAACTGAACTAAGTCCTCTGAATGTGGATGACAGTTTTGTAGACTGGTCTGTTTGTGAAACCCCTGGCAGGGGGACCAGGATTTATCACTTTTGCATGAGCTGGCTTTTTGAAGACCATTCCATTTGATGAGATGCCATGCATAGTCTCAATGAAAGGAGGAGCAGGTTGGTCCTACCTCAACTGAATATGCCAACCTTTGTTGACTTCCCATGGAAGGCATTATTTTTTCTGAGGAGTGGATAAGTTGGGGGAACAGGTAGGACATAGAGGAGGGAAGGGAGGGAGAACTGTGGTTGGAATAAAAATTTAATAAGAAAAAAACAATATTCTTCAATTTCATTCTTGAAAGTCTTATAATTTTTATCACACATGTCTTTCTATCACAAGGTTAAGTTTTTTTTTTTTTAAGTTACTGTTAAAGGTATTGTTTCTGTGATTTCTTTCTTAATTCATTTGCCTTTTGTATGTTTAAAGCTGCTGGTTTTACTTGTTAACTTTGTATCTTGCTATTTTTCTGAAAGACTATTAATTGTAGGAAATGTCCTGGTGGAACACTTACAGTCATTTAACTATAAAATCATATCTTCAAGTGAAGATAAATTGACATTTTCTTTTCCTAATTGTCTTTTTTTCTCTCCTTCTATTGTCTTACTGCTACAGCTAAGATTTCAAGGATTGTATTGAATATGTAGGGAGAGAGTGAACAAAATTGCCTTTTCCCTGACTTTATTGGAATTTCTTTGGTTTCTTTCCATGTAGGTTGATGATGGCTGTGAAATTTATCATGTTGTGGTTTGTCCCTTATATTCCCACTCTCTCCAGGAATTTTACAATGAATTCATGCTGGGTTTCATCAAAAGCTTTTTCTGCATTGAATGAGATGATCATGCATTATTGTCTTTTTTTTACCTTGTGTATTACATTTATATATGTTGAACCATTTATATATGTTATATATATTAGAGAGGCAGTCTACTTGATCATGGTGTATCATGTTTTTTATGTGTTTCTGAATCAATTTAGCAAATTTTTTATGTAAGCTCATAAGGGAAACTGGGATGTAATTCTTTTTCTTTGATGGGTGTTTATGAGTTTTTGGAATCAGGGTGATTGTGGCCTCATAAAATAAATCGGGCACTATTTCTTCTGGCACTGTTTCTTCTGTTTCTATTTTGTGGAATCTGAAAATTAAAGAATAATTTGAGGATTATCACCATTAATTTCTCTTTTAAATTTTGTAATTCTCTAGTGAAAATGTCTTCTGTTTTAGTGATACTTTTTATATTTTGCTTGTTTGTTTCTAATTTATTGATTTCAGTCTCCAGTTTGATTATTATTTGCCACCTATACCTTTTGAGAATTATTCTTTCTATTTGAGATATTTCAAGTGAGCCAATAAATTATTAATATAATGCCATCTCCAATTGTTTTTGTGTAGACACTTAGTGCTATGAACATTGAATGCAAATGAGATAAAAGGGAAGGGAATGAAAAGCTTTCCAGGAGGAGGAACACTGACTCTTTCATAAAGATCTGATTCTCTGCCCAACTTTTCTAGCAGGTATCTAGAGTGTTTATGATGGTGCATGAGACAGAGGGAAGAGGTTAGGAAGAAAACTTGTAGGAGAAAATAAGCTTAGTTTCCAGAGAATGGGATGAGAGAAAAAAGGAGAGGCCACAAGTGGTGCTCTGCTACCAATATAGGGATAAGACTCGGCAATTTGAATTGGAGATGGAGATTGGGAAGTAGAGTGAAAGTTATGTCCCTCATTCCCTGGAGTACATGGACAGAAATTTTGAGGGAGATGCTGCCTTTGGGAGTATAGGATGAGATAAAGGAATGCTTGAATAAGAAAGGCTATAGAAGATGTGTTCTAGAATAGCCGCTATATGGGTGATGGTATTTCAAACTTATAAAAGTGGAAAGAACACTACCATAGACACAGGTAAAATATTTGCTGTGTTACTCATCTCTGTGTATAAATGCATACAGTATTGCTACCTTCTTTGCCATATTCGTGGCAAAAGGATCTGTCAAGACCTATGCATGAATCCTGTCAATCAATTAATGCTAAGACAACATCAAAGCTAGATAAAGATATCATCTTAAAAGATATTATACAAGAACTAAAACATTACCATTTTTCAAATAAAAATATTGAATTCCTACTGATAACACATTGCCAATTACTAATTTAGTCTTATCTCAGGGTTTTATGTAGCTTATCATGAGTGTAAAGCTCATGTTCCCCTGTATTAATTTAAAAATCTTTCTATTGCCTTATTCAAATCTCTAATCAATTTCCAAGTGACAAAGTAAAGAAGTGGAGTTCAGTAGTGTCACTCTAAGTTTATGTACTCTGTATGAATCTCAACCCAGAGTAGCACCTTGCCTTTTCTGCTTTCTGTTAGTAAGTAGAAAGCATATCTCATGGAAGAACACATTTGTAAATACATGAGACCATGCAAGAGATGGATGTCCATTGCCTCCTTCCATCCACTTAATCTCTTACAACATCTAAGTTTCACCTTCATTGTTATAGTTCAAAAATGACTGCATTATTCCTGGTTGTAAACTATCTGAGTGCATTAAGCTGTTTTCTTTCATTAAATTTAACCTTACTGTCTTGGTGTTTTGCATTCATTAAATTCTTTATTCTTTTCTCTATTCTAAGACATTATTTCATCATCCAATTTCTCACAGAATTAAATAAAATTTGTTAAAAAATCATTTAAGATCTCCTTGCCTTATCTTCAAACTTATTTTCCAAGTTGCCCATTTACTTAAACTAAATACTCACATTTGGTAATCACCATATGTTAAAAAGGACTGTTTCCTCTCTGAGTAAATTAACCAGGTTTTAAGTTTTAACTTTAAAGATCATTCTAATTGCAATCTGGAGAACAGCTTAGACAAAAGTAATGCTGACAGTAAGAGTACTATTGACAAGATAGCTCTAATACAGGGAAAGAAAGATAAATTAAGAATATGCTAGTAAGAGTAATAGCTAAGACAATCATAGACCTGAACCCTAAATATAAAATTAAACTTGTCACCTTTTCCCTGAATTTAGTGCATATTTTATTAGTTTTGACTTTTAAAATATATATTTACTTTTATCTTATGATTTTATGTCTTCTGTTTATGTTATATTTACAAATAAGTAACTCAGTATCCTTTGTATTTTATTTTATTTTATTTCAATCTCCATTCCACCAACTTTTAATGGTGAATATTTTCCCTTATTTCTTTTATGAATGTGATATAAAATAATGTGTTATTTTTTAACTTCCTTTTTTAGAATTGTATATATCAGTATTGAATTTACATTTTTCCTCCAATACAACTCCCTCACACTTCCAGTTACTGGAGTGTTATCCATACACTGCCCCTCAGTTTTTTAGCCTCTTCTATTATTATAGCACACACACACACACACACACACACACACACACACACACACACACATATATATATATATATATATATATATATATATATATATACCTGTTTGCATACATAGGGGAGTGTGTGAATCTTTCATGATACAGTAGAATTAATCATATATACCTGTCCTTGGGACAAAACCTTTGAGATTAAAACTTTTCCCTGAAGAAAACTGATTATTCTTCTCTCTGGAGTCAAACATGTAGTGGTGTGAAAATTTCCCCATCCACATGTACATTCAGGCTAGTATTTTTATACACAAACCTTGACTAGAAAACTATGTAACTCTCTGGGTTCAACACCTCTGCCATGTTGAGAAGACAAATGGGACCTCATGAAAATGAAAAGCTTTTGCCTTGTAAAAGACCCAAATTTAGACAGAGAGGCAAGCTAGAGACTAAGAAAACTTACCAACTGTGCATTTTATAGACAGTGAATATTCAAAGTTAAAAAAGAACTAGGTATCAAGAAACAAATTAACCCATTCAAAATTGTGATACAAATCGAAACAGAGAATATTTGAATAAAATTAAAATGTGCAACCTTCTTAGTCATCATGAAAATGTAAAACTTCTTTTATCCACATATCACATAATAGTTAAGTTCAACAAAACAGGTCACACTTCATGCTAGCAGGGATGTGGAGCATGACAAACACTCATCTATTGCTTGTGGGTGTGCAAACTTGTAAAGTGTGTAAATTATTGTGGAAGTATCTCAGACAGAGAAGAATCAATCTACATCAAGTTCCAACTGTACCACTCTTGGGCATATAACCAAAGGACACTCCATTACTCAAGAGACACTTGCTCAAACATATTCATTTCTGCATTATTCATAAGAGCCACAAATTGCTAGCAATATAGGAATCCCTAAATGGCAGAAAATGTAAACACAATGTAATACATTTATAACCCCTGCTAACCCAATGGCCACTCTTCTCTGCCACAGAACCAATTCTCATTCCCAGCTTTTCTGCAAGACATGAATTACAGCCTTCACTGCTCCAACCCCATGTCCTCTAGATTCCATAGATCACCTATTTCTAACCTTCCATCCAAATTTATTGTTGTGCCCCAGAACCCAGCCAAAGCAGGTACCCCTGCTAACCCAAGGGCCATTTTTTTCATGGCAATTAGTAGGATGAAAGTGGACCTACATCTCTCCTTCTGTTCTAGAGTTCAACCACCACCCTAGACTCATCCTCTGCTTGCAATAGGAAAACAGCTTTTGTCTCCCTTTCCTATCTGACCTCATCTCCATTGGAACCAAAGATCTCCTGCACCAAAATCCATTCCCCAAACGTGTTCCTTTATCCCTGCTCCAACACCATCAAGGTAGAGAACAGCACTGGAAACACACTGGATAAGAAAAACTTGGAAACCACTGTCCAACTCCAGAAGATGAGCAAATCATGCCTGCCAGAAAATCAGATAGGCTACCAATAGAACTCTTCTTGCTTTGTTCCCCAAATCCAATCTCCCATCTTCATCTACAGTTGAGCATCCTATCAAGACACCACAGGTTAAAGCTATACATCAGCAATAGAAATAACAGAAATCTTCCAAGCTCAAGAAAATGGAACAGCTCTCTACTGAATGAAAAATGGACCAAGACAAAAATAAGGAAATAAAAATTTTTCTACAGTACAATGAAAATGAATAAACTGCATATACAAACTTTGGGACATAATGAAAGCATTGTTAAGATGAAAGTTCATCGGGAAGGGACAAGTACACCAGATAACAGGAGGAAGTGTGGGGGGGGCAGTGAATGTAGACAGAAGTAGGAGAAAGCAAGGGGGAGGAGAAGAAAACACGTGCGACTACGAAGATTGAGTCCGGGTAGGAATAGAAGACAGGAGAGAGAGAGACGGGTTAGAGAGAGAGAGAGAGAGAGAGAGAGAGAGAGAGAGAGAGAGAGAGAGAGAACAAAAAAGAGGGATCCATTATTGGTTTGAAGGGAAAAACTGAACCTAAAGAAAGGTCTAGATACCTACAAGACTACAGCCAACTAACAATTTGAGCATCCGTGGAAAGGCTAACATAAATGCCCTTCCCGGATAGTGAGATCAACAACTAACTTATCCATGGAGCCCTCATCTAATACCTGTTGGAAACAGAATCAAGCACCCATACATAAACACTGAGTCGAACAAGAACCCAGATGCAGATAGAGAGGACAAGACCAGGTTGCAGAAACACATAGAGACAGCTGACCTGAACAAGGAGGAGCTAATGACCCCAGACTGATAGCTGGAAATCCATCATGGGACTGATTCAGGCCTCTTGAATATGGGTCTCATCCAGAAGGACTGAGCAGTCTATGGGACCTCAGACAATGGAGCCAGGATGTATCCCTGGTGCACAAAAGGACCTTGTGAACACATCCCCCATGTGGATAAGTGCCTTAACCTAGAGACAGGAGAGAAGCCCTAGTCCCTACTTCACATGACCTGTCAGATCTACATGACCACAACTGGATGGCATTTCCCTACATATGGAATTGAGGTGGGGGGATGGGAGGGGAGAGTGTTTAGGGTGCAGGTTAGAGGGCATAGAGGATAAAAGGGAGGGAAGGAGGGAAGAAGGGAGGGAAGGATGGAGGCAGGGAGGGAGCGAGGGAGAGGGAACTGGGATTGACATGTAAAATAATAAATTAAATAAAAAATGAAAAAAAAATGTAATATAGAATATAGAATTGTCACAACTGGACAACTCCAAAAAAAAAAAAAAAAAAAAAAAAAACGGAGGATCTTTGAGAAATCTGCACACCAAAGCCTATTTACAATGGCCCATACAGGACCCACCAAGTGTCCATCAGTAGCTAAATGAACAAATCTAACATTAGAAATAGGAGCAGATAACTTCTGAACAAATATCTAGCCTGGCTCCTGAGCCTGCTTACTGACTAGGTCTTGGCCATAAGCTATACAGATCTGAACAAATACTGTCTATTGCTAACAGCTTAAGTACTCAGCTCTAGGATGACCCTAACTCACCTTATGTACCTGCCAAGAAAATCTGAGGTTGCTCAAGGAAGTTACTGTTTTCCAGCTGGGTCCTGTCTGACTCCTAGCCTCGGGGGTTGGGGAGGCAAGAACCTAACTTCACAAATAACCAGTTAGCAAAACTAAGCAGATTTGACTTGAGCCAACCCTGCCTCCCCAGCATTGATCTTAAACCTGCATACCTCCTTGTTTCCTCATTCTTCCTTGAAATACTCAACCAGTCAATTCTATTGAACCAGAAGCTTGGTTCAGTTCATGCTGGACTGAGTAGAAATGCAGGAGTTTTCCTGATTAAAATCTACTTTATTATCTGGAAAAAAAGATGAAAGTTCATAGCACTAAGTGTTTACATTAAAAAGGGAGAGATTTCATACTCAAAATTTAACAGCAACCAAAAAGCCCGAGAACAAAAATAAATAATCACACCAAACAGTTGTAAATGGCAAGAAATTCTGAAACTAAAGGCCAAAACCAATTAAATAGAAAAAAGCAGAACAATGCAATGATCCATTGAAACAGAGTTGATTGTTTGAGAAAATTCATAAGATGGACAAACCCGTATCCAAACTAACTAAAAGACAGAGAAAATATCTAAATCAGCAAAATCTGAAATTAAATAGGGACCTAAGGACAGACACCCAGGAGATCCAGATAATCAGAATGACTCTTTTTAAAAGCCTATACTCCATCAAATTGGAAAATCTAAAATGAATGTATTTTTTTTCAATAAGTACATCTTACAAAGGTTAATTCAAGATCACATAAACAATGTAAGTAGATCTATTACTTGTAGATGAATTGAAGCAGTCATTGAAAGTCTCCAAATGAAAAAGACAGAAAACTATTCCACAAACAGTTTGATTTAGTAAAGCATCTTAGGAAATTATCTAAGAAGAATTAATGTCAATGCTCTTCAAATTATTCCATAAAGTAGAAACAGTAGGAACTACACCAAAGTCATTTATGAGACCAAAGTTAGCCTAGGGTCCAAATTACATAAACACTCAGAAATGAAAATTACTAATTTTTCTTATAAACATAGATAAAATAATATTCAATTAAATACTTGAGAACCAAATCCAAGAACACATAAAATGATCATCCACTCTGACCAAGTGAACTTCATCCAAGATATGCAGGGATGATTCAATATATCAAAATTAGAAAAAATATAATTGACCATAAAATTAAACATAAACTCAAAACATTTCCACTAAGAATAGGAACAAGACAATGTTTTCCACTGTTTCCATACCTAGTCAATATACTACTTGAAGTTTTAGTTAGAGCAATATTATATCTCTAGATGTTGAAGTGTATACAAATTGGAAAGGAAGAAAACAATGTAACTATATTTTCAGATGATTACACTCTGTGTGTGTGTGTGTATGTGTGTCTTAAAATTCCACCAGGGCACTCCGATAGCTGATAAACACTTTCACAAAGTAGCTGAACAGAACATTTTTTAAAAAGTAGCCCTTCTATGTGCAAATAATAAATGTACTTTGAAAGAAATTAGGGATACTACACATTTTATAATAGCCTCAAATAATATAAAATATCTTGGGATAACTTGAAAGAAGCAAGTAAAAGTTGTTAAAAATTTCTAGTGTTTGAAGAATAAAATTCAGAAGCTATCAGAAAATGGAACGATCTCCCATGCTCATGCATAAGTATGACTAATAGAATAAAAATGGCCATCCTACCTAAAGCAATCTATGTGATCAATCCCCATTTATCTATAGCCACTGAGAGGAGAATTATCAAATTCATATAAAATAGCAATAAATCCAGGATAATTAACAATCCCAAACAAAAAGAACTACTGATGGTGGTTTTACCACTCTTAATTTCACATTCTCCTACAGAGCTATAATAATAAAATTTGCATGGTACTCGCTTAAAAACAGACAAGCTGATCAATGGAAAAAAAAAAATAGAAGACCCAGATATAAATGCACACCTATGTAGACACTTGACATTTGATAAAGTGAAAAGAAAAGAAAGCATTCAACAAATGGTGGTGATATAATTGGATGTCTATGTGATAAACAAACTTCAGTCTTAATCTATAGACTCAGGAGAGGTTAGGTAAGAGGAGGGTTTTAGGGGAATGCGAAGATCTCAATGGGAGGAGAAGCAGATTATGGTTTCATGGGAAGACTTGGGGTAAATGAAGATAGTAGAGGGTAAATCATCTTTACAGGATGGGGGGGTGCATTAGAGGTCGAGAGTATAGGGAGATATGCCTGGGATTGGGGACCATTGAGGGATGCCATATAGGCCTAGTTCAGTGGAAACTTCCTGGAATATATGAAGTTGATAATAATGAGGAATACTAGTAATAGAGGGTATGGAGGTGCAACAGACATTCCTTACTAGTATAATCAGGCTTCCAGTCGTGGGTCTGGATGACATTCAGTTGAGTTTTTGACTCGGGGGATCTTATTGAATTCCCAAACCCTCCTGGCTATTGGTAGCACAATTTCAGCAAACTGCCAATGGTACTCCATTATTGAGGACAAATCTAAACAATATTTTGAAGACGGAGAAGCAAATCTGATGCCTGTATGGAGACTTTGCCTCTATTTTCTAGACTCTTTTCTGGAAGAAATTCTGTGGTATACTGAAAGAGAAACATGGACATTGACTGGGCCAGAAAAACTTTCATATAAAACATTGTAGGGTAATGGTGGCACAAAATATGTGGGAGTAGCCAAGTTATTTCTAATTTTACTAGATGCCCACTCCATAAGAAGGACCCCATACCCAAATTTCCTTGGTTAACCAACAATCAGAGACTAGGTAACCCAAAGACTTAGGGTAAAACCAAACACTACTGCTCTAATAAATTAATAAACTGATTCTCAATGATATTCTACTATAGTCACAGATCAATGGCTTATCTGGACATGATCAGAGAGGCTTTTTCTGGTGACATATGGGAAAATATACAAAGACCCACATTCAGTCAATATGAGGAAAAAGCTTTAAAATAGGAGGCCTTCTTTAAGATCTCAGAATTCAGGGAATCTCACAAAAGAGCAGGCAGGAATATTATAAGTGAGAGGGAATGAAGGACACCAGGAGTACAAGTCCCGGTGAATTATCTAAGCTGGGTGCATTTGAATTCACACAGACTGAAGCAGCAGGCACAGGACCTACATAGATCTGTACCAGGTCCTCTATCTATATATTATAGCCATTAACATAGTGTTTTTCTGGGACTCCTGAATGTGAAAACAACAGGGTCTTTGACTCATTCCTGCTCTTGGAACTCTTTTCCTCAATTGGGTTGCTCTGTCCAATTTTGATATGATAGCTTTTTTTCATCTTATTATATTTTTCTTCGTCAGGTTTAGCTGTTATCACATAAAATCCTATTAATTTTTTGATGAAGTCAGAGAAGGAGTAGATAGGAGAGGGAAAGTGGGCAGGAACTGGATAAAGTAAAGGCAAGTGAAATCATAATCATAATATCATATATAAGGAAAGAATCTATATTTAAAAAAAGAAAAACAGACATGCAAAAGCATTGGTGGTTGTCAATGAAAGAATATCCAAACACTACTCTACTTAAACATATATATGCTTTTATGTTTTTCTTTTTAGTTAACATAAAATGTACACATGTATATGGTTATAGTAAAATACATCAATACCTGTGTATTATGAATGACAAGATCTAGCAAATTAGAATATTTCCTCAAATATATAAAATTTGGGGGAATGTTCAAAGACATTTTCTACCAGCTATTTTGAAATGTGCAGCAAATTATTGTTAGCAATAATGAACCTACTGTGCAACTATATACCTTCACCATCTTCTCACACTCTCCCTTATATACACTTCCCAGACTACACTTAAAATCTTTGTATTCACTCAGATTTTTGAGATTTTTTTTACTCATACATGTAAGATGGAGATTCAGTATTTGTCATTTTAATTCATCTTATGAAAATTCCCCAAATACACCAAAGTTATGAAAAATTTTAAGCTTTTAAATATAGATGAAAAATCCAGAAATGGTTTTAGTAATGTGCTTAAGATTTTAAGATATCATTAAAGTGTAATATTTCAAACACTTCAAAAGTAACCCCAAAGTACTAATATTTTTATAGTGACTGATTTCAGAGTCTTTAACCTGGATTAATGAAAAAGCCTCCGAATTGGTTTTAAAATGATCATTTCTTTTATGTTATTGTTCACATTGTAGCTGAACCTCCATAACAAAAGTAGTATTCAAATGTAAAATTATGTGAGTAGCAGCATAAACCATTGTGCTTTGATGAACAATGAAATAATGGCATTGTGCAGGGCTTTGTGTTCAATGGACATAAACATCTTAATGGTGCTTCACTTTTACAAGTGTTTTGCATTTGTCTGAAAGTCTAGGGTTTGTCATTACATTAATAAGTTTTGAATGCACACACCCATATTTTAATTTTGCATTGGTCCTTATAGATATGACTGTTCTACTTTACAGGACTACAGTAAAAGTTTAGGGGAATTAAGCATGTATTAAGTATTAACAAGCCTATCTTTTAAATGGCCAGCTGTTAGCTTTTCACCTCAGTTACTCTTGCTACTTGTATTGTGAGTATTATTAATCAAACCGTTTTAATTTAATAGTTAGTATTTAATTATGCCATTTTCATTATTCACCCTATCAACAATATGAAAGTGTTGATTTCTTATTGTATATTAGATAATTTTCTAGGAAAGATCTTTAAATTGCTCACTTACCTATATTGTTTAATAATTAAATGTTATTTTGTTGGCAAAAGAATGCTTATATGTCAATTTTAATAGTCTCTAGTCACTCAAATATTTACTCCAAAATTATTTATTAGAAAATAAATTATGTTTTATTTTAAGAGTATACTTTATTTTTTAATATATTAATTTAAAACTATATCCAGTACATTTATTTTAAATATATATATATATATATATATATATATATATATATATATATAGTCCATTACTCTTTACATATTGTAGTACTAGCCTCATACTCAGTCTCTTTGCAAATACTTCTCATGCGTGTACTCTATTTTTAAATATTCTACAGAATCATATGGAGTACATTAGGAAGTAGACAAAATTGCTGAAGTGTTAGCATTTTAATGTTGACAGATTATACTGCATTATAGGACATTCATATTAGGTCACTGAAGCTGTTGCAATATCTTACAGTAATGAAATGCCTTAGTTATCTCCTAGAAACCCATTAGTCTGGCTAATAGCATGATGTCATGGTTTCCAATGATACATGAAATTTAGCAATTATAAATTTCAGACATCTTTTACCACAATGTACAAATTACAGGTTATAATTATGATAACTTATTTAAGAACATGTTTCCACTCATATCAAGCGAAGAGTAGAAGGTCATTTTTAACTTAAAGACATTTTATGGTTAGAAACTCAACATGTAATTACAAATATCCCTCCTTGGGAAAAGAGACCAATTATCTTGAAGTTTCTTTGAAAATCACATGTAAAATAGGTTCCTGGAGACTATTATCAAAATCTCAGTATTTTCCTTCTGTTTTATCAGACTCCACACAGTTGCAAGTCTGTGAAAATGTATAATATGCTTCTTTTTTCTGATCTTTGGCAAAGGATATAGCTGAACAATTTGGACTTCATCATTTGAAGAATTTGTTATTGATATAACATAATTTTTCTGTAAAACAATACCACAGAGTATCTGTGGATGTACCTTGAAACTAAGGCATAACTGGAGTTTTTGTTCTGGATCAACAGCTCTTTAGATTTTTGTAGTTTAGAAAAGTTGATGAACCACTTAGATTCATTCACTTAGATGCCCTTGCTTAATAAAATCTGCTAGTAGTGGTGTACACTACACAGAGTTGTGGTAATGTCTAAGTGAAATGATGCATCTAAAAATTTTTAAATAGCATGATTAACAAGGGTGAGAGTTGGTCATCACCTGAGGTAGAAATAATGTTATTTATGTTCCTTTTTTATGTAAAATATAATCAAAGTTTGAAAGTGAAGAAAATATATATAAATTACAAAGAAGGAACTACTTGCCAGCATAACTACATTTAAGAGTTAAGAGATTTACTAAAGATCTGCTGGCATTATATGGTGCAGCCAGACTGGAGTAAAAATAGTTATAACTAACATTTCCAGATACATACTGCACTAGCTCTTTTATCTTTATTGTTAGCTAATTGTCTCACAGCTTTATAAGTTAACATGAATGCATAAATAAAAGAAGGGAATTTTTTAAATTACATGAATTTTAAAATGCCAATTTGAAAAATTCTAGCTACTGGAATTTTAGTCAACTTGTCAGTCAAATGAATTGACTTGAAACTTTAATGTAATTTGACACATTTGTATTCAAAATTTATTTATCAAATGATAAAGAGCATAGATGAGCTGAAAAGTCTTTTTCATCTCTGAGTTTAGATGCAAATATCATACATATAAATCATGATCACAATCTTGCAAGGCTGAAAAGTAAATACAGCAGATCAGAAAGATTCAACTTTTATTAATTTTACTAATTGAAGGGAATTAAGAGAAGTGAAGAGCATAAGACAATTATGATGAATAATATAATTAGAATATTGTGTTTGCATTCATTATTGTGATAACATTAATTGTTAACTTGGCAGAATCTGGAATCATCTGGGAGGTAAACTTCCAGCCTTGTGTTTTCAGAGGTTATGTTGATTAAGTTTAGCCATTAAGAATGAGCTTGTGATATTATCCTGATTGCCTTCATCATATTAGGAAGAGCTGCTCACTGTGGGTTTTGCCATTCCCTGACTAGAATCCTTGACAATGGTGGTGAAGAAATAAGAGTTGAATACCAGTGAGATAAGCAGCTTTCACTTCTTTCTCAGTAAAGATGGATGTAAAGAACCTAGTTGTATCAAGCGTCCACTACTTGACTTTCCTACCGTGATGCACTACATCTTACACCTTGCCTTCTGAAACAAGAGTAAATTTATCCATATCCTTCCATCAGTTTCATTTGCCTGGATGTTTTATCATGGCAATAGTAAAATAAGTTTATATATATATATATATATATATATATATATATATATATATATATATTTCAAAATCATATTTTAATAATGAGATAGCTGGGACCAGTATGTAGAGACTCCAAGTTAGCCCAATATAACAGTAAGCAGTAGTAGCAGCAGCAGCACCTGTTCTCATTTGAATACTCTGTCAGTAAATGTTTTCTTGTGAACTTTTATGAGTGAAAAACACCATTAAGTTTGAAATGCACTTTTAATTCTGTTTTGAACATTGAAGTTTCCCTATTTCCTTGTCATATTCACAAGTCAGCATCCCTATTTTAACTTCATGCAAAGAATATAAGCTGCTGACTTTCCACAGGAAAAGAGGAATTCGAGGCCATTCGCAATCTCCCATTTCATATGAAATATCAAATGCTTATTTTACTTCCAATAATAATGTTCATTTCCATGCAAGAAAAGTGGATGTTTCTGAGTTTTTAGAAGATCACCATGAATGTCTATCTGTGGGCAAAACCATGTAAGATGTTTGCAGGAATTTCAGTGAATGCCTATACTTCTTAATAGACATGTTTGAAAGTTTGTAAATGTGATTTTTGTAAAGTTTCTTTTGCTTTTAAATTACTATTAAAAGATAATTCCAAAATATATTTGGTACCACAAAATATGAGTGATAAAATGTGTGTGTATACAGAAACATTGTGCTACCTTTCGTTTAATTGTATGAGTAATGAATCTTAGCAATTTTTTGCTCATAGATAAAAACTGAATTTCATTGCTTTCAGAAGCAAATATCTCATGAGCAGAAAGAACTGGTGTTAAATATCTGTGTGTTAGGAAGAAAGGCAGCTTTCTTTATTAACACATTTTTAAATTTTCCAAATTTCTAAAGACAAATGAAAAAGTAAAATGGGAGAATCTTTATTTGAATAAGACCTGAAAAATCATTTCTAGAAAAACTACCATAAATATTCTTTAATTGTTTGAAATAAAGATTAATTTCTAAAGATAGGCTAACTTAAAAATTCCTGGTTGTTTTATCATTTCCACTGCAAATGTCATGAGCCAGTATCATTTATTTTACATTTGTCAAGGAAATACAGACAACTAATAATAGTAGTAGTTTGCTTTGCAGTTTTAAATGTGAAAATGATATAAAACTATTCTCACTCAATAAAGAATGTACTTTTAATTTTAAAGACTGGTTGATATGCACCCAGGGCAGAGTTTGATTCATATGGAACTATACATGAAGGAAACTATTCAGATAGCCAGGAGATAAAAATGATAAACTGCCAATTCTCTATTATATCCTGTATTGCAATGAGGCATGAGATAGGTTAGAAGCATTAAATATACACTCCTTCCCCTGGGTTCCATACTCTGTACCAAGGCCCTTGCATTGTCACAGAAATCCATACTGGTACTGGGGACCCCAGGGAAGACAAGGCCCACTACCCACTGAACCGTTTTAAACCTAATCAGTAACCCTAGACTGCATCTGCTACCCTGGGCTCCATATTCTATAGCTTCATAAGACGACTACACTGTTACTGAAGGCCAAGTCAGATTTGGGTAACCCAGTCCTAGCAAAGAGCTTCTGTTGCCCTGAGGATATGACATATTGGGACTCGCAGAAGACAACCATAGAGAACACAGAGGTACGTGAAACTTTAGAGGCAATGTTGTCACCCCAAAACCCAAACATCTTGCAGGCCCTCAAAGCCCCAGTATAGGTCCTGTACTGGAGGTGAACACTCATTAGTCAGTAGAACCCTTGGCCACTTAGGACAGAAAACCAGAATGGAAACAATCTATGGAACAAAACTACAATCCAACACAGACAAATGATAGAATCAAAATCTAAGTGTATAAACATCAAAAATTAGATGCCTAAAACAAGCTGTAAGAACACAATAACAGAAAGGGCAATATGGCACAACCAGGCCCCAGCTATCCTTGAAAAGCAGGAAATGAACAGTATAGTGTAGCTGAAGCACAAGGGAGTGGCACAATGGTTTTGTTGAAGTTGGCATGGCCTTGTTGGAGGAACCAGCCCAAGAGTAAGAAGATTGTTGCAGTCCAAAAACCTGAATGGAGTTGTATATCTGGAGAATTTTGACATCAGGCACAATGATACAGAGTTTTGAATTTGCCAAACTGGTTTACAGACTTCCTTGGGTTCAGTGTTTCTTCATATTTCCTTCCCTGTGCTATAGAAGAGTAATATATATCCTGTTCCACTATATACTGGAAGTATGTGATATTATTATTATTATTATTATTATTATTATTATTATTATTATTAATGATTACAGTTAAGAGATTTCAAGAATCTCAGGGGAGACTTTGAATTTTGGACTTTAAAATGTTGAGACTATGATAGACAACAGGGAATTTTGAAGTTGGACTTTATGCAGTTCTTGGCATTATGATATGGCTATAAGCCTTTGGAGGTCCTAGTCAAGGAATGTTGTTTTTTGAATGAAGTGAGACCTTGTTAAATAATTGTGGAAAGCAATGACCAAATTGAAGTTATTTTTTGTAGAGGGTTAGGGAAGTACTGAATTAGGAGACCAGAAAGGAGGAAGCATGTCTGGGTAACTAAACACTGAGTTGAACTAGAATCTAATTGCAGATGGAGAGGACAAGACCAGGTTGCAGAAACACATAGACAGCTGACCTGAACAAGGAGGAGCTAACTGGCCCCCAGACTGGAAATCCAGCATGGGACTGACTCAGGCCCTCCTGAATAAGTGTCTCAGCTAGAAGAACTGAGCAGTCTAAGCGACCTCAGACAGTGGAATTAGGATGTATTCCTGGTGCACAAAAGGACCTTGCAGACACATCCCCCATGGAGGGATACTGCCTTAACCTAGAGACAGGAGAGAAGTCCTAATCCCTACTTCAAATGACTTGGCAGATTTACATGACCCTACCTGGATGGCATTGCCCTACATGTGGAATTGGGGTGGGGAGATGGGAGAGGAGGGTGGTCAGGGTGCATGTGAGGGGGCAGAGAAGGCAATATGGAGGGAGGGAGGGAGGGAGAGGGAACTTGGATCGACTTGTAAAATAAAAAATAAATACATAAAATATAAAAACAAAAAAATGCAGGCATTATGTTTAGCTCAAATACAATATAACAAACATTAACAAAGGTATTTTTGTGAAAATTAAAGCAAGTAGAGATTTGTGTGTAGAACTTTGCTTTTAGTGTAAGCCTATGACAGAAGAGACATCAACTAAATAACAAGTAAAGACATATTATGGGTTGAGTAGGCTGCCAAACATCACAGGAAATTGTGCTATGAGAGAAACTTGCAAAAATGATTGCAAAAAGCAAATAAACCAATTAATAGCACAAACAGGGGAAAAGTCAGATGTCTTTTTAATGGCTGATCACTGTCAGTGTAGGCATTGGGGAGATTATTCAGCTAATGAAAGTGCTAGCTACCAAAGGCAGAGGAAATCAATTCCCCAAGAACCCATATATAAGAACAAATGGAGTGATGAGCACATACAAATCTAGCACTTCATGCATAAATTGGAAGCATACACAGGAGACTCTTATGCTAGCCCTCAGTCTGAAGTATAGAACCTAGCACTAACAAAGTGGAAAGCAATGACCAAGTTGAAGTTATTCTTTCTGCAAAATGAGATTGGATTTTGAGTGGAATCCACAAATAATTGTACTTTTCTGCCTTCATCAAGAAACATCTTTTTGGCAACAAAATGAGATAAATAGAAAATCACAATACAAAAAGTGCAGAGTATTGAGTCAAGACCTGACTGATAAATTTAAAATACCACACATGCACCTATGGCTTAAGAACCATTAAAGAAGAGGTGAAGGAAAGATGTACTAAGCAGAAAAAGCAGTTTGGTGTAATATTTTGCCTTCTAGCGATGCTGGAAGCTCCACACATGTAATCTTACCAAGAAAAACTGCCTAACTTTGACCTGAAAAAAATAATGACACCAATAGACATACAAACACAGACAAGAGAGATATTACAAGACTCTCGTCATAAAAAAGAACTACAGGCAATTAAAAGTGCTGACTTCCAGAGAAATCATCTTCCTCAGGGAAGAACAAACTTATTCAACTGACTCATTATCTATAAACAAAAAGTGAGCCCTGAAAGCAAATGCATATGTTTAATAAAATACATACTGATCAAGTTGTACTATGTACTTAGGTACAAAAACAAACACATTCAAACACACACACACACACACACACACACTCTCTCTCTCTCTCTCTCTCAAACACACACACACACACACACATGCACACACACACACACACACATATACTTAAAAAAGATGAAAGTAAAAGAGATGGAAAAGGATATTGAAGGAAGAAAAGGAAGGCACAATTGATGGGAGATGCCATTCTGTAAATATGTTTCTCATACTGGTTAATGAATAAAGCACTGTCGGCCAATAGGAAAGGAATATAGGAGGGACTAGGAGATAAGGAGGAAAGAGGAAAGAGTAAGGAGGAGTCATCATGGAGAGACAGGAGAGAACAGAACCCAGAAATATCAGCCCCTGCAATCCGGTAAGATAAGACCACGTGGAGATTAATAGAAATGGGTTAATACTTGAGACAGAGCTAGCCGATAAGAAACAAGTTACTGGATAATAGCATTATATCTAATACAGAGTCTCTGTGCATTATTTGTGGCTGGTGCAGAGGCAAGACAAGACCAGTGGCAGGCAGAAAACCTTACTCCTTACACACAATCATGTAAGTATAGTATAATCCTCCCAAATAAAATAATTATGTTTAGACCCCAAAAATAAATAAATATTGTTAATAGAAACTTGTACAATTTAGTGAAATTCATATCGTACTCTCTTTTTTGATGGCATTTATAATTTCCTTCAGTTTTTCAAAGACTCATTATGTGAGATGTCATTCTGTAAATATGTTTCTCATACTGGTTAATGAATAAAACACTGTTGGCCAATAGGAAAGCAAGAGAGAAGGTACTAGGGGAGAAGGAGGATTCAAGGAAGGAGTAAGGAGGAGTCAAGATGGAGAGACCAAGGAGAGCACAATGCCCATTCCCCGGTAAGATGAAACCATGTGGAAATACTTAGGGTAATAGAAATGGGTTAATAATTAAGACAGAGCTAGCTGATAAGAAACTAGTACCTGGCCAACAGAATTACATCAAATACAGCATCTCTCTGTGTATTATTTGGGGCTGGCTCGGCCATGGGACAAGACCAATGGTAGGCAGAAAAACATACTCCTTACAGAGTCAGGATATTGTTATAAAATCATGTATAATTCTTAATTCTTTTGATAATACTTCATCATAAAAATTTCTGATTGTTACAATAGACATCTTTCCTTTATAAAATTATTCCCAGATATGATTACTTTTGTAATCATATTACAATCAGATCAAGATTGATCTGAGTCTCATAAGTTATCATTGCTTCTCTTGAGAACAATGCATGTTTACCTTTCTATCTTTTATTCAAGTTTTATTTCTCACATAACCTGATTATGGTTTCCCTTTCCTCTGCTATTCCAATCTCCTCCCAACTTCCCTTCCAATTGGGAATCACTTCTTTCTGTTTTTCATGTAAAAATAAACAGTCTTTCATGGGATAATAATAAAATGAAGTAGTATATAATTCATTAAATATTTACCAAGACAAAACAAAAGTTAACACAATGAAATTAGATGTAACAAGGCAACAGAAGTAAGTGAGCCTAAAAAAATGCACAAGAAATAATAACCCACATGTTCACAAATGTAGTAATTCCATAAAAGTGAAAACTGGCAGACAAAACATATATGCAAAGACCTTGAGAGAGAAATATATATATATATATATATATATATATATATATATATATATATATATAATATGTTCAATGTGGAGCTCTCACATGCCATAATATGAGGGGGGACAACACATGACAAAGTACCTCCAAAAATGCTGCTGAGTTCATCTTTTTGTTGTTGTTGGCCATCTACTGCTGGGTGCCTACTGCAGAGATTAGATTGTTTTCTTCATGAGATACTTGGATAAAACTAAATTTTTGTTTGCTAATGGTTGTCCACTGGGGATTGCTTCTGAGTTGGCTGTGAAGGCATGTATCCACTTCTCCTTTCAGCAATAGGATCTCAACTTAGGCAGAATTATACAGGTCCTCTACATGCTGTCTGTGAATTTATATGTGAGTTTATCATGTTTATTTAAAGGACATTTTTTTCTTAGTGACTTCCACACCCTCTGCCTCTTACACTCTTTTCACCTAATCTTCTGTGGGGTTCCTGATACATGAGAGGAGGGTTTGCTAAAAATATCATACTTAAGAAAGGGTATTCCAAGGTTTCTTACCCTCTGCATAATATCTGGCTATGGTTCTACTGTATTTTTCCCATCTATTGCAGGAGGAACTTTGTATGATTATGTCTGAGTAGACTATCATAAAAAGTTGTAGTGATTATCTTACTCGTGGTCCATTGGCCACCGGGCTATGAGGGCAAAGTGAGCAGAGATGGTGTGCAGGTATTTGTATGGTCTTTAAAGTATGATGGAAATAGCCTTCTGGGGTCTGTTTCAATGTTACAACTCAGTTTTATTCCAAAGTAAGGGGAACATGTGGAATGGGGATAGCAGCTGTGGTATTACCATGTTTGCTTTTGGCAATATTGCCATGCAGCCAGAGCACAGTACCTAATTATCCCATTGACAGAAGTTGGTGGCGGTGAAGTATCTACAGGAAACTATATCAAAAATCACACATAAGATAAGTTAAGCAGCCGAGCTGTTGGTAGCACATGCCTTTAATCCCAGAAATCAGGGGGCAGAGACAGGCCAGCCGAGCCTAAGGAGTTTGTTCCACGACAGGCCCCAAAGCTACACAGACCAAGCATTTCTCGAAAAACCATAAGAAAAAGAAAACAAATAAATCAAGCATCCAGGCTCAGAGACAGATTCCAAATAAGGTCAGCCATCCAGGACCAGAGAAACTGGATAGTAGGGTATGGAAGAAGTCTTGTTGCAAAAGGAGTCCTCCATATTGTACTGAGTTTGGAGAGCTATTCAGACATGGCAAACTGCAACCTTAAACAAAGGGCACTCCAATATCTCTCACTGGTTTATTTTAAAATGGAGAGGTGTCACTGTAAGCCTTGGGGAACTTTTCATCTGTTTAGTAGTGAACCTTATTGGGAGTGATTCTGACAATGGTGGTTATAAGCTGTTGGATGATTTACATAATGCAGGTGGCAAGCACAAAGCATACTTTTGGAATTAATCGAGTTTAGACCAAGAATTCAAAAGGTTTTGGAATCAGGGCAAAGAGACCTGGGACTGATACTGGGCCAAGAGATCCTTGCTTAGGATTTTAATGGTCTTTACATTTTGTTTCACTAAATTGGAATCACTGACAAAGGAACAATATTCTTCACACAAGTACCCCCCCACACACACCTCCTACTTCTCCAGTTATTAGGTAAAGAGCTATTTGATTATAGAGAAGAATGCCTTCAAGAGAATTTATTTGATTGGGAATGAATCAAATCTTCTAGCCACCAATGTCATGGCTAGATCAAGTTTGTTCAGAAATTCTCCTGCCAGATGATGGGTCTTTCTTCCCCATGGCAGCAGATGTAGAGCCCTCTGAACCTAGACAAAGGATAAGCCCCAATCCCATTAGCAGAGAAACTGATTGGAAAACACTACTGGTGGTTGTTGTTGAGTATTAGGGGGTTGAGCAGTGGCAGAATGGCAGTAATATAAAAAAGACTGTCATTAAAAAATGAGAAAGGGAGGCTTCAGGGACTTGAGGAGAAAGGGGGCACATGGCTTTGTCAGTATCACCAGGTCATGAATGTCCTGGTTACATGTTAAGAGATGAGGATGTTCTTTGTTGTTGTTGTTGTTTCTGTTAAGCCTTTAGAGTCTCATGTGTTTTTTCCTTGATCTCTTGACCCAGGAAATTGTAATTGCCCTTGTGATGGGCAATCTCCTGTTTGAAGAGTCTTTAAATGGGAGATAGTAAAGGAGGGAACATTGCTAATCTTTCACATTTAAGGTGGGCTATGTAAGTCATACTTACAACAAGTAAGGACTGAGGAATGTTTATTGAAAGTGGCAGCCAGGTCCATTATAATATGTTAAATAGACACTTCAGCCTTTTGTTCCAGGCTGGAAATGCATATATATTTGGGATAGAAGGTGAAATTAAAAATTGGCTTTTACAAAAACTTTAATTGCTAAGCAATATGAAATTTGATCAGGAGCATCATCTGCTGTGTGACTTGAGATGTGATATTGGGGCTTCTATGGACAAAATGTATAGGCCACCAAAATTTTTCATGAGATTTTGTTCTTATATTTCAAGAACTACTACTCCAAAGATTCTGGGAAATTACCTTGTCTTTGGGAAGGTGTTATCTTTGAAGAACTAAAATTTCCAAAATCCTAGGAAGTTACCTGATCTTTGGGCAGATAGTACTCACAGGTTAACTTTGTGTCTAACATTTCCTCCTGAAGTTATATCCTGGGTCAAAACCTTGACTCTACGTTGGATATTGGTTTATATTAGGATTTAATAATAGCTTAATGGTACTAAAATAGGTATTATCAATTAATTAATATATCAACGATGTAAGAGCCAAGATTAACTAATGGCAAGAGGAGGGCCAAAGGCAATGTGATGAACCGTATCTATTTGTAACATAAAGCATAGGTTCCTATCATATTGTAGAACCATTGCAATCAATGGTTCCATTTTAATTAATGGCATTATTGTCTGCTGTGTCATAAAGTGTTCCTTTAAGATAGCCTTTTAAAGCAGTGGTTATGGGGGGAGAAGAAAGCACTTTCTTCTGTAGTTGCTTCTAGATAAACTGGAACATAGGTTGCCAGGGCTTGTCGAAGACTGGGCAATGGGGCATTTATCAGAAGCATCTGATTAACTGCTCCAGGTGAAAGAACAGGGAACAATCATGTCAGATCTAGACAAGTCCAGAGCTCAGTGGCTTGTAGTTTTCAGGTGCTCCCTGGATGGTGAAGTGCCAGCCAAGGGGAAACCTGCTGAGATATTAACTAGGGACAGAAGTTAAAATTCTGTCATTTAAAAAAAAACCTTACATACCGAACTCTTTCATTTGACTTGGTGACAAGTGAATCTAAGCCTTATGGCTTCAGTTCCCTGAAGCTTACATCAATTGTATACTTTACCAAAGGAGATAAAAGATGTAGAAATATATGGTACTGAACTCCACATTGTAGAAAAGGAAGTTAACTGGTGTCTGTAAAACAGCTAAAATGGACTCATGCCTTTGAGTTCTGGCAAAAGCCATAACTTTGCATTATAAACCTCTAACATTTTTCCTCTATCTAGAGAGCCACATAGACATTGGACATGGACATTTTCAGTCTGATGAGAAGCACCTCTAAGTCTACAAGTAGAGGGCAACCAAAGGTAATTTAAAATCTTGAGTTTGTTACTAAAACATAAGCAGTCAATGTTTTAGCAGTAGATTAATAGCTTATCAGTACTCTGCTTGTAAATGTTAAAACTGTGAACTTTTGAAGGCTTGGTGTGATATTATACCAGCATAATATACTGGTATGATAGCACACTGAGTGAAAGAAATCTAACACATTTGTCAGATACCTTTAGCCACTTACTGCAACTTTACAAATTGTATCTGCCTGTGAACCTCAAGACACTGTTTAGAGCCTCTTAACCCAGGTCTTGATGTCCTCAAACCTTTATCCATACCTTAAACAATGTTCTCTAGACCTTAAGGTAGTGTCTTAGATCCTTATACCTTAAGTTTTCACATCTTTAGATCTTACACATATTTTTTTTACATTTTTATTTGTTCATTCATCACAACAATCAGGTGGCTGATTACTGAGAGCAGTCTTTATAAAGAGTGTTCCTTTAAATAAAGTAAAAATTTACATTTTACTTTATAAGGATAGGTCCTTTCTTGGACTCTGATAGTAAGGTACCTCTGTCTAGATGTAGTGGTAACCCTTAGCAAGCAAGGCATGCGAATTTTACACATGAAGAGAACTAAGAAACTGAGTGCTTATTTCTGTTAAAGTCACTTGTTTATCAAGATTGAATATCAATAAAGACAAAGTAATAAAACAATTTTTGAACTTAAGATGCTTTATAAGTTCAAAAATACTAAATATTTAATAACCTGTTTCTTAAAGTACAGCCTCTATGTTTTGTAATTTAAATGTAAAATAAATTAATTTCCTCTTTAAAAGGTTTAAGATCTCTCAAAATAAGGTAGTCTTTTAAACTTTGAGAGGGGAGGGGAAAAAAGAAGGTCATAACCATAATCCCCATGAGGCAAAATAGGTCCTAATAGCATATATTACTCAATACTTAATATCTGGGAGTAATTTATAATCTAGTTTTTAGAAAAAGGCAGGAATTATAAACACCCTTGTTGTGGAACAATCATTGTAAATGGTAAATATGTATTGCTCTCATTGTTAACAAACAGCTGATTGGCTGATGGCTGGTAAGGATTTTCAGGGCAGAGAGAAATCTGGCAAGGAGGGTGGAGCCAGAGGAATCACCAGCCAGACAGGGAGAGGAAATAGGAGGTACACAATGACAGAGAGTTTATGCCATGTGGCAAAATGTAGAAGAACAGAAATGGGTTAAGTTTTATGAGCTAGTTTTTAAAAACCATGAGCTATCGGCCAAGCATTTATAATTAATATTAAGTCTCTGTGTCTATTATTTGGGAACTGACAGGTGGTAAAGAAAAATCTGAAATAAAGCTTAACTTAAAATATCTCAGAGGCCTATTGTTGCATCTCCACATAGGCAGCCTGCATCTGAATCCTCTCTGCCCATCCACCTGCTGTGACTGTCTCCAGCTACTGAGACAGTTAAATCATCACCTGGTATCAGATGCTTATTATGAGACACAAAGAAAAAAGTTAAGAGTATAGAATTTAAGGAAATCTCTCACTATTGACTTACAATTACTTTTTGTTTTGTCATATTTTACAATATATCTAATACAAATAAAATTAACTTTTTTAGAGGGCAATTTCAATTTACATAGTGTAATAATTAGCAACAAACGTGATTTTCAACATACAAGTCTTTTATATCAGCATTTATTGAAATTGAAAAATAGTAACTTAAAATAATGTTAATCTAAGAAGTAAACAAGCAAAACTTAGGGTTCTCACAGGAAAATGGAATTTTTAACATGTTATTTTAATTTTTATAATATTGTATTGCTTTAATATTTAAACAGTTACAACATTAATGCTTTAAATGTTCTTCCAAAGACCAACCTATGATCATTAAAGAGTGAAAGGAAACTAATTTTGTTTTCTCAAAAGCATACTGTTCCTTCCTCCTGTCCAGCAGCAGATATTGGTAGTGTGTGCAGAAAATGTCAGCAATGTCTTTCTCTCCAGTTGTTTATAGCTTGAAAATTGCTCTTCGGTAGAGATTTCTACCTGTCTAAATATGTCTTGTTTATCCAGCTGTATACTAGAAAGTCTGGCTCCCTGTTTATCTGTTTGTAATGACCTCACTTCCTTGTTCTAGAGGATGAATTTATGAAACTAAATTTCCAGAAGTACTAGCCTTTCTCCATCATAGATAGGGACCACCCTATCTCAGCTATTTTGAGATTGTCTTTTCTTCTTCTTCAATTTTGCCACACCAATTGGCTTCATCTCTTGAGCCATGACAGAGAGAGCATCAACAGATATTAATTGGAATATTGTTTTCATTAAAATATAATTACAACATTTCTCACTTTATCTTTCCTCCCTCCAACCCCGTAGGATCAGCCCTTGTACTCTTTATTGGACTCATTGACTTTTTCCTTTAATTGTTGTCTTACCCAAGTGCACACATATGTATGTGTGTACACACAGACAGACACACACACACATACACACACACCCTAAATGTATAAATATAATCTGTTTACTGTATATTTACTGTTACTGTTACTGGTTTTATATGATTTCAGGGCTACCAAATTAGTATTAGATAACCAATTAAGAGTATTCATCATCAGGAAAATTTATGTCTCCTCTCAATATTCCTTGCTTGTAGTTTGTTGTTTAGGATAGGAATCCTGTGATATTTGTCTCTTACATGTTAGCATGTCTATTTGTTTCTGTCTTATTCAGGTTTCATTTAGGCAGACATGTTGGTGAGATTGCATAGATAAATATTCTTTGTCATTTCTAGAAGTGACAATCCACAGGCTAATATCAGAGCCCTGTTCCTCTGGCTTTTATGGTCATTCTTACAGGTTTGTCATGTTAAGATATCCACTCTATTTAACTTATTTATTCTTTATTACAATTTATTTCAAATGTATATTTTGAATTTGGGTTTTCTCTAAGTTATACATATAGTGTTTGTGTTCATTTGTACATAGTTCTGTAAAGTTATATTTTTATTGTATTCAGGTTTAAGATTTAGATTAAGAATATTTCATAGGAAGTATATTAATATAACATGTCCTAAGATTTTTCAAACTTAGTTACTTTGTTTAGGCAAATCATTTAGATTTTTCAATATAGTACAGTGTCTTAGGTAATTCTGGTAATATCATTTACTAATGATTACATAGATATTCTACATTTTTATACATTTACCAAAATGCTTGCCATTGAAAAACCAAAGAATTAATGTGCTATTACCTGAGCAGAACATATAATTATTGCTCCTGTAATTATATATAGTTTTTATATAGTTTGTAGTATTTGCTTTGTGGCTCATGATAATATTTTAGAATGATAAACAGAGGCTAGACTAAGAAAATGAGTAGAAAAAGCAGAATGTTCTGTAAACTCAAATATAAAGAAGTCAAGTAAATCGTTATATTTATTTGTTATATATTGGAGCATTCTCATTTTAACAAATGGTCATCAAGCCTTCAAAATGTACTAGAGGTATTTCTGGAAAGAATGTCAAATGTATATATAAAATAATTCTTCTTTTAGAAAAGCAATCTGTTTGAAAGCCTGGCTTTTGTTAGAAAAGAAAATTAATTTATTACTACAGTTTAACTACCTGAGTTCATTAGAAAAACAAAGGCAAGATAGTATCCAGAAAGGAGTAAAATGGAGATTATTTTATGACCTTACTCTTAATTATTTACCAAAGAATCATATAGAATAATGATTACTATATTGAAATTCATCTAGTTAATAACTAATTTACTCTTTAATATCAATCATAAAATAATGTAATATTTTGGTTTGGATCATAAATAGCATGTTATGTACATATTTATAAAAGAAATGACCACTGAAATAATCATGTGATAATGAATAGTTTCTGTGGCATCAACATTAAAAAATAATAAGCCTGATCTTGATACTAAGACCTTGAAGAATAAATTAGATATTTATGCAATATTGAATTTATAACATCTTTTTCTTCATTTTTAATGATTCCCTACTTTGACATAATGAACATGATATTCCAAATATCTTATAGTTTGTTTTATCATGTTACATAGAAACAATATCAAGCCTGTAGGGAATATGGTTATATAACTTAAACTTCAATTTTATCATCTCCATATAAATAATAGGAATACTATGTTTATTTCTATCTCTGTCTTTCTCAGATATATTAATATGATAAAATATATTTCTTGTTATAGTTTAAAGTAAATTTATTTATTTAATTGCATGAAATTATTCATCAAAGTAGTAATAAGGATGTCTCTGTTAAAAGGATGCTTGTTAATTGTAAAAAATATACCCCTATGTTATCAGAGTACTTGATAAAAATTCATCACAGAAAATTCTTTGTGTCTTTCAGGTAGCAAGAACTTCTGACTCATGATATGATCAGCTTTCATAAAATATGAAGTCAGACTTTATACCAAAGTCATTCAGTTTAAACATAAATAATAGATCAGTAAACTTTGATGAGTCCAAACCTGACAATATCCCTACAGGTATCAAAAACAATTTCCAAAGAATAAAATAAGATTAAATATTGTATGTCATATTGCAAAAAAATATTGAAATTCTATAAATGTACATTCATAAATGACAGAGATTACTTGTGCATAGAAGGGTTCAATAAGTCTTGGTTTTACAAAAGTATAATTTTGTGAGTCTGGGTCTTACAATTTTCACATTTCAGTTGCTATAACAGATTCCATTTATTAACAAAAATTTTTTTTTGTTTCTTTGAGAAGGGTTTCTCTATATTGCTTTGGAGCCTGTCCTGGAACTAGCTCTGTAGACTGGATGGCCTTGAACACACAGAGATCTGACTGCCTCTGCCTCCTGGGTGCTGAGTCTAAAGGCATGCACCAACAATGCCTGGATAATGCTGACAAAATTTTTAGAGTAAGGAAAATATAAAAGAAACACACAAAAAGATAGGATCTATATATTTCTAAAGTAAATATATAAATATGTCTAGTGTACATTGAATGTAAAAGTGAAGATTAATTCATATTTAATGAGCTATATAATTTACCTAAGTTATTTAGATAAGTAATACAAGAGATCTTCATTTCCTTAGATAAACAGAATAAACAAATGCTTGAAATAAACAGCTTCCTATTCTTCCAGCATGACTCCGACATACCTAGGATATATTCTTACAATAAACATTTATATATTCCAAGTACATGAGGTAAAAAATTCATATTCTTTTTGAAATAAGGATTTCATAACTAATAAATCCTATCATATAGCCACTTTTTTTTCTCACATTTACCACAAAGATGAAACATAGTGTGTGGAAATCTGTTCCTCTGCCAAGATACAAACACTTATTGCACTTAAATTGCATAAACACAATAATTTCAATAAATCCATTTTATGAATAAAAGATAGAAGGAATAAGTATTTTTGGTGAAAAATATGCAATGTACAAATCTTGTTTTGGTATTGTAGCCCACCACTTTTCTTATCCCAGCAATTGTATGGCAGAGACAGACGGACCTCTGTTAGATTGGGGCCAGCCTGATTATACAACAAATACCACACCATCCAGTGTTACATAATGAGATGTTTTCTAAATAAATAAGATAAATAAAGAGTATAAATCTCAATATCATTATTGTAAATGCAGATTTCTTAAGAAAATTAGTTTGAGAAAACCCAGAAGTAAATTATAAGGCAAAATAGGTGTCTCTCAGGGTCTTCCTTGGTTCCTAGCTTTTCTGACAGCATGGATTTTAGGCTGATTATCCTTTGCTCTAAGTCTAAATTCCATATATGAGTTAGTACATACCATATTTGTCTTTTTGTGACTGGGTTACCACACTAAGGATGGTTTCTTATAATTCTATCAATTTGCCTGCCAATTTAAGATTCCTTTATTTTCTCCCACTGCATAGTACTACACTGTGTATATGTACGACATTTTCTCCATCCATCCTCCAATTGAGAGGAATTTAGGTTGCTTCCAGGTTCTGAGTATCACAAATAATGCTGCCATGAACATAGTTGAACAGATGTCTTTGTTATATGAATGCATGTCTTTTGGGTATATGCCTGAGAGAAGAATTGCCGGATCTTGTGGCAGCCTGATTCCCAATTTCCTGAGGAAACCCCATACTGATTTCCAAAGTTACTGTACAAGTTTGCACTCCCATCAGCAGTGGAGGATTGTTTCCCTTTCTCCACCTGCTCTCCAGCATAAACTGTCCTTGCTATTTTTGATTTTAGCCTTTATGGCAGAAGTAAGATGATATCTCAGAGTTATTTTGATTTGCATTTGCCTGATGGCTAAGGATGTGAGCAGTTTTTTCCTTGCTGGTCTGGACACACAGCCTTGCCAACTCCAAATAATAAACAGACACTCTGTATATGATATAAAGCTGTTGGCCAGTTACTTGTTTCTAATTAGCTACCTCTGTCTTATTTAGTAACCCATTTCTATTAATCTAAGTACTTCCACATGGTCCTTTCTTACAAGATAGAGGGGCTGGCATTCTTCTATCTCCATCCTCCATCTTGGATCTCCTCCCTTCTACTTCCTCGAATACTCCTTGTCTCCTAGCCCTGCCTATCTTGCTTTCCTGTTGGCAAACAGTGCTTTATTCATTAACCAATAAGAGAAACGATATCTCCCATCATCTCCTCTTTTCTGTCTAAAATAAAAAGAATGTTTTTAACTTTAACATAATAAAATATATAACAAAATAGTTATCAAATAAGAACCACAGTTAACAATATTTAGTCCATGAACATTTAGTAAGATTTAAAGAAAATATTCCATCATCTATCCTATATTTGTGAATCTAAATTCCTATATGTAACTTATCTTTAATCCTAATTAAGGAGAATTATAACCTTAACTATTGGTCTTCAACTTCATCAAAGACCACAGAAGGATAGTATATAAACTCTAGAAATGACAGAGACATCTTGCCTAGTCAGTCACCCGAAGTTCTTTTGTAATATTCCATCTTTAGACCATAGGCCATAGTGTGTCTGGCAGACCCCTCAACAAAGCAGGAAACTTTAAACTGTCCATCTATAACATTCTTAAGTGATTTTAGCCATTTGTTGTTCCTCTATTGACCCTAAGAGAGACATACATGGTCCCCCTGAGGAGAGGAAAGGGACAAGAGCTCCTGAGCAAATTGGAAGCAGTTAGAGAAGAAAGGGAATTAAGAAAAAGAGAAAGGGAAAAGAGAACGGGAGAGCAGGACATTAGGGAGCAGGAAGATTGAGTCAGGGGAAGAATAGAGGAGAGCAGGGAAAGAGAAGCAATAATAGAGGGAGCCATTATAGATTTAAAGAATAGGGAATCTCTGATAATAGGGAAATATCCATAGATCTACTAGATGACCCCACCCAACAATCTAAGCAATGGTCCTTCCCTGATGATGAGATTGATGGCTACATTATATGCTATCCTAGAGACTTTTTTAAGTAGCAGATGGAAGCAGAAGCAGACACCCACACCTAAACACTGAGCTTAAGTTCAGGAATCCAGTTGCAGAGAGGGAGGTGTGATGAGCAAAGGGGTCAAGACCAGGCTGGAGAAACCCACAGAAACAGCTGACCTGAACAAGGAGGAACTCATGGACCCTAGTCTGATAGCTTGGAAATCAGCATAGGACTGACCCAGATCCCCTGAACATGGGTGTTGGTAATGGGGACCGACAGTCTATGGGGCCTCTGGTAGTGGGTCAGTATTTATCTTTAGTATAGGAAGGGACTTTGGAAGCCCATTCCACATGTAGAGATACTCCCTCAGCCTAGACACATGAAGGATGGCATATGCCCTGCTGCAAATGATATGACAGACTTTGAAGATCCTCATGGAAGGCCTCACCCTCCCTGGGGAGCAGAAAGGGGATGGGATAGAGGTTCGGGGCAGGGGAGGAGCAGTGGGTGAGAGAACTGGGTTTGAATTGTAAAACAAGCTTGTTTCAAGTTTAAATGAAAAATATCATCAAAAAAGACAAAACAGTTTGGTTAATTTTATTTAGTTTGATGGAAAAGGTTTTTTTTCTAATTACTAATAATTGAGAGTGTGGTTAAGCTGTAACTTATTTCCTATGTACTATATTTGCAGATATCATATTATAAATTCTTAATAGTAAAGATGTAGAAATACAAAAATACTTTACTTCATTTCATATTTTCATGTGATGTTATCATTCACACCAGTAATAATATATAAGAATCAACATATTCAATTTCATGTTAAATTATAGGTAAACTAGCACTTATGGGGAAATGCCATTATATTTGTATAATATTTGACCAATAGTTTTTGTTTCTATATTAAATAAGACTTTTCTGTAACATCTAATTAATAGTTCAACATTCCAATTTTTTAAAGGATGACTTAATTAGCCTTAATTATCTAGGACTGCCTGATCTCCCTGCCATTTGGGTATCTGTCCAGTGGGCTGTTGAACTCAGGTGTATAACCCCGGTTGTGGGATCATTTCAGAACACCATCTGCTTTCAGCTCTGCCCAGCTTTTTCTATCCCCTGTGCTCAATTTAGCAGAATATTTCTGTTTATTTTATGCATTTAAGGTCATATTAGTTAAAACTGTACAGTAAGTGTCGTAAACCCATTTCCCCTTTTAACTTCTCTATGACTTTCTGGAAGTTTCCTGAGTTATTCCATATGTGTTCAGACCATTCTAAGTCTCCAACACTGACATGTCCTCAGGCTGGCATGCCTAACACCCTTCTAACCTCTAAATGCTGACGTAGCTGCAAATTGTTTCAGTCAGCATTCTTAGTTATAAGTTATAAGACAAAATTTGCTTTATATGAGTATAACATAATGGAAAAATTCTCAGAGTTGGATATATTTGTGGAATATTGGAGGAGTTATATTTAAGTATTGAGAAAGGAAAAAAAGAGGCAGGTAGTCAAAAACTCTGCAATAAGCTTACTAATTATTGTGGAATGTCATGATTCCAAGATACGAATTTTCTCATTATGGCTTAAATGTTAATGTTGGTTAAAGTCATAACAAAAAGAGATGGGAAGGACCAACTAATAGACACTACTCACATTTCCTCTTTTGTTGTTAAATTTCCTAACTTAGAAGTGTATGTATGGTCATGACAGTTATAGGAAGGAAAAAGACATTTAAAATTTTATGATTTATATATACATATATATATATATATAAATTTGTAAAAAAATAGTGTTTCTCATTGTTTGAAATAGAATCAAGGATCCTCCCATAAAAAAGCCATTCACCGTGAATCCAATATAATTTGCAGCACTGCAAAGTCCTTCTGTGTTCTATTAAACCACATGTAAAGTTCCCTTGGACAATAAAGGGAAGGAAGGAAAGATATGAATTATTGGTAGTACAGCACTCTTCAAAGACTATATATATATATATGTATATATATATATATATATATATATATATAATAAAAATTTACAGTAAAGGAATACAAATATTTAAGGAAATGTTACATTTAAATATAATAAAATAACTGTAAACTAGAATACAACAAGCTTCCATGTTCAAGAATAGAATTTACATATATTTAAAAAAACATACTGCTCAGAGCTAAAAGAACATGGACAAGTAAATATTCCAATAAAAGAATAGTTTGCTGTATAAGTTGGCATATCATAGCTAGAGGCTGTTAAATAATTGACAACAGAACTTTAGAATACGAAAATAATAAAACCTAACAAATTATTGTTATAGGAATCTACTAAAAAGTAAAAATAATGTGGCGTTTTGGGAGGACTACACAGTCTATGGAGCTTCTGGTAGTGGATCAGTATTTATCTTTAGTATAGGAAGGGACTTTGGGATCTCATTCCACATAGAAGGATACTCCCTCAGCCTAGACACATGGAGCAGGGCCTAGACCCTGCTCCAAATTATATGAAAGACTTTGAAGACTCCCCATAGAAGGCCTCGTCCTCCCTGGGGAGCAGAAAAGGGATGGGATAGGGGTTGGTGGGGGGAATAGGGGAGGACAGGAAGGTAAGGTTTGGGAATTGGATTTGACATGTAAAACAAGCTTGTTTCAAATTTAAATTTAAAAAAATTATAAGATAAAAAAAAGAGAAGAATCACTGGTGTATCAATGCAGTCACACATTTATTATTATAGCATTCTTAATAATTAGCCATGCTTTTTACTATTCAACATTTGGAACACAAATGTACCATAAAAAGTCATATAATAGTCATATAATTAACATATTTAATTGAGAGTGGATATGACCTCTGAATTAGATGTGCTGTGTCATGGCTGTTAGCTTGCTAAAATTATGAAGATCTGAACATAATAAAAAAGAAATGCTATAGATAAAGGAGATTGAAATGGTATTTGCTGACAGTTCTGGAGTGCAGAAGTCCAGGACCGAGGTGTTGCTAGTGTTAGTTCCTTGTTAAGATCATGGGAGAGTGATCACTCATGTGTGTTCTAGAGACTACCCTTTGAATTCCTCATTTTGACTGCTCAGTTCTCTGTTTTATACAGAGTGTCCACTGATATAATCTCAAATTCAGAGCCATTTCTCTCCTTGCCAGGATTAATACTGTGCTTTTTAAAAATGTCTCCCCCAGATCTATAACTCTTCATCCCCTTCATAGTGCCACTACTCAGTTTTGAGTAAGATGGTCCTTAACTGCCTCTGGATGCTATACATTTGAGCTTTAATTATAAGGACTTTTGGATACTAAAATGTAGCATTTGCTCTGGAACTATTAACCTGAGATGATACGTGCTTTCATAGATAATTCAACTTGCTCTACCTGTGGGGAAAATCACATATAAGACAAAACCACCCCAGTGAAGATGAGTGTAACCCTGAAGAAAGTCAGAGTAAGGAGGATTAGATTTTAATAATGACCCATGAAGTCTGAAAAATATCTGTTTGCATACCACAAGAACAGGTTTATGTCCACTTGTACTCAGATTTTTAATTCCAATGATGACAGCATCACTTCAAGTTACAAAACTTTTTATATCAAGGTTATACTGAGTCTTTGTAAATGGTGTATCTCTTATGATGAACTAGCTGAGGACAATTACTATGAAACCATGGGTTTCCAGCTACAGAACCCTCAGAAATAGCTGTAGAGAGATCATGCAGAATACACAGAGTATTATACTGGTACAAGATTTCCAACTTTCATTTGCAGCATAGTTTTCTCAGGTGTCCAAGAATTCCATTTGCAAATAGGATACCCTGACCAGAAGAACTGCTGGGTCAACAGGTGAACACAAAGGCAGTGTATAACAAGTGACAATAAATTTAATCAGCTTAGATAATTAGAGGGAAAGTAAATATTAAAGGGCATTTACAGTAAAGATTTATTATTGGCACCCATACTTAACAGAATTTAGCAGTGCTTAACACCTAGCCAGACGGTCTCAGGAAGGTCATGTCATCTGTAAATCATTAAAGAAATCTATGGTAATGCCTATATTGCTTTACAAATGCTATTCTTATCCTCTCTTCCAGAATGAAAGTCTGACCATGTGATACGAGATGCCATTATGTATATATGTTTCTCATACTGGTTAATGAATAAAGCACTGTTGGCCAATAGGAAAGGAAGATAGGAGGGACTAGGAGACAAGGAGGAAAGAGGAAGTAGTAAGGAGGAGTCAAGATGGAGAGTCTGGAGAGAATAGAACTGCCAGCTGCCTCTCACTGGTAAGAACATGTGGAAATACATAGAAATGGGTAAATACTTAAGACAGAACTAGCCAATAAGAAACAAGTAACTTGCCAACAGCATAATATCAAATACAGAGTTACTGTGCATTATTTGGGGCTGGCGCAGCAGCGGAACAAGACTGGCAGCAGAAGGAAAAGCCTTACTCATTACAACCATGCTTTAGGCACAATGAAGAACCTCATTCATTATTCCTGTTCCTCATTCTCTGTCTTTTGCCAATTCCATCTTTTTAATACATATTCTTTGTACCAAAAAAATTTTCCCATGTTTGAAAACTCATGTACTAGCTACAGTGTGATTTTTCAAACAATATTCCAAAATTGAATAAAAATACTATTCTAAAGTATTACCACTGTTTTTAAGCTTTTATGGCACTGGAAAAAAAATGTGATGAACAAATTAAAAAACATCTCAAGGGAAGGGCAAGTGGGGGCCTTGGAGGGCAAGAGGGAGGGAAAACTGGTTCAGTCTTGTTATGTGAGAGAATAATCAATACCTAAATAAATATAAAGAAACTGGGAAATGTTATTCAAGAAACAAGAAACAAACATGCACATTATATCCAAGTAATTGACAGAATTTACCAGTTTACCAATACCTATAATGTATATTGTTACATAATTTATGCTTCATGATTAAGAGACATTTAGAACAGAATTAAAATTAATTTTAATTTTAAGTAATATTCTTTTGTTTCTTTCTTCAGGTAGATTTTATTAATATTTCTGGGATCATAACATCAACATCATCCCTCAAATACACTATCCAATAAAACATTTATTTTTTTTAATTTAGACTATATTCATATGCTTAAAGGTATAAATTATACTAATGCTGACACACATCATTAAAATGTCTTGCTTACTCTTTACTGGTTTCTAAATTATACAGGAGCAAAATCTGGATTACTCTCCTATTGATATATATTATACTGTGTTACTCATTGTCTCATGATGTGAGAAAAATATTTTTATAACCTGGGTCAAATATGCACTACTATTTTCCCAGTCGTGAATGTCTTAACTTTTCTCCATTCTCCATTCCTCTATTCTTCTGAGGAAAACAGAAAAAAAAAAACTGTAAGAAAAATGCAGAGAAAATAATGCTTTGCTCAATTACCACTGAATGTTAGTGAACTTTTTACCATTTATAAGTATTACTATTTTTTTGGGTTCATGATGTTACTCAATGACAAATACTATGGAAAGTTAAGAACAAAAACAGTTTACATTGACAATTGCTGTTAATATATTGATAGAGACTATCACATGCACAGAAATTTTGCTAAAATTTATATTGAAAAATAATTAGATGAATATTTTGTAACAACAAACCTATAGAAAGATAGAATATGATGTAATAAGCATGTTAGATATGATAAAGATATTATGAAAATCAATTTAATCATCTTTTAGATATGGTAATGTTAATCAACTGTTCCAGTTCTCTCTTTTCCTTAGGAAACTAAGTTTTACAAAATCCTAAAAGCCTGATGAATGATATATAATATAACATCTATACAAAGCAAGTAAGAATATAAACTATAAATATTTTTAGTTAAAGATAGTTAGGCCTGTTAGTCTAAGTGAAGGCAAATGTACCAAAGAGTAGATGTTTTTTTTATGGAAATGTCACCTTTGAATTTTTAATAAGTTCAAAAATAATTGTAAAGTTAATAAGCACCAGGGAGGTCCTTACAATATCCCACATGTAGTCTAACTTATTTTATAGTAAGACTCTGAAGCGATGGTGAGATAACAAAAATGTATATGGTTGTCATAAAAGGCAATGTTTCACAGATTACAAATGACAGGGGAAAGTTACTGATATATACACATGTTTAATGTACAATTATTGATTCTGAAACATTCTGATACCTGAAGGAAAAAGACAAATGATCATAAAGACAGGGTAATTTGTTTATCTTTCACTGCAGTTAGACTTCTTTCTTGCATGTTAATTTCAAAGCAACTTCAGCCTGCGATTATTAGCAAAGCTTTAAACATGTTTTCAAAAAATACTTCCTCAGTACAAGTGTATTATTTGGAGTTTTGTAGCTCATATGCTGCTCTGGAAAAGATGAGTTTACACTCAAACATTTGGTTTAAAAAGGCAGTAGTTTATATTGGTTCAAGTTTTGTTCTCTTTACTAACTATGAGGGTTTTATATTTTCTCTTGAAGAAGATAAGGAAATACAAAACTTTCTTGCCATCTGCAACTCACAGCAGCATTTCAGAGTGCTATCAAGATCCTGCTGATCTGATTAAGAGGAAAGTTGTACAGGTGCATTATCCAGTTCTCTTTGAAAGGAAAAGCATCGCACTTGATCAAATCCAGCCTCCCTGTGACAGCATTGTCAGGCAGGACCACTCTTAGCATTCTAACAGAAAATATGAATGAGAATTACCATTTCCCAGAATTGTTAAATGGCTATCTAATAATGGGAGTCAGATGTTTCTTCCATTTCCTCCCTTTCAGAACTAGGGAATTGAATAAAGGTATCAGTAATTTTGAATGCAAACAGATCTGGTTTCCTGCTACCACCTGCCTAAGTTAATTCAGACTGCATTATATGTGAGCTGAGAAGCACTGTTTTCTTCCTATCCCTTATTTTTAAAAAACGTTTGAAAGTATTTTTTTTTAAGTAACACATGTATTACAGCATAAAATGAATCTAATACTCCTTGGTTATTGAAAAGTATAGTTTACAGTAAAGAGAAAGGCTGACAATATTAACAAAGTTGACTAAAGAAATGTTATTATCAAAGTCCATTCTTATACTAAGGATAAATACTGTTCCACTACCAAAGGCCCCATAGATTTCCCAGGACTCCTAACCAACACCCAGGTTCAGGGTTTCTGGGTGGTTCTTATGCTGATTTTCCAGCTCTCAGAATGAGGTCCATGAGTACCCCTTGTTCAGGTTAGCTGTTTCTGTGGGTTTTCCCAGCCTGATTTTGACCCCATTGCTCATCACTCCTCTCTCTCCCTAGAGAGAGATACTCTCTCAGCCTAGACACAGTGGGGAGGGACTAGGCCCTGCACCAAATGATGTGACAGACTTTCAAGATACCCCATGGAAGGCCTCACCCTCCCTGGAGAACAGAAGGGGGATGGGACTGGGGGAGAGGTCGGTGGATACTAATGGGTGGATGGGAGGGAGCGGGAACTTGGATAGATATGTAAAGTAAGATTGTCTCTAATTTAAATTTAAAAAAATAGAAGTTGAAACTCAGATGTAAAAGATACCAACATTTAAGATGAATAAATATAATAAATGAAGCACATGTAAGAAACAAAATAAAATCTTATTCTGACATTTGTACAAATTATGTATCAAATATGTGCTATGAGCCACCCCAGTCCAAGCTATGAGCAATTACAATGTAATAGTGGACAAAGAACCACAAACGCTAACCTGTATTTTTTTAATAGCAACCTTCTAATACTAGGAAAAAATGAGTAAATAAATAAGGACATAATGTGATTGTGTTTTTTTTTTATCTAAAACTCAGAATACACTCACACAAAAGTATATAACATGACAAGAATGTCATTGTTTAATATGATGGTAAGAATAGTTTCATCTATATGATATATAGTTTGAGATCTGAGTGAAATTAGAGAGTTGTCTATGCTAGCTTTTGATGCCAGCATGCTCCTGGATCAGCATCAGGAAGTGACAAAGTAGATTGTCATGCATATACTTAAAGAAAATCTGTAAACTAAAATAAAAATAATCAAATACAAAAATGAGTGGCAGTAAGTGGTTGAGGGACTATGAACCAACATTTCAGAGAGGGTACAGAGAAACAAAGGCACAAGTGGCTTTGAAGATCAATGTATGGATTTTAGCTTCCCTATTAGTGAGGTGAGACATTATTACAGAATCTATGGAACAATATTATGGAAATACACTTATGTGGGCTTTGTTGCTCAGAATAGTTGGTCAGCCCTGAATATGGGTCTCAGTTAAAAGGCCTGTGCAGCCTAAGGGACCTATGACAGTGGAAACAGGATGTATCCCTGGTGCACAAAAGAACTTTGGGAGCACATTCTTCATGGAGGGATACTCCCTTAGCATAGAGACACGAGGGAGGGCCTAGTCCCTACTCTAAATGACTTGATAGATTTTGTTGATTCCTCCTGGAAGGCATCTCCCCCCTGTGGAATTTGTGGCAGGAATGGGATAGGAAGGTGGTCTGGGAGAGAGGTATGGGAGGGAGGGGGAAAGGAAAAGACGGAGGGAGAGAAAAATAAATAGATAATAATAATAAGTAGATCTAAAAAGAAAGAGAGAGAATAGCTGGTCACATCCATGCAACAAAGACATGTGTTCAACTATGTTCATAGCAACATTGTTAGTAATAGCAAGAAACTTGAAGCAACCTAGATGCCCCTCAACTAAAGAATGGATAAAGAAGATGTGACACATTCACACAATGAAATACTACTCTGTGGAACAAACAATGGATCTTGAAATCCACAGGCAAATGGATAGAATTTGAAGAAACAATCTTGAATTCGGTAACCCAGTCACAAAAAGAGGAACATGGTATGTACTCATATTTGGATTTTAGACATAGAGCAAAGGATCACCAGCCTATAATTCTCATCACCAGAGAAACTAGGATACAAGGAGGATTCGAAGAGATTCATGGAAAAGGACAAGATCTCCTGAGCATATGGGGAATTTCACGGGGGTGGAGTGGGGCAGTGAGTGGAGAGGGAACTAGGAGAAAGAGAAGGGGAGGAGAGGAAAGCATGAGGGGCTAGGAAGACTGAGTAAGGGGAGGAATAAACAAGAGGGGAGAGGGAAAGAGGGACTTTGAACCTATGCATTGACAGTATTTTGTAAAGTAAGAATTACAAAGAATCATCAGTAAAAGAATGTGGAGGAAAATGTAGATGGGCAACAACTGAGAATTGAACACTTCTATATGGAAACCTTGAGACAAATAGAAGAAACCATCTCCCCCACCACCAAAAGATAAATTAGATTAGCTAGTCAATGAGATAGGAAAATAAACCTACACATTCCAAACTTATACAATTACATGAAACATCTGCATTATATTAAACATGATATATCACTTTGTAAATCTTCCTATATTTTAACAACCTCTTTATTTTTATATAAGCCATATATTGTACTGTATAAGTTACATGGGTATATTTAACATAATTTAGAACATATTTCGTATAGGACAAAGATGCACAGAAGATGCTACTGAGTGTGCTGCTAACTTGTCTCTGCTGCAAGCCCTCCCTCTAGTGGAACTGCCTCTTATGCACCACCAGGCTGGCAGAGCTTGCTCGCCATTTGAAGCCCCCTTCCACACCATCCTCTAATTACTCACAAGAGGAAAGAGACACAGAGATAAGATAGATACACTTTAGTCCACCTGGTAGAATTGCATGCTTCACAGTTTCAGGGCAAATTTATAGGATTCTCTAACCCTTGTAAACTCCATCTAAAAAGAAAAGCTCATCCCACAATGAATCCTGGCACAGAGAACTTGTCTAGCCAAGCTCAGGTTCAGTTAGGAAAGTCTGTTTCCTTCATTTCTCAGTAGAAAATAACTGTTCAGTCTTCAGTTATTCCTTTAGAAATGATTTTTTTTTCTTTTTGGCTACTGTATCCTGCTTGGAAGCATACATGATTATCCGTTGTCTCTATTTGCACTGTATAGTCTTGGGCATCTGGGAAAGCTAACGAAGGAAAAGACTCTCAGCAGGTACTGTGGGCAGAATGTGTTGAAGTTTTATACTCCAGATGGGTACTGAAAAAGGGAGAGGATACAGCAATAGTGGTTACTAGAGTTATGACCTTAAAGAAATCCTAGATAAAACCATTGCCTTTTAAGGATTCACTGATTAGTTTTAGTAATGAACACTTTTTCATTTGCTTCTATAACTTTCTTCAAATCATAATGAGAATTTACTACTGATGATTAGATCATGTTGTTTGCAGAAATAATAAGCTGCCCTCTCCTCAGGAATAGGTACATCACTACAAAACTATTCCGAGTATTTCATCCCCCTTGCCAGTACAACCCTAACTAGATCAAAAGATTGAAGAAGGCCCCATGTGACACAGTCAGCAGTCCTCTGTCAATTGTGACGAAATGATGCATCTTTTACTTTTGTGAAGATAGCTTGGCTGCCTTGAGCTCTTGATATCCACATCAACACTGCCATATTCCCCTGCCTCTGATCCAGATTGCTGGAAATAGAGCCAAAACACTCACACAGTTGTGCCCTGATGACCCCAATCCTTCCAAATGAGCCAGAAAAGGGAATGTCCCAGTGTAATTTTCTCTTACATACATGTTAAGGAATCTATTACTCCTAACAGAAGCCCTTGACTGTTTCAATATCTTGCAACAGCAGTATCAACAAGACAGACAAACCCATTCAACATACAAATATATGTGTAAAGGTATTTTCCATTAAAAAGAGTACTGACTAGATTCATTCCCTTTGTCTATCTCAGGCTTTAATAAAGTTTAACTGAGAAAAAAAAAGACAAGTAGGATAAAAGTTTCTTGCCAAATTAAACTGCAGTTTAAGATGAATTATGAGGGGGAAACCTAACATCAAATACGTCCTCTTTATGCACAAATGTCTTAGTCATACAGGCTCATCTGTTTATTAGTGAGACTTTAATCTAAAAAAATTAATAATAATAAAAACAAGTGATGTGTAGTTTTACAGATAAGTATAGGTTTTCACTATTTTGCATACTAGTATAATAAAATGACTACCTTCTGTTTGCCTGTTTTCTAAGAGCTATTAACCTGTGAAGTAAGTCATCATTCGGCATGGTTTGATCTATTTTCTATGGACCATGTTATCTGAAATGTGACCCTTGCAGAGAGCCATGGGACTATACTGCAGTGACAACTAGCATTTAACAAGTCAACCTACTTGACTTTACTTATGTTTTGAGTTTGGATAGGGCCCTGCAAAACAACCTATAATTGTCCAGAATGAGACAAGGAGAGAGGAAATATAGCAGAGACAGTGAAGACAGAAGTCAGAGAGTGAGGCAGAAAAGAGACAATGAAGAAGAAAGACATCAGGAAAGAGCAAGAGAACAGACAGCAGTGATGTGTAGAGAAATTGTACTGACTCAGAACGCCTGAATGTGGGTCTCAGTTATAAGGCCTGGGCAGTCTATGGGACCTCTGACAGTGGAACCAAGATGTATCCCAGGGGCACCAAAGGATTTTGGAGGGATACTCCCTTAGCCTAGAGGCAGGAGGGAGGGCTTAGTCTCTATTCCAAATGACTTGACAGATTTTGATGAGTCCTCCTGGAAGGCATCATCCTCCCTGTGGAGTGGGGGGGGGAGTGGTATAAGGTAGGGTTGGGGGACATGGGAGAGATGGAGGGAGAGGGTACTGGGATTGATACGTAAAATAAGAAAAAATAATAAATATATATGAAAAAGAAAATAATAAATACATTCTAAAACAAAAACAAACAAAAAAGAGAGCAAAGGGCAGAGGCAGCAGGGCAGTATAAGAAAAGCAGAAGGAGAAAGATGTAGAAAGAATTAGGGAAAAGCTTCTGAATAGAGCATTGGGAGGAGAGCAAGAGATATTTTTAAGAAAGGATTTTTTTCCAGATGAAATAAAGAGAAAGTTATAACCAGGAAGTATCTGTGTTTATTTTCTCCCCTCAAATTAAAAAAAAAAAAAACTACTAGATAGATAAGAACTTTACTACCCTGGTCAACAGTAGATCATCAGCTGAGAAACAGAAGATATTTTACTTGGCATGATAAAACTCAGTACAATCTTAAAATGAAATAAAACAATTAAAATAAATTTTTATAAGTCTACTTTTTAAACCTATAATTCCATAAAAGGAGTAGTTTACTTGTACAAATGGAAATGATTTCTCTTACAAATAAAATTTATTTTTAAATTCACCTAAATTCGGTGCAATTTAAAAGTTCTGTCTTAAAATAATAATTGCAATTCCCATTTCTATTGTAACCAGGTTAAGGATATTACATAGTAAACTACTGAGTAGGAGGACAGTCTCTATTCTGTCTTTCAAATACTTAGATAACTTAGTGCATTAATCTATAACATTCAGGAGACAGTTTCTTCTGGGAGGGACATGGAGACCCATATAAATAAATATCCAGACAGATGCTTGGATATTATGGGAGCTTAAAAAACTGAAAAAAAAAATAAATCCAAAGGGATAATAGGTATAAATATTTACAATAAGTATTTACAAATTTAATGTTAGTTATAAATGTTCCCCCTTCCAATCTAAAGGAGGACATGCCTATGAAGGTATAAGAAACTTACGGAATACCAAAACACTGCACAAAATATGTCTCCTCACCATATAATAATCAAAATACTAAATATGCAGAATAAAGAAAGAGACAAAGAGCTCTGACATGAATAATAAAAATGCAGAGACAGATAGATCTTCAAACTGAAGATAAGAAAAGCAATGTAGCCAGCCAATAGCTCTTACCAAGACTGAAATGGAGAAACTGTCTTCCTTATGACTGGAAAGTGAATCTCACATGAAACATTTTGATTCTTCCTTATATACATCTCTAATGCTGGGATGAAAGGCTTTTGCTCTGTTACTCTTTTGGACTGATTCACACTTGTGTGACACTGGGTGGCCAAAGAATTCACAGAGATCCATCTTCCTCTGTCTCCTGAATCCTGGGATTAAAGTTATGTATCACCAATGCCCAGGTTCTATGGCTAACTAGTGTGAGTGACATTGATTTCTGATCCCAAGGATAGCTTTATTAAATCATATGCAGTATATCACCACAGACCGCTGCAAGGGAAAGTGGCCAAGTAACATATGAAGTCAAACCTAAAGAAATTACATCTAACTTCTTAATGGATAATCTAAAAGCCAGAAGGTCCAGGACAGAAATACTTTAGATACTAAGAGACCACAAATGCCAGCTCAGACTATTATACCCAGCAAAGATTTCAATCACTATAGATGGAGAAAACAAGATATTCCATGACAAAACCAGATTTAAACTAAAGGTATCCACAAATCCAGTCCTATAGTTAGCATTAGAAAGAAAACTCCAACACAAGAAAGTTATATGGCCTGAGAACAGGCAATAGATATCCTCACATTGGCAGATTCAAAAGAAGAGAAACATACAAATACTACAACCACTAACAAAACCAAATACAGCGGGAATTAACAGTCATAGGTCATTAATATCTATAGATATCAATGGTCTCAATTTGCCAATAAAGATACAGGGGATCAGAATGAATATGAAAACAGGACTCAACTTTCTTCTACATATAAGAAATACACCTAAAACTCAAAAACAGACATTACCTCAGTGTAAAGGGATGGGAAAAGAATTTCCCAATCAAATGAACCTAAGAAACAAGTGGATATAGCTATCCTAAAATCAAACAAAATAGATATCAAACTAAAATTAATCAAAAGAGACAGAAATGGACATTTCATATGAATCAAAGGGAAAATCCATCAAGATGAAGTCTCCATTCTAGACATCTATGCTACAAATAAAAGGGCACCAAAACATGTAAAAGGAACTTAAATCGCAGATCAAGCCACAAACAATAATACTAGGAGACTTCAATACCCTACTTTCATCACTGGATGGGTCTGTCATTCAGAAACTTAAAAGAGCAATAAGAGAACTGACACATATCCTGATTGAAATGGATTTAACAGTCATCTATAGAACATTTCTCCCAAACATAAAAGAAAATACTTTCTTTGTGTCTCATGAAAACTTCTCTAAAAGTAAACACATACTTAGTGTGTGACAAAAAAAAAAAAAAAAAAAAAAAAAAAAAAACAAGCTTGAATAACCTCCCTGTATCATCTTATCAGATCAACAGAGCTTAAAGCTGGAATTCAACAACAACACTAATTGCAGAATGCCTAAGAAATTCATGAAAATTGAACTATGCTCAGATGAATCATCACTGGGTCAGGGAAGAAACAAAGAAAGAAATGAAAGACTTCCTAGAAGTCAAAGAAAATTTAATGCACAACACACCCAAACTTACAGGACACTTTGAAAGGAGTGCTAAGAGGAAAGTTCATAGCACTAAGTGCCTATGTAGAGAGTGTCCAGGAATCTCACACTAGCAACTTAAAAGCACACCTGAAAGCTCTAGAACAAAAAGAAACAAACTCACCCAGGGGGAGTAGATTACAGGAAATATTCAAATTGAGGACTGAAATCAATAAAATAGAAACAAAAGAACAATACAAAGAATCAAGGAAACAAGGAGTTGGTTCTTACAGAAAATCATCAACATGCACAAGCCTTTATCCAAACCAAACAAAAGTCAGAAAAAGAACATGCAAATTAACAAAATCAGAAATGAAAAGTGGGACAGAACCACAGACACTGAGGAGAGCTAGAGAATTATTACATCACACCACAAAAGCTTTTACTCCACAAAATTGGAAAATTGAAAGAAATGGACAATTATATGCATAGGTACCACATACCAAAATTAAATCTAGATCAGATAAATAATTTTAAATAGACCTATAACCCCCAAGGTGTGTGCTACCACTGACCAGCTATTATAGGACACAGAGAGAGAGAGAGAAAGAGAAAGAGAGAGAGAGAGAGAGAGAGAGAGAGAGAGAGAGAGAGAGAGAGAGAGAGAGAGAGAGAGGGTTTTCTGTGGATTAGTGACTAGTTCCGAAATAAATGGTTCACACTTGGTGAAATTAACTTATTACTAAGACATACAAAGTACACCTTATTATACTATAATCGTATGAAGAAAGCTTACTCAAAGAAAGTTTAGTTTTAGAGAAGCACAGTACTGTTTGATTGAGGTATCAATGTCAAGATGAATTCCCATGAAGTGGTCAATCCAAACAGAGAAATATTGCCAGCCTGGGCATTTGGACCAGGATCAGCTTCTAAGAGGGTAACAGATGCTGGTGCCAGATGACCTTTCCAGGTGATCCACCCCTGCTTAGTTTTATGAATGACCATTTATCTTAAACTTCAGTGTGAGTTTTCTATTTCATGAATCTGCACTTTACTTCCCCATTACTGCTGCTTCCTTCAAGAACTCTTAATATTGTGACAGTACTGCATCATCACAGTTGATGCTACTGATTACTGCCATTGCAAATTGTTAGAATACAATGAATATGCTTTATGAAGAATCAAATAAATGAACACATTTTCTATCAAATAAATGATCCCATTTTCTAGTATATAACATCCGTTCTATAGACAGGTTGACTTAATCTGTGAAACTCCGACATTATCACATACATAGTTCGGGTATTGACTATTTCTATGAAAGAATATTTAACAAAGTTTCTTTACAATTTTGTATATTTTTTCATTCAATTTTATTCAGACCCATGTCTATTATTTTGCAGTTCTGTTTTTAGAGTTTCACTACTCACAATCATGCTGAATTTCTGAAGTTTAACATAAATCTATATAAATGCATGATTATCCTTTCAATGCTCTTAAAGTATATAAATTCAGGAGAAACAGAGTTTTCTCATGTAATTAAATGACCATTATCAAGTTTAACAAACTCTCACTTTCATAACTAATTGCATCTGAAAATATTAATTAAGAACAATTCATTTCACCATATTTATGTGTTAAGCTGATAACAAACCTCTAAAGGTGTTTGAAGCATTCTTTACTCCTTATTCCACTCATAAAAAAGCCTCAAATTTACATTAATGTGTTTGGATCTAGTGATTACTTGGTGAAATAAGAAAACAAATTTCTTTCCCATCTATTTTACATTTTCTCTTTCATCTTTATCATTAAGCCTTCATATGATTCTAAGGAGCATTCTGTAACAGAATTTGGGACCAGAAATTGTGAAGACCTGAAATCTTTACAATGCAGAGAACAAGAACTCTATATTCCAGGAGATCTAATCATATTGATGAAGTATAGACAGTCTTGTTGCTCACTCATGAACAAGTCACAGTAATTTCTATCAATATAACTTGTTAGGGGGAGATATGTATAGACACTCATATAATGGCAGAATTATGTCCATAAAATACCTTTAAATATGAAAGGATACTTTTCAGGGTTATCTCCTCTAGCTAATAGTCTTCCTCACTTTCTCCTGAAGAAGAAACTGCCAATATTAGTATTCTCCAATACAAACCTATGAGACCTGTCTCTGTTGTTATCAAATGTCTCTATAGTATTTCAAAAAAATTAAAATTGTTAATGTGTCGATTCATTGAGTGTGTTAGTATTTTCAAACATACAAACTTTAAAGGAATTTAAAGATGTATTTGTGAAATTTTTATTCCACTTTTCAGATTTATTGGTTAAATTTAACTATTATTTCAGTTACTACTGTAAGGATTCAGGCATTATCCTGGCCTTCCCCTGTCAACCTGGCAGAATGAACTCAGGCAGTACCCTGGTCAGCCCAGGTTCAAAGGACCCCTTTAAAAGAAAGACCTCTGCCCACTTCTGTTCTATTTTCTACTCTCTTTATGCTCCTCTCCGTTTCCCACTCTCTTTCCTGCTGTATCCCTGGGGAAGATAGGACTTTGCCTGTCTCCCTCTTCTCTTCTGTCCTCTCCATGTTTCTCTGTCTCTGTGTCTCTTTACGTCTTTTCTCTCCCCCTTCCCTTTCCTTTCTAATAAAACTTTCCACTTAAGCTCTGTCTGCCTGGCATGTTTGTCCCATTGCTGATGCCATGGTATCTATCAAGGTTCCTTGCTATCCGTAACAAGTACAAGGGAGAGTCTCCCATTGCCACACATTAATTTCAAATATTCAATTTAAAATGCAAAACACATCAGAATTTAGGTATGACAGGTAGAAAATAAGAAAAGGAAAAAATAATTATTACCTAATTGTTACACAAGCTAGAATATTGTATAACCTTTACAAATCCCTCTCGGATATACTCACTGTCTCACTTTTGCAAATGAAATTAGTAACAAGTATATAACTGCTTGAATATAGTGCATGTAGGATAAGCATGTTAACTTAAATATAATTCCAAATTGTCTTCCTTTTTAAAGAGGGACTGTCATCTGCAAACATTCTTAAGTGCAAGCCAATCACTATAGTCAAGGAAATTCCACAAAAGTACTGTACAGGCTTACATTATACAGGCTTACAAGATAAGATAGACAAGTACAGAAATAGTCTGTATAGGAGGCTGGATATCTCCTAAGTACCAATCTGGTCCTAAAGGCCTAAAGGGTCCCTGGAGAGCTGCTTGCCTTCAGTTGATGTTTAATATTTGAACAGGACAATTTTTTTAATATCAATTTATTTTTTATTTTTATTTTACATATTTATCCTAGTTCCCTCTCCCTCCCTCCCTCTTTACCTCTTTCCCACTCTCTCAAAGCCCCCTGACCACCCTGTCCGCCCACCTCCCCCACTCCACATTTAGGGTGATGCCATCCAGGAGGGGTCATCTAAATCTGTCAAGTCATTTGGAGTAGGGAGTAGGACTTTTCTTATGTATCTAGGTTAAGGGAGTATCCCATCATGCCAATTCTAACATCAGCGAATTTATAGAATACAGCAGGAGCAGGGCCATCTTATCTTTAGAGACACTCTGGTTTACAAATAAATGTCCAGACCAGCTTGGGCTTATAGAAAAATGCTGTTTAAAGACATACTAAGTTTTCAAGTTTATTTTATTTTATTTTCATTCAACAATCCTAATCAAATTACATAGGAAAAAATTTGTGCTTATTTAATTTCTAAGAATAACACTCACACTTTGAGACCTTATGTAGAAAAGAGGCACAAACCCATACTTCTTTTCTTGTCTTACAAATTGCTCATCAAGCTTCCTATCTCCCATTTGTCACTGCAAAGTAACATGTCATAGGTCTTTTTCCTAGTCAGAAGGAAAGCTTAGAGCATTTGGCAATTTCAGTCTATTCTGGTTAATTTTGTCAACTTGACACAAATTAAGACTTCTTTAGGAAGAGGGAATCTCAGGAATGTTCTCCATCACTTTGTCCTATGAGCAAATTTGGGGATATTCTTAATTAATGATTGACTTAGGAGTGTATAGCCCTCTGGACAGTGCAGCCCCTGGACAGATTGTCCTGAGTTATATATGAAAGCAGCCTCTACAAGCCATTGAAACAAAACCAGGAAACAGCTTTCTCCCATGGATGCTGCCCCTGAATCCCTCCCTGCCTTGAACTATGATAAGGCATTTAGCCAAATGAATCATTTTCTCCCAAAGATGCTGTTACTCACAGTGTTTATCACAAAAATATAAAGCAGACTTGGAAAGTACTATGAGTAGAGACTGTGTGAGATTCCTGATCAAAATTATGTATATTTCAGTCTGTGCCATCTTCTTTAAAGCAGTGGTAATATTTATGGGATATTAATTGTACTTATGTTATGCTTTATTTTTTTCATAACAAAACAGTAGTTTGCATGATATTTTTTTATCTAATATCTAACCTTCTACCACAAGAGAAATGAAACAAATTATAAGATTCTCTCAGCCCTAGTAAATTTAACCTAAAGAAATACACTTTCCTTTTAGACAATTTTTGCTTGTCAACTTCAGGCACATTCTCGATATTTCAAATTTCTATCCAGGCCTTAATATTATAAAAATAATTGCAAAGGTGGATTTACCATGAAGAAAATAAATAAATCTTATAGGTTTGGGACTCTGTCTGAACTTTCTCCAAGGGTTTACAATTTTACATTCTTTTTCTTAAGGATTTTTCTACTAGGCTCCACAAGACCTAGGGCCTCCACTGAGGATATGAGTTCTATGATATTATGACTTCAGAACGAAGATAGGACTGTTGACTAATGCACTTTCCTCTAGAAGCACCCTCGTCCTTGTTTAGATATGATTCAACTGACCTAAATCCTATCTTGACCTTGTTCTAGCTAATTGTATTAGCTCTCTCTGGGGACAGAAGAAGAAATGACATAAATCTATACTGATCATTTACTTTCAGTCTCAAAGGAGCTCAGCACTTTGGGATGCTTGCTTTTAAGCCACCCCTTTGACTATTTTCACATTTATTCTTTCTCTCCTCAGTGGAGGTAATTTGTATGTCAAAGCAGGTTCTATGAAAGATGATGAAAGTTACTGTAGACTCAGTCACAGCTCTAGCTCACAAAGTTCAATCATCTCTGCCTTATTGGAAGTGAATGCATTCAGAACATGGGTAGCAGCGATCATTGTTCCCCGGTATGCACTTTGAAGTCTGCTGGCAAAGTTTTCAAAGGGATTTCCTTCAACACCCTAAATCAGAAGAGGCGTTGAAGTTCTTCTAAATGACTATCTTCTCTTCTTTCTTCTTGCAACCTGTCACTCAAAAGAATGAAATTGGACCACTAGTTATCACCTGTTTCCATCACTCTTAATGCCCTGCAATACCTATTGGTTTCACAAGTCATTAAAGGATTTTCAAGCTTTTTCACAGTCACATCCATAAGAATGTGTACATATGCACATATATGCATCAAATTGAATATTGGTGGGATAAGCATTCTTGCCTTTATATCATGTTTAAGGCCATTTTATTTGACTTCACAATTTAGCTTTTTTCAAATGATAGTTATAATCACAAAACTGATAGGAGGTTTTTCTGAAGACATACACAGAGGTTGAAATTTCTCCTACTAAAATTGGAAACGTTTATAATTTGGCTATAATTGGAAGAAAGTTTATGATACAACATAACAAATGGCATGCGTTTTACTTCAAAATGCAGATAGGAAATATTTTCATTTGACAGGCCATGGTTACGTCATTGTAACTCCTCAGTTCTATCTTCTTTGTCCACAAGTCATATGGACATAGTGTATCCATAGTCTAATATTAACAATTTAGCAAAACAGGAAATAATTTATCACCCTTGTCATATATTAAAATCTCGTATTTGTTTTTATAACATGTATTAGAGATTTTAATATTTATTCACGAATATTCCTATATTTACTTTTTTAACCACATGTTTCAAATTAAATGACAGTATATTCCCTGCCATATTTTATTTATCTGTTAGTTTTCATTGTACCCGCAGTGCTTTCAACTCAACCAAATGAATAAGATTTTACTATGTCTGTTATTAACTCTCTAAAGAACTAAAAGAATAAAGTTCTGGGTAAACAAGCAATGTTACTGATTTATAGAATACAGCAAACCTTGTACATAAAACCCTTGTTTGTGTGACCCCAACCGGGTAGCTTTATATTTCATTTATTTTTACTTTTAGTTAATCACAGCACGACAGAAATTAGTACAAAATGATAAAGAAGTGCCTTCAGATCATTCCCTCCATTCTTGTTCTGGTGTCCTGTTGTGTGGCTCCTGCACAGTATTTAAACTAGAATTGGTATTGGTAATATCTACAGATTTTACTCATTTATATAGTGTGTGTTCATTTCTGTACTTTTCTTTATATTTAGACCTTATGAGAACCTAATTATAATTAAGATAATAGTGGTTTCATTACTACAAAATATCTCCTATTGCACCTAAAATCACTCCTCCTAATCAAACATCATATCAAATTATTCTCCATCACCATGTTGAAATTATTATTGAAACTGGATCCTACACTAACACTCTGTACTGGCTTTCTCACTGAGTGAAAAACCCTTGAGATCCATTTGAGGTTTCCTGTGATGTTCTTGACTCCTCTGGCTCTTACAATCTTCCCTCCCTCTCTTCAGCAGGATTCTCTGAGTTCAGCTTAATGTTTGACTCTGGGCCTCTGTATTTCCACCAGTTGCTACATGAAGCTTCTCTGATGTCTTTTGAGGAAGGCAATAATGCATTAGTATAAAAGAATATAGCTAGGTTTCATTCACGAATGTAAATGGAGTTCGTAATTGGTCTAAGAAATAAAAACCCAGAGTTACATATAGAGGGAAATGCTGAGAGACCACAGAGGAGAAGAGGCAAGCCACCACCACACTTTACCTCCATAGTGACTCAGCAGACAAATTTAGGGTTAGGGAAGGTTTGCAAGAGCACAAGCTATCCCAAGGGAAACTTCAGAGGGAACCAGTTACTAGATATTTTAGTTAGTCTTTCACCCCTATACTCATGTTGGTCCACTGATTTGCATGTGAGCACCAATATGGACCTCCACCATACTTTCTTCATCTTCACCATGCCCAGGCATAGTTCACTATTTTTTGAGTCCTAACATGTACTCTTATGTTCCACCTCCCCAGTTCAACAGGCGAGCTCAGAGGTCGTGATGCACACCTTTAATCGCAGCACTTGGGAGGGAGAGACAGGTGCATCTCTGTGAGTTTCAGGCCAAGTTTTAAGTCTTAGGACAACTTAATATGCCGTGTTTGGTTGATAACCAAAGGAGACCTGCCCTTTTTGGAACAGAAACTGGAAAAAAAAAAGTGAATGTGTGTGTGGAGGCATAAGGGAAGTGAGGAAGTGAGTAGGAGAGACTGGCAGGAAAAAAGGGAGGGGAAACTGTAGTCAGGATGTAAAACAAATATTTTGTAAAAATCCATTTGTGTTTTGATAAAGCCATAGCTTATACTTCATTGGAATAATAGCTCATTATATGTCATATTTATTCAATATTTTTCTTGTTAAACTATTTTATTAATAATATAAAAGAGATAAACAAGCCAGGCACTGATGCCACATGCCTTTATTCTCAGACCTTGGCAGACAGATGTGGGTGGATCTCTGTGAATTCAAGGCCAGCCCGGTCAACTGAGCAAGTCCAAGGACAGGATCCAAAGCAACACAGAGAAATCCTGTCTAGTGAAAACAAAATTTAAAAAAAAGAAACACTAACTCATTGATTTTTGATGAGAAGTGTATCGTACTACAAGTTAAGTGAATGTGCATTTCGTTTCTGAATAATAAAATGTGTTAATTTCCAAAATGTTTTAATTAATGACAATCATTCGTTTAGTAATTTGTAAGTGGTTCAGTTTGGTTTTGTTATTATAATTATATAATATTTTAGACGTTTCAATAGATAAGTTATACTATATTAGCATGGCTTAATTTACTTGTACAAAAAGTTAATAATGATGAATATCTTCACAATAGAATTATGAGATGTGTAGCTTAACATAATTGTATTTACTAAGGCATTTTCTAAATTTGTATTAGAAATCTTGAATAGTGGAGTATAACATTGTTGTGCTAGTTTACAGTCATTAATTTCTAGAAAATATATTTGTTGAAACAAATAGCTAATTGTGTGTGCACAATTATTATTTATATAATATAAAGAAGAAAGTAGACTTAATCTTGTTAAATCCTGGGTCAGAAAATGAGTTTATCATAGAGATATATAACATATTTATACCAGGTAGCAACTGCTTAAATGGATACTGAATTGCCAATTATTTTACTTTACTTATTCTCTCCATCCAGTAAGAAGACATAATTTTAGTAATGTAAAATTACGTCAAAGTCACTCAAATTCAAAACTAAAATTGTAAATACTAAATATGAATCCTCAGAATCGACATAGAGGCAAAATCATATTTCTTTACTTTTTATTGGCAAGAATTAGAATATCATTGCTGTTACTCCTACCTACTATGTCAGGATTTAAATGATCTCTGAACACAGCATAAGTCAATGTATAATGGTTAAAAGTCATAGCAGTGCCCTTTAGAGTCCCCGATTTGAACTTTAGTAAATGTTTAGCTATGGATAACTTTAAAAGTTTCAGCTTACACCTGCATTATGCTATAGATCATTATTTTTACACTGTAAATATGCATTGTTAAAAAATAAAGCTGAATGGCCAATGGCTAGGCATGATTTTGGGGGCAGAAAGAATTCTGGGAAATGGATGGCAGACACAGAGGGAGCAGGATGTGTACAAGATGGGGAAACAAGCCATGAGCCACGTGGCAGTGCATACATTAATAGAAATTAGTTAGTTTAAGATACAAGAACAAAAAAAAAAAAAAAAAAAAAAAAAAAAAAAAAACAGCCTAAGCTCTCTGCCAAGCATTTATTATTATAAAGTTTATAATTAGTAATTTGGGAAGTGTCTTGCAGAACAGAGCCAATGTAGGTCTCCAGGAAAAGTCCCACCTTAATAGCTTAAACATTCTTTTTCATGAAAGTGCTACACTTTGTACAAAGGGACACTGTGTCCGTTTTTAGCATGCCTAAATGTCAGAGCAGAATGGTTAATGAGCATAAGTAAACATGAACTGACATATTTAAAACAGAGTTTTCCTACTGAGTCTTTTCTTTCTTTTTTTTTAAGTTTTATTTTTTATTTAATTTATTATTTTACTCCATCTCAGTTTCCTCTCCTCCTTCCCTCCCTTTTATCCTCTCTGAACCCTCACATGCACCATGATCACCCTCCCCTCCCATCCCCCCACCTCAATTCCACATGTAGGGCAATGCCATCCAATTGGGGTCATGTAGATATGTCAGGTCATGTGAAGTAGGGACTAGGACTTCTCTCCTTTCCCTAGATTAAGGCAGTATCCCTCCATGGGTGATGTGTTCACAAGGTCATTTTGTGCACCAGGAATACATCCTGGTTCCACTGTCTGAGGTCCCTTTGACTGCTCAGTCCTTCTGGATGAGACCCATATTCAGGGGGGCCTGAGTCAGTCCCATGATGGATTCCCAGCTATCAGTCTAGTGGCTGTTAGCTCCTTCTTGTTCAGGTCAGCTGTCTCTATGTGTTTCTGCAACCTGGTCTTGTCCTCTCCATCTGCATCTGGGTTCTTGTTCAACTCAGTGTTTATGTATGGGTGCATGATTCTGTTTCCAACAGGTATTAGATGAGGGCTCCATGGATAAGTTAGTTGTTGATCTCACTAGCCGGGAAGGGCATTTTATGTTAGCCTTTCCACGGATGCTCAAATTGTTAGTTGGCGGCAGTCTTGTAGGTATCTAGACCCTTCTTTAGGTTCAGTTTTTCTCTTCAAACAAATAATGGCTCCCTCTTTTATGTTCTCTCTCTGTCTCTCTCTCTCTCTCTCTCTGTCTGTCTCTCTCTCCCTCTCTCTCTTTCCCCACTCCCTCCTGTCTTCTATTCCTACCCTGACTCAAACTTCCTAGTCGCACATGCTTTCCTCTCCTCCCCCTCTCTCCTACTTCTCTCTCCATTCAATGCCCCCCCCACTTCCAGAAAGTATCTTCAGCTACTAAACTTATAATTCCTCACTGCTAACAGTAACAGCAGCTTCCTGCCTCCTTGAGTTTGGACCAAAAATGAAAGAACATTTAAAGTGATGAAAAGAATTCTATACATATGCCAATTGTTAAGTAACCCTTAAACTATTGAGTTGAATAATATTGATATCAATTAGTGCTTTGCCTCTGTGTGATAGGGTCTCTCATGGTCATGGCTAATCATAAACTTGCTGTGTGTCTGAGGACAACATAAATATTGGGATCTTTGTAACCTAGCTTTTCAGTGCTAGCAATTGAGGAATGTGCTGCCATGTCCAGTGATATACATTTTTACTCTTGTCCTTTTTTCCATAATTTACAAAATTTATCTTTTCAGCAAATCTGAATGTTCAAGACGGATACATTACTGAAGTTTCTCAGGATCTGGCTCACCAACTAGAGCATTGTCTCCACTGTCTGTGTTGCAAATATAATAGGCATTGGAACCATTAAAAGATTAATATTCACATCATAATGAGTAGTACCATAATTTCCTTGTGCTTTGCTTGTGAGAAATGGAAAATTCACATTCATCATGATTTCAAACCCATTTTCATAATTAATTGTGCTCAGGTACCTTTTATTTCACAATCTCATATTTTCTTTCCAAGAACCAACAAGTACAGAGATTCCTGAAAGTGACAGTATAAGGCAAGCTGAGTTCCCTTATGTCCCCACAAATCTGGAAAGAAATTTTCAATTCATTACTTCCCCAACTTACTCCTGCCAGAATGGCTAAAATTAGAACCACCAATGATGACTCATGTTGGAGAGGATGTGGAGAAAGGGGAACACTCCTCCACTACAGGTGGGAGTGCAAACTCATACAGCCATTTGGAGATCAGTATGGCGGTTCCTCAGGAAAATGGGAATTAGTTTACCACAAGACTTGGCAATCCTCCTCTTAGGCATATACCCAAAGAATTCACATCCATGCAACAAAGACATCTGTTTAACTATGTTCATAGCAGCACTATTTGTAATAGCAAGAACCTGGAAGCAACCTAGATGCCCCTCAATTGAATAATGGTTAATGAAGATGTGGTACATATACATCTACATCTACATCTGCAGAAAAAAATAATGGTATCTGGAAATTCGCAGGCAACTGGATGGCACTTGAAGAAACAAACCATCCTGAATGAGGTAACCCAGTCACAAAAAGAGGTACACAGTATGTACTCACTCATATATGGATTTTAGACCTAGATCAAAGGATCACCAGCCTATAATTCACACCACCAGAGGAACTAGGATACAAGGTGTATTCTAAGAAATTCATATAAAGTCCCTCACAGAAGGGGAAGGGACAAGTCCTCCAGAGCTCAGGGGAAGTGGGGGGGCAGCGAATGAAGAGAGAAGTAGGAGAAAACAAGGGGGAGGAAAGGAAATCATGTGTGACCAGGAAGATTGAGCCTAGTTAGGAATAGAAGACAGAAAAGAGAGAGAGAGAGAGAGAGAGAGAGAGAGAGAGAGAGAGAGAGAGAGAAAGAGAACATAAAAGAGGGAGCCAATATTGGTTTGAAGATAAAATTGAACACAAAGAAAGGTCTAGAGAACTACAAGATTGCTGCCAACTTACAATTTGAGCTTCCATGGAAAGGCTACCATAAATGCCCTTCCAGGAGAGTGAGATCAACAACTAACTTATCCATGGAGCCCTCATCTAATACCTGTTGGAAACAGGAGCAAACACCCATACATAAACACTGAGTTGAACTAGAACTCACATGCAGAGGGAGAGCACAAGACCAGGTGGTCCAAACACATACAGACAGCTTACCTGAACAAGGAGGAGCTAAGGGGCCACTAGACTGATAGCTGGGAAGCCAGCATGGGACTGACTCAGGGCCCCCTGAATATGGGTCTCAGCCAGAAGGACTGAGCAGTCTAAAGGACCTCAGACAATGGAGCCAGGATGTATCCCTGGTGCACAAAAGGACTTTGCGAACATATCCCCCATGGATGGATAAGTGCCTTAATCTAGAGATAGGAGAGAAGCCCTAGTCCCTACTTCACATGACCTATCAGACCCACATGACCCCTACTGGATGGCATTACCCTACATATGGAATTGGGGTGGGAGGATGGGAGGGGAGGGTGGTTAGAGTGCATGTGAGAGGGCAGAGAGGGTAAAAGGGAGGGAAGGAAGCAGGGAGGGAGGAAGGGAGCAAGGAAGGGAGGGAGAGGGAACTGGGATCGACATGTAAAATAATAAATTAAATTTAAAAATATGCTTTGACTCCAAAATTTAAGTTGAAGGACAAGTTAATGGGTAATAGGATTTCTGTTTTTGTTTCCACAGAAAATGCAAAGATGTGGATTCCTTCCAGACTAATGTGGTTTGATCAAGCCAGACTGCCTGAAACAGAGCACCAGGTGATTCTACATTCAAAACAGCTGGACAAAGCAGCCTTACAGCCTACAGCCAGGATTTCTGAAACTTCTTCGAATCCCCCATGATTGTGCCCCTTACCAGCAGGAAGTAGTTTGGAAAGAACAAAGCCCAAATTCCCAAATATTGTCTATAAATGTTTGTTTTCATTTAAATGGACTTGTTTATATAAAATAAATAAATAAATAATAAAAAAATAAAACGGCAAAAAAAAAAGAAATTTTCAATTCATTATTTAAGAAAATAAAACTTAAATACAAATGAAAAGAGACTGAGACATATAGCTGTCTGTTAACACAGTAACATTTTATAAATGCATGAAAGGAAGAAAATGTAGAATTCAAAATAACTTGAAATTTTTTTTTGTTCTTTTTTATCATGGCCTTATTTGAGAGATAAGATTGAGATTTTGAGAATTATTGAAGTTTAACATATATTCTTGAACATATATAGAAAGTAATATTAGTCCTAGATAACTTCCTTTATGAAGTTAAGAATAATTTCATTCTGTTCCTCCCACTTAGCTTGTTTTTTTTTTTCCCTGTGTCTGTGTATCACTGATAATGAGTGTTATATCAGTAATATTTTAACCACTGACACTGGTTTACTTTTTGAAAGTTTTGAATATTTACTTATGAAATAATAGAAAACAAAATTGAGGGTATCAATTGAACTAAAATATTTTCTGTGATGCGATTGGCCATGCCAGAGGAGCAGCAAGGTTCAAGTGAAGTTCCAGGTGTCAGCCCACCAGAAGGAAATACTCTGATGGGTCAATCTCATTTAGGCAAGGCCATAAATCTGCAGATCCTGGAATGCCTTTTGCTTCTGCAGCTCTCTGTCTCTGGTGTCTACAACTGTGGGAGGGAACTGTGGAAGGGAAGGGAACTGTTTGTATTATAGTGTGCTTATCTCTTGGAAGCATCCATTTTACTGGTCATTTTTACCTATGGATTGTCAAGAAACTGAAACCTCCCTAAGCTGTGCTATCTAATTTGAAAATAATAATGGGTTTTGAATAAAAATAAATAAAAGAATATGTTTCACAGCCAGGGTCTGTGAATTTCTTCTAAGGTGCTTTGAAAATAACAAGGTTAGACTAAGGTATTTTTGTTAAACAACATTGATGGAGGAAATACCCAAGAAGACATTCTAAAGTTTCAGTAAGGCACATAGCTAAATGTGAAACTCTTTAAGGTCATAGAACAAGAGAAAAAGAGCTCAATTATCATTAGCTGATGTATCTTTCTTGTTAGTGTTGGTTGATGACCAAAAGTGATGATTAATTCTTTATACCCATTTTTGTCCTCAATCTCCTGGAAATTAAAAAGTTTAGGTTTGTGATATTTTAAGATTATCTTTCAAGATAAATAAATAAAAGTACTTGGCCCTTTCTTTGCAACTGCAAAATGCAGCCTGCCAGTAAAATACTTCATAAGAACACCTTATTTGCCCACATTATTAATCTATAATAAGTTACCTGGGTATGAATGTATGTGGATTCTTGAGATACTTTGTTTTCTACCTGTAATACATAAAATGTTTAATCCTGTGAGGAAGATAAAACACATGTTTTTTCCTATAGTCATTCACTGGATAAATTGGATGCAACTGTTTTTCTCTTAAACTGAGTGAAGATTCTGTTGGGGTATAAAAGCTGTGAAAAACAATCATGAAAAGAGACGGAGATAAAACAGAAAGGGAGGGTGGAGAAAGAGAAGGAAAGAGAGAGAGAGGGAGGAGAGAATAAAAAGAAGAGAACAAAAGGAAATCATTAAGAGGGTTTGTGAGTGCCTTTTTCCCTAATTCACCTCAAATAGAAAAGTTTATCCTCACTGACTCCATGGATTCCTATTGAAGCCTGGTGCTACTGGAGGATGGCCATCCAGATAGCAGTACTGTGACTAGTTTTGAAATTTCAAATGATGTCTTATAAAATCATGAAGAGTAATGAACACATTTGCATTTTATTCACTGTCATTGATAATTTTCTCTCAGATTACCTTGTATCAGGAAGAAACAAACACTTAGATATCCGGTTTCATGATTTTTCTTTAGTAAAGAATTCAAGTCTACCAAAAAAATATTACTAAATAATTTCTTTTGTTTTAGTTTAATTGCTGATGATATGAGCAAACAAGAACATAAACCTAAGATCAGTATGGTCAATTTTATAATTACCTATTTAGGAGACATTCTGCTATTGTGGACACATACTATATAATCTATACTCTAAGCAATAAAAGGTATACAGCACTTTCTAACACATACGGTGGTTTAATAAAATGTTGAATAAATATTTGCTTATTTATTACAGTAAATTTATTTATGCAATGTGTGTATATGTGCAATGTGCATGATAAGGCACATGTGTGGAGGTCAGAGAACAACAACAACCACAATATAGATACCCAAGATAAAACTCAGAGTATCAAACTTAGCAGCAAGCAACTTTGACATGCGTAGCCATCTCAGTCTTTGTTATGTATTGTAATTATTACACAAAATGAGAAAAAAATTAAAAAAAGCTAGTAGAGAGTTCATATAATCAAGTTTCTGGTGGGAATGCAAACTTGTACAGCCAGTTTGGAGATCAGGATGGTGGTTCCTCAGGAAAATGGGAATCAGTATACCACAGGACCCGGCAATTCTGCTCTTAGGGATATACCCAAATGACCCACATTCATGTAACAAGGACATCTGTTCAACTATGTTCACAGCAGCATTGTTTGTAATAGCAAGAACCTGAAGCAACCTATATGCCCCTCAACTGAAGAATGGATAAAGAGGATGTGGCACATCTACACAATGGAATACTATTCAGCAGAAAAAAATAATAGAATCTTGAAATTCACAGGCAAGTGGATGATACTTGAAGAAATCATTCTGAATGAGATGACCCAGTGACAAAAAGAGGAACATGGCATGCTCACTCATATATGGATTTTAGACATCAAGCAAAGGATCACCAGCCTATAATTCACAGTGCCAGAGAAACTAGGATACAAGGAAGAACCTAAGAGGTTCATACAAGTTCCCTCACAGAAGGGGAAAAAAACAAGATCTCCTGAGCATATTTGGAGTGGGGGGGGGCAGTAAGTTTCACAATCTTTTTATAACCTCTGTCTCCTTAAGAGAAATTTGCTATAATGAAATTTTACCTGGATAAAAGATGCAGCAATATAGCAACAATCTATCTTCCCCTCTCACCTACCTCTTTCTCACCTACACACACCCCTAATGATTACTAAGAACAGGTTTAAAACAATCATTTTATTATAAGAAACTGAACTAAATCATAGGTTATACCTGAACAGAGGGACATTATGTTCATATTACCATGTTTCAAACATTCATGTCCATTCTCCACTCTCACATAAAAACATGTCCAGCACATCATTTGCTATGAAGTTTTGTAAAGTTGAAAAATAATTTTATATTTTGCATTTGAAGATGAATGTGTATTCAACCCAATTTGTGGGGTAAAACAATTTAGCATTAGTAAAATTTCCTAATTTTTAATTCCATATTTCCTCAGTAATTTCATGGAAATGATTTATTTTTTCAGCCACTAAAGAAAAAAAAGATAGTATGTTGCCATTAAAATTCATAAAAATAATTTACAAATTCATTTAATTTATCAAAAATGTACACTTGGAGACTGTATTATACTGATGGATCCTTTGGGTGTATCTGCATAGCATTTAACACATTGATAAAACTCAGCCCCAAGTAGAATAAAATTTTCATATTATGAAAGCTTGTCTCACATATAATTGCCTTCTACTAATAATTAAGGTCTGCAGCAAAACTCTGGACCTCAAGGCAAAATTTTCTTTATGAAAATTTTTTATAATATGAAAATATGAAATATCAGATAGTCCCCCTTATTTAATTCTATTTTAATATTTATTATTTTATTGAAAGTCTAGGAAATCCTCATTTTTTCATTATTTCATGTAATATAAGTTAAAAATTTTCAGAAAAAAATCATAAATATTTAGTTATATGAGTATCAAGTATAAAATATATCAATAAGTCTACAATAATCCAATATTTGACATGTAAATAGATTTGGGAGATTTAACCAGACTCATGTAGATTGTATTTCTAGCATTTGCATCTTTGCACTTTAGGTAGGAATAACATTGTCTAATTCTATAGTTTATTGTGAAGGCTTCTTGTTCATAGAAAATTATCAGAATCAATGCAAAATGGAAAGGGAAAAAGTAAGAAAGTCCTGAAAGGGAAATTATAGCCCTCCTTAAGGTAGAAAAGTTCAGAATTGTTCAGATGAAAATATCTCAACAATTTTTTGCTGTGCCTTGATTGGTAAGTAGCTAAGAATTTTTATGGAGAATATACTGATTTTGAAGACAGCCAGTTCTCTCCAGCAGAGGCAATCCTGTAAAGAGCTGTGGTCATTACCCATAGTATTCCCTACAGCACTAACCTTCCTTTTCTTGAAAACAGTAATGTCACCTTGAATATGTCACTTATGTCACTATTACATACCTACTTTAAACCGTTTTCTGTTGTCACAACAAAATACTACTAGATAAATTATATAAAAATGTAGATTATTTGAGTTAATTTGTTAGAAACTTGTTAGTTCACACTATAGATGCCATATCTGATATGTACCTATTGCTGTGACATAAAATAATGGCCAAAGGGCCACAGAAATTTCTAGACCTAATTAAGATTGGCCTTCTTCTTGGAGTCTCAGATTTCAATCAAGGTGAGGTGTAAGATTCATTGATATTTGAAAGCACCATCAAAGATGAAACTGTATCCAAGCTGTTTTGGGGTGTTGCCAATTGCTTATCATTGTCTGTATGATGTGGATTTTACTGAAATACAAGTTACCTACTTTGCAATAATAGGGCACTCGTATCAGTCTAAAGGAAGATTATTCTAGAGTCTATCCTAGCAAACAAATGCCTTATTGGTGCTACTTGAAGGAGCCTGGTTATTGAGGCACTTTAGTGTCACAGCCAAACAATCTAACCCACCATAGTTGATAATGCACAAATTTTGATTTTTTGAGCTTTCCAACAATTTCAGAAATCAACCACAAACATTGGTAATTGTTCACTAGTTATTCTTCATGGTTTTTGTCATTTTCCTTTTAGTAACTTTAGCTTCTCTCCTTCCTTCCAAGATAAATCTTTAAAGTCCAGTATCTACATGTTATTCTACTCCTTCTGGATTTCATATATTTATATTCTTCACCTCTCCATTCCATCATGTTCTCTAAATATTTGAAGCAGTTTATGGAGATGTCTTATTGTTGGCATATAGTACATACACTTACTGATCATTAGGACAAAATGCCACAGTAGTTTCTTATTCTACACATTCTGACTATAAGTATCTAAACAATACCCATTTACTACACAAAATACTTCTCATCCAGGACTAAGGTTAACAGAAACAATGAACTATGGGGTAACTACAAATATATAGATAGGGATGTAATCTATTTAGCAAAATAGTGCCTTTTCAACTAGGGCTTGTGATTGTGATTTGTTTTGTCATAAATCACTGCTATGCTTACAGTACCAAACAAATGTTTCCCTCATGTTGTGTACAGCTTAATTCTATTCAGAAATCAATTAGTTACACCTAAACAAGTTCTGCTACTACTTTTCCAGCATGTCTGTTTAGTTTGAAAAAGCTACATATAGCATCTTACTTTCATAATAAAACAGGGTTTTTCCCTAGATGTGTGGTGTGTGTGTGTGTGTGTGTGTGTGTGTGTGTGTGTGTGTATGTGTGTGTCTTCCCAGCACTAAAATTTTAAAGAGTTTGGAGGAGGCTGTTAAGTCAGATCTAGTTTGAGTGCCTGATGTCCTATAACCAAAGTATAGTGTCTTTAACAAGACGGTATGGTTTATGTGTGTCTCCATAGTCTCTCTAGTCATAAATGTTTAGAAAGATTGTATACCTTTAGCATTGTAATTTTCAATCACATGTGTTAGGAATTCTGAAGTGACTTTTTCTATCCACAAATGGGTGTTTGGGTGGGATTGAACTCTCCAACTGCTGTTCTTATAGCTTATTCATTCTTTACATCATGTTATATTTGACCTGGTTCTTTCTTAGAGTTTCTGAGGTCAGTGCAGGTACCAATGTCAATTGTCCAGAAAGAGACCTTTGGGCTTTCACCCATCACTGATTTTTATGGAAATTCTCACAGAATTTGTGACAATGTCCACAAGTTTTTTATACAGGATATATATGGTGAGAATGCAGCATAGAAATATTGGCTGCTTCAGCTATGTCATGAAGTCCATATTGAATGCCTTATATTGAAAATTTATGTAAACCCATTAAACAGGCTCTAGCGGAATATGAATGTAGATACCCTTCATTTGTATAAGGGTGTGGACATTCTTTTGCTGGACTCATTGGGCTGTGAAATGCCACATAGCTCTATTATATGTTGACTTCCATGTCTACTGACACCACAGTAAGCAAACTAATATTTGCCAGTTTTCTCTATTAACATTTTGCTTTCTAGAAATCCAGGTCTCTTCATAAATCCCAACTTTCAATATAGATTGTGATATATAAAACCACAGGAAGCACAGCTCCATATGTTACCTCTTCCAATAGGTTTCTTCTTCCTTCTCTCTCAAGCCTCACGATGTCAATGTTCATTTATATTGCTGCATAAAATACACCTAAGTACTATACCTACTTGAGTAGTATGTACACAGACATTGACAGAGGTAGATGTTGTCCTTTTCAGTAATTTTTCTGGATTGATGGTTGAGTTCATTATTTGTTGGAGTTTTAGTGGCTTGGAAAGACCCAAGTCCAAGAAGCTTTTACAACATGGTGATAGCTGAGCTTGCAGGTACCAGACAATATCTTTCTTAATATGAAAACTAACTTTAGATGGTTTGATTCTATACTGCTTAGAGGCAGGCTTGGCCAAGAGACGTTCATTAGAACTCTTTATAGGATAAACTGATAAACTGTCTTCAGCATTACTGAAGTGGAACCAATGATAGATTACACTGTTGTAATGTTTTATATACAACTAGAAAATATTTTCAAATGCTGCATGATCAGATTCTGTCCATTTCTATTATTGGTGCCAGTACTCTGTAGTAACTATTTGCTCTGGGGCAAGGGTGTCTGTATCCCTACCTATAGGCTATCCTCCAAATATTTCAGCCTGCTCAAACTTTCTTGAACACATTACGAAATTCTTTTTATCGATTTATGCAAAGGAATTGAAACTCTGGCAAACAGGAGTATGAAAATATGTTGATAGCAAAGCCTCAAAAGACAGCTAATGTACAATTGGGGAAATAGTACATTTTATGATTTTTTTAATCATGTCGAATATCATATATGTAATTACTTGACAAAACTGCTCCTGAGAATTTCACAGATGTGCTTGGACAGTGCAACTTGTATGTTTTTAGCCATTTCTCTACATAGATAAGACACTTAGAAGTTGGCATTATACATCTACAGAAAAGGTGGACAGGATAACAAAGAAAAGCCCTGGGCCAGCATCCTCAAATATATCTTCCTGCCAGGTGAATGAAAATTCATCTTGGTATGTATCAGCTGAGTACATGCTAAGCAAGGCCATTTATCAATGGTCCATACAGGCTAAAAATATTCCATCACAGGTATTAGATATTCTGTCAGAAAAAAATGATATTAAGCATAATGGCATGGAGAAGAGTGGGATTAGGATCATTAGCTTATTTAATACTCTACACAGTCATTTATTTGGGATCCCTCTGGTTTGTTTGCAGGCTTTGGATACCTGGCTCATGATAAAACTTCAGATGGGGTAAATACCCTCCACGTTTTAAAATTTATTGGTAGCCCTGAAAGTTGTGCCAGCACTGAGGCAGTTCATACTCTTTGGAATTTGTTACTCTACCTTGGGTACTCAAATAAATGAAATTGCAACTCCCCCGGTCAGAAATGACTGTTTACATGCTCAGATGAAGCTATTCAATAGTAATGTTCAATAAGTCTATTACTAGCATGTTATCTTCAAGGGGAGAATTTAACATGCACACTCTAAGAGGTAGGATAACTTAGCACTTTAATAAATTCGTAATCTTAAATAATTCAGATCTTCTAAAGCTTTTCCTACTTTAGAAAGATTATAGCCCACCAGGAGACCTAGAAAAGACAGAGAATAAACAAACCAGTCCTAACATCCATGAAAAATTATTTTTTTCTTAATTCTCCTGCACATGCAGTCCTTTTGGGCTCAGTGAGTTGGATTTCAATTAATACCTCTTGAATATCAAGTTCTATCAGTAATTTATGTCTTCTATTGTCTTATAATAACATATCAATGGGGACCTTCATCTTTGACAATCATGGGTTGCCAAGTCTTGGAAAAAGTCCACCAGAGAGCAATTTCCCCAGTCTTGTCTCAAACTATATTTCAATTTTCTTGACAAATGAGCAATTACTCTACACAATTCTTCAATTTACATAGCACTCACATTAATTCCACTAATATGCCCAAAACCAGGTGTTTAAAAATTTTCCCAATCTGAGAAGTTCAAAAACAAGTCTGTATTTTTTTTAATTCTTACAGTTTCTTTAGACAGCCATTACTAAGAATATATATATATATATATATATATATATATATATATATATATGTATATGTATATATCCCTTCCTCTACATTGCAGATCATCATGTAGGGAATGTACCTTCTATCATTTCTGCCTCAACACCTTTTCATGTTTAGTTTTTCACATGTATTCCTACATTTAAGATGATAGGGATGGCTCTTTCGCACTGATCTAATGTATCCTCTCTTTGACTATGGCTGGCAGCTTTAAGTTATATCAAGCCACCATCTCTGTTTCATCTTCCCTTGTGTATACTTATCAAATCTGAGGTTAGTAAAGTGGATAGAATGCACATGCTTTTTATCTTAACTTAGTATAAAAAGCCTATAGGAAATAGATACTTACTGATGTCTTCAAGTTAGCATGCTGTTGACTGGAATTTCCTTGTTGCCAGAAGTTTTGAAGTTGCTGTGGCAAGTCATTGACAAGTGCATTCTGAAATATAGCTGTTCCTTCATCTAACTCACAAGAGTCAAGAGCTTTAATCAGCTAAGCCAGTGTCATACTGTAATATAAGTAGTATTCTGTCACTTTGTCACATTATATGGCATAATCAAACAAGTTATCTCATCCCCTTTGCTATATTCTATTTGTATGAAGAACAAAATAAACCCTTAAACTCAAGCACAGGGTACCGTGAAATTCATAAAACATAGGGTCTATAAATCACTATGAGGTTAAAAGATCTGACAAGTGTATATGTGAAACTTATACAAAACAAAACATCCTTTCCTATGCAAATAACCCTCATTCTATGGTTTCACTAGTTAAAACAATCCATCTGGACTACTTGCACTGCCCGTTTACTTAAATTGAAGCCTTACAGAACCCCAGAGCACAACCAAAATTAATGTGAGGCAGGTAATACACCAGAACTCAGCCATGAAATTTATGGTTAATGACCTCAAAGGAGCATAATCATTTCTTTCTAAACTTAAAAGATTCTCATATCATTTCTAAAATTTAACAATCTACAATATCCTACTAGAAACAATAAAAATACTATCAGGATGGTTTTGAGATGCAGATTGCTTTAAAAATTGTTCTAAAATGGCTTGTTTTTCCACAGACCACTTAGCAATATGAGTTCAAAGATCACTAGTTGAATAGCCCATAAAAGGTCCATTATGTCATTTTATATTCATCTCACTGCCAGGCACTCAAGATCATAATAAGAAATTAAATAGTTCAAAAGAAGACAAAGTTATGAAAGTTAAGTGGCGAGACAATGAAATGCTCTGGTGATAAAGAAGTTATTCCAACAGTTTATAAAAAAGTTGACAGCTCTTTTTCCACTTGACATTAGCATAGTTCTGTCTTATTGCCACAGCAACACACAGTATAGCTGACAAAAATGGATTTCTATTTTGAAGTTTTTCATTCTTTCTTTTTAAAATTACCATTCCAATTGGCACTGTTACCTTTGGTAAGGATAGCACTTCATTGCCAGTATGCTATAATTAAAACAAACAGGAGAAGTTGGAGATATTGTTCAACAGTCACAAACACTTGCCCATACATTTATGGGACTGTGACTCTGATCCAAGTCAGTCAACAAACACAGATGTCCTAAATCTGTAATTCTAGTTCAACAAGATCTGACACCCTATTCGACATGCATAGAAATATCAGCACCGTCACTTACCCAACCACAAATGTAGAAAACTAAGTATTAAGAAAATAATTGTTATACATTTGTGACACCTTCATGAGAGCTGGGAGAGACAAAAGTCATTATCTTACATGTACCTTTCTCTGATTATAAATTTCTTCAGATTCACAATTCTTCATGGGAAAATGTGGGAAAAAATAACTGATTTTAAGGTATTTCTCCCATTTGAGAAACTAAGAAATTAATTTTAGAGATATGAGAGAAAGGAAAATATCTATTTCTGTTATTTAATCATAAAAAGTAACTGGCTTTCTGATGACCAGTTTCACCCAGACCTGTCGTAGTTGGTCTATTAACAGTGAAATTTCTCACAGTTACCCTTTCTTTTGTCAAAGTAGTTAAGGAATGAAAGAAAATCTTATTAACTTGAGGAAAATACAGATTTTTCAAACACATGAATATCCTTTCATCCTTGTTTATACATCTTAATGTATGAATGCTTTTAGGAAAGTCAGTTCTATTAGCCCAGAAGCCTTTAACTAGCAATCTTCTTAACTCTGATTCCCTGGTCATGCCATTTCATTAATACACACACACACACACACACACACACACACACACACACACACACACACACAATCGATGCTTTTACCAAAACCATTTCATTGACAAAGTGCTAAATGTTTAATAATATTCCAACAAAATAGAAGACAAGGAGGGAAAGAGGTAAGAAGGTATCAAAATAAAGAATTCACTGATTTTTGACATTTGCTAATTTCACATGAAATTTCGACAAGGCCCACATATCCAACTTAAAGAATCCATTTGATTTTTGTCCCTGTGACAAAAATAACTGAGACAAAATATGAAGGCAGGTTTATTTTTTATAATTCAAGGGCTTAAATTTATGATCATTTGTTTCTTGTTTCTGAACAGGAAGTGAACCTTAACTGAAGAATGATCTCTATCTTTTGGCCTTTGGAGGTAATTTTCTTTATTGCTAATTTATGTAAGAGGGTCCAGACACTGTGTACAATAGCTGAATGTAAGCTTGAAAGCAAGCAAGAAATACAATAAAGCCCATTCCTTTGTAGTTTCAACTTACATTCCTGCCTCGGAATTCCTGTCTTGAACTTCTGAGTTGCATTCTCTGAATGATGGACTGTAACTTGTAAACTGAAAGAAAATCATTACTCCTCAAGTTACTTTTGCCCATAGTGTTTATTACGGTAAAAAGCGAGAATAGATAAATGAATAAGAAAACTAGAAAAGATATTGGTATCCAAAGAGGCAGATGTTTCCATCATAAGCCTGATCATGTTGTTTATATAAAGATTATGAAAGTATTTTGCACTTTTGACCTGAAAAGTCGTCTTCCTGGGCTTTTCTATGACAACTGGAACTTAAGCACACAATGCAGACAGTGGAGAAATGCAGACAATGGAAGCCTGATTTGTGTAGTTTCAGCGAAAAGATTCCTTAAACTTTTGTGATATTTTGATCTTTTCATATACTCAGAATCATATAAATGGCAGCAATGAAGCACATTGTTTTTTCCATCTTCTATGGAATGTAAATGTGGAAATGTGGAAAACAGGTATATCTCTTCTGAAAATTGGGCCACTTGATAGCAGACTGTGATTAAGTCAACAACTGTTAGTCTAAATTACTTTATTTGAGGAATGGAACTGTAATTTATATTTCTGCTCTATTAGAAATTATGCATGAAAGTATGTCAAAGGCATGTCAAAAAACAGAATATGGTATACATTTTCTTTCACAATGGACAATACCATCATCTGCCATTAGAAATTTTGTAGACTTCTGCTTCATCAATACAAAAGAATCATTTTATTGTGGCAATGGTATCACTGAGGGATTTTTACTATTCCGGTTACATAAAATTCTGCTGATGGTATATTATAATAGTTACTAAATATAAATTATAAATTGTAAGTACATAAAATCTCTATTAACTATTACCAAAGGAAAAGAATCAGTAAACTTCTAAAATTCTACATGAATATTGAAGACAGTAGTGTTAATTTTTCATTGTAAGCTAAACTGCTGAGTTATCAAAGAACTCACTCATTTTAATGTATTATAATCTCTTTCCTTAAGAAAAATGGTATATTATTCTTTCCCTCAAAACTGTCCTTCATATCCTGAGGTAAAACAATTCCTGCAGGTAGACTTTTAGTAGGTTATTTTTTTAATTTCATGTAGATTAAAATATGAGCAGTTTAAAGAAGCAAAGAAAATTTCTTTCTCTCCCCAAACAAGTTTCTTGTAGAAATAATTTATATAGTGGTGATAAGCATTCTACTTTTCTTCAAGTATCTTGTTATTAATAAAGTGGACACCTTGCAAAGGAGAATACAAACATTTAAGATATTATTTTAATATAATAAGTGTATTCTATTTTCTACTTGTTTTTTTCTGAACAGGAAAATACAAATAATGTAAAAATAAATTATTACATAGAAGGTCAAGAGTTTAAGGGATTTGATTTAATAAATATTTATAAAATTCAAGTGAGCATTGTGGATTAAACAATGAGCTCAGAGAATCTGCAGTGTTCCCTCATTAATTTGCCAGTGGGTACCTAGCAGAGTAAAATAAGTGGAGAAATTTTGCAAGTCATAATATTTAAACTGTGATTTAAGTAGAAGTCTGCAAGTTTATATTGGAAAATGAAAAAATTAAATGTAATGTGATTGCATAGATGTTCTATTAATTTTCTATTATATATGCAAAGTAAAATATTTGAACTTCCAGAATCTCAGTCAGTGTTAGGGGGTGACAGAAGTCTTTACTGAAAGAAAAAAAAATACTAGTGAGTGTTGTAATGAAATAAAGCAATTGAAATTCTCTGTGACATATAGGAAACAGGAAAAATCAATTTAAAATATCTATTACATTTCAATAAAAACAGTGTGATTCCACAACATTTGAGTCATAGCCATTGCAATCCTTTTCTTCAAAACAGTATGCTAGAAACTCTATTTTGAGTAGATGCTGTGAAGAAAATAGGGCTCTTCTTCACCAAATTCAATGTTTAGTTCTAATTTTCCTTCAAGGTATGGTAGACAGGGATCTATCATTCATCCTTATCTGTTTCATATCGTGAAGACAGATTATAGGAAAGTACAACCAGGCAGAATATATTACCCTCTCCTACACAATCCCCAGAAGGATAGACAAAGTTCTGAAGATATAAACAAGCAAAAGTGTGAGTATTAGCCCTATTGGCTAAATATGAAGACTGATATTAAAGTAACTACATTGAGTTGTTTCAGGGTATGTTATCAGCAACAAAAGGAGGAAGATGAGATAGTTCACTAGATGACATACTGGTAGATGGCTTGATGTTTTGAGTTTGAATCCCCAGGGCCCATGTAAAGAGCATTTATGATGATACTTATGTGTAATCTAGTGCTAGGGATCAGAAATGGAAAATCTATCAAGATTTATGGAAAGTTCATCTTGCCCAGTTATAAGCAGAAAATTCAGTAATTGGTCTCTGACTGAGAAAATGAGGTGGAGAGCAATAGAGGATAAAAATGAATTTGATCCCTAAACTCCATATAGAAGTGAATGCTCATGGTATATATATGCACCCACACATTACTGCATGCGAATGAACAATTTCACACTTATACAACATACAAGGCAAACAAGTTGATGACGGTTAACATGAGTTGTGAAAACAAAGTGACAGAAAGATCTTTCCGTTTTCGAATAAAAATATATGCAACATAAAAAAAGAATCCAAAAATTGCATTTGTGCAGAAGAACAAAGAGCTTACAATGTTGTTCTTACTTGAGGTATTTTAGAGGATGCCTTTATTGAAAACTATCACAAAGCACTTACCACATTTGTGTTATAAATTCATAGATAACCCTTTTATGTGTTAAAATTGCAATATTTCTTCAAAAAGGAGTAATAATAAATTATAAAAGGGAAAAGCAGAAATTCTGGAGTTGAACAACACAATAACTGAAATGAAGAATTGGCTAGATCTGTTCCTTTGAAGTCTGAACAGTGAAGATAAGGAAGTATAAAAGTTAAGTTTTCTGCAGCCTATTTATCCATATTTCAGTACAGTGAGACTAAGCACAATTGCAACCAGTTAGTCTAAATTACTTAGTGACAGAGCACAAGGACAAATGCTTTAAGTGTCTGAGCAAACATTGATCTAAGGCTTAAGAACACTTTCCAGAGAAGACAGGGCCTTGATTGTCCATGTCCGTTACTGCTGAAAATTTTGGAAGTTAATTGAGGTATAGAAATAAGAATTCACATAGAGAATTTTTGAAGTAAATGCTAAAAGTCTAGGTTGCCCTGTAAAATTTCTCTCTATGTAATTACTTAATTTTTCCAATGGACAGAAGTTCTAGCTATCTTAGGCTTCTCAAATAGCTTGTCCTTAGCTCAGGACATTGAATTTTTAGGACACTTTACAACCATGTGTGGCAACAGCAAAGGAAATGAGTGAAGACAAAGTTGGACAAAGTCTACACCAAGAAGTTTCCTGAAAATTTTTAAACTTAAAATACTTCTTAATTATCATTATTCGAATGGAAAATTTTAAATTAGAAAGAAAATAGTACTAAGAAATGCTGGAAACACTTCAATTCATTGTTATATCTGTTAGATAACTTTCAGAAAGAGAGTTACGCAAATAAAAAACTACTGAATAAATGGCTGGATTGTTCTTTAAACTAATGAAAAAGACTTAATGATGCATCTCGGTGTTCCACTAATATTAAATAGAATCAATGCAGAGACAATACTGTGTTCATAAGTTTTCTGTCACTTTAATTAAATACCTGAGGAAAACAACTTAAGAAAAGAAGAAAAAGATTACTTTCCTAGATAAAGAAAGTTTAGTCTATGGTTGACTCTATACATTTAAACCTGTGGTGAGACAAAAACATTATGGCATTAGAACATTGCAAGGCATGAGGGACTGTCCTATTAGAGTTGTCAGGAATTATAAAGGAATAGGGAAATGACAAAATTCATCATTTTAATGTATGTCTCTTTTGTACTTCCCTTACCTTCTTATCACCCAATCAGCAAAAAATACTCAGTGTAATAAAATATTCATTAAAGTCAGTCCCCTCATGATTTAATTACTCCTTAAAAGATCTACATTGCTTCATGGGAAATCAATCCAACATCAGTTTTTGGAAAATAGTATTTAAACAATAATATTCATCAAGACATGGCATAATAAAAAATAATAAAAGACTGAAAAGAAAAAAATGAGGACTGGATAGATGGCATACCAGTTAATATCACTGACTTTTTTTTTTAGGATATCTGTGTTTATTACTGAGCATCTATTTCAGTGGCTCACAACCACCTGCCATTCTAGGTAGAAGTCATCTATTTTCCTCTTACAGTATGTGCTGACACCTTCAAATATATGATACACATAAACACACATGGGAATTCCACATGTACAAAAATAAAAATAATTTTTTTAATGTGGAATGGAAATCTGGAGACACTAAGAGAATGTAATTGATCACTTACAATTAGTAGCCACAAATTCATGTGTTGCCTGTTCCTATACCCATATTAAAAAAGTGCAGACAAGAATGAAAAGAATATTGTACCAACCCAAATGACTGTGGGATAATCTACAATCTCAAATTTACTAAACCTTATAGTAATCTATAAATAAGTGTCCATATCCCCACAGATAATTTTCCTATTAATCCTCATTGAGAAAATTTGGCTGATAAAGATACTACAGAATCCTATCAAATGCAGTTTTGGCTTATCATCCCATTAAATGCATCTACATAAGTCCTCCACACATAAGGCTTAGGGAAGCTACGCTTATAAAGTCTCACCAATATCACTGCAAAAACATGTACAGACAAGGATAGAAGGTAACACCAATGAACATGCCTCAATTCCACAGTGAAAAACCCATGAGACCTTATCTCTGCCAAAGAAACAATAAGAAACAAAAACCTATAGCCAACTGAGGAAGATAAAAGTGGGAGAGGTGGTCTTCCCCAGGGAAGAGCAGACCAATTGGCCAATTCTTTGTCCAGTACCAAATGATCAAACCTAAAGGTATATTTACAAGTGACATTACATGGACTGAGCAGGTTATATTCAGGAATATATATGTATATACATATATGAATGCAATAATATTTGGTAATTAATAAATAAAAAGTAAATAGGCCATAGTTTGGAAGGAAGTGTGACATTGTGCATTAGGTGGATTGAAAGAGGAGAGGGAAATAAATACTGTTGTAATTATTGATAATATTAGTAACAAAAAATGAGTGCAGGTAAAATAAAGATACTCTCCAAAGTAGAAGTTGAGAGAAAACTTCACAATACTCTCCTTGTAAGAAACATTGAAAACAGGACTTCAGGGCATAGTATGACCACATGACGACTAAAAGGTATATAAGGAAATGAAAACCATTAGGTAAGGTTATTATATGCCATTATGTGATATTAAAACTTCATGTTACTTACATTGTATACTTTATAATGTTAGGCTTATAACATATAGGTAGGAACATATTTATCTGAAAGGAATCATGGAGAAATAAAACAGTTTGAAAGTAAGGAAATGATAGCAGGTGGTAACTAAAAATTCAGGAAGAAAGTAAGGTACTTAACCAGAAAATAATAAGTTTAATGTAATATTCAGAATAAATATGAATTTTCATTCCCTTTTCTTGTCTTAATTTAAAACAACAGAAAATGGAAAAAAGCAATGTCTGTCTTTTAAAGATGAGAGTGTGCAAACAACACCAGAGCTTTTCATCTTCAAACACAGGTGGGAAAAAGAGAACAATGCATATGAGAATGTCAAAGAAAATGGAGCTACTTGAGAGTCAGGATGGATGTGGAAACAGTTCAAGGGAGGGAAACTGGAAGGGATTCAAATGGGTACAAGGTAGACGGGAAAATGATATAATTCTATTTCAATTAAAATGAGGTAGAAAAATCAGCAGAAATGGATTAAAAGAAACCAGCTCAGCCAGAAGGTCTGAGCAGTCTAAGAGACCTCAGACAGTGGAGCCAGGATGTATCCCTGGTGCACAAAAGGACTTTGCAAACATATCCCCCATGGAGGGATAACTGCCTTATTCTAGAGATAGGAGAGAAGCCCTAGTCCCTACTTCACAGGACCTGTCAGATCTACATGACCCCAACTGGATGGCATTCCCCTACATATGGTATTGTGGTGGGGGGTTGGGAGGGGAGGGTGTTTACAGTGCATGGGAGAGGGTAGAGAGGGCAAAAGGGAGGGAAGGAGGGAGGGAGGGAGAGGGAACTGGGATAAATGATAAATTAAAAAAAAAAAAAAAAAACGCTTTGACTCCAAAATTTAAGTTGAAGAACAAGTTACTGGGGAAAAGTATTTCTATTTTTGTTTCCACAGAAAATGAAAAGATGTGGATTCCTTCCAGACTAATGTGGTTTGATCACACCAGACCGCCTGAAACAGAGTACAAGCTGATCCTACATTCCAAACAGCTGGACAAAACAGCCCTACAGACTACAGCTAGGATATCTGAATCTTCTTCGAATCCCCCAAGACAGCGCCCCTTACCAGCAGGAAGTAGTTTGGAAAGAACGACGCCCAAATTCCCAAATATTGTGTATAAATGTTTGTTTTCATTTAATTGGACTTTGTTATATAAAATTAAATAAAAAATAATAAAAAAAAAAGAAACCAGCTTTGTGAAAACTGGAAACAAAACTGCCATTTTTTTTTCATTAAATTTAATAGGATGCTGAGACTGATGCTACTGGCCTGTAACCATAGCAATTTAAGGTGTTGAGGCAGACCAATGTCAAATTCAAGTTCTAACTGATGTACAGTGAAAGAACAAGACCAGTCTGAGTAAATTTATAGAACCCTGTCTAAAATTAAAAATCAAAAATATGCTGGGGATATAAATAAGTGGAAGACCAGCTACCTAACTCTGATGAAGCCATGGGTTCAATCCTAGAACCACAATAAATGAATCAACTTTAATTACTGAAATTATAGTTAAAGAAACATTAACATGGACTATATGCTAATCTCATATAAAAGCAATTTAATATAAATAATATGAGAAATTATAGGTTAGAAGTTACAAGGTTAAATAGAAAATTCCCATAAAACATATTTGGAATTGGCTTATTTAGAATTAAATACTCTAAATATATCTTATATATTATGATAACAAAAGGAAAATGATCATTTAAATTAATTTAGAAAACATCTGCTTAATAGTCTACCATTATAAAAAATGTTGAAAATAGGGATAAGGGAATTTTCCTTAGTCCAAAGTTGATGGCTACATTATAATAGTGAAAGAGAAAATGCTGCCTTTAATTATCTCCATTGAAATAAACATTTATGTCAGAACCAAAATCCTTAGGAATTATACAAAAGTCATACTAAAAATCCTGAAAAAACTTATAATACATGAGGGATGAGACAGGAATACAAAACCATGATATTTATAAACTGTTTCTGGTAGCTTTTAGTGTAAGATATTCTGGGAATACAGCTAACACTAATGTATATTTCAAAATTATTCACAGTATTTCAAATGTTCTCAATACAAAACTAATAACACTTGAAGTGTATATTAGCTTAAGAAATATTGAATGTGTGTGACATAAATACAAAAAGATATAATTTGTTAATTTATAAGTCAAAAGCAAAACTCCAAATATTAGCAGTAGTTCTATACATTAAGAATGAAATTAAAGTGAAATTAAGGAAAATATCTACAAAGCCAGTGAAAGATTAAAGTTAGAATATTGTGAGTTAGTTCAACAAAGAAGTATAAATGTGTACAAAAATGTACATAATACAGCTTAAAGCTGTTAATAAAACCCTAAATAAATTGACCTGAGATTCCATTTGCTTGTATAAAAGAATCTCTAATTATGTTAAGATAGTGAAATTTCTCCTGTTAATTAGTATCCTTCCTAAAGTAATAAAAATTTATGAGTATCAGCTAAAATTCACATTGTATTTCAAAAGAATGTGATTATTAAAGCTGATGAAACAGAAAGGCAAGGTCGGAAGTCTCATATTTACTATTTTAAAATGTTACACTAAGTTGCCCAAAGTGAGAAAAGTGTTGTTGTCTTATATGTATAGAAGCATCTGTATCAGTGACACAGAGAATCTAAAAATCTTTATATCTGCTTATATGTGTGGTTAATGGCTCTTTATAGGATGCCAAGGGTACTATCTACAATAAATAAACTATACTCATGCAATAATTTATATGAACATACCAAAAGTTTATTCTTGACACCATTCACCATTAGCAAAAAATAAAATGGATTGTAGATGTAATTATAAAAGGAAATCAATAACACCAAGAAAAAAAATAGCAATAGATGTTTGTAGCTTTGAGGAAGACAACAGTTTCTTAGTACAATAGCTAAACCAAACTACAGAAGAAAATAACAGATAAATTTCCATTCAGCACATGCCCACAAACCTGTGCTTCAATCTATATTTCCGAGTAACAGTAAAGTGTACAGAATCAAAGAAAGCATTTCCAAGTTACATTTTGTTAGAGTTATATTTACATCATCAATGTTATAACTTAATAATCAAAGGGAAGTAAACTGGACTACAGATAAGAATATTTGCTAAAACATATTGCCCAAATTCATGAAAGGATGTTAAACATCCTTAGAACACTGGGAAATACAAATCAAAGCAAGACTCAACACTCAGCTTCCTAGCAAGTAGAAGCAAACAAATACAAAACAAATAAACAATAACAACAACAAAAATCAAAATTACCCTTTTGGATGAGGGAGTAATGTGAAATAGGAGCCATCACATTCTGAGAGCAAGAGGGGGTAGCAGATGAAAAGGAAATAGTTTCTTGCAAACATGACAGGACTCATTATAAATAAACTCAAAGAAACTATGACAATATGTGCAGACCAAGCACAGGTTCATACAAGACAATGTCTAAGTACTGAAAGGGTAAAGTGTATCTGATTCCGTCCTAACTTAGGATGTATCTCTGAATTGACATCCACTTCAAAAGGGAAAATTAATTTTCTCCAGTGGTGTCTCACTGGCTGTATTAATCACATTTACTGGTAAGATCCATGTTCAGTAGTAGATGGTCAACACAAAATGAACTCAATAGTACGATTGTAGAATTTTTATCTCATATTGCTTTGTTTTGCCATTTTCTTTAATTAATAGACTTTTGCTTCTTTATTGTGGTTGTCAATTTTGTGTTTTTATGATTTTGTTTTTTCTGTATATGACTGTATATTGTTCATCTTTTCCTTTATTGTCTTGTTTTTTTTTTGGCTGAAAATTGTTTTCTTTCTTGTTTATCTAATTGTTTTCTAAGAGAAAGAAAGAAAGTACAGACAGTGGGGTGGTGATTGAATCAGGGATGATATTGGGGAGAAGAAAATTTATTTCAATAAGACTGACACAAAGTGGTAAAAGGCTGTGAAGATATGGAAAGATTAGAATCTCTGTGTATTTCTGGTGGCAGATGGGATTTTAAACCTCTGTAACTACCTTGAAAAACATTTACTATGTGTGTAATTCTTTAAATTGTTAAATATAAAATTTTAAAATTTAGCTTCTACATATATCACAAAAATAAAATACTATTTCACAAAAACTCATGCAAATCTTCAATTAGTCACATGGCTTAAAAAGAAAAATAATTAACTTAGTGTCTGCTCTTTGTATTTGGAACAGACTTTCGGAATTCTTGGCATTTCTTGAATGATAAGCATATATTTTGTTCATATGGCATTATTCTTAGAGGATACTAGAGATCTGAATAGGGTACTGATGATGAAGAAATAACTTTTTTATGATGATATATAGCTTCCAGTATCAAATAATTACAAGATTGTTGTTAGGAAAGATGAATATTTGGAATCAGAAATAAATGAACCCTTAACTAATACGGTGTTCATTACAAAGTACACATAGGACCAGAGAAAAGGATATGTGTTTAAAGCCTCTTGCCTCTAAACCTGATTCTGTGAGTTAAACACCTGGGAACCACATACTAGAAGAGAGAACCAGTACCTGCACATTACCCTCAGAGTTCTACCCTACCACCAGGGATAATACTTGATAGGTATACACACCCAAATAAATAAAGTTTGAAAGTATGAATATTCTAAATACGAATCAACTGTTGATTAAATAATTAAAATGTACCATGTGTCTAAAAAAGTTTTTTAAGAATAATAGACTACAATTCAGTCATAAAATAAAAGATTCTAGGATATTTTTCTAAGTGAAACAAGGTAGCTACAAGAACAACACCTTGTATAATTCCAAGTTATTACATAAATAATCAAAAAATAGAAAAAATAGATTAATAATTTGATGGGAGATGTCATTCTGTAAGTATGTTTCTCATACTGGTTAATGAATAAAGCACTGTTGGCCAATAGGAAAGCAAGATAGGTGGTACTAGGAGACAAGGAAAATTGGAGAAAGTAGTAGGGAGGAGTCAAGATGGAGAGTCTGGAGAGAGCAGGACACCAGCCGGCTCTCCAGTAAGTGGAGACCATGTGGAAATACATAGATTAACAGAAATGGGTTAATAATTAAGACGGAGCTAGCTAATAAGAAACTAGTACATTATATCTAATACAGAGTCTCAATGTGTTATTTGGGGCTGGCACAATGGCAGGACAAGACCAGCGGTGGGTGGAAAAAACTTACTACTTACAATAGTTGCCTAAGACTTTGGAGTGTTATGAAGAGTAATACTTCTGTAACAGATAATCTTGGTTGTCAATCTGACAACATCTGGATTCAACTAAAAGCTAAGCATCTGAACAAACCTGCAAAGGATATACTGGTATGTATTAATATATACAACATATATATTTATATACGTATATATACATTTATATATATTACACTTATATATATTATATGTAATGTATATGTATGTGAATATGTATATATTGTAAATAATACCACAATAAATATTAATATACAAATATTTCTGTGATGATATATTATTTATGATTTATTAATGCTTGCTTTCGGGTACAGAAAGCAAAGCTAGCAACAAGCCATAGAGCCAGATAAGAGTGATACACACCTTTAATGCCACCAGCCATAAAAACAAGCTATAGAGCCAGGAAGTGGTGGTACACACCTTTAATCCCGGACTCAGGAGACAGGCAGAAGGATCTTTGGTTGTTGAAGGCCACACTGACCTACACTAAATTGGTCCAGTCCTAAAGAGAAACAGCTCATACAAAAGGTGATCTCAGCACTTGGGATCACATGCCTTTAATTGTAGGACATGAGAGGTATAACATTAAGAAGCAAAGTCAGCCTAGAATATTTAAGCTAAGGACTACATATCCCATTCTGTCTAGGGAAGAGGTAATAATTAGTGGCTGGCTGCTTTACTTTTCAGAGCTTCAGCTTGAAGCTTGAAACCCAATATCTGTCCCTTGGTTTTTATATATTCATGTTACATATTTCTGTGACTTTTGAAACCTACATTAAAACTAATAATGAAAATTCTTATAAAGATGAATAGATAAAAGCCAGGCATTGGTGGTGCATGTTTTTAATCCCATTACTCAGGAGGCAGAGGCAGGCAGATCTCTGTGAGTTTGAAGCCAGCCTGGTCTACAGAGAGAGTTCCAGAACAACCTCCAAAGCAATAGAGTGAAACCATGTCAAGGAAAACCAAGAAAAAATAGGTAGATAGATAGATAAATAGATAGATATATAGATGATATAGATAGATGATATAGATATAGATATAGATAACCAATACTGTATGAGAATGCAGATTGATAGTACCTGAAAAAGATTTATAATGAGAATAACTTTTGATTGTTTGATAAGAATGGCTTCCATAGGCTTATATATTTGAATGCTTAGAGAGTGACACTATTGTGGGAGTAGCTGTAGCCTTGTTGGAGGAAGTGTGTTACTAGGAGTGGACTTTAGGGTTTCAGAATCCCAAGGCAGACCCAGAAGCTCTGGGTCTTTCTGCTGCATACAGAGCTGGGCATTGAACTCTCAGCCACCATGTCTGCTTGTGTGTCACCATGCTTCCTGTATGATGATAGTGGACTAAACCTCTGCAATGGTAAGCAAACATAGATTAAATGGTTTCTCCTTTCAGAGTTACCATGGTCAGGGGTCTCCTCACAGCAATAGAACATGGATTAAGACATCATTTACATAATCAATAGTCGAACACTAAGCAGAAAAAAAGAGCATTTTTTATATTTGTCAATTTGTATAATCAATTGTCACATTTGAATATGGGGAATAAAAGGGAATTGTTATGAGTTTCTATAGTAGACATGTCAGTAATAACTTTACAAATGTATATATATATATATATAGAGAGAGAGAGAGAGAGAGAGAGATTATAGATATAAACATATGGGTACAGGTGTGTATATGTGCATGTGTGGGAAAATATATGTATAAAATCTTAATTGTTGATCTTATATTAATCTCGGAAATCTCAATGGATGTCCCAATACTTATTTCTTACATATTTTCCTTTAGAAAAAAAATGGCAATTGAAAAATGTAGTATGTAAAATTACTAGTGTGAATAAAATGATGTTGGAAGATTCACTTTCATATTTACAGCCTCGGAATATAGCATAAATACATGTCAAAATGTTTCAGGACTCTATAAAGACATGTTTTCAATCCTACTAGGAAATAAGCTGAGAAACCTGCATGACATAACAGCAAGAATCTCCTCTATTATGAACCTTCCAGACTGAACGTTCTCTTTGTATATGGTTGTTTGTGAAATCGTTTATCCACTTTGGAGCATCTGTAGACTTCACAGCTCTTTGAAGCAAACTAGGAGATGGTATTTCCATTCTTTAAATCTAGACTGCTCTTTGGTGTGCTTTTCTGAGAAAAATGCAAGTTAAAGTAATCTTAGTGTTGATTCTGATTTAAGGCTCAAGTTCTCTCTCCACTGCTTCTCTTGGTACTGGAATCCCACCTCTACTGTGGAAGTATGGAAGCAGACTTGGGGGAAACAGGCCCTTCTGTATGTGAGCACAAAGCCATCTACCCTATGGACTCATAAAGGAACTCCTCTCAGAACCCCACACTCAGCCTTGCTAGAATGTTACTTCACATTAGCTAATGGCGAAAATGTGGATCTCAAAAAGGTAGGTATCTGTAGAAACTGAATGACAGCATTTCATTCATTCTGATGCTTGAGAAAAGAAAAACTTTGTCCCCTGTTTTTCTTAAAGATGTTTCTAAGAATCGTCTTGTGTACATTCATTCTTTGTACTTACAGATGTTTGAAAAGCTTTTAAATGAAAGCACATAACTACTTTTCAGTTACACGGATGATTTTCTTAAGGATGTAAGAACCAAGCATTTGAAATACAATAGAAACGAAGACAGTACACCACTTACACATTGATCCCTGTGTGATTCTGTAGGGTCTCTAATTTCTAAAATTCCCAATTGAATACAACTTGTAAAATATGTTTCATGACACCAAAACAAGAAACATCTGCCTTTCTTTGTAGATAACCAGTTAGTCTACATGCCTCTTGCCAGATGCATTAAAACCTATGTGTGATGACAATTCCTCTGTTCTGTTCCTTGAAGAGTTGTGGTTTTAGAACATTCCAATATGTGCTGGTTATTTGTCTGCCTGCTTGTACAAAAGGGAAAATATTATTTTGTCTTTTCAGTGGCTTGAATATGGTACACAATTCAGTCTAGTATAACGTACTTTTGTAAAACTTTGTGAAGTGAAATTTTGTATTAGCACAATAAGTAGATATTTCCCTCAATAATCAGCAGTTATTTATATGAGTCTGATCTCAATATCAGTAATAAATAGTGATTTTTCTAATTGTGAATATTGTATTATTTTCTACATAGTAAACATTATGTGGTAAATTCTATGAAAATACAGTATTATGAAGCAGATCCCCTATACACACAAACACATAGATCTATATTCACATACACAAATCACTCTTATCCTTCTTTGAAATATAGAGAGATGACAGATAGATTGATAGAGAGCTAGATAGATAGATATAAGGATAGATGATAGATAAGGGTTCAGAACAATAACAGAAACTAATGTACTAACCATCTAGCTTAAAAGTTAATAATTTGATATATCATCTGCTTTATCGATACCTAAAACCACTTCTTCACATAGTTTATAAACAAATCCAAGATATCTTATTCTATTCTCCTGTTTACTTTATTTGGATAAACATTTTTAAAATAGTGAAATATTCACTAAATTTTGACTTGATAATATATATATATATATATATACATATATATATACATATATATTATATATGTGACTCTCTAAAAAAGTATTTGTACCGAAAAAAAAATCTTGTTATTATATTCAATTCTTCCTCTCTTATTTTTTATGTCTGTTCTTCAGAGTTAACAGACACTGGAATGTGATTCAAAATTGCATGAGTTACTAAATGTAAAAAATAGGAAACATTTTCAGATTGCCTTTACAACATTTATCACTGTGAGATCTGAATTTAAATATGACATGCTGATTTCAATTTCCTTTCCTGTGTCATTTTTCATTTCTTAATTATTTTTAAACCAAGGGAAGTAATTGAATAAAATTAATGCAATATTAAGTTCATTATGCAAAAATGTACTTTCTCAGATTTGGAAAATACATCATGTTGCTTTAATAGATTTTCATAGTATATATTTATGTAACTATACCCTTTATGAATATAGTGCTAATTTTTCCATACAAATAATAGCAATAGAAATTTAAAGAAATAAAATTATCAACAGAATGAACAATATATTGGCATTTTAAATAATCCAAACTTATATTCTCTAATATCATGATATGCAAAATTATTTTCTTACTATTTTAATAATTTATTAATTACATATTCATAAAAGTATAAAGTTATTAACTATTGCTGGTTTATATAAGATAAGAGAGACTTTTGATGTATGTCTGAAAGTATATAGTATAACAGAAGGGAAATAAATGTTTGGAAAGCCATGAAGAGAGTATTTTGAGAGCATAAACATTTATTCTCCCAGTTCAAATTAAGTGAAATTAATTGTTAAGCAATGGTTATTATGAAAAATTTCTAGATCTTTTTTGGTGAAATCTCATATATTAAAGAGCCTACTCCCTATGGATGGGTACTGTCTCAGCCTAGACACATGGGGGAAGGGATAGGTCCGCCCCAGATGATGTGACAAACTTTGATGATGCCCCACATGGGAGGCCTCACGCTTCCTGAGGAGTGGGTAGGGGTAGGGTGGAGCGATGAATGGATGGAGGGATGGAAGAATGAAGGGGGGGAATGGGAGAACAAGGGGGGAGAGGGAACTGAGATTGATAATATAAGATTGTTTTAGATCTTAGCAACAATGGAAATGCTACCTAATATGCCCTTCCCTGATAATGAGATTGATAACTAACTTATATGCCATCATAGAGCCCTCATCTAGTAGCTCATGGAAGCAGAAGCTGACACCCACAGCTAAACACTGAGACAAACTCCTGGAATCCAGTTGCAGAGAGAGAGGAATGATAACAAAAGAGGCCAAGACCAGGCTACAGAAACCCACAGAGACAGCTGACCTGAACAAGAGGGAGCTAATGGGCCTCCAGACGGATAGCTGGGAAATCAGCATTATATAACTCAGACCACCTGAATGTGGGTCCCAGCTAGAAGGCCTGAACAGTCTAAAGAACTTCTGACAGTGGAACCAGGAAGTATCCCTGGTACACAAAAAGACTTTGGGAGCACATTCCTCATGGAGGAATACTCCCTTAACCTAGAGGCACAAGGGAGGACCCTACTCAAAATGACTCTACAGATTTTGGTGATCCTTCCTGGAAGGCATCACTCTCCCTGTGGAGTGGGAGTGTGTGTGAACTGGGACAGGAGTTTGGGGGCATGGGAGAGATGGAAGGAGAGGAAACTAGGATCAATATATAAAATAAGAAAAAAATAATACATATGTACATATAAGGATTTTTTTAGTTTAAATAAAAAAATTCAAGAAAATAAAAACACAAGTGGAAAAAAAAAAAGAAGAAAAGGATTAGTCTTGGACTGCCATTGTAGCCTAGCCATGGATGCTGTCTCCTGAATCGTAGCATTTGATATGTGAATAACACTAAGCCTGTTTATATGATGATGTGGTTCAAACCCTTATCTTCATTTGTATCCCAATCATTGTTCCAGCTCAAGAATATCTCATCATCTTCTAGTTCTTAATATGTAAAATAAGGCAAGAGGTATATAGGGAAGATAAATAGCTTTCAGAATAAACACTGAACTTGACAGGGCTAAGTGATGTGTTTTCACCACAGAGTTCTCTTAAAGCAAATAAATGATAGCATTGTTTTCCAAACGTCCAGGTGAGTCACAAATTCTTATGCAATTCCCTGTTTCTTATGTTTGGCCCTTTATGTGACAATTATATGCTTCAATTGAGGGTTAGTAAAGCATGTTTAATAACCTCAACAATGCAAATAGATTAGGAGGAAAATTACAAATTGTTGTCAGCCTGGCCTACATACTGAGACACTGTTTCAGAAAGTAAAGGGCAGGGAAATGGTCCAGCTGGTAACAGTTTTAAGACTGCACAAGTATCCAAAATTGAGACTTGGAGCCTACATAAAAATATGGGTATAGCAGATTGCACTGACATTGCCAGCATTAGCAAAGGTTAGAAAGAGGTAAATCATTGAAACTCTCTAGCCAGACAGCATAGCCAAATTTAGAGTTAGTGGAAGTAAGGTAGAAAGCAATTCTTTACATTGACCTACTTATAATCACAGACACACAGACACGCAGACACACAGACACACAGTCACACACACACACACACACACACACACACACACACACGTCATTTGATAAATAAACAAAATAATGGATTCTTTCTATCATTTTCTTACTCCTTTCGTCATGCTTCAAGGCAGAGATTTTATTAAATTTTGAAGGGTGAGAAAGTAAGGTTTTATGAAAAAGTATAGTAACAGCTCCTTGAAACAAGGAGGGGTCCCAATATGGGCCTCTGTGCTTCATTTTAGTACATTCAAAGACAAAGAAAACCTGTGCAGTGAATGAACTAGACATCTGTAACCATATGATTCTAAGATTAATATCTAGCAGTATGACACACTATTGTATATTTGTAGCTATTACTCTTGTAGATATTTATAGGAACCAAGAAAGGTGAATGAAAAGACTTTGAATATACTCTCTAGCTAATTTTCTATTGTAGTTTAAGAAGCTCAATGACTTAAAAAAATTCTTTTTTGGTTTTATAAGACAGAGTTTCTCTGTGGCTTTGGAGCCTGTCCTGGAACTAGCTGGAGCCAAAATCACAGAAATCTGCCTGCATCTGCCGCCTGAGTACTGGAATTAAAAGTGTGTGTCCCCAACATCTGACCAAAAAAAAAAAAAACATATTATTAAAAGAGGTTAATTTGGTATTCACTGCTCCAAATGGTTTGTGTCCACGATGATAATGACAGAGGGAGCATTGTAGCAAACAGAAAAGCATGTTGCTGGAGCAGTTGCTGAGCCATTACACATTGATCCATAACATGTAAGTCAAACTTGGTTGTGTTAGTCACGTGGTTCTGACTTTTAAGTTATAAAGAATACATGAATCAGTGGATTGTGGAGTGCCAAGGGGTCCCTGCTGGAAGGGCCTGAGAAACCATTGTGTGAAAGATGGATTATATTGGAGACTCTGAGATGCTGGAGATGTTGGAATCCTGAAAGAGCTGCACATGGGAAGTAGAATCGGCACAGAAGAGCAAATAGTGTTGGGAAGAGAAAAGCAGGAAGGGAAGAGCCATTATATCCTTTGACACCAAACAAGGTGCTACAGGCTTTGGAGTTTTGTTGCTGGGTTTTGATCTTGGTTTGCTCATGTATTTATTATATCCTCTCTTCTCCATTTGGGAATATAATGTCTATCCTATACCATTGTATGTTTGAAGTATGTTGTTAACTTTTTAAATTAGATTTTACAGGGGGTTAACATTTACAGACTTCCTTGAGCCTCTGAAGAGAGCTTGGGTTTTAAACTGTGTTGAAATTGAAAGAAATCAGAAGTTGAACTAAATACATTTTTATATGTAATAGCCGAATGTCTGTGGTGGCTATGGAGTGTAATATGGTGGTTTGAAAGAGAATGGACTCTATATTCATATTTAAATATTTGATACCCATTTGGAAATGATTAGAAGGTAAGTCCAGTTTTGAGCAGATATTTCAGTGGGGGTAGGGCTTAAATTTTCAAAAGACTTTTTACATTCTCAGTGTCTTTCTTCCTGCTTCCAACTTGTAAATCAAAATATATGTTTCAGCTGTTCCTGCTTTAATGTCTTTGCTCAATTGTCATAAACACTAAGACTGAAACTGTCAGCCCCCACTTTCTTTTATAAATTGCCTTGATCATGGTGTTTTATTACAACAATAAAAAAAGTAACTAGGACAACTACAATGCCTAGGGAATAATACTGAACTAACACTTGGTCATATTCAGCATAAACACCCAATGTTTTGACTATTTTCAGACATTTGATTGAATGAATAGGTATAGAATGTTCAGATATCCAAACTCACTATAACAAAAACACACTCAATGAAATGGCAAGAAACAACTAGTTTTGAATATGTTAAGGATGAGTTTGTACTTGTCAAAAGACGACATACAAATGGGCAACAGATGTAAGAAGTACTGTACATTACTGACAGTCAGCTATAAAATTCAAACACAATGAGACATTACTTATATTTCTTAGAATGGCTATTATCCAAAGCAAAAAAAAATGGTGAAAATGTGGAAAAGTGGAAAAAAAGAAATATTTAAATGCTGATAGTAAGCATGTAAAGGAGTGTTACTAATATGGAAGATTTAGTGGCTAATAAAATGAATTTTATAAAGCCACCATTATTGTCTATTTGACATTGTGAGGTTATATAGTCAAAGAAAATAAAATTAATATATATAAGAAATGTCTGCATTTATATTTATTGTATTTGCAGATACTAAGACATATGATTAAGCTAAGCATCTATTTGTATATTAGTGAATTATGAAATTATAATATTTTATACGCATATATATATATGAATTCTAATACTTATTTGACAAAAATATTGTGACAGCATGAATGGGTTTAAAAGCACAAAACACAAACATCACATAATCCCACTCACCTGTAGATACCTGATACCTGCACCTCTCCAAAAATAATTTAGGTTAGTAGAGAACAATAAGAGTTATCGAAGATTATGGATAGAGTAGAGCTTTTTTGGTCAAAATATATACAATTTTAGTTGATAAGTAGCATCAAATCTCTACTGCACAATATATAGACATGTATTATAACAATATATTCAAGTCTATAAATTTTAAACAATTGTTTTTGAAATATGATTGCACAGCAGAGAATTGAGAAACAAACACTCATTCAAAGAAATATCCTTGAATACACTGCTAGTGGAAGCCTACCATCCTCATCACCATATCCTGGATTGTACCTCTAGTAGAAGACTTATACTCTATCAGATGCTAGGCCAAAATCTTTCTCCTGTACCTCAGAGACCAGACTAACTCTATTAAAGCCAGGCAGAAGCTACCCACCCTTGATAAGGGAAAAAGAAGAGATTTTGTGGGTGTATGGGGAGGCTGGGCATAGGATCATAAAGAAATAGGTCAGAGGGGAAGTACTGATAGAGCTGACTGTAAAGGGGGACAATTGATGAGGGTCAGCTAAAAAACCTCTTGCTAAGGAAACTCCCTGGAATATACAAGGATAGCCTCACTTAAGAAACCTAGCAATTGAAGATATGTAACCTGAACTAGTTATCCCCTATGACAAGGCCTCCACTGGAGGAAATGGGACAACAACACAACCACATAACCTTTGGCCTATATTCTGCCATGCCTATGGGATGTGGTGGAAAATCTGGTAAGGGTCAAAGGTGCCACAGACATTGTGAGAGTGGCCAACCGGTGACTATACCAACTTAAGACATAAGCAATTATGGTGAGCCCCCTCCTGACACTTCCTGGAACTCCAGGACCCAGAGGCTAGATGGCACGGAGTCATACAATAGATCCAAACAGGAATGGAGAAAAAAATATCTATGCAATGATGCCTAATAATATTTTCTATACTCATAGATTCATACCTACCCCTCAGGGAGCCTTCATCCAGCAACTGGTTGAAACAGATGCAGAGACCTACAGTCTAACATTAGGGTTAGCTTAAGGAATCATGCTGAAAAGATGGAGTAAGGATTGTGGGAGCAGTGGTGTTAAAGACGTTACAACAAAACCCACAGAATCAAATGACCAGGGATCATAGGAGATTACAGATACTGGGATGACACACAGATGGCCTGCATGGGACCAATCTAGGTCCTCTGAATATATGTGACAGTTGTTTATCTTAGTCTTCTTCTGGAGCTCCTAACAATGGGAGCAAGGGCTATCTCTGACACTTTTGCTGCCATCAGGGACCCTACTCCTCATACTGAGTTGCCTTACCCAGTCTTACTACAAGGCAAAGTGCTTAGTCTTACTACAACTTGATATGCCATATTTTTGTTGATATTCATAGCAAACCCCTCTGAGCAGAAATGGAGGGGAATGGATTGGGGGGGGGGTGAGAGGAGAAAAATGGGAGGTGGGGGAAGGACTGGGAAGAGAGGAGATAGGGAAACCTATGGTGAGGATTTTAAATAAATACTATAAAAATGAAACTTAAAAATTAAAATGAAACTCTAAAAGGCACAGATGAAGCAGACTAGGAAAAGAACAAAATACTCCAGAATAGAATTATATAGCTCAGTCCCCTCTAACATTGCAAAAAATAAAGAACAAAGGAAAATCCTAACAAGGATTTTAGCTACTTCTCCTTATCTTTTAATTATCACTGAACATTTTATTTTTAGAAATTATCAATCTGTTCTATTATAGTTCATAAATGTGGACTCCTGACATTTTATTAATGAAGAAATTTTAAAGGATTACTAACAGATTTTCATTTAAAAGGTCTTAATATATTCACCAGAGCAATTGTGAATTCTATGTCTGGGCATCTAAACACAATGAACACCAGTGACAGCGGTAATACAGCACTGATGTTTTCTGTTACTGTAAACAGCAGTATCAGAAGCTGTCTATAGATAGCTTTGAATCAATCTCTTAAGTAATTGATGATTATAGCAAGAATCATACATTAGAAACATTTCAAAACCAAGAGTTGTCAGAGCAACTTCACAGTCCCAATCTATATGCAACAGCAAAGTGTAAAGAATTATAATATTTTCATAAATTTAGCCACAAAATAATTAACTTACTGATCTTTTATGCACCTTCTCATAATAACCAGAAACAACTTTAAGGACATTAAAACAAATGGGTGCAAATTTTCAACATCATTTCCATGTGCATAGTAAAAATAATCAAAATAAGTAAGTTTTACTCTGGCACCATGTCAAAGATTCTGAACATCAAGGCAATAAATAGCCAATCTTGTAAAAAAAAAAAAAAAAAAAAAAAGTATAAGTTCTGTGTGAGTACACACAGAACAATCATGGGAACACTGGGGGTGGGGGAAGCAAAATAAAACAAAAATAACAACAACAACAACAAAAGCCTACAGAATTTTCCTCCATTCATGCTGTAAATCACTCCTGCTTTACTTTCCAAATGAAAATAAATGGATAATAAATGGATGGTAACATATTCATTAAAAATACAATGGAAAGAAACAAATAACTTAAGTCCTAGTATCACTGATAATATAAAACAGTTAACATAATGAATGACAAGTTGCAAATAATAGATGTTAAAATACTAGGTTGCTAAAAGTTGAAGATGGGTAATAAGGCAAGCATTTATCAAAAATAAATCCAGCTCAAGTGTTTGTGTTAGAGACAGACAGAGAGTGAGAGAGAGAGAGAGAGAGAGAGAGAGAGAGAGAGAGAGGTTTGGAAAATACATGTTCAAGTAAATTTGGGGAAGTGCCAAACTAACAGAGATGTGATTTATCTTCCACAAACATATGATTACTTCTTTACAAGAGAAATAAAACACACTGTTTAACTGGTACAAAAATTATCTCACCTAAATGTCCAAATTACAAATTATTAGAAACCTCGTTAGTTTGATATGTGTGTGCTAAAATTGTCCATAATATATTCAGGAAGCATGAAACTATAGAAACTAAGAAATAATTAGAAAACAATGCATTCTGAATAAATGTGAAAGATTTTAAACAGATGGATAAATCATGAGTAGTTTCCAAACTATGTTCTTAAACCAAGGAATTTACAACAAAAAGATATAAGATTTTAAAATGATAGTAATTGGATTTTGAAGTATTCAACACTACATGGCCTCTTAGCTCCAAAATTTATGTTCTATATGGTACACAGTATTGGAATACACAGTATCTATGTCACTGAAATGTTAATGAACATTAACTTAAATTTTTATTGTTTTACTGTTTTGTATTTTTCACATGTATGAATCTTCAATATACATATAAATATATGCATGAAATATTAATTGATTAAAAAATAGGGCATGAATTTGAAGAACAGGGAAGGGTCTCTAGGAGGGCTTGAAGGAGAGGGAAAGAAGAGATGTAATAATTATATTATAATTTCAAAGAGAAAAAAGTATGACAGACTTTAAATTATAATTTAGTATCATTATTTAACATAATTATAATTATTTACCAGCAAATGTGTGTGCAATTCTCCCCATGTAGATTTCTCTACTTTGATGACAAGGAGGAGGCATTTCTTTTCTCTTTTATTTTCTATATTTTCTTTAAATTAGAAACACACTTGTTTTACATGTCAATCTCAGTTCCCTCTCACTCCTCTCCTCCCCTGCCCCCAACCCACCCTCAACCTATCACCTTTCTGCTCCCCAGGGAGGGTGAGGCATTCCATGGGAAAATCTTCAAAATCTGACATATCATTTGGAGTAGGCCCTAGGCCCTCCACCATGTATCTAGACAGAGAGAATATCCCTCTATGTGGAATGGGCTCCCAATGTCTACTCCTCTAATAAGGATAAATATTGATTCACAACCAGAGGCCCCATAGATTGACCAGGCTTCCTAAGTGACACCCAAGTTCAGAGAGTCTGGGTTGGTCCTATGCTGTTTTCCAAGTTATCATGCTGGGCTTCATGAGCTCCCCTTGTTCAGGTCAACCTGGTCTTGAACCCTTTGCTCATCACTCCTCCCTCTCTGCAACTGGATTCCAGGAGTTTGGCTTAATGTTTAGCTGTGGGTGTCTGGTTCTGTTTTCATTAGCTACTGGATGAAGGCTCTAGGATGGCATATTAAGTAATCATCAATCAATCTCATTATCTGGGAAGGGCATTTAAGGTAGCCTCTCCAGTATTGCTTAGATTGTAAAGTGGGGTATTCCTTGTAGATCTCTGGACATTTCTCTAGTGTCAGATTTCTCTTAAAACCTATAATGGCTCCCTCTGTTATGGTATCACTTTCCTTGCTCTCCTCTATTCTTCCTCCAATTCAAATTTCCTGCTTTCCCATGTCCTCCTCTCCCTTTCTCTTCTTCCTTTCTCTTACTCCTAACTCTACCTCCTCTACCCCCATGCTCCTAACATGTTCAGGGGATCATATCCCTTTCACCTTCTCTTGGGGGACCATGTATGTCTTAGGGTCTTCCTTGTTTCTTAGCTTTTATGGTGATGTGAATTGTAGGCTGGTTATCCTCTTCTCTGTGTCTAATATCCATATATGAGTGTGTACATACCATGCTTGTCTTTTTGTGACTGGGTTATGTCACTCAGGATGGTGTCTTCTTGTTCTATCCATTTGCCAGAGGAATTCAAGATTCCATTTTTTCCCCCTCTGAGCAGTACTCCATTTTGTAAATGCACCAAATTTTCTCCATCCATTGTTTAATTAAGGGGCATTTAGTTTGCTTCATGGTTCTGGCTATTACAAATAATGCTGCTAGGAACATAACTGTACAGATGTCCTTGTATGAATGTGAATCTTTTGGGTATATGCCTAAGAGTGTAATTGTTGGATCTGAGGTAGACTGTGGACTGATTCTTATTATAATGAGGAAACACCATAAGGGTTTCTGAAGACAATGAATGAGTTTGGACTCCCACCAGCATGGAGGAATAGCCCCTTTCTCCACATCCTCTCTATCATAAATAGTAACTGGTGTTTTTTACTTTAACCATTGTGATAGGTGTAAGATGGTATATCAGAGTTGTTTTGATTTCCCTGATGGCTAAGGATATTGAGCACTTTCTTCAATGTCTTTCAGACATTTTATATTCCTCCATTAAAAATCTCCATGTAGTTCTGTACCACACTTTTTAATTGGAATATTTGATGTTTTGTTAATGAGCATCTTGAGTTATTTGAATATTTTGGAAATCAGCCTTCTGCAAGATGTGGAGTAGGTGAATATCTTTTCCCATTCGGTGGGCTACCATTTTGTTTTTTCGACATATCCTCTGCCTTACAGAAGCTTCTCAGTTTCAGAAGGTCCCATTTATTAACTGTTGATCTCATTGTCTGTGCTACTGTTGTTATGATCAGGAAGAAGTCTCTATACCATTTTTTTCAAGGGTAACTCCCACTGTCTCTTCTAAGAAGCTCAGTGTGACTGGATTTATGTTCAGGTCTTTGATCCACTTGAAATTAAGTTTTGTCCATGTGTTGCATATGGATCTATCTGCAGTCTTCTCCATGACAGCATCCAGTTATGCCACCACTATTTGCTGAAGATACTTTCTTTTTTCTATTGTATAATTTTAGCTTCTTTGTCAAAAATCAGGTTTCATAGGTGTGTAGGTTAATATTAGTGTTTTCAGTTCAATGCCATTGGTCTACCTGTCTATTTTTGCACAAATACCAAGCTGTTTTCAGAACTACAGCTCTATAGTAGAACTTAAAGTCAGGGACGGTGATACCTCCAGAATATCCTTTATTATATAGTGGGGTTTTTGTTGTTGTTGTTGTTTTCTTTTTTTTTTTTTTTTTTTTTTTTTTTTTTGCTATCCTGGGTCTTTTGTTTTTTCATATAAAGTTGAGTATTGTCCTTTCAAGGTCTGTGAAGATTGTTTTAGTATTATGAGGTATATTGCAATGAATCTGTGGATTCCTTTTTTCAAGATTGCCATTTTTACTATGTTGATCCTATCTATGCAAGAGAATGGAAGATCTTCCCATTTTCTGGTATCTTCTTTGATTTCTTTCTTTAAAGACTCAACGTTCTTATTATATAGGTCTCTCATTTGTTTGGTTAGTGTTACCCAAGACACTTTATGTTATTTGGGGCTAATGTAAAGGGTGATGATTCTCTGATTTCTGATTTCTTTCGCAGACCCTTTATCATCTATATATAGTAAGGCTACTGTTTTGTTGTTGTTGTTTTTTGTTTTGGTTTTGTTTGGTTTTTGGTTTTGTTGTTGTTGTTTGAGTTAATTTTGTACTCTGCCACTTTGCTGAAGGTGTTTATCAGTTGTAGGCGGTACTTGAAAGTATTTTGTGGGTCATTTATGTGAACTGTCATATCATCTGTAAATAGTGAAATTTGATTTCTTCATTTCCAATTTGTATCTTCTTGACCTTCTTTTGTTTTCTTATTTCTCTAGCTAGAACTCCACGTACAATATTGAAGAGATATGGAGTGGACAACCTTGTCTTATTCCTGATTTTAGAGGAATTGTATTGAGTTTCTCTTCATTAAGTTTCATGTTGGCTGCCAGTTTGCTGTATATTGCACTTGTTATGTTCATATATATTCCTGTTACCCATGATATCTCCAAGATTTTCATCATGAAGGCGGGTTGGATTTTGTCAAAAGCTTTTTCAGCTTCTAGTGAGATGATCGTGTAGTTTTTCTTTTTAAGTTTGTTTATATGATAGATTACATTGATGGATTTTCATATGTTGAACCATCCTTGTATCCCTGGGATGAAGCGTGTTTGATCATGGTGGATGATTTCTTTGATGTGTTATTGGATTGGATTTTCCAGCATTATTTTGAGTATTTTTGAATCAATGTGCATGAGGGATATTGGTCTGTAGTTCTCTTTCATAATTGTGTCTTTGTTAAATTTCTGTGTGGTGGACTTGTTTAGTGTTGAGTGGGGTGTTGAAATATCCCACTGTAAGTGGATGAAGTATGATTTGAGTTTTAGTGATGTTTCTTTTACAAATATGGATGCCTTTGTATTTGCATAGGTGTTTAGAATTGAGACTTTATCTTGGTGGATTTCTCCTGTGATGAATAAGAAATGACTTTCTGCACCTCTTTTGATTGATTTTAGTTTAAAGTCTAATTTGCTAGATATTAGGATTGCTACACCTGCTTTTTTCTTAGGTTCATTTACCAATCATTAACTCTGAGGTGTGCTTTAACTCTGAAGTTGAGGTGTGCTTCTTGTATGCTGAAAAATGATAGATTCTGTTTACATATCCATTCTGGTAGCTTTTGTCTATTTATAGGGGAAGTTAAGACCGTTAATATTCAGGTTTATTAATGACCATTGATTGTTAATTCTTGTTTATTTTGGATTTAGTGGTGGATTTACCCCCTTTTATTCTTTTGGCAGTTGGAAAAATGGTATTATCTCTTAGCTTTGTTTTGTGGGTATAGTTAACTTTTTGGGTTTGTAGTTTTCCTTCCATTTCTTTCTGTGGGGCAATATTAGTTGATATGTATTGTTTAAATCTGTTTTTGTCAGGAAATATCTTGGTTTATCCATCTATACTGATTGAAAACTTTGCTGGGTATACTAGTCTGGGCTGGCATCCATGGTCTCTTAGTAATTCTAGAATATCTATCCAGGACCTTCTTGCCTTCAGTTGCCATGGAGAAGTCAAGTGTAATTCTGTCAGTTTTGCCTTTATAGGTTATTTGGCTTTTTCCTTTGCTACTCTTAATATTCTTACTTTATTTTGTATGTTTGGTGTTTTGATTTTTATGTATCATGGAGATGTATTGTGGTCCATTCTATTTGGTGTTCTGTAAGCTTCTTGTACTTTCATTGGCATATCATTCTTTAGGTTAGGAAGGTTTTCTTCTATAATTTTGTTGAATATTTTTTTTACACATTGGAGTTATTTTTTTTTTTGTTTTTTGTTTTGTTTTTTTTTTTTTTTCATCTTGTTCTATACCTATTATTCTTAGGTTTGGTCTTTTCATGGTTTCCCATATTTCCTGGATACTTTGAGTTAGGGATTTGTTGCACTTAAGATTTTCATTGGTTGATGGATCTATTTCTCCTAGTGTATTTTCAACACCTGAAATTATCTCTTCCATTGCTTGTATTCTTTTGTTTATGCTTTCATATGAAGTTTCTGATTATTTACCTAGCTTTTCTATTTTGAACATCATTCCCTCAGACTATGGTTTGTTTGTTTGTTTGTTTTTCTCTATTTCAGCTTTCAAGCTTTTCACTGTTTGAATTATTACTTGCAATTTTTGGTTTATATTTTCCTCAATTTCTTCATTTTTTTCTCCCTTTTTTTTATTTGCGTTTTCTTATTTTACATATCAATCCCATTTCCCTTTCCCTTCCTTCCTCCCTCTCTCCCTCCCTCCCATGCTCCCAGACCACCCTCCCATCCTACCCCCCCAATCCACAGGGAGAGTGGTACCTTCCAGGAGGGGTCAACAAAATCTGTCAAGTCATTTGGAGTAGGCACTAGGCCCTTCCACCTGCCTCTAGGTTAAGGGAGTATCCCTCCATAGGGATATGCTCCCAAAATACTTTTGTGCATGAAGGATACATCCTGGTTCCACTGTCAGAGGTCCCTTAGACTGCCCAGGCCTTCTAACTGAGACCCATGCTCAGGGGTCTGAGTTAGTCCAATGCTGGTTTCCCAGATATCAGTCTGGGGGCCCATTGGCTCCTTGTTCAGGTCAGCTGTCTTGTGGGTTTCTGTAGCTTGGTCTTGTCCTCCCTCTTTGCATCTGGATTCCAGTTTGGCTCAGTGTTTAGCTGTGGGTGTCTGGTTCTGTTTCCATAAACTACTAGATGGGGGCTTTATGATGGTGGATAAGTTAGTCATCAATCTTATTATCAGGGAAGGACACTTTAAGGGATGTGCTCATTACCTCTTTGAGGGTCTCTGACATCATCATAGAGTTGCTTATAAGGTTGCTCTCTTCTGCTTCATCTGTGTTGTGATGTTCAAGTTTTGCTGGTATGGAGTCCCTACAATCTGGTGCTGTCATATTGGTCTTTCTGTTATTGACGGTGTTCTTATTCTGTTGTCTACCCATCCCTTCTTCCAGTAGGTACCAGTGAGTTCTCTCCCTCTCCTGGTGGTTAAAAGACCAAGTTTCTCTTCTGGCGGATGCAAGCAGGTCCAGTACTCTGATAGCTCTCTTCTTCCAGTGGATAGAGTCAGGACCAGGACACCGGCAGACTCTGGACTGTACAGTTTCCAGTCCTCAGGAGGCTCCAAGTAGGGTGCTGGAAGGTGGGCTTCTCCTGTAGATGGAGTTGGGACTAGGATGCTGGCACACTGGCACACTTTGGATAGGCCTCCTGTGGGACTGGTTTCCCTATGCATGCACAATAACCAGGCCTCAGGAGGCTCTGAGCAGGATCTTTGTTGATACATTTTCATCAGGAAATTCAGTACTAGTCAGTTTGGATTTGTTAAGGAAACCAAAAAGGCTTATGATAATGTGATCAGTGTATCACCATCACTAGTTATGCATTTTCTCTAATGAAAAGACTCTTTTCTTCCTATTGGGTGGCCTTGTCCACCCTCATTGTGAGGTAAATATAAAATGAAAGAGAGAGAAAGGAAGAAAGGAAGGAAGGAAGGAAGGAAGGAAGGAAGGAAGAAAGGAAGAAAAGAATGAAGAAAAGAAAACAAACACAAACAGCAGCTTTTTTTGGAACTCTTTTTTGTCCAGGAGTGTGTTTGTTTAACATTTTATTGCTTATTTTTCAAGTAAGTATGTATGTAGGTATGATGGTTTAAATAGGAATGACAACTGTAGACTCATATATTTGAATACTTTTGAATACTTGACCCATAGGGAATGGCACCAATAGGAGATGTGGTGATGTGGCATTAATTTTTATTTTATTTTTTTATGACAAGGAATTTGGACTTTATTCTCAATACTCTATGAAAGGTTTATAAAATGTAGAAGTGACATAATATAGGTTCCTCCCCCCCCTTCACACACCTGAGACAGGGTTTCTTTGTGTATTATTGTAGACCAGGCTGGTCTCAAGCTCACAGAAATACACCTATCTCTGCCTCCAAGTACTGGGACTAAAGGCTTGCACCACCAACACCCTGCATATGGTATAGTGTAAGTTTTGTTTTGTTTTTGTTTTTTTCTTTTCTTTTCTTTTTTTTTTTCCTGAGACAGGGTTTCTCTGTATTGTTTTGGATCCTGTTGTGGAACTTACTCTAGACTAGGCTGTCCTCGAACTCACAGAAATCTGCCTGCCTCTGCCTCCCAAGTGTTGGGACGAAAGATGAGTCCCACCCCTGCCTAGCTGGTTAAGCAGCCAGTGACCTTAACCACTGAACAATCTCTCTAGTCCTTTGTGCCCAATATTCTGTATCTATTCTTGATCCTCTTCATCTGTGTCTTCTCCTCATGGCATAATAATCTTAAAACTTAGATCATGGAAGGGCATTGGTGGCACATGCCTTGAGATGTGGCATTATTGGTGGAAGCATGTCACCATAAGAGCAGGCTTTGAGGTCCCATATACTCAACTTATTCCAAGTGTAACACAGTTTCTATCTGTTGCCTGCAGATTAAGATGTAGAACTCTCAGCTAATGGGAGATGTCCTTCTGTATATATGTTTCCCTTACTGGTTGATGGATTCAACACTGACTTCCCAGTAGCCAGGCAGGAAGTATAAGCAGGGCTACCAGACAAAGAAAGTGCTAGATATAGAAAAGAATGAAGCCACTAGGAGATGTCATGTAGCAAAGGAAGTAATAACATGTCTGGACTCTTCTCCAGTAAGATAAGCCATTTGTAAATACTTCAATTAATAGAAATGGGTTAATAATTAAGAGAGATATAGCTAATAAAGAGCCTTTTCCACTGGCCAAATAGTTTCATAATTAATATAGTGTCTTTGTGTTTATCTGGGGGCTAAATGGCTGAGGGACCAGTCGGGAAAGAAATTCCAGCTACACTCAGCTCCTTCCCCAGAACCATGTCAGCCTGCATACTGCCATACCCACCATGATAATAATGAACTAAATCTCTGAAACTGTAAGCCAGCACAAATTAAATGATTTCCTTTGTAAGAGTTGCCATGGAGTGCTTCATTGCAATAGAAAACCCAGCTAAGTCAATAGATATAGGTAAACAAGCCCTGCTATTTATGTGAAGGTTAGAAGAAAACCTGTCGAAATAAGTTCTCTCTCCATCTGCTATGTAGGTCTCAGGAACAAAATTCAGATTGTTCACCTAGAGAGCAAGGGCCTTTACCAAATGAGCCATGTCACCATCCAAATTATCCTATTTTTAAAACAAAGAGATCTTAGAATTTCTTGTTTTACAGTCAGGGTTGTGAAGAAGTTTGTAATTTCATGGAATTATTCAAGAAGATGATAACTCCAGACCCATAGGCATCAGCAAATATTTCAAAATTACAACTGAGTTTACCAAGTTAAGAGGGGGAGTATAGCTTGGCTGCAGCAGAAAGTATGATTATATTCATAAATTTTAAAATTATTTATTTTCAGGGACAGTGCCCTCCAAAATGTACCTCATGTCATTTATTCCCTTAACTACCTTCCTCAATCTGACTGGCCTCTAAAGAGGCAAAATTTATGTGGATTCATGCAAGGTCTTTTAAAAATAAATCTGAGGAATAGAAAGGTATATAAATTGCATATGAAATGTCAGCTTTGAAGAGTGATCAGGGCCAGGAGGATGAAATAGCAAAGGGCATGAAGGCTGAATTTTGATTGAAACTTGATGCCATTACCTACTTCCAACTTTCATTCATCAAATATGTCTCTTATATGCTGAATTATAGATAAAGAAGTAGTATATTAAATAATAATTACCAAAAATGATTATTAATGTTCAAGAATATAAATAACTAAAATCACTTGAAAATATAATTACTGTATTCTTTAATATGGTTAAATCTCTCTGTAGCTAGCACAGGGTTGCTATTAACAATAAAATTGAAGCCACCCTAAATTCCTTTCCTTTCACAAAAAAATTATCTGTTTCTTGTAGCTTTTTTTTGCATCTTCTGTAGTATTAGTAATGCTATTAAAACATTTTATATATATTTAAAATAAAATTAATGATTAATGAGATACTTTATTAGCTTCTTTTATTATATATTCATCACATTTCATCACGTTAAAAGTTAGACATCTAGTAAAAGTATACATTGAAGTTTTAATTTTTATTTTTTCTTTTCCTAGGAATGTATCTTATGATAATTCATTCACATTAATTAATTAAACTATGCTCTCTTTATTAGATCAAAATTAAAAATATGCAAGGATAAATTATCTTTAGCAAACACATCCACACATATAGATTCCTTGACTTATGTTGAGTATGTCCCTATAAACTCACAGTACATTGAAAACATTAAAAGTCTAAACTGGTTTCACCAGTCATATCCTGTTAAATAAAATAGTTTATCTTAGAAGAATAATGTGCTTTATTTCTTGTTTATCCACATGCTGTTGTGGCCAACTAAGTGATATAGATCTTGGCTGATGCCTTTAAATTGTCAAAGATCTATTATAGGATACCTTTGTAGGCAAAGAAAAGATAAAAATTAAAACTTTGAGGTGTAGTTTCTACTGTCTCTAACTTTTCAAAATTAAAATGAAAATTGTAAGTCAAGCATTCTAAACTCCAATGTTATCTGTATATATGTCTATATAAACATATATATGTACATATTCACATAAATATCACAAATATAGTTCTACTCATGGGCTTCACATTGACATTTATGATCAGGAAAATAAATACCTGAGAGTTTACATCATTTCCTTTTGAAATTCATAATACTTACTGAGACCAAAAGTCTAAGTAATTGTTTCAGACTTCTTAATTTACAACTGAATTCCTCATCACTTACAGTAAAGTCAAGAATTACCTTCCATTATAACAGTGAACACAATAGACACATGAATTTGATAACCACTCCATACATGTCAGATGGCAAAACTTTATTCAATTCATGATTACCAAAATGCCATAGTTACTTTTTTCTTGCTGTTATAATGCATCACAATCTAGTCTATTTATAAAAAAAGTATTTATTTTGGAATTATATGTTTCAGAGTGTTAGAGTCTATTATCATGGTATCAGGCAGCATGGAAACAAGTAGGCAGTCATGACACTAGACCATTAGCTGAGAGCTCACATATTGATTGTGTCAGTTAAGGTTACTCCAGGAAGACACACAATGATCACAGCAACTATAAAGAAAACATTTAACTGAGGTATCAGCTTATAATTTCAGAGGTCCAGTCCATTATCCTGATGAAAGGGAGCATGGCAGCCTCACACAGGCAGATATGGTTCTGGCAATATCTTAACCAGAAGGCAGTACGAAGTCAACTGTCAGTCACACTGAGGAAGACTTCAGGAAAAGAGACATCAGTGTTTGTCCCCATAGTGATTTACTTTTTCCAACATGGCCAGCTCCACATTGCGTCACTCTCTTTGGGAGCCCTTATCTTCCAAACCACCACATTGAGAAACAGTTGTATGTGGACTTTTCTATCCTGACTGCCAGCTCCCAAATGACCACACAGAGACTTATCATTATGAAATCTGAGCTGATAACTTAGGCCTGTTTCTAACTAGCTCTTATAACTTAAATTAACCAATATCTTTTAATCTGTGGTCTATCTACCATGTATCTTTTACCTCTATCCAATTTTATGTGTCCAGCTAATTCAGTGACTGACTGCCTACTGTTCATCCCTATCCTTATTCTTCCAGTGTTCTCTCTGCACCCAAAATCCTGCCTAGCTATTGACCATTTATCTTAAAAAAAAAAAAAAAGTAACACTTGACACAAAGGTTATTCCACAACATACAGTCATGAGGCAGAAAGAGCTAACAGAATGGGTAAAATGAGTGGGATTTTAAAACCTCAAAACTAACACCCAGTGGCACACCTCCTCCAATAAGGCCACACCTACTAATCTATTCCACACATTTCTTCAAATATATGAACTTATGAGGTCCATTCTCATTCAAACCACCACACAGAATGTTGATTAGATTTTAGAGTCAGAATTGGATTATTAGAAGAATGAATACCCCTAGCATATATCCCATTATTTCAATATTCCAACTCCAATATTCCATTATTTCCATCTAAACTCTCAATAAGAAAGAAAAATTAGCTTACTTAACTTGTATTTCCTTGTGTAATGATGCCTTCTTTGTGTTGACACATCTGTCCTAAATTGAAATCAGCAGAGGGCTTTCAACTACAAATATATATCTTTGCAGTACATTGACATTTAGTACTGTTCTCTAAAGTTACAGAATTTAATACTACTATTTTTCAGTACAAAAGCTATTTCCCATAATATTTCCCCTTAAATATTCCTTTCTTCTCTCTGAGCATGCATTACATCATGCTATAGAGCTCTAAAGGGAAAAGAGGAAATCTGAGAATTATTTGTATATACTGTGAACATTATATTTTCATTAGTATTTTAGGTATGAGAAACAGAGCATGCCTTCTATGATGTTTTAAAGAACTATGCAACTACTAATCTGGCACCTGAAGTTACTTGTAAAAAATATGGATGAAATGCAAGAATTGTAATATTGCTGTTTAAATTTTGCCTAAATTGAATTGCTTTAATATTTTTTGGGAAAGTGGTAGAAAACTTAACACAATCACAAAGTTTTTGACAGTTTGAAATGGTAAGTTGTATCCATGAGCAGGTTTTATTACTTGGATATAATGAAAGTGTATCAAAATAAAACTTTCCACTTACAATTTTCTCATATCAGTGGCTGATTTAGTAATTTATTTTGAAATTCTTTTTTATAGCATGGATAATTTATCTAGCCCCTGAAACAAAGATAGAATAGGTTTTGTTTGTAACTGATAAAACACGATAGTTAGAAATGGATATGTCAGCATTTTTACGAGTGTTAGATAATCAGGATTGTAAAAATAGTTCTACAGTGTTCCAAGAAATAAAACCGTTTTGTTACAATATTGAGTGCAGACTCTGAAACCTTTGTAACAAAAGCTGTATTGCATTTCCCACAAATGAGATATTTCTATGCAATCTCTTCAAAATACAGTATTAAAATAACCACCTCTTGAACATGAAGTCCCATTTTCAAAGCTTACTTTGTTAACATACTTTCTAAGTCAATATCAGAGAGTACAGTATATAATTATCTTGTCATATTTCCTTTTCTGGATATATTTTCTTAAAATTATACATACAGGTCTTCAGAATTCTGGGTAAACACTTATGGTCTACTATTTGTATTTTCCATTCAGTGGAAGAAAAGATTATAGTAACTGTATATGAATTAAAACTATCACAAAAGGTAAAGATGAAAACATTCAGGAAACAGTTGTATAATGCAGAAATTGATGATGTCGATTTATATTGCTTATTGTTTGTGTAGATCTTAACAGTCAATAACATGTCTATAAATGTTTCTTCTCAACTGATTATGTCAACTCAATATCATTTTAACAATACTTATTTTGTTAATTCATAGGCTAACTGAGCATCACAGAAGTCAAACTAGTTGATTAAGGCCATCAAGATATTCTATTGAATGAACAAAAACAAGTGTATACTGTGCTACATAGCAACATACTAAGTTCTTCAGGCTTGGTGATATACTTTAGTTGCAGAGAGCTTGTCGAACATGCATAAGGTCCCAGGGCTTATATAATGTATGTATTAGATACATGAATGAATGTGAGTTTCTGAATGATTCTGAAGATTAGTTTAGAGGGTCTGTATTTAACATGAATCTACCTAAACTACTCTGTTAATACGAGCAATAATTGACTATGCTCTGTTTGCTATATTAGGTTGCAGAAAACATTCTTAAGGTTAGTAATATTTAAACTATGAGAAATGGCTATCTAAATTCAGAGATCTAAGAGTGACAACCACTCAGTGTATAACAAGCCTGGCCCTGGTCTCAAATGATGTTGCACTGATACTAATGCTGTCACTCAAGAACTGGTCTTTAATGAATCCTACACATCAAGACAGGAGACTGGAAAATGACTTCTTGACAACTTTGACCATATATCCAGTAGAAGGTTGCAATCATTTAGGAACTGCAGTGTGGTGATGAATTTTTATAAAAATATCTCTTACATTCTAAGAGATGAAAAATTTTATTGGACCTACAGCTATAGTAAATATCATGCCTGAGGTCTTTTAAGTCTTAAAACTGATATCCTACCTTGTACTCAGTCTTCTTCTTTAATCTGCCTTTAAGGGAACAGTGTAACAACCAACCATACTTGACTCAGATTTCCCATGAAATAAACAATTATAACCTAATTTAATGCATAGCTACAAGTCTTAAATTATATATTCTTCCATGCCCCTGACGCAAGAGTAATGCCCTGTGTTTTAGCATGTGTGTTATGATAACCATTTGCTCTAGAAGACAACAAATAAGATGAAAGTAGTCTCATAAAATGAATAACTACCATAAATTTGGAATGCAACATATATAGCTTTAAAAACATTGTTTTTGTTCGCTTTCTGGAAAGGTGAGACAGTTCATAAAGTAAACTTATCCTTTGTAAAAATATCTTAGAGATTTTTAAAAACTATTCCTCATTTCTTCACCATACTTTCTGTACTATTTGTACTATTCAATACAAGGAGCAAAATCATATATTAGGGAACATACACAGTCATAGACAGACAGATTCACAAGACAGCATCCAATCAGGCACAGAATCATACTCACATAATAGACAGATATGAAGATGGAAGACACAGGGAAAGAGGACTGGAAAATTCAATTCTTAGCTAATTCTTGGTTAAAGGACACCAAGAAAAAATACTTTATTATTTATTATTACTTTCCTTTAGGAATATTGATGGTGACTGAGTATATAATTAATCTATGAACCTCTGGGCAGTAATTATGATTTGGGATTGAGATGTTTACATGTTTCACCAAGCAAAAATTAATGGTAATGGCAGGAGATTTATGGTGAGGATTATCAATACGCAGTCTACCTAGTAAAAGAATTAGTGGTTAGTGATAATGATCAAATTGATCAACTATGCTGCATAACAGTAATAGTGTAGAGGAAATGGAAATTTAAGACAGAAAAAGAAAGTAAACAGTTTTAATAATTCATAAGCTGAAAGTTCTAAATATGAGCCAATCAAAGATTTATGTTAGTAATGTTAGTAAATAGGAAAAAAAAATGGTATACAAATCCAGGAATGATGCAGGTAATGTTTAAAATAAATTAACAAAAACATTGTTAAAATCAGGAACCTAAGTATTCAGTGTAATTCAATGTAATTGTCTAGTATATGATAGGAAAGGAGATAAGTATTATAATAACTAGGGAAATAATAGTAATAGCATTTATAGAATTACTTCAATGTTCCTCTAATAAATATTATTAACAAGTTACATAGGTTAAATACTTAAGCCATCATAATAAGTAAAGAATGTGGTTCCACCAGGCAGTGGTGGCCCACACTTTTAATCCCAGAAATTGGGCGGGAGAGGGAGGGAGAAGAGGCAAGCAGATCTCTGTGAGTTTGAGTCCAGCCTGGACTAGAAAGCTAGTTTCAGGACAGCTTCCAACACCACAGAGAAACCCTGTCTTGAAAAACCAAAATCTTTCAGATTCTCAAGGCACCTAAAATCTAATACTCTATTATGCGTACAAATTAAAACATGTAAAGAATGTGCAGTATTCTGCATAAGAATTTTCTTATTGAAACTTATTTTAAGCCAATGAAAATATTTTTCTTTGATTTTACAAGTCCAGTGGAAAGTAGGCTGGTGCTATGTGTCTTTCCAGCATAGCAGCTCAAGTATCCAAGTTCATATAAACTTTACTTTGTATTGTTTTTCCAAGATCATTAATTAGGACAAAAAGAATGTCCAAATAAGCTACTTTCTGACATTTAAAGATCCAGGTTGAAATGACACAATAGCTCTCCTTAACATTTCAGTGGTCACAGCAAGTCACAAAATGAAATACAATCAGAAATTACGAACTTGTGGAGTAACAAGTACTATAATGGAAAAATGTGTGAATAACTGCGATCATGACTGACATTTTTCATATTTTTATTATTTTAATTTTTTACATTCCAATCACAGTTCCCACTGCTCTTTTCCTCCTCCTCCTTCCATTTCCCCTACTCCCATCTTCTCCTTGGAGAGGGTAAGGCCTCCCTTAGGAAGTCTACTAAATCTGTCCTATCATCTAGTTGAGGCAGAACCAAGGTAATTACCAACTTTTAAGGTAAGAAGAGAGAGGAATGCTTTGATCTCTTGGTGTTTTTGTGTGTGTGTGTGTGTGTGTGTGTGTGTGTGTGTGTGTGTGTGTATTTTTTCCTTTTGGAGGGACACAAATATGTAATGCATAATGATGACATATGTCATTTCAGTGATGTGAAACCAGATCAAACCAGATTGCAATGTCTGTCTTCATTCAAGATCCTTTTGGCCAGCTAAGAGGACTATAGCTTCAGAGTTATAAGCCAGCTTTAGAAATGGCCACAACTGACAATAAACCTTGAACAAACTAGGAAGAGGCAGAGGTTCTCCTAACCAAAGTCTAACTCACCTGAAAAGGAAACCAATAACTAAGATAAGCCAAAATCAAATGTCAAAGGAATTGTGAGACAATAGGTACCTGTTGTTTCAAGTTTCCATATTTCCATACCTGTTAGCATGCAATATATAAAGAATATATAAATGAGCTATAGGAGTTATGTGACTGAATGTTTGGGGTTACTTAAGTATGCTATATCAAATAAAATAATGATACTTTCACTTCTTTTCCAATGTGTATCCCCTTGATTTCCTTGTGTTGTCTTATTGCTCTCGCTAGAATTTCAAGTACTATATTCAATAGGAATGAAGAGTGGCAACCCTGTCTTGTTTGTGATTTTAGAGGATTTGTTCCATTTAACTTAATATTGGGTATGTGCTTGCTGTATATTGCTTTTATTATATTTAGGTATTTCCTTTGTATCCCTTATATCTCCAAAATTTTTGTATTAAAGGTGTGTTGGATATTGTCAAAGGCTTTTCAGCATCTAATGAGATCATTATGTGGATTTTTCTTTTCGTTTAAGTGATAGGTTACATTGACAGGTTTTTCTTTGTTGAATCATCTCTGCATCTCTATGATGAAGACTGCTTGATCACTGAGGATGGTTTTTTTCAATGAGTTTATGGTTCAGGTTGTGAGTATTTTATTGAATATTATTTTATCAATGTTCATGAGAGAAATTGGTCTGTAATTCTCTTCTTTGTTAAGCATTTGTGGTCTTTTTTGAAGGCCTGGTAGAATTTTACTGTAAAACCATCTTGACCTGTTGAGGTTCTTTCTGTATTGTGTGTGTGCGTATGCGCATGTGCGTGTGCGTGTGCATGTGTGTGTGTGTGTATGTGTAGACCTTTTAATGACTGTTTCTATTTCTTTAAGGATTATGGTTCAATTAAAATAGTTTATCTAGTCTTGATTAATTTAATTTTGATATATGGTATCTATCAATAAATTTGTTCATTCCTTGCAGATTTTCCAATATCGTGGAATAGTTTTTTGAAGTATGACATAGGGATTCTTTGGATTTCCTTAGTTGTTATGTCCTTCTTTTCCTTTTTAATTTTGTTAATTTAGGTATTCTCTCTACATGTAGTTAGTTTGGAGATGAGTTTACCTATCTCATTGATTTTTTCAAAGAACCAACTCATTGTTTTATTGCTTCTTTGTATTATCTCCTTTGCTTCTAGTTAATTTATTTCAGCCTTAGTTTGATTATTTCTTTTGATTTCAATAAGAATGTTTACTTCTTTTTGGTCTAGAGTTTTCAGGTATGCTGTTTAGTTGAAAGTATGAAATTTCTCCAAGTTCTTTTTGCAGGCACCTCATGCTATGTACTTTTCTCTTAGCTTTGCTTTCATTGTTTCTCACAAATTTGGGGATGTTGTACATTCATTTTCATTGAATTATAGGAAGTCTTTGGTTTCTTTCTTTAAGTTTTCCTTGACACATTTCTAATGCAATTGAGGGTTGTCCAGTTTCAGTGAGTTTTTAGGCTTTCTGTAGTTTGTGTTGTTGTTGAACTCCCATTTTAATCCATGGTGATCTAATAAAATATAGGAGGTTACTCCATTTTTTTGTAGCTTTTGAGGCAAAGTATGCTTTGTAACAAGTGTACCGTCAATTTGGAGAAATTTCCAGGAAGCTGAGAAGTTATATACTCTTGTGCTGGGTAAAATGTTCTGTAGATTTCAGTTATGTCCGTTTGAATCATAACATCTGTTAGTTCCATTATTTCTATGTATAGCTTTTGTTTTGAAGACCTGTCCTTTGGTAAAAGGTGTTGAAGTCTCCAACTATTATTGTATAGGGTTCAATGTGTGATATAAGCTTTAGTAATGTTTGTTTTACAAATGTGGGTGCCCTTGTATTTAGGGCATACAGGTTCAAACTGAGACATTGTCTTGATTTTTTTTTCCTTTGATGAATAAGAAATGTCATTCTCCATCTCTTTTGGTTAATTTTGATTCTTAGGTATATTTAGGTATATTGGGAAAACCTTTTTCCCAATCCTTGCTCTTGAGGTAATATATGTCTTTAATGTTGAGGTGTGTTTTTTGTATATAGCAGAAAGATTGATACCATTTTATTGTCCATTCTGTTAGCCTGTGTCCTTTTAATGGTGAATTGAATCCACTGACATGAGAAATATTAATTACCAGTGATTGTTAATTTCTAGTAATGGTGAATGCATAGCCTGAACTAGCCATCCACTGTTACACTGCAGAATATCCAGTGGAGGTATTAGGATGAAGGGCCCATTAACATAAACTTTAAATTTCACTGCCAATGAAATTTGCTGGTGGTAATGGCAATACATAGAAGGTGAGAATTGCCAACCAATGTCAGGTCCATCCACAAACGTGTATCATGAGTATATGTTTACCTCTGACACTGACTGGACTTCTAGAAGCCAGAGTGTGGATGGCTCAGAGACCTAGAATAGCATCAAACATGATTAGATTTATAAATAAAAACAAAACAAAACAAAAAAAAAAACTCAATGTTATGGTGCCTAATGATATTGTGCTACACCCATAGTTTGGTGATAACCCCAGTTGTTATCAGAGAGTTTCAACCAGTAATTGCTGGAAACCAATGTATGGACAGACAACTAAGCACTGGACTGAGCTCAGGGAATTTTGCTGAGGAGAGGGACGAATGGTTGTATGAAACAGGGAGGTCAATGTCATCACATGTGAAGCCAAGCCAGAGTCACAATTAACCTGGGCTCATAGGAACTTACGAATTCTGGAATGACAGCCAGGTAACCTGCAAGGAACAAATCTAGGTCTTCTACATATGTGTGATACTTGTATAATGGTCTATCTGTGTGACTCCTGGCAGTGGGAGCAGGAGCTATCTCTAATGCTTTGTCTGAGTTTTGAGAAACTATTCCTCTTACTAGGTTTCCTGCCCAGCCTCAATAAAAGGGAAGGAGCTTAGTCTTACTAAAACTTGATATACCATGCTTCATTGATATCCATAGCAGGACTTCCTTTTTTGAAGGAGGAGGAATGGAGACTGAGAGGAGAGGAGGTAGAAGAAACTGTGGTAGAGATATAAAATAAATAAATTTAATTAATAAAATATACATATGCATGTTGTACTGATCAATTTCTTGGTATGGTATGTCAAAGAATGTTTAAAATATAATATTTAATATGAGGACAGATTTGAAGAGCAGAGGAGGATAAATCTCCATATGACCATGGATGCACAAAAATTATTTATTTTCTTAAAAAGAAAATTATTTTTAATTTGTATTCTTGAGTTTTATGGTGAGAGATTTTCAGACAGAATCTTTCTATATAGTCTAAATTTGCTGTAAGTTTGTGATATTTCTGTTCCATATTTCATGTCAATAACTGGCATATATGTATTTCTTTTCTTTTTTCCTATTTTAATAAAATAACATCAATACCTCCCTTTCCTATCTTCCTTATAAATCCTCCCATATACTTTCTTTGCTGTCTTTCAAGTTCATGACTTCTTTTTTCATTAATCATTGTTACATTCATGCATACACATACACATACACACAGTGCTAAATATTTAAGTACAACATTCTCAGTCTCTATCAAGTTACTTATACAAATATGTTTTCAGTGTCAACAAGTTGGTATTAGATAATCAACTGGTGACATATTTCTTATGGAAGATAATTTCGTCTGTTCTCAGCATTCCTTAGATGTTGGTAGTCCATCTATGAGTCCCTCTATCTGTGTTTGCCATTCTGCTGCCATCATCCTTGTTTGCTTCATATGTAGGAAGTCATGATGGTAAGAATGCTTGGGTATAGATTCTGATGTTACTAGGAGACACATTCTCAAATCAACCTCAGACTCTGGCTCTGGCTCTGACAACCTTTCTCACTCTTTTCCTCTGCAATAGTCCCTGTACCTAATGTGAAAGAGTTATATTATAGATGTCTCCTTTGGGACAATTATTCACAACTCTTCATTTTAATGTAGTTTAGTAATTTAGTTTCTTTGATGAGTGGTGAGACTACACTTATCTGTGGGTATATGCTAAATATTTAGAATGTAATTGGGTACCATGCAGGTTTACTAATGTGGCTGTAGGTTCTCCTCTCAAGATCCATGACTTTACTAACCAGGGGTAGTTGTCTGGGTTTGTAGGATCAGGTATGATTTTCATCGTGTTGAGTGTCCCTTAAGTCCGACTCAAGAGCTGTTGATAACTACAAATGTAAGTGTACCTCCACTGAAGAGTTAGAGTAATGGTGCTGTGCTGTTTAGACAGAAATTTCTGTCTTGCCCAGTATCACAGTATTTTAGTCCCAAATAAACATAGAGTCTTATATTAATAATAAACCATTTGGCCTATTGCTCAGGCTTTTTATTAGCTAGTTCTCTCTTAATTATTAACCAATTTCTGTTAATTTGTGTATTCCCATGTGGTCTTGGCTTACCAGTGATGTCTGGGTGTCTTGCTTCGTCAGCAGCTACATGGCATCTCCTTGTCTCTGCCTACTACCTTTCTCAATCCATATTTGAATTTCCTTCCTGGCTAAACCTGCCTGTCAATTGATCAAAATAGCTTTACTCATCAACCAAAAGAGAAGCACATATTCACAACACACTGAAAGACATCCCCCATCATGTTGGCAAGCTAGAGTCAACTGAAATGAGGAAAAAATGTCCTTGATAGATCTAGCTGTTATTTTCTTAATTAGTAACTGAGGTAATAGAATTTAGACTGTTGTAAGTGGTTCCATCCCTGAAATGTTGGTCCTGGGCTCTGAAAACAAAAACAAACAAAACAAAACAAAAAGACAAACAAGAGAGTAAGTGGTATCCCCTCCATGGAGTCTACAGTAGCTGTACATCCAGGTTCCAGCCTTGCTTGAGCTCTTATCCTTAGGGATTTCAACATGGAATACTATGGTGATGTGGAAGTCAAGTAAAATCTTTCCTTGGTTTTTGTTTGTTTGTTTGTTTTTTATTTTACATTTCTATCCCAGTTCCCTCTTCCTCTCTCCCTCCCTCCCTGACCGCTCTTTCCTTGTTTTTGGTCATAGAGTTTCATGGGAAAAATAATAACCCTGACTGTGACAGGTGTCATTCTGAAGATCACTGAAGGTATAGGCATCCTAGCTCCATGGGGTTGTGGTTTGCTTCTCTTCTTTGGAGATAAGCATAGTACCTGTGGTAGTTAGAATGAGAATGTCCTACATAGTCACATATATTTGAACACTGAGTCATCAATAAGTGGACTATTTGGGAAAGATTAGTAGGTAGCTTAATGGGAGGAGGTGTGGCTTTCTTGGAGAAGGTTTGTCACTGGTAGTGAGCGAGCTTTGAAGTATTAAAAGACTATGTCATCCTATGTGTTTAAGTATAAACACATAAATGTGTTTAAGTATACAGTTAATAGTATGATTCCTTATGACTTTTTTCAGACAATCATACCTATTGTGAAAATATAAAGATCAAGGAAAACAGATAGGCTGAATAGATGTTTATTCAGGGAGAAATACCTTATAACAGAGACAGATGAACGCCGGCAGGTTCCAGTCCTAAGGATGCCTCCTGATGCTCTCTGTCTCCATCCAGGAAGCAAGAGATAGCTCCGGGTTTCGCGACCCCAGACTTAGTTCTCCCACATCATGTCTGCCCCTGTCCTCACCCCCAATGAGACAATGAATCTTTTTACTTATTTGAGTGTATCATTTTATTGTGTCCTTACAGATGAAATATCAAAAGCATTTTATAATATGTCATTTATAATAAAATATATTTTATAATATAATGTTCTTCACCTTAAAATAAGAAAATTGTGAAACTAAAAATTCTATCTCAGGACTCTAGATATTACTATAGAAAATTTTGGTATGATGGATGATATTTTCTTTGAACAATGCACGAAATCAATTTCTTTAACAGTAGCTCTCAACCTTCGTAACGCTGTGACCCTTTAATTCCTCATGTTGTGATGATACAGAACCATAAAATTATTTTCATTGCTTCTTCATAATTTTAATTTTGTTAGATTGTTATAAATTAAAATTTAAGAGTCTGTGGTTTCTGGTGTTCTCAGGTGACCCCTATGAAATGGTCACTTCACTGCAAGGGTTGCAACTCACAAGATGAGAACCACTGTTTTAGAAAAATGAACTATTTCTTGTGACAATGTGACTCCGCTTGTGTCTATTTCTTCTAGTCATGTGATTTTCTTTGTTCAATAGAAGTGTAAAAGGTATATGTCATACAAGTTATCAGAGACATAAAATTTGTAATTTTTTAAAAATCTGCCTTTGTGATCACTGAACATACAAGAACTACAACCACTGTCAGCCTAGATCAAGAATTATAAAGATGTGGTATAGACCCCACACCCTTTTAAAATCCCAAACCAAGAGTCTTTAATGAGAAATGACTTCATTTCTTAATCCTGTAAAAACAAGGAATATATTTGTTGATAGAAGAAAACACACATACTCTAATTGGTACATACTGCAAGCATGTAAGAGAGTTGTGATATTTGTTTACATAGCTTGACTCTTGACTCGAAGTACTTCACTTTGTGGCTATATTGCTGTTCTTGATTTTACAAATGAGTGTTTTATTTTTTCCAATGTACATCTTTCATGTATTTTTTAAATTTTTCTGAAGAAATTTTCAGTTTTCTTGCCTGGTACCAGTTTGCAGAGAACAATAATTAGATATAAGCTTGTCAAACTTTCTCAAAAAGCTATTTTGAAGATCGAGATATATTCTGACATTAGAATAGGAAATCTGTGTGAGGGCTAAAAATACTTATACAAAGCTAACTGAAGGAAATATGAAGTATATTTGGCCCATAAGTGATTCATAAAATATTTACTGTGAAATTCATGCTATCTTGTTTTAAAAAATATAAAATTATTTTTTTCTTACTTTTTTTTTTTATAAAATTACATACTTTTTTTCCTATGTATCCTACTGCTAGATTTCTACCAACGTAGTCAAATGGAGTTTGTTCAGAGTCTTCTATTTATGAAATTAAGTGACTAATACATGACCCCACCTGGATGGCATAGCCTTACTTGTGGAGTGGGGGGGTGGAGGGGAGGATGGTCAGAGTGCATGTGAGGGGGGGAGAGAGTATAAGAGTGAGGAAGGGAGGGAAGGAGGGAGAGGGCACTGGGATCCACATGTAAAATTAAAAAATAAATAAATTTTATAAATAAATATCAAAACAGATTTTTTTTAAAAAAAAAGCAGTTTTGGTAAACATGGGAATGGTAAAATTGATTATGGGAGGATGAAGTGAGTAGCTGCAACTGGCATCACTTGCCAGCTCAAAGTGTGTCAAGCAGTAGGTAGTTCTCTGGAAGCCTTCTCTAAGGGATACAGTTACAATGGAAATAATGTAAAGCAGAAGCTTGGTAGAGTCAGTCCCTAGGAAACTTAGAGTTTCTATACTTTAGTTGCTAGGTAAAGACTCTATGACGGCAAATAAGGTAGTCATCAATCTGATTATTGAGAAAGGGCAGTTAAGGTACTCTCTACACTATTGCTTAGATTCTTAGTTGAGGTCATCCTTGTGGATCCCTGGGAATTTCCCTGGTGCTAGGTTTCTCATTAATCTCATAATGGCTCCATCCATCAAGGTATCTCTTTCCTTGCTCTCTCTCTCTGTCCTTCTCCCAACTTGGCCTTATGGATCATTCATGTTCTCCCTACTTCCGTTCTCCTCTCCCTGCTCTCCTACTACCCTGCCTTCTCCCCAAATGCTCCCAATTTAATCAGGAGATTTTGTCTATTCACACCTGGAGAATAGTCTTAGGGTCCTCCTTGCTTCCTGGCTTATCTGGGATTTTGGACTCCAGCCTGGTTATCCTTTGCTTTTGTCTAAGCACTGGGCCAAATTCCTGGAGTCCAGTTGTTGAGATGGAAGAGTGATGAGCAAAGAGGCCAAATCCATGATGAGGAAACACACAGAAACAGCTAACACCAGTGAGCAATAGCTCACTGACTCCAGACTGACAGCTATGGAACATGCATAACACCAAAGTAGGCCCCCTGTTAGTGGATGGCAGTTGGGAGGCTTGGGCAGTTTATAGGGCTTCTGACAGTGGAACCAGTAATTATCCCTAGTTCATGAACTGGCTTTTTTGAGCCCAGTCCTTATGAAGAGATTCCTTGCTCAGTCTGGATACAGGCAGGGTGGGAGATCCTGCCTAAAATGATATGACAGATTTTGGATGATTCCCTATGGGAGGCCTCACCCTCACTGAGGAATGGATGGGGGTGGAGGGGTGGGGAGATGGTGTGGGGGGTGAGAAGACAGGAGGGAGAGGGAACTGTGATTGGTATGTAAAATAAGATTGTTTTAAAAATAATGAAAGGAATTCCTATATGTCATTGTTTTGAATCACCCTTTTTACAGGTGGTAATAGTGTGCAAAAAAAAAAAAAAAAAAAAAAAAAAAAAATTCAACAAATGAAAATATTGAAAACTTTAAAAGTCTAGCTTTTAAAATTTCTTCTCTGGTTTCAAAAAGTCGAGGGAGCTAAAATCTGAGAGAAAAAAGAATTGACTCACATGCAATTGTTCTTGCTCCTGTTCTTTATTCTTCTCTGTTTCTCTATAGCTTGCCTCCCTCTCCCTAATTCCCTTTGCTGTTTCCTTTTGATGTTTGATTCTTTACCCTTTCTTTTTTAAATAACTTTTCTTATTTTACATATTGATCCCAGTTCCCTCTCCCTCCCATCCACCCATATCCCCTATAGAACCCCCCTTTCCATCCCCCATTTACTCCCCAGGGAGGGTGAGACCTTCCATGAGAGATCATCAAAATCTGTCAAGTTATTTGGAGTAGGGTCTAGGCCCTCCCTTGAGTCTCTAGGCTAAGGAGGTATCTCTCCCGGAGGAACTGGCTCTTTTTTGTTTCTTTTATCTCTCAAGTTCTTGTCTTCCTCCAATTCTTGAGGGTAGAGGTATATATACATATGCAATAGTAATTATTTTTACAATACAATGCTAGGCTTGAGTTTCTCAGGGTCAGTAAAGCAGGTAAGATTTATACACAGATCAATAAAGTAAAACTGCTAGGAGAAACTTTTAGCATTAATTACTTATGGCTGTAGGTCAAAGAGAGGGTCTAAGTTTGATTTGCACAAGAAACATAACCTGGTTCCTTCAGTGCTCCAGCCTCAGTGGAAGCCCAGGCCTTTAGGAAAGTTTACTTTTCCTGAGGATGAGCAAATGGGCTGGTTACCTATGTCTTTATCTTTTCAGGGGAAAAGGAAGGGAGTGGTAAATTTCAGAGCTAAAATCTTAAGTTAATGCAACAAGAGGCTTGAGAGTCTTTTGGTGCAAGGTTAGTTTAGGTTATTGCTTTCTCTATCTGCCAATGCTGTAAAGCTGAGGACATATATTTTCTATCCATCTAGGCAGCTATGAATCAACAACTTTGTATGTCTGGAAATGTCTTAGATGGGATGCTTTTGCTTGGGCCCTAAACACTGACCAAATGCCAATCAATAAAGGTAATTGCAAAAAGGCAGAGGGGAACAAGGACCTGATAGTGGGAAACAGGCCTCACACACAGCTAAGGAATATAATCAGTAAATTAGGACCTGCTAGGTATTTACATATAGCTGGGGAGTATAATCAGTGAAACTCCAAATGCATGGGAGAAATCTCTTCCCAGTAAATTATCAGATGGTGCTGAACTGTGGGAAATAAATCCCAAGTTTGTTACAGAAAGAAATAAGCTACAGGAAGAATCTACAACAAGACACAAAAATACATTCACGACATTATAAGGCCAGGTACAACTTTTGTAACTGGTTTCATCTTTCAGAAGAATCCTTAATTCTTCTAAGCTACTTGTGACAAAAAGGCTGTATAATTACTGTTTGATCTTGCAGCTTGTAGCATGAAAATAGAATATTTGTCACAGTAAAAAAGTGAGTTAGTTTTCCTCTTTGTTGTCTTTCATGGATTTTGAGTTGCCATGGCTTTGCTGTCTGTCATGTTCATGACAAGCATTCAAAGCAGAAATACTGTAGGAGGATTGCTTGTCTGAGAACACACATTCTACTAAAGGCCTTTATTTCTGACTCACTGGCACTATTCACCTAAACATGCAATGAATGGCCAACTAAGCCATTAAAAAGATAAGTATCTTTTTAATTCTGTTGTCAAAGTCAGAACCCTTTAACCTGGCATGTTTATTTCATAGAGTGGGTTTCATTTTTCATGAGTTATCCAACTGGTGCCTCTTGGTGGTAAGAGGGGAAATAACACAGTGTCATTATATGTCCTTCATAAGCCATTTCATTCAGTTTGATTCAGGACTGTTAACTAATAGTTCCTTGATTACACACTTTCCTCTTAATAATTTAATTATAATGCCTACATATTTCACTGACAGAAACATTTTATATATGTGCTATACTCTGTAGTCACACATGAATTTTTAAAATATCAATAACCAGAAAATTCTATTATATAGTACTGCATTCTAAGATGATTATATTATATATAGTAAACATATATACATTAGTACAAAACAAATTAATATATTAGATGAAATACTTTTATACATTAGTCACAAAACAATAATACTATCTATGTATAAAATGTCATTATAATTCAATATTATTACTTTTGTACTGAAACACATTTTAATTTTTACATTACAGGTATCCTTTAAAACATTTCTTTCCAACAACTGATTATTTTCAGTCTTTCTCTGAAAGCCATGTAGCATGTTGAGCTGAAATATCCAGCATTTGTAGTCATATTTTGTAATTGTGAATGTCATTATAACTCATTGTAATTCAAATAGTTTTTCTCATTAATTAATTAATTCTGAAGATAATACTAGAATATAATTTTTATCAGAATTCTTAATATGATATGCACTTATTTTCCTTTCTGACAATATTACTGAGTTGGTTTCACATGTCCACATTCCTATGGTCATATATCATGCATATACATAAATCATTATACGCTCAATTATTCTTTCGGTTTAAATTGTATTAAATAGTTTGAAAATTAAATGTAACTCAGGGTCCACCAGTCTGTTATGCTATGGGAGAGTAGAACCTAGAGGAGGAAAGAATTTAGCAAGTGATGTTATGTTAGTGAAAACATGCTTTTAAAGGGAATTTTCCCTCAGCAAGAATGAGGTAAGCAGATCACTTCAACAATGGTCTACCTTTGTCCAAGTCAATAGCAATAACCAACCAAGGATGAATACGTTCAAACAGTCAGCTAACAAAGAATTTTTCCTAATAAAAATATTTAATTATCAGACACAGTGATTGGAAGAGCAACATTATATTTATGGTCCTAGAGCATAACCTGTTGTTTTATTTTGCCATGCTGTCAAAAATTTCCTCTAAAGCAGTGGTTCTCAACCTTCTGAGTGCTGCGACCCACTAATACAGTTCCACATATGGTGGCAAACACCAACCTTAAAATAGTTTTATTGCTATTTCATAGCTGTATTCTTGCCACTCTTATGAATAGCAATGTAAATATCTGGTATAGAGAATATTGATATGCAACTCCAAAAAGGGTCATAACCTAAGGTTGAGAACCATTGTTCTAAGCATTTATGTTTATGCCATAGACCTTGGCTGCTCTCAACAGTGTTCAAAGACACTTCCCTTTTTGGAGTGGATAGGAGTCAATGCAGAGAAGCATAACTGGTCAAATTACTGAGAAGAGACTTAGTGCACAACCTAATGGGATAAATTTATGAATTCCCTACCTGCTGGCCAAGGCTACAGGAACAATGTAAAAGAGGAAGTAGAATAGATGTAAGCCCTTGGTGGTGGAAAGGAGTGCTATGATGTGCTGTCTTCTGGACATAATACAACTATTGCCCTCACAAACTCCTGCACCAAACTTGCATAAGAACTGTACCAAGTCAAAGCAGTCAAACTTCAACATCAATGAGGGATGTACTCTTGGGGACCTATGCCCTACTGAGAAACTGTTGGCACTAGGTAGCTGTTACGAGTGACATAATCATTCCCTGAAGGTACAGCCATTGGTAGGATTACCCTGACCCACATATGCATACTAGGGCAGCATAATTAGACTTAGTGAGTTCCAAATAGTAAAGAGAACAAGGAAAGTTAGGAGGAGAAGTAGTTGGAGGTATATGGGAGGGGGAATGGAAAGGAGAAACAGAAAGTGAATATGATCATGTTTCACTGAGTACATATAAGAAATTCTAAACAAAAATTTTAAACATTTATCTTCAAACCAATATTGGCTCCCTCTTTTATGTTCTCTCTCTCTCTCTCTCTCTCTCTCTCTCTCTGTCTCTCTCTCTCTCTCTCTCTCTCTCTCTCTCTCTCTCTCTCTCTCTCTCTCCTGTCTTCTATTCCTAACCAGGCTCAATCTTCCTGGTCACACATGTTTTCCTTTCCTCCTCCTCGTTTTCTCCTACTTCTCTCTCCATTCACTGCCCCCCCACTTCCTCTATGCTCTGGGGGACTTGTCCCTTCCTAGTTCTGTGAAGGACTTTATATGAATCTCTTAGAACACATCTTGTATCCTAGTAGCTCTGGTGGTGTGAATTATAGGCTGGTGATCCTTTGCTCTAGGTCTAAAATCCATATATGAGTGAGTACATACTGTGTTCCTCTTTTTGTGACTGGGTTACCTCATTCAGGATGGTTTCTTCAAGTTCCATCCAGTTGCCTGTGAATTTCCAGATACCATTATTTTTTTCTGCAGAGTAGTATTCCATTGTGTAGATGTGCCACATCTTCATTAACCATTCTTCAATTGAGGGGCATCTAGGTTGCTTCCAGGTTCTTGCTATTACAAATAGTGCTGCTATGAACATAGCTGAACAGGATTGAACACAAAGAAAGGTCTGGAGAACTACAAGACTGCTGCCAACTAACAATTTGAGCTTCTATGGAAAGGCTACCATAAATGCCCTTCCTGGAGAGTGAGATCAACAACTAACTTATCCATGGAGCCCTCAACCAATGTCTGTTGGAAACAGGAGCAAACACCCATACATAAACACTGAGTCAAAGTAGAACCCAGATGCAGATGGAGAGGACAAGACCAGGTGGCAGAAACCCATAGAGACAGCTGACCTGAACAAGGAGGAGCTAATAGGCCACCAGACTGATACCTGGGAAGTCAGCATGGTACGGACTCAGGCCCCCCTGAATATGGGTCTCAGCCAGAAGGACTGAGCAGTCTAAGTGACCTCAGACAATGGAGCCAGGATATGTCCCTGGTGCACAAAAGGACCTTGCGAACACATCCCCCATGGAGGAATAACTGCCTTAATCTAGAGATAGGAGAGAAGCCCTAGTCCCTACTTCACATGACCTGTCAGTTCTCTACATGACCCCAACTGGATGGCATTCCCCTACATATGGAATTGGAATGGGGGGAATGGGAGGCGAGGGTGGTTAGAGTACATGTGAGAGGGCAGAGAGGGTAAAAAGGGAGAGAAGGAGGGAAGGAAGGAGGGACACAGGGAGGGAGGGAGAGAGAACTGGGGTCGACATGTAAAATAATAAATTAAATAAAAAAATGCTTTGATTCCAAAATTTAAGTTCAAGGACAAGTTACTGGGGAAAAGGATTTCTATTCTTGTTTCCACAGAAAATGAAAAGATGTGGATTCCTTCCAGACTAATGTGGTTTGTTCAAGCCAGACTGCCTGAAACAGAGTACCAGGTGATTCCTCATTCAAAACAGCTGGACAAAGCAGCCTTAGGGACTACAGCCAGTATTTCTGCATCTTCTTAGAATCCCCATGACAGCACCCCTTACCAGCAGGAAGTAGTTTGGAAAGAACAAAGCCCAAATTCCCAAATATTGTCTATAAATGTTTGTTTTCATTTAAATGGACTTGGTTATATAAAATAAATATATAAAAAAATTAAGCATTTAAAAATAAACTATATTTAATACTCTTGAAGTCAAGTCATATTTGTCTTCATAAGAGTTCATTCTCAAACATGGGAGAAATACTAACTGAGGTAACTATTTAACATATCAAAGAGGCTCTGGCTCCAGATTCTCCCAGCACCCCTCAATCACTACCAGTTACAGGGTATAGCTGGGACCCACCACCCTCTGCTCTGAATTCTCCAACCTGGAAGCTGGCTGGGCTGCCTTTCTCCCAGGAGCTATTTTGTATATAGCCCAGCCCTTTTGCCCACACTGATTTTTCTTTTATTCCTTTTCCCTTTTGGCCTCTTGGTTCCAGCTCCCCAATTTCACCCCTGTCCTGAGAAGACTGAGATAAGGCTCGTACTCACTACGGACCCTCCCATTGTCTCTGCCTCAGTCATTGCCCCTTTCTGTTTTCTCCATTTTACCTATAATAAACCTCCTCCACTTTATTGAGGAACAGTCATGTCCTCCTTCTTCCATCCTTCCTTTCTTCCTTCCTTTCTTTCTTTTATTCTTTCATTCAGTGCTGAAATCATGGGAGTGGCATGAATGAGTTCCCCGCTCCTGCAATCCATCAGACATGATTACGAATTCTCGAATCTCAGCTACATACACTAAGGGCATCACCTGTGCATATCCACTATGTTTCCCTTTAAAAGGGTCCTGCCTGTCTCCCATCCTTTTCTCTTTCTCTCTCTCTCTCTCTCTCTCTCTCTCTCTCTCTCTCTCTCTCTCTCTCTCTCTCTCTCTCTCTGTTTCTTTATATCTCTCTGTTCCTTCTCTCCCTCTCTCCCACTTTCCTTTTATCTTTCTCCTGCTGTTCCTGTCCCTAGGGATAGGTCTTCTCACTTTCCTTTCCTCTTTTTATGAACCCTTTCCCTTTTCTCCCTAATTAAAAATAAAAATCCTCTGCTTGAACCTTGTCACATAACATCTTTCTCTTGCACACTGCTTTTCTTGAATTACAAGGCTTATAGTAATCTCTTACTTTTCTGAAAGTCGTTATCTTCATTGAGAATCAATCTAATAATTATCTGCTAACTTTGACAAGAAAAAATCAGCCAATTTCAGTAATTCTACCTTCAAGTTATTACATATTAAGTACTAATGAATCAAATCTCTCAGTAGACATTTCTGTTTTCAAGAATGAAAGTTTATTTCTTCTTCGTCTAGAGGGTAGATGACAAAGAGTTGGGAAATTCATGTCCAATAACTGAAGGATAGACACCAAGATGTAACAGTTAAAACCTATCTACTGATTTGGAGAAGGGCTAACAACCATCTGAGCTTTACAAATCTATGGGGAGTAGCCTGTGACTTATATATTATCCTAAATTGCTCTTCTAGACTGTCTCAATATTTTCCCTTCCAAAGGCACTAATGACACAATGTGTACTTATCAATTTCCGGGTGATTGCCATGTTTTCTTTTCTGTGTTCCCAGCCTATTCAAAAATTATGCATCCTACATGCAAAACCTAAATGTCCCCCAAAAAATCAGGTATTTATGTATGTGCTATGCTATCACTACCGTACTTTCTTCAGTTATCAAATGTTTCCCTATTGTGATTTAGTTTCCCTATTCTTAATGTGGGTCTGTTAACATTTGAGATAATTGGAGAATTAACTAAAATGGCATGTACATAAAATTCACCTAACACCTAGCAGTGTAAAACAATAAATCTGCTAAAAATAGACAAATTTTGAATAATACTAATACAAATAGAACATAATATTTATTATTTGTGAATTTTGCATCAGCTAAATAATTATATTCATAAGCTGGCAGTTTCATGATAAATTGCTCTGTTTTAGTTAGCCAATTAAAATGTTATTTTAGTGAAATTAAGTTCACCATATAGCCATTGTTGAGACTCTTCTGCAAAAACCTTAACATAGTCTCCGAAATGGACAATTTCCTTAAAATCGTTAAAATTGAAAGATAGCCAGGACAAAAAATGTCAGACACTCTGTAATTCACATTTCTCAGTGGGACATAACTTCATGTTTATATCACACATAACATAATTAGCAGAATAATTGAGCCAAATGAATCATAGGTAAAACTCTGATGATCAGAAGGCCCCATGCTGATAATATAATGCTTGTATCCTTTCTTCTTTTTCCTGCTATATAGTAGGTAAGCTTTGGTGTCTATTTCAGGAATTTCTCTTAATAGCCAAATGCTTTGATATCATGATACATTTTTTTTTGTGAATGATGAGCCTTGAATTAATTTACTATTTCAAAGAAGAATCTGCAACATGGACAACTGTTTCTAATAAATTTATTTACAATTAACTAATGTGCAATTTGTTGCCTGTCAAAACATTAGGAATTGTATTCTTGTTCTATGTAAAAGATAATTAGCTAAAAATTTCTCTAGGAAGTACAAACAGAAAAAAGCTACTAAATTAGGACTCAATATTCTATATTTAGTCTTTGTTTGATTTTTAAAAATGCATTCAAGAAGTCTCCTGTTCATATAAAATAAAATATTTCAGCATATATTCATGTCTGGTTGAATCATTTTTGATTTCAGGATAACCAGTGTAAACATAGCATATAAAACAGACTCCATTGGAATCTATTAAATAATGAAGCATAATACATATTCTTATTGATAATGTATTTTAATTAGCACTCAAATCTTCATATTTTGGTAAGGTTATGCTACCGTCCAAATTTTAGTATAATGAAAAACTGAATGTAAAGATACTTCACAGCTGTAAGATAAAAAGCTTTCCATGTTGCTTAATTCTGTGGATCTTTGTGTGCTCCCTTGCTCAAAGGCAACTAGAGGTATCATCTGTGTTGAAAGTACATACAAGATCATATAGAACCAACAAAAATGACAGAAGTTTGAAATACCATCATCAATTAGTAATTATTAAATATCCACAGAGATCTAATTACCTCCTAGTACTCTGATTTTTTTCTCTTTAAAAATAATTTCTACAAAGGCTAGGCTTAAGACACATGCCTTCAATCCCATTGATTAAGGAGGTAGAGGCAGGTAGAATTCTGAGTTCAAGGCTAACCCACCCAGACTGGAGACTGGGACTGAGACTGGGCTAGATAGTAAGCCCATCTGAACACACACACACACACACACACACACACACACACACACACACACACACACACCAGAGAGAGAGGAGGGTGTAAGAATGAGAGAGTATTGGGTTCTACTTAGTTGAAAGAGAGGCTCCCTCTCCCATGGAGAAAAGTACAAGCTATCACACAAACTGGCAAGAAAGATATGTTGCTTGTATTCAGGTATGTGTACTGGCCTGTCCTTGAGGTTCTGACAAGATAAGCCCTCAGCTGTAGCCACTAAGAGCGCCACCTGTGCACATTCACTCTATTCCCTTTCAAAGGCCTCTTTCCTCTCCCACTGCTCCTGTCAGTGGAGGCTCATCTCCCTCATCCTCTTTCCCTTTTTATGATCCCTTTCCCTAGTAAAAATCTGCACTTGAACTCTGTCACATGGCTTCTTTCTCTCTTGTGCTGCTTTTTTAAAAATTATAGCAATGCTCACTTGGACAGTAGTGACATGACTAGTTGGGGGTAAACAAACCACTTTTTGACTAGATTTGGGGCTTATTTCATAGGAGGAAATTCATTCCTGGTATTGTAAAGCTAGCCAAAAGCCCATGGCTGGAAAGGTCATAGGACCCTCTGCAATAGCAGATACATAGTCTGAATATGTTTCAGTGTGCCATACCCATCAAGTTATTGCATTTCTTCATTTGTCTTTATTTTTATACTTATGGAAAAGTACTGTATAGATAAAAATACATATCCTTCTAAACTTGGCTGCTAAACCACGACTGTGGTGCTGATAAACTCCATAGGATAACTCAATACTATTACACCTATCAGTCAGAATAATTTTCAACTGCCTTCTAAGCACTTATCATTATATCTACATATTAATATAGCTTCAGCCTTCACCAGAAAAAAACTTCTTTTTTTTTTTTTTTTTTTTTTTTTTTTTTTTTTTGCAATGGGATGTGAATAATGTAGACTCACAACGAAAGTGTCAAGAACAAGTGGCTTTAGAGCATTAACTTCAAAATGGCTGCAGATGTCTCCAGTGTTAGCCCATCTTCAGTGCTCAGGGAACATCACCACAGAGATGGTACAAAGATTTTAAGAGGCAGAGTTTCCAGATGATTGCTGGAGGTCAGGAAAAGGTGCTTTTACTCATGAACTTACAGTAATCAAGGTGACCTACAGTACATATGTATAAGATCTTCACAGACAACATTATACCATGATTAGAGGAAGACCACAGGAAGCCCCATCCTTAGCTGAGAACCAATTAACAGTTGGTGGCTATTAGAAAATGGAGAGTCATTTTTCTTCAATAACATGGACCCTGGTATATCCCCCATGTTCCATTGGGCTGAATCTTTCTTCCCATATGGACAACTACACTTAGAAAAAGAACAAGAGGAGGAAGGGGGAAGAAAAAGAAAAAAGGAAGGAGAAGGAGGAGGAAGAGGGAGAAGGAGGAAGAGAAAAGAAAATGGGGAGGTTTAGGATGAACACGCTTGCTGGGAGAAGTATGTCACTAGAGGCAAGATTTGTGTCATATAACCAGCCTCGTCTTACTTCTAGTTTTCTCTCTCTCCTCAAGGCTTATAGTTGAAGATATGATTTCTTAGCTACCTGCTTCTGCAACCATATAGTGGACTCTTATGCTACTGGAGCTATAAGTCAAAATGAGGTCTTTATTCTGTAAATTGGCTTAATCATGATGTTTTACCACATCACCATAAAAGTAATGGAGGTAAGAGTATGCATGAATATAAAAAATTATAAACTAGAAAAGTAATGTAGAACCTTTGCTTATTCAAATATTTATTTCTTGTTAAGAAATGATAATTTATAAATACAGCATTAATTGTACACTATCAGGTTGTATAAAACATAGTGGAAAACTTCTTAGTCCAAGTTATTAAAGAAAGATGCAAATGACAATATAATATATAATGTTTATGGACAATACTTAAAATATTTTGAATCACTACTGGCTATTTAAATGGCATGTTCTTTTCTGTATAATAAAATTAAAAATACTTTCAGTTAGGTTTCATCCCTATCCATGAGTTGTTACCTGAGATTTAAAGTTTATCCAAGCAAAACCAATCTTGAGTTACAATATAATTAGAATGTCAAATCAAACACATTCAGTTGTTTTGGCTCCACTTAAAGTACCAGAGTGCAGCAATACCAAGAACTTTGTTAAAATGGTATATGCTAATAAATGAGCCACAGTTACTTTATACGGTTTGGCTATTTTATTTATTCATTTATTTATTATTTTTTTATTTTTATTTTATTTTATTTTTTTGCTTATTTTAGAGTTACATGAAGCAAATACCTCTTTCTTTATAAAGGAAGAAAATTCATTTCTACGAGCTGCTTTCAGATTCTTCTTTCTTATATTACTCGTGACAGAATAATAAAGATGAAGTTTCTCTGTTGTGATGTTGGATTTGTTTAGTACCAGCTAGAGAACTGGACAAAAAATATCTATGTTTAAGTCTGCTCTGCTACATATATTTGAGATAAGGAGTTTGCTTTTTATGAGAATTCAAGGAATTGTTGTTGATGAAACAGTAATAGAAATACTTTAACAGGGAGAAAGACATTATACTTCAAATGCTCACAACAGTGAGAGACTACAAGAAGTGAAACATTCTGCAACACAATAGAGCAAACTAAACCCACAGATGAGGCATGCATTGAGGTGCAAAAACCCTAGGAAGCTAATAGAAAATTTCACAGCACCATTGCCTATCTTACAGACCAACAAAAGCAATCCTCTTAAGAAAAGGAATAACATTAAGGAAAAGTCATAATTACATGGGTGGGTACCTCGAACTACAAATCCTACAGACTCACTAGTCACTCTGTGATATGTATAATAAGTACAGTATAAGGTGTCTTCCTTCACAGATGCAAAACCAAATGCAGAAAAGGAAGACAAAATTCATACAGTATTCAGTTCTTCACTATCTTCTTATCTTGCAACTCACCAGGGGGGCATTAAACACAATGATTTTAGGGCATGACAATGGCTCAATATGTCTTTGTAGAGCCCATTTAATATGGAAATGAGAAAGATATTGTTATAGATAACATCTGTGAAGTAATAGAAAAGGCCACAAAGTGACTAAAACTAATGACAGAAAAGAGATTTATTCATATCCTAAAGTGTTGAAGTTATTATGAATCAGTCTCCACTTTTTTTCTGTGCAGAATTAAAATTATGGCCTGGCTGAGAAAGATTGATGAAGAATAAATTGGACAATTATCACTTACTGTGGACCAAACAGTGTAGTCATATAATCGGCACTCCAACGTTGTATAATGACATGTTGTTCTTTTTATAGTTAAAAAGTGGTGACAAAAGCTCAACAATGGTTGTATTACTAAAGATGCAAATATTAAAGTCTATTTTCTGAAACATGCTACAGTTGTACAAATAGGAATTTAAGATTGAGTTAATATAGGATTTAAAGAGTCTTTTATCTCAAGCTAATTTTACGTTATAGAAAAGAAACAATGATTTGGTGTTCAATGTTAACTTCCTCTTATTTTCTCTACAGATTTGTGGGTTGAATTATATTTGCTTTTTCCAGAATTCCAAGTCATGTGCATGAGTATTTTTAAGTAACATATCTTTTTCTTAAATTATTTTTAAGATTTTTAAGATTTGTTTTGCATATATGTATGTGTGTGGATACATTTCATATATGTAGGTACCTGAAGAGTTCAGAAGAGCATGTGGGATCGATCCCCTACAGCTGGAGTTACAGGCAATTGGGAGCCGTCTGACATTAGTGCTAAGAAACACATACATTCAGGTCCCTGTAAGATAGGCAAATAGTTTTTGCTACTGAGTAATCTCTCTGGATCCCCATTGTTTTAAAGATGTACTTGCTGTTTACTCCTGTTTATGTTTGTATTTAAGTATATAGGTGTGCACATATACAGAAGCCTACAGAAGCCAGAGGAAGGCATCTGATCCCCTGGTGCAAGAGGTACAGGCAAGGCCATTCAACATGGGTGCTAGAAACTGATCTCTGATCCTCTGTAAGTTCTGTAAGAGCTTTTAACCAATGAGCCATAAATTAAACTTCTTTATAAAACTATAATTGAAAACTCTGATAAGAATTAGGACGATGGATTGACAGAGACCTTGCTGTACAGGCATAAGGACCTGAATTCAGATAGCCAGCACCAGAGTAAAAGATTGGTTTGACCATATATATCTGTAAATCCAGTACTGGAGTAGAAAAGGAAACAGGAATTACTAGAGCTTTGGGGCCAGCCAGTCTAGCAGGAACACAACAAGCTCTTTGTTCAGGGAGAGATCTGATCTAGAGGGAATATGGCAAGGAAGAGCATGCTAGGACAGGGTACAAAATACTGTCCTGAGGCATTTCCAAATGTACATGCCAAGATGACACACATTGGGAGTAACACATTGGTGTCCCCCATCACCAGGCCTTGGCTAGACATGAGTCTGGGACCAAATCAGGTAGACTCTCCCCTATACCCTACCCCGGGAATTCCCTGAGTTGGCCCTGAATCCCCCTGCTCCTGTGTTCTGTCCCCATCGAGAGTGCTCTTGGAGCTCTGATAGACACTCACACACCCCCACCAAGAGCCTGCCCTTCTGCAACCCTGTACCCTACCATGCAAACTGTCCCACCTGTCTAGTTGAGTAAGGGACACAGGGTGGAGTCAACCATCCAGATACCTTCGGCAAACTTCCAGGAGGGGTTCTGAACATAAGAGACCTGCCTATTCACACGGAACCACCGGTAATTTCCACCTGCCTGGTCTCTGACACCCACAACTGGTCCTCTACTTAAGTTCCAGGTGCCTCCCAGAAATCGGCCTATCTCTGCAGGACCACTGTGAGTTCCTGCCTGCAGGATCCTAGACCCCCATCACAGGTTCTGCTAAAGAGGCCTCACATGGAGAGTGCCAGGCCAAAGCTAGATCTGCCTATAGGCACAAGGAACATCCTGAGTCCCAGCCTTCAGGTTCTTTGACCCCATCTCCAGTCTTCTCTTGGAGCCTGATCACTGACCCCCATTGCCAGGCCCTTGCCTATGGAGAGACCTCCTAGAGAGCTTGGACCACCCAAAGCTACAGACATTGAACCTCTGCCCACCTAAGCCCACCAGGGAAGTACCATAATGAGAGGGAGAGACCCCACCAACACCTACTGGAAGAAGCTATGGGAAGAGGGCAATACAAGAAAACACTAACAACAGAAAGACAAGCATGACACCACCAGAATCTAGGGAACCTACACCAACTAGACCAGAATCTACACCAACTAGACCAGAACACAACAAAGCAGATGAAGCAGAAGGGAAAGATTTAAAATTATCATCATAAAAATGATGGAGGCCCTCAAAAAAGATATGAGAAAATCCCTTAAAGAAACTAAAGAATAAACACACACAAAAAAAAAAAAATTGAAAGAAATGAGAAAATTTCTTAAGGAAAGAAAGTACAGAAAGCCAAGAAAAAGCAATTGAGCAGGTGAAGGAAATGGTTCAAGACTGAAAAACTGAAATAGAGAAAATAAAGACAACACAAACAGAAGGAATGCTAGAAATAGAAAAACTAGGCAAATGATCAGTAGCTAGAGGCACAAGCATAACCAACAGAATTCAAGAGATGGAAGAGAGAATCTCAGGCACAGAGGATAAACTAGAGGAAATAGATTCATTGGCCAAAAAAAATCGTAAATCCAACAAATCCTTAACACAAAACATCCAGGAAATGTGGGACACCGTGAAAATGCCAAACCTAAGAATAATAGGCATAGAGGAAGTCTATGAAGCCTAGCTCAGAGGTGCAGAAATCATATTCAACAAAATCATTGAAGAAAACTTTCCCAATCTGAAGAAGGACATGCCTAGGAAAGTACAAGAAGCATACCGAACACCAAAAAAGACTGGACCAAGGAAATAAGAACCCTCAACAAATAATAATCAAAACACCTATCATACAGAATAAAGAAAGAATATTAGGAGTAGCTAAGGAAAAAGGCCAGGTAACATATAAAAGCAGACCTATCAAAATTACACCTGACTTCTCCATGGAAACACTCAAGGCCAGAAGGTCCTGGATACATGTTCTACAAGTACTAAGAGTCCACGGATGCCAGCCCAGGTTACTATACCCAGCAAAACATTCAATACACAGAGACTCTGTATTTGAATGCTGTTGACCAGGTACTAGTTTCTTATCGGCTAGCTCTGTCTTAAGTATTAACCCATTTGTGTTAATCTATGTATTTCCACGTGGTTTCACCTTACCAGAGAGTGGGGAAGGCATCTGGTCTCCCAGGTCTCTCCATGCTGACTCCTCCTTACTCCTTGCTCTTTCCTCCTTGTCTCCTAGTCCCACCTACCTTGCTTTCCCACTGGCCAACAGTGCTTTATTCATTAACCAGTATAAGAAACATATTTACAGAATGACATCTCCCATCAATACCTATCTACAAATCCAGCCCTACAGAAAGTGTTGGAAGGAAAACTGCAAACCAAGGAAGTTAACTATGCCCACAAAGACATAAGCAACAGATAATCTCATTACACCAGAAACCAAGGGTAAAGCAGGACAAATATATTCACAATACCACTACCAACAACAAATCTAAAACATTAACAATCAATGGTCTTCACTCACCCTCAACATTAATGGTCTTAACTCACCTATAAAAAGAAACAGGCTAACAGAATGTATATGAAGACAGAATCCATCCTTCTGCTTCATACAACAAACACATCTAAACTTCAAAGATAGATATTATGTCAGGGTAAAGGGTTGGAAAAAAGATCTTACAATCAAATGAACCCGAGGAACAAGCAGTTGTGCCTATCCTAATATCTAACAAGTTAGATTTCAAACCAAAATTAATCAAAAGAGATGGAGACGGTCATTTTGTATACATCGCAGGAGAAATCCATCAACACAAAGTTTCAGTTCTGAACATCTATGCTCCAAATTCAAAGACAACCACATTCCTAAAAGAAATGCTACCATAACTCAAACTTCACATAAAACCTCACACACTTATAGTGGGAGACTTCAAGACATCACTCTCACCAATAGACAGGCCACCAATCAAAAACTCAACAAAGAAACAAAAGAATTAACAGAAGTTATGTCTCAAATTGGGTTAACAGACATCTATAGAACATTCCATCCAAAGACAAAAGAATATACATTCTTTTCTGCTCCACATGGAACCTCCTCTAAAATTGACCACATAGTCCGAGGTTTAACAAACCTCAACATATACAAGAGAATTGGGATACTCCCCTTATCTTATCAGACCACCATGCTTCAAAATTGGAATTCAACAACAACACAAATAGCAGAAAACATACAAACTCATGGAAACTGAAGAACAATGTACAATTGCACCACACCTGGCTTAAAGAAGAAATAAAGAAAGAAATTATGGACATTCTAAAATTCAACGAGAATGAGGACACAACATACCCAAACTTATGTGAAACCTTGAAAAGTGTTATGAAGGGAAGTTCATTGCACTAAGTGCCCATATGAAGAAAACAGAGTATAGTCACATTAGAGAATTAACAGCACAACTGAAAGCCTTAGAACAAAAAGAAGCAAACTCACCCCAGAGAAGTAGACACCAGGAAATAATCAATTTGAGGGGTGAAATCAATAGAGTAGGAACCAGGAAAACAATACAAAAAAATCAATGCAACAAAGAATTTGGTTTTTTGAGAAATTCAACAACATAGACAACACTTTATTCAAACTAATGAAAAAGCAGAAAGAGAGCATGCAAATTAACAAAATCAGAAATGAAAAGGGGAACATAACAATGGACACAGAGGGAATCCAGACAATTTTCAGGTCATTCTTTGAAAACCTGTATTCCAGTAAAACAAAAATTCAAAGGAAATAGACAAATTTCTGGATAACTATCACTTACCAAAATTAAATCAAGAAGAGAAAAACAACTTAAATAGGACTATAACCTGCAAGGAAATAGAAATAGTCATTGAAAGCCTTCCAAACAAAAAAAAAAGCCCAGGCCCAGATGGCTTCAGTTCAGAATTCTACCAGAAATTCAAGAAAGAAACAATACCGATACTACTCAAACTGTTACACACAATAGAAACAGAAGTCTCATTGCAAAACTCTTTCTATGAGGCCAAAATAGCCTTGGTACCTAAGCCTTACAAAGACATACCTAGGAAAGAAAAATACAGACCAATATCCCTTATGAACATGAATGCAAAAATACTTAATAAAATACTGGCAAACCGAATCCAAGAATACATCAGAGAAATCATCCACCATGACCAAGTACGCTTCATCCCTGGAATGCAGGAATGGTTTAACATATGAAAACCTATCAATGTGATCCACTATATAAACAAACTGAAAATGAAAAATCATATGATCATCTCCCTAGATGCTGAAATAGCCTTCGACAAAATTCAACACCCATTCATGATAAAGGTCTTGGAGAGATCAGTGATAATAGGAACATACCTAAACATAATAATGGATTTTTATTTATTGATAAAATTTAAGGTTAAAAAATTGTGATGTGTATATTTCTCCTCTTGTTTAGGTATGGGGTTTACATACCTCATTTAAAAATATAATGTATAATTTAATACAGATTATAGTTCCCTATGATAGTCCAAACATAGAATTAAGTTAGTTAGGTTTTCAAGATACACAGAGATGGATAGGCATTCTTCAAACCTTTCAAAGACCTACTGAATACAGCATTTAAAATGGTTTAGGGTTTTTCTTTACAGTGAGGCACAACTGCTCCTGGCAACACAACCTGTATCAGAAAGGAAGATGGACCTTGAAGAAACATGTTAAGGAATTTGCTTTCAATATGACAAGACTAGCCATTTGGGCAAGATACTGCTCTTGTCTGGACTGCTTGACTTTATGCTGTACAAACTGGATATGCAGGACCCACAGGAAAGTGACTGCTGATACAAGATGGACATTGCTACAGGGTTCCTGCTTCATAGAAGAGTCTGCCAGACAGTCTGCAGGACACAGAGAAAATGACTGACAAACTGCTAATACAGATGGACAGTTTAAAGTTTCTTGCTTTGCTGAGGATTCTGCCAGAGACACTATGTCCTATGGGCTCAAGATAGAACATTACAGAAGAAATTCAGGTGACTGACCAGGCAGCGAGTAGTCTCTGTCATTTCTAGAGTTTATATATTATCCTTCTTTGGTCTTTGAAGGAGTTGAAGACAGATAGTTATGGTTATAGTTTTCTTTAGTTAGGATTAAAGATAAGTTACATATAGGACTTGAGACTCACAAAGATAGGATAGATGATGAAATATTTTCTTTAATCCTTGCGAAATGTTAATGAACTAAATATTGTTAACTGTAGTTCTTATTTGATAACTGTTTTGTTATACATTTTGCTATGTTAAGGTTAAAACCCTTCTTTATATTTTAGACAGAAAAGAGAAGATGATGGGAGATGTCATTCTGTAAATATTTTTCTCTTATTGGTTAATGAATAAAGCACTGTTGGCCAATAACAAAGCAAGATAGGTGGGAGTAGGAGACTAGGAGGAGAGAGGAAGTAGGAGAGAGGAGTTCCAAGATGGAGGATAGAGAGAAGAATGCCAGCCCCTCTCTCCGGTAAGATAAGACCAAGTGGAAAGTGGAAATATTTAGATTAATAGAAATGAGTTAATAATTAAGACAGAGGTAGCTGATAAGAAACAAGTAGCCAAGTAGCTGGCCTACAGCTTTATATCTAAAAAAACATCCTTAACCATGTTCAACTTGGCTTGTCTTTACCCAGAGGTGCAGGGATGGTTCAACATACATAAGACAATAAATGAAATCTTCCACAAAAAAAAAAGATGACACACATTGGTACACATACTTATACCTACACACACATGCAGAGAGAGAGAGAGAGAGAGAGAGAGAAAATATTTTTAAAAATACTCACTAAAAATACATTCTTAAGAATCACCAAATAATATATTTGGGGATAAATGATATCCCCCCCCCTTTTTCTCTTCACCTGTTTAATTCACAGAGAATACTTAACTACCTGCTTCTCTAAGTTCCTTTGTTACATAGCAGGATTTGTATAGCAGGACTTCCTCCCAACATTTCTCTAAACCTGCTGTTGATATGGATATGCTTGGTCCACTCAGCTAATATGCTTTTTCTCCTGGTCCTTAAATTTCTTAACCCACAAACTTTTCCAGCACTTTCATAGCCTAACAGTATACCCATGTTCACATTTTTGTAATCATTCACCAAAGTTGTGTGGCTTCTCTCACATATACATAATTCACTTGTATAATGAATACCGCCATCAACAAGGAACCAAAGAAAAGTCAGGATCTGTCCTACAGACCTGAGTGTCTATAGTAAATCTACTGCACTTTCACTATTTCAATTCCCCCGACTTGATTAGTAACTCCTTTCCTTTGTGTATCTCAGTCTCAGTACCCTACATTTCCGAATATCATATACCTCCCCTAATTGTGCACTAAATCCTTAAATACCCCAATACTCCACAAATTCCAACATTCTTTTGTGGCTTTTCCACCAATTCTGTCTTAAAACACGAATTTGAAAAGTAACGAAGACACTTTGGTATTTGTTCATATCACAGGGGAAATACACATAAGTACAGTTTTCTCCTGCCCACACTTATTGTCTACTTGAGCAAACAGGAAAGGAAAAGCTTCATGATTCTATGAACAAAACTAAATTCTGAGACAGTAGTATGGATCTTCCCAACACTTCCAGTGTCTAGTGTTAGCAAATCATATTAGAAGTCTGGAATGGCATGCCAGATTTCCTTGTGCTCTTGCAGTTTTATTCAATATTATTTTTCTACTTCTGGCCTTTCTTTTCAGAATAAGCATTCACTTCACACATATATCCTAAGGAAGTTTTCCAAAGGTTTCACTTTGGAGGCTGAAGCCATTAATACTGCTAAGGAAACCTCTGTGGAAGATTAATGAGATTAAGTCCCTCCTTGCCCATCTTTCTGCAGTCCCTGTTTTTATATATGATTTATAGCCTTGATAAAATGAGAGTATTAGAATTTCCATAATATTTTTGTCTTCTGGGCCTAAGTTCTTTATAACTGGGACCTCATCAAAGATGGTGTTATCTTTGATTTCAATCACTTATTGCTTGTTGGCAAGAAATATTCAATAAATACTTCTAATTATGTAAAATCCTAAATCCTATATAGTCTTATGGCTACAAATAGACCATTGGGATGTATAATTTTAAAAGCACTGATATAATTAATATTCCACACTACTATGCTACCTGAGAGTTTTGCTGCTGACACTTTTATTTTGTAGCCCAGATTTCCTAACACCTAAACGCAACCACATTTGTTTCTTAGTGATTGCTGTGAAACACAGTATAGCAAAAAAATAAAAAAAAAAATCCAGAGACAGATAGTGGAGTTCAAGATGAAGATCAGAAAAGCAAAGCAGTAACTTTTAACCCCTACTAAAGCTGCAATGAAGACCGTGTCTTCCCTGTGACCTGAAACTGAATCGCACATGAGATCCTATGGTTCTTCCTTACACCTGTCTAGTGCTTGGATTAAAGACGCAATCTATGTTAATCTTTTAGACTGATTCATGCTCATGTAGCCCCAGGTAGCCTTGAACTCAAAGAGATTCATCTATGTCTGTCTCCTGAGTCCTGGGATTAAAGGTGTGTGCCACCACTGCCCAGCTTTTATGGCAGTAGCTAGATTTGCATTCTGATTGTTATTAGATCATAACAAATGTGATACCAAAACACATAGTATTGGCTCCATTGCTTCATGTGTAAAGAGACAGAATGACAGTGCAATTAGCACAAAACTAATAAAACACAAACTCACCTAAACAACTTGCATGTACATTATGAACCTAAAGAATACTATATATTTGGAATTCATAGGAAAATACACTTCTATCAGGAAAAGTGAGAATATTTTGATTAGATGCTTTTATTCTTTATGATTTAAAACAGGTTCTGTTGAGATGACTCAGTCCAGGAACCCACACTGTAGAAAGAGCCAAACAAATCCCTGCAAGTTATCACCTGGTTTGTACACAATATCTTAGACTGCACATATAGGCATACACAGGCTCACACACAAATAAATATTTAAAATTTTTAAGTAAACATACTTATATATAATATACAAAAACAAATTTTTTTTCAACAATTAATATATTGACTTGGTCACTAACTAGTAATTCAAATACCTTCCCAGGAAGAACACAAATGCATTCTAGTGCCTACAGTACCATACAGAAACTCTGCTGAGTGTTAACTATTCTAATGTTACTTTTTCCATGTGCATGATGTTTTACTTCTGTAATTGTTCAGTATTCCAGCACAGGAGTCTGAGGTATTGAAAATGTCAGAGTGTGAAAGGGTGGCTGTCTCCTTGCATTGTGAGTCCACATTTAATGCATCAATGTCGATCATGCTGTCATTCCATAAAGACACATCAACTTAAAATCTTCCTGGTTCCGTTTTCATGTAAGGAAAGTGTATTGTGCAAAATGAAGAATTGGCAGCCAAGAGGTAAATGCTGCTAAATGTCAGTTGATAAAATCATGAGAGCTTTCACATGGTAACCTATATATTTTTACTATATGTCAGAATATTAATTGAAAGAACAATTTCAGAGAAATGGAGCAAGAGTCTCTCTACACGAGGATTTCTTAGATGTAAGCTCTTTTGGAAAAGAACTGACTGCATGAAACTTTTCCTTCACACTATTTAGACAAGACTGTCCACATTTGACAACAGACTCCAAGATTATTATTGTCATCACATTTGATCATTTGTGAATAAACATTTCCCTATAAATAAAGCATAACTTTTTCAAGAAAAGGTGTAGGAAATGACAAACACTGTGAAGAATTAAAAGTTAAAAGACTTTATTTTTTTTCTATGAGCAATAAGCTGAGAGACAAGGTAAAAGTTACAAGGTGGACATAGTTGTCTCAGGTGTACAGATACCTTCCACTACCATGAACACTACTTAGAAAAGTTTAATCTTCTAGTTAGGTACCAGCTCAACTTAGATTACATAAATAAGTGTTGTCTTTGGCAAACAAGAATTATCATCAAGTTGTAAAAAATAATCAATAGCCTTGGCCTGTGATGTTTGTGAATTTCCATGGGGACCCTTTGACTACTAACACAGCAACATGATGCAAGTGAATCCTGGAAATGGATGTTTTAGTTAATGTCCTAAGATATTAAGTTGAAATATTGCATTCTCTACTATTTAATGATCCCATTCAGATTCCTTTCATATATGTATACACTTTGGGAAGTTTTTATAGTAGTGGGGTTCATTTTTTTAAAAAATTAACTTTAGTAATAATTGTACAGCCCCATATCCCCTTCTTTCCCTTCTATCTATTACCCCTTACTATTTAATCCTCCTATCCCAGTTTCCCTGTTGACTTTCCATAAAAATATATGTATATCCTCTCCCTAGAAAATCTTTTACTCCCTCCCCCCAGTTCCTTATTAGTTACCTAACCTTTGTAGTTATGCAGATTGTAGCACACACATTGAAAACTCAAATGCTAGTATCCATATATAAGATAAACTTTGGGGGTCTAGGTTAACTCATTCGGGATGATTGTTTTCAGCTTTATCCATTTATCTGCAAATTTCATAGTTTTATATTTCTTAACAATTGAATAATAATCCATAATATAAATGCACTAAATTATCATATTCACTGATGCAATTCTAGGCTATTTCCAACTACAGAATACTATGAATAGAGCATTGGTGAATGTGGGTAAGTATATTTCTAGTAGGATGTAGTCCTTTGGCTATATTTGCAAGAGTAGTACAGGAAGATCTTGAAGTAGATATATTCCAACTTGATGAAGAACCATCACACTGATTTTCATGACAGTTGTACAAGTGTGTACTCCCATCAGCAATGAATACATATTCCCTGTTTTCTTTGCATTTGTGATATCTTGTATTGTCATCTGTTTTATTGATTTTGGACATTCTGACAGGTATAGGATGAATTTTCAAAGTATTTTTAATTTGCATTTCTCTGATTGATAAGCATGTTGAGAATTTTTAAGTATTTCTTAGCCATTTGTGTTTCATCTCTTGAGTACTCTCTACTTACTTCTTTACCTCATTTTTTAATTGGACTATTTGTTTTCTTGATGTTCAGTTATTTTAAAATTGTGTGTGTATGTGTGTGTGTGTGTGTGTGTGTGTGTGTGTGTTTCTAAGTATGTATGTTAGATGCTAACCCTCTACCGATTTGTACAAGAGACTTGATAAAGACAAAACTAAGCAAGAAATACAAAATCCATTGTGCATTTTTGGTATATTTGCTTGCTCTGATTATTACTATTTCAACTTTTTAAGACATAGTTTGTTATGGCTGGCCTTTAACATTCGTATTGATGGACATTCATTATCAAATGCACCTTGTCTTCCAACAACATTAAAGTTATTGATCCAGTATATATTACTGTATTTTTTGTTTGTTTATATAAAGACAGGTAGACTTACAGACTGACAGAGAAATGATAGATAGATAGATAGATAGATAGATAGATAGATAGAAGATAGACACATTTGCAAATACTTTTAGACTTAGGTCATAAATTTTTCTTTCTTGTCATTTCCCTAACAGACATCAATGCCATCCCCTGGGGGACTTGCTCAGCATATCCCCCAAGCCACTGTTACATTACTGGTACTTGGATGGTTTATCTTATTCTTTAACCAGCCTGTATTTCTTCTGCAGGCAAAGTTTGCATCTAATTCATTTTCACACTATTAATTGGCATTGAATATGTTAAATAATAGTCAGTTTATGAAATCTTGAGCATATTGCTACTTGTGTGAAGGAATTAATTTTAGAGACCTGCATCAAGACTCTGCTATTTAGTGGGTGTAAGTCTTCAAGAAAATTAGTGTTCATAAAACATAGAGTCAAAATTTTGCACGCTTTAGGAAATTGTTTCAAACTAAAATAATTTTTGATATGCAATTTACATAGCAATGACAATTAGCCATTATGATCCAGGTATATACAAAAGACATTAAGGAATACTTTAAAGTACAGCATGAACATTGTTATAAAGTGTTCTGTAGTAAGTTGTTGTTGGAGTGGAATTTAATGTTTTGCTTGTTGTGACCCAAATATAGTAATTAACATTGAGTTTATAAAAAGATCAGGGGTAGATTTATATGACACTGCTATAAGGAAGATTTGAAACTCCCAGTACTTTGTAATGTTAAAACGCAACAGCTCATTAAAGCATATTAACAAGTCCATATGTTTCTGAAGAGGATGCCATAATCTGGGTGTCTATTACTCTATCAATGTTTACAGCTTTATTTTGCACATCTTTGTAAACTATCATTTCATCCCTAAGTTACCTCTAATAAGCACAAAGTTAGCAAAGTACTAGTACTAAGTACAGTGAGAATAAACAAACCTAGAAGAAACTCCCTCCTTTTATTGAAAATAGCTTCGTTTCCTCTTCACATTATATACCCTGATTATGGTTTCAGATTCCTTCACTCCTCCTAGTTTTTCCTCATCTCCCTTTCCATCTAGGTCCACCCTCTTTCTGTATATAATTAGCAAACAATCAGAAAACAGACTTCCAAGGGAAAATAATGAATTAAAGCAAACCCCAACACACTGCAAAAGGTCAAAACAAGGAAAAGAATCACTCAAGGGCATATTAAACAGACATAGATGAAGAAACTCATTTGCACACTCAAGAATCAACACAAACACTAAACTAGAAGTCATAGTATAAGCAAAAGGCATATAATATATTGTGTACATACATACACACACACACACACAAACACTTCTGTTTACAAAGGTTTATAGCCAAATACTTTAAGATTTTCTTTTATATATCATCCATTTACAAAATAATCTTGGAGATTTTCAGAAAAAAATATACTATTTCATCCAGGAAAATAAACTTTAAAATCTATAATGCTGTTTTCATTTTCATTCAATTCTAGAAAATCTTTATTTTTTATTGCTATCTTGACCCACTTTCTTTTTCAATTGGTGGTGAGCTGCTCAGTTTCCATGAGTTTTTTTGTTGTTGTTTGCCTGTTGTTGAAAACCATTTTTGATCCATGGTGCACTAATAAGATACATACTGTTATTTCACTTTTCTTCTATCTTTTGAGAGTTTCTTTGAGACTGAGTGTGTGGTTAGTTTTGCAGAAAGTTGAGATGAAGGTATATTCATTTTGTTCATTTGAAATGTTCTATAAATACCTGTTAGATACATTTGGTTTAGTATGTCCATTAGCAACAGCACTTCTCTGTATAGATTTTGCCTGGTTCAAGCCAGCTACTACCTGTGTGTGGGTCAATATAACTTTAGTAGTGCTTCTTTTACAAATTTGTTGCCCTTGTGTTTTGGCGCACAGATGTCCAGAATCATCATTTCCTATTGGTGTATTTAGTGTCCTTAACTATCTCTTCTGATTAGTTTTGGTTTAGAGTCTGTTTTATCAGATATTAAAACAGGTTCAACAGCTTGCATTAAAGTTCTATTTTCATGAACTATATTTTCTACATAGTCTAGCCTTGATTTTAAGGTAAGTTTCTTGGATACAATGGGAGGATAGACCCTGTTTCCATACCCCTTCTGTTAGTCTATTTGTTTGATGCAGAGCTGGAAATGAGAATTGTGAAATTGATGTAGTGGGAAGGAGGAGAATGTGAAGAACTTCACCTATTCTAACCTGCTTCTCTTTCTGGGGTGACCTGCAGGTTTCCAGAGAATGACTGTTGCAGTTGGTGGATGAGAATTTAGGAGGTTTAGTAGGGGATATCAATGTGATCAAATGGAGTTAGGGGCTGAGAAGAAGAGAGGTTTTGCATGTGGTCAGTCATAGTCTTGGGTAGGAAAACTCCAAGGCAGGAGTCCAGAAAGCATTTCTACAAAGTCACAATGTCCTAACCCAAAACACAAATTATTAACAGAAAAATTACCTGTATGCCTGTAGATATATCCCCTTGTTTCTAAATTTTATTTATTTTATTGATTTACCATTATGATATGTATGTGAATGTGAGTACGAATGTGAGTATGCACTGTTCACCATGTGTTTACATGAGTAAAAAAATAAATAAATAAAAATGTTCAGGAGTCATTTTTCACTCTCCACACCCCTGAGGAATGCTCTATTGTGTTTGTGCATCTGTGCAGCAATGTCCTTGCTAGCTGGCATGTGATTCCAGACAATTTTCCTGCCCTATCCTCCCATCTTGCTCCATGGCTGCTTGGAGTACAGATGCACACTGCCACATCTAACTTCTTACATAGAACCTGAGGATGCAATACTGGCTAATCAGGCTGACTAGTGCACTGACCAGTTGAACTACCTGCTCACCACAAACTTTGTTTCTTATTTACTTAGTATATGCTATCATAATAGATATAATGTTCTTAAACTTTTTTGGTAGCTTTTGAAACTTGATTTTTCTTAAACTGTCCCTTATATTTCATGGAAAACATTAAAATGAGAAAAAAAATCTCTAATGTCAGATTTATATTTTCATGAAGTATTTTTGTTTAATTATTTAAAAATAGCCTCCTAATATAAAGTAGAAATTCATTTAAATATAAGAAGCAGAAGGTAGATACATTTTGCCTTTCAATATCATAAAGAAGGTACTATCATTCAATAAAGTATGTTAAGGGAATAGCTTCCAGAAAATTATTAAACATGTGAAAATAACAGATGAAATTTTAAATGTTAATGAACATAGTTATTAAAAACAGTGTTATTAGACAAGAAAACATAAATTATGTTGACTGTTTTTAATTTTTAACTTCTTGCATTTATAAACTGTTATTGAATTATTAATGAACATCAAAACCGACAATTGTTCCATGCATATTTCACTGTATTAAATTCCTAAAACATAATAATATCAGTGTAAACTTGAGACATAAGTATACATCAGTTAAAATCAGTATCTTACTGAGAATGTATTAATTTCAAAACATATAATACTTTCATATTTTACTATTTATACCATTAATAGTTCTAAGCCATCAATACACACACACACACACAAAACACACACACACACACAGACAGAGACAAATATATCATTCTGGACAAGTTCAGATTAGAATCTTGGAAATGGCATTTATTGCTTGAAAGTAATTGCCCTTATTTCAGCAGTAACATTTCAATTTTTTTTACTTATAGTCAACTGCTCAGAATCTCATCACAGAAAACCATATACTTAGTGATTTAAGAAAAGAACATAGTTTCCCAGGGTTCTATACATTAGAATACAATATGGAGGAGACAGTTGTAGGGGTTTTAGACACTAGAATCTGATATTGAGGAGCCAGTGTAAGCAAGGTCTGTTTCTTCCAGACTTCTCTCGTTGTCCTGAAAACAAAAACGTTTATCTATGCACGTGGAAGTTAATCTTCTTGTTAGCCTGCTAAAGTTTACACTAATTTTGGAGACTGAAGCACACTTCTGAGTGTGTCTGTACAGGCATTTGCAGGAAGAGGGAAGAGGACCTGCTTCCAACAAGGGCAGCATCAACCACTGGGCTGAACATCTAGACTAAGTAAACAAGGTTTTGTAAAGAAAGAATACAAATAGCTAGGAGACACTTTTCAAAATGTTCAAAATCTTTGCCTTCAGGGAAATGCAGATTAGTACTACTTTAAAATTCCATGGTTTTCTTTCTTTCTTTTTTCTGCAAGCAGAGTTGTTTTCAAATGAAAACAAAGGTTGCAACACATCACAAGGATTATATAGTATTGTTTCAATATTGATTATTAAGTAGTATCTCTTCAGTGTCCTAATAATAATAATAAATAATAATAATAATAATAATAATAATAGAGTTGAAATGCTGGAAGAAATTCACTTAACATAAATATACACAGTGTATTCTAATAATTAAAATGAAAAAATAAATAATGGTTGTATGACAAGTAGACAAATCAAAAAATTAGATACTATACATGACAGAAACCTTTGGAAGACCATTGGTTACCACTAACATTCTGCTACAGCAATAAGCCTGATAAGAACTTAAAAATACTGGGAAGTACCCAACAAGCAGTAATAGCTACTGTGAAGAGTAAACCCTGGGGAGGGTAAAACATCTCTCCATATTGTGAAACACCTCTACAAGGGTGTCATAGATGTGGAAAAGTATATCTAAGCAAAACAGGCTGGTCAGTTTCCACAGAAATAACTAATTAAACAGATATATGTATTTAATATTCATGCAAAGTACACTCTTAAGTGATAGAAAACTAAATTTTCAAAACTGAATTAAAATTTAATTAACTATCAGGTAAAAGAGCTTATAAGTTTGAACCTGTTATATGCCAAGTCGAAAAAAACCATTTTCTTTGCACATCTGAGCAGTTTCATTACAGTGTAGTTAATATGCAATTCTGCTGCAAAAAACATCTAAACACTGGCCTTTAGAAACACAACCTTAATCCAAATAAAAGAAAAACATAAAATAAAACAGTACAATGAAGGGAAATTCCTAAAGCAGAAGATATAGAACATCCCAGTTCTGAGAGTGGGTAACATTAAATTATTGGACCAGGGACACCATCCAGCCCCCTGATAAAAACAGGTCATCGCCAAGAATATTGGTAATTTCCATAAATTAATAAGATCGTATTGCTGAACACAACACCTACACAACTAATTAAACATGGAGAATTAAATTGGTGCCTACCTAGAGCCTTTATCACCTACTGACTAAGGTGCATGGTACTGGAAGGTACTGTTCACTTACTACAAAAGAAACATAAGCAACCCTACTACAAACTCCTTTAACTACAATGTGATCTGCAAGATGTGTTAGTCCAGTGGTGGCACAGAGATTTTGGGATTAAACAACCAAAGCTGATTGGATTTAAGCCTCACTCAGTGGAATGGAATCCATCTCTGGCACTGAACACTAGGCCAAAAAACCAAGATTAGACAGGTCAAGGACTTAGCTCAAAATTACTCTTGTTCTAAAGGAGCATAGCAATAAAAAAGACTCTTAAAAGACAGTCTGTTCTATCAGTGCATCAGTGCCTCCCTAACCCATCATCAGAGAAGCTTCCTCCTGCAGTAGATAAGAAATAATACAGAGACCCACAACTAGAAAATATGCCTGGAGTAAAAGACCTTAAAACATTCAAATAAATGAGTGATCACCATCAAATCCCTCCCTTCAGGTTTCAGGAAATTCTGCATAAGGGGAAGCAAAATGATGGTAAGAGCCAGGTTGAGACCAGGTAGACAAGGGTTTCTAAATACAGCAGGATGAATGAACATATGAACTCACAGTCAATGTGGGAGCATGCACATGCCATGCACAGACAGGGGAGGATGGGGTCCCAGTATTGGGAAGGGAGGCAAATTGAAGCCTGCATCCCTAACTCAGAAGTAATTTCCAATTGAAAGTTAGTTTATAGAAGGTCTCTCCACAGACAGGGACCCAGGGATGGGGATGGGGTCAGGGCTGAGGATCCAGTAGAAGAGAAGATGGCACTAGCCAATGGCTCTAGCCAATGGCTCTAGCCAATGGCTCTAGCCAATGGCTCTAGCCAATGGCTCTAGCCAATGGCTCTAGCCAATGGCTCTAGCCAATGGCTCTAGCCAATGGCTCTAGCCAATGGCTCTAGCCAATGGCTCTAGCCAATGGCTCTAGCCAATGGCTCTAGCCAATGGCTCTAGCCAATGGCTGGCAGAAGAGGACAAAGCCTGAGCTGAAACTTGGGAAGCTTCTGCAGGATAGTCTGATCTCACTGGAAACTGGCACTCTCCAGCTGAGGCCTCTTTCTTTAGCAGTGGTCCTGCTTTGGGGGTCAAGGTTCTTTCTGGCAGGAACTCAGAGTGGACCCACAGAGATAGGCGGATCTCTGGGAGGGGCCTGGACTCCAGCAGAGGACTGGAGGTGGGGTCAGAGACCAAGCAGGTGGAAATTGCATGGATAGGCGGGTCTCCTTTGTTCAGAGTTGCTCCGAGAAGTCTCCGAAGTAGGGTGGACTGTTGGCTCCACCCTCTGTCCCAGTGCTCAACCAGAGCAGCAGAACAGTGGGCAGGGTAGGGCACACAGTGGGGGGAGGGGCCAGGCTCGTGGTGGGGATAGGTGGGGATGTATCAGAGCTCCAAGGGTGCTCTTGATGGGGACAGGACACAGGAGCAGCAGGATCAGGGGCCAACCCAGGGAGTTTAGGGGAGGGGAGAGGATGAAGAGGAGAGGCAGCCCCCATTGGGCCCAGACTCACCTCTGCCCAATAGCTAGCCGAAGCAGTGTCTGGGACAGTGAAATATGGTCGTATTTTCTCCAAAATCCTCCAAATGCTTTTTGCTGAGGCTGAGAACCTTCTAATAGAAGAGGGAGGGACTTTAGCTTTCATCTCCAAGATCCCCCATATCTGTATCCTGGAGGACTTTTATCTTCTTTTGTCCTTTGGGCTGTGGCTCACTAGTCCTGGTTGGCTTGGAGGGGGCTTCCACTTCCATGGATGCTTTTTCCCTCTGGGCAAGGTGGCTTTGCTGCAGGAATTTCCTGTGCTTCTCCCGGATAGTGTGATGTTGGCATGTGCACCGGATGCCTGCTACTTGAGGTGCTGCCTTGTAATCAGCCCTTCCTCTATCAAGGCCCAGACCATCAGGCACTTCCATCGCGATCCCTGCTCAGCACAATCCAGTGCTTGAACAACTTCTTCAGTTCTGTCCAGGGACAATTGATCTTTCCTCCTGATGGCCCATAGCTGCACATTGAGGCTTACACAAGGAGCCGCTATATTATTATGTTTTAAACATCCAGATCCTTTATGTATATACTATATAATATGGTTTCTTATTTAATGTTCTGTATCTAACAACTTGTGTTTCTCTGGGTCTTTATGTGTTTTTGAGCATTTTCTTTGGCTTTGTTTCTTCTCCTTATTGCTTTATTTGGTCCTAACCTAGTATAGTTGTTTTTGTTTTATCTAATTGTTTTTATATATGAGTTTGTGTCCCAATGAGAGAGAGAAAAAGTGTACATTTGCTGAGGGCTGTGTGTGAAAGATCTAGGAGAACTTCAGGGAGTAGAAATCATAATCCAAAAATGCCATATTAAAATTATCTGTTTTCAATGAAACTGTATCTCATAGAAAAAAAGAGATTGGTGCAGTTATATGATCTAGTAAAAGTAACACAAAGAAGATGGATAGAATAAAGGAATTATCATTTATAATTTTTATATTTAGAAGAATTTAGTGTAGGACCAAAAATTTAATGGTTATGAGATTCATAAAATGTTCTTAATTATATTAATGTTCATTCTTCAGAAAACACAAATAAACACCCTATAGTTCTTTCATTGATAATGGATATTTCTATATTTCCTTGGCTACATATTATGAAATGTAAATTCATATAAAAATTATACTATTTAATCATGCCAGACCGCCTAAACAGAGTACAACTGATCCTATATTCAAAACAGCTGGACAAAACAGCCCTATAGACTACAGCTAGGATATCTGAATCTTCTTTGAATCCCCCAAGACAGTGCCCCTTACCAGCAGGAAGTAGTTTGGAAAGAACGACGCCCAAATTCCCAAATATTGTGTATAAATGTTTGTTTTCATTTAAATGGACTTTGTTATATAAAATTAAATTTAAAAAAATTATACTATATTCAAACTATTTAGTTGACTGCATGCTGCTCTGCTTGTTGGTGGTTGAGACAGAAAGTTCAAGTGAGGACAAAATATAAATTTTATGGAAAATTTGCAAATATTGTCATTAAACAAATATTAAATAGCTTCAATTAAGTCAAAGCATCTCACAGTTGACAATGTATTTTACTTATGTGTTTTACAAAGCTAAAAGTGGTGCATATATCAGATACAGAGGCAAATCTCAAAAAAAGTACATTAATGATTAGACAATTTTTAATTCCTGAAATTCAAATTTTAAATCCTGAAAAAGCAGCTAAGTTTTGCAGTGTGAAACAATCACCCTGATTGGGTTTTTACTTTTCCTTATATGGTATAAATATCTCCATAATGTAGTTTCTACATTAATAGTTAACCTTAGAGAAGCTGAATCTAATCATGTTTTTGCACCAATAGTATTTTTATCTGTAACTATTCATCACTTAGCGTTGATTATTTTAAGGCCATATCTGCTTATGTATATTTGAATAAATTATGGCATGAGAAATGGGTAAAAAGATTTAAAACAAGTAATGAAAAATATCACTTATTACTATTTTTATGTTAATGCTCTTTTAATGTTCCAATGTATCTTTGAACTACTGAGTCTCTGTCTTCCAGACTTTCACTTTAGGCATAGCTATATTCTGTCCAAAAATAGATATAGAGGTAGCTGCCCTAAATTGAGTGTGAAATTATCCACACTGTATTTACATTATCAGCCAATCGGGTACAAGGAAGATTCATTAATTTACTTGTGGAAAATAAAACCGTCCTTTTGCAACAAGAAATCAAAAAAAAAAAAAAATCAATCATTAGGAAAAGAGAAGTAAAGAAAATCATTGGCAGTACAAAACACTACTTCTTTAGCAATTACCTTAAGCATGTCCATACTTCACAGTGGCTCTCCTTTCTTCTGAACAAATGAACTAAAATTAAGCATATAGCGAAACTGTATGTGTTGTACCACATACAGAATACATCATACTGTACATGAAGCTCTTGAACTGAAATTACTTTATAAATTTTTCTTGAAAAGATGTTAGGTTAATGACTTTTTCCTTCTTTTTCCTAGATACAAGAACATTGAAATGCCTATAGAATATTTGCTCTACATTATGTGGAAATGTCAAATAGTAAATAACAGTCATATAAGCTGTAGTTTGTCTTTATTAAATTTTATTTCTGGAGCACTTTGTAGTTGAAAACCTCTCTTAAAGGAATGTTACAATAACAATTTGAACTCTGGCTACAACAGGGAAATCATAATTCTCAGAATAAATGGTTATATGGCTGGTATTGCAGTTAGTAATTTTCAAAAAAATACTTATCAGATGTCCTAACTCCCCCACTTAACAAAATAGCAACAACAACCACAAAAACTGGCTATGGAATGAACATCTAAGTTAACCTCATTTATGTACAAATGCTAACCTCCCCTATAGTCTGCTGTTGCTGGATTTTTAAAAAAATCTCTGTGACTGCCACTGTTATAAAGTGGATGTACCCACTCAAAGCAGACTTTCTCTGCTCATTCTGCAAGTGCTGTATGTGGAATGGCTACTATAAACACCATTAAAGCACAGCAGTATTTTAGAAGACTGAGTATTAATCAACCACCAGGGAACTCACCTTGTATTAGACCCCCTGAGGGTTCCTAAAGTATTTTCTGTAGTGCAATGCTAATGCCTCTGGCAGTCACAGGGTTTGGACAAGTTAAACTTGTCTGCAAGTTACAGGGAGTGGGAGGCAGGATGCTTTGAAGTGAATGTGGCCATGTGTAGCTTTTAGGAAGGTGTGAGTTCTCTTGCTTTTCCTACATTTATTTCATCTGACAGAATCCTAGTTATGTCAAGGGTTTTAAGGAGTGGATGAGAAGGACTATCTGTTTCTGACAGTTGAATAAATGCAAATTTGCAAACCGAACTGGAAACAAAGAACAGCAAAAGGATTCCACAGTTGTCAGATTATTTTGTTATGAATTGGATTTGAAGTAAGTGTAAGAATAGGTGACCATAGCCATGGTTGTTCTTTTTTTCCCCTTTCATTGTCTTTTTATTTCTTAAATCACTTTATTTTATCATCATTTAAACTTCCACTCCTATGCACATCCTTCAACTACAGATAAGTCTTTTTCAAAATACTTTGATTAAAAGCTGTCTATCAAAACATAATTTAGTATTTTCATTAAATTTGAAGAATTGAAGATAGTTAAGATCATGTAACAATTTACTAAGTAAACCAAAAGAACAGTCATTCTTATACATGGCTTTTATTACTCCATTTTAATCTATGGAGTTGGGGGCAAGAAGGGAAAGTATGAGTGGAAAAAGCAGATGCAAGAAAGGCTCTCATTTTTTTCCATTCCCTGCTTTTTTAAAGGCTTCAATATCAAGATTTCGAAAAATAATATTATACTAAGCAAGTATATAACAAAAAGAACAGACATGATAAATATTTTGGAGAACTACTACATCAATATGCAAGAAAATAGTAAATTAAATCCATGAAATCCCATATGAATATTTAAAGACAAGGAACCCTAATCTAAAGCAACTGTGATTTAAATAACATAATAGCCAACAATATTTTGGGCTAAGGGATAAGAAGTGATTTTGCTATGTGTATATTATCTATTATACTGAATTCAGCTCCGTGACTTCACAGCTCTCTCATTTACTAATATAATCTAAAAACACAAAGCTTATGTGTGGATTTTTCAGTATTGAATTTTTAAGTTATTATAGATCAAATTGGCATGATTGGCTCAGGAGAAAAGAAATGAGGTAACTGAAGACATTATGTCAAGTTATCTGTTTAATTCTAATTGATTTGACTTAATTCTATGTGAATTTTTAGTCTATGTTAAAAAATTAAACCTATTTCTTGAATCATCTATGCATTTATTCTAAGCTATGTACTACTTACTTCCATTAATATTGATGCTCATGTACACTCATTTAACTTCTAAAGTTTTTCATATTGCTAAATGACACCTTTTTTTTAATTATCTAAATTAACATCTTTGTCTTCCCAGTGGCTTATCCTAATATTATTTTGCCTGTACATTTTTTGATGTAACATGTGGTCAATCATTCTGATTTGGTGATACTAGATATTGCCTAGTATTGTTGCAGTTTACTTAAAGAATTTTTCAATCTTTGAGTGTTTTAAGATTAACCCTATCCATGTCTTTAAAATTCTGTACTGTTTTCATTCATCGGAAAGACCAGCAAGCCATGGAGATCTGTTCATACAGACAGGAAATGATTTGGCTGGGCAGAGAGAGGAATATGAGGTGAGAGGAGACAGGAGCTAGGTCTCTTTTCAGTCAGAGGATTTTGTAGAGGTAGGACCTCTAGTGGCTGGCTGCTCTGCTTTTCTCATCTTTCTGCTTTGACTCTCTAATATCTGATTCCAGGTTCTTATTATTAAGACCAATTAGAGATTTTGGAACAACCACTATCCATATTGGTTTTTCCTTTATGAATCTACTCATGTATTGGAATTAAATTTACTATTACACTTACCATTCTCTTTTCTGTGTTATGTTTTTCTCAATTTGTCCCCCACCCCCACTTACTTCTTTCTGCCATCCTCCTTCCCTTGTGCCATCTTTCTTTATTAAACTTATAATATTTTACCCTAGATACCTGGAAATCCATTCCACTTATCCTTCTCTAGCACCAAAGTGCAACGTGTAGGAATGTACTTCAGCCACAGGAATACCAAGATTTTACATGTGGCAGGTTATAAAAAGATATATCATTTTAAGCAAGTTATTCAAATTCATATTTACCCGCTTCTAAAATATCCTTATTTAAAACTGCAATAAGAGAACAAAATCATTAACTTTTGTTATGAATTAGACTGAGTTACAAATATATTACATTTGCATAATAGTTTCTTAGCCACCATAGCCAAAAATGAATTGCTAACCATCTTGAGTTCTACTACAGTATATTTGTTGATTGTTTAAAGGCAAAAATACAGTGATTATTGCTTGCTTTCTTTGATCTTTACCTTCCTACGACTAAATATCATTCTCCCTCTTATCATATATTATACACACACACACACACACATATATATATATATATATATATATCCTAAATATTTTTATAATGTTTTATTACATTCTTCCTGAATTATTTATCCATGTGTTCTTTTTCCTTTGTGTTTTGCAATTCTCTATGTACTTGATAATTCTTGGTTTTGGTTGAGACACAAACTTACTTACAAAAAAGTTGTCTTTATTGTAAGATGTAGATACAGGGCTAGCAAGATGTCAAAGTGAGTAAAGAACTGTATCATTCAGTTTTGCTCATGATAACCATGGAATTGTGGAAGAAAAGAATTGACTCCATTAAGTTGGTCTGTGATTTACAGACACACACTGTGGCATAGAAGCCCACAAAATGAGTGCAAGTGTGTATATACACTCTCTCTCTCACACACACACACACATACACAGAGAGAGAAGGGGGAGAAATAATTTTTAAAGATAGATAAGTGCATATTTTTTTATTTTTCATTTCTGTGATTCTGAATCCAAAACACACTCTTTTCCTTATTATGTAAGGTTGACAATTCAGGTCAACCTTTCTGCAAAATTCCTGGGTATCTGAGCTTGCACCCTCACTAAAGTGAGGAAACTTTACTCTTTGCCTGCAGTACTTCAGTGAACACCATTACCATGAAAAGCAGTCCTCAAACCTTACTTTATTGTTTTCTTCACAACCATTTTTATGTTCCCTGAGGCTTTTACCTGGGCCCTAAATTTGCTTAAGCATTTCCTGTATTACCTATCATTAACTAGGAAAATGGCTTGCAGTTTTAAATCTTAGTACAATATAACCAGCATACAATTTATCCAGCATGCAATTTAGTGGATGGGAGGAGGGCGGCGCAGGCTGCTCAGATGTCTTAATTAAAGTTCTTTAATGAATTAGCCAGGCATGTTCTGTTTTGTAGTTATTGACATGAGCTTAGAACTTTCCTGGGGGCATGTTAGAAGCAACTTTTTTTTAGTGTTCTTGTTTATTTTGTTCATCCTCTGATTTCAAAATCCAGGATTCTCTGGCCAACAAGTTTTATCATAATCTCTAGAACTTTTTTGTTCTTAAGGATTTCCTAATTATTTGGGGATAAAGTAATGAGGTTATTCAAGTAAAATTGCTTACAACACAGAATATCTGTATAGAGAATACATGATAACATTTAGTAAATTGCTTGTGATGAAGCAATTTCTTGTCCCTAATATTATTCTCCTTAGGTCATCTCAAATATTTTGCTGAAAATGTGAATTAACTTTATATTTTTTGTGGTTGCTTGCAATACAGAATCCTGAAAGACTGAACAGTTGGCACAAATTTAATGATAAATCAGAAAGCAGATAAAATTGCTAGTGTATGTCCAATGTAAAATAAATAATAAATTAAATAAATAAATAAATAAATAACTCTCCTCTGTAGGTTCAGAAATAAACCTGCCATTCTATAAAACATAATCAGATGGTTTAAATTTTCTTTATTGTTGATGGTAACAATAGATCATGACCAAAGACTAAGACTTAAATAACTTTATGTTTGAAATTGTATTAATGGATTGAAAATTATGTCAGTAAGTGCAGCCCATATACACATAAAGATTACGGAACACAAAGGACAGTTAACTTCCTTTTTAAAAAAAATATTCCAGTTTGATGCTGTTCATTCTTTCAGAAGAGAGGGAAGAAATGAGACAAGTCTTATTAACTGGAATGAGAAAATGATTGATTGATTGATTGATTGCCTAATATTTAAACTGTTCTTCCATGTACACTGAATTAGCTCCAATGTTGATGACAGGGCAGCAGCCATGCATGCCTGTTAAACAGCATAAATAATGAATTATTATATTAGAAAGAACTGCAGTGTCATCATTGTTATATGCTATTCTTACAAATTATGCTAATTTTTAGAATGGGACATTTTAAAAATTTTGAAGTCCCTTAAAATAAGGCAGTGTTTTTAGAATATTAAGTTATTACTAGGATATATAATTTACAAAATGAATGTTATATAATGTATTATTTTAGAAGATTGTTTTGAATTCATAACTCTACATGTATTTTATGCATTGTTGGTATGTTTTTATTTAGTTGACATCAGTCATTTTGTGAGGATTCATAAATAATGAAATAGACATTTTTATCTTTATCTGTTTATAAGATAAAAGGTTATAGAAAATGGCCCAATTTTGGGCTCAATTGTAACAAACTAGATATAGCCCTACTCCCTAGTTACATGGTTCTTCTCATCAATATAGGCACTGATATAACTAGAGAGTAATTTTATAAGTACTCAGATGTTCAAGTCAAGACTCTAACTAAAGGTATATAAAACTGGTCAAGATATCCACAAAAGAGTAGAGCAGCTTAATTCAATTTCTATTGAATGTTATTTGCACCATAATCTACTAGATGCTATGCTATACCAAGGAATTCAATTGAAACCTTTGTCTCCCAAATCTTTAGATTTGAGGATGGAAAGATGTCAGACATTTAAGAAAAAATAAATAAAATATAGGCCCAAACCAGCAAAGGCCAGAGTTCCCCATTCTCCACCCTACCTTAGACCTCTTGGCCTGGGCAGGGCAAAATATATCACAAGCCTCTCTTACACTTGGCACTCAGGAACCATCATACCACCTGTGGTTTGGCCCTGGCATGCAAGAGAAGAAAAGCAACAGTTCCATGCAATGTCTTGCTGCTGATATGGACAGGACTCAAACAAGTACCACCTGTGACTCAACCAGGAGTCCTGTCACCAGGCAGTCTAGTACCATTATTATGATCATATATATGGTGGGGGAATAAAGGAGAGAGAAAATCAGAATGGCTCATGGGCTGGAGACAGACGCAGATAAGAAGAGGTAAGGGTGGTGAGGAACAGGCTGACATTAATGGCCTACTACCTACCCGAGTCCAGGTGATGTCGGGCCTTTGATGTGAAGCCCTGAATCAGCCAAAAGGGACTGTGTGTCATGTCTTGAACTCTGAGAGGCATGCAGAGTCTTGTAGTCTGGGACACCATCTAGGGCCATGTTGATATCCAAGGGCCACTAAGACATGGGTTGGCATGCCAATTTTGTTGTCCTGCCACCTTGGGTCATGATGACGTGTGGGCACTGGATGTTTCTGAGGACCATGTCGGGATCCTTGGCCCTACAGCAGGCAGGGGCTGGAATGATGCCCATGGCCCTTGTTACCACCAGGGACTCTGCACATGACGCAGGTATCATCAGCCATCAGAGACCATGTTGATGTCTGAGGGCCATGGGCCTCCAGAGCCTATACTGCCACCGGACCATTGTGGCAACTGGGCCTGAGAAGCTGCTGAGGGCCATGTGTGGGTTCATGATCCTGCTGCAGCTGGGGTATGTAATGATACCCATAGTCCCTGGTGACACATGGCACCATTGCAACCATGCTGTGCTAAACCAGCTACTCCCTTCTCTGGCCCTGGAACAGCTGGCTCTGCCCCTTGCTGGATACAGAAACAAGAGAGTTGGACCCACCCCTCAGGGTACAGGTGGGCCCTTGACCTTGGGAAAGATTATCTCACCTGGGCAACACACTAGAGCTGACTATATTGCCACTGGGAAATGCAGGTGAGCCGGCCCTGAAGGCATGAGGGATGCAAAGCTGACCTCAGGCACACCCTCCTTTGTCTGCCATGTGACCTCACAAGTGACAAAAATATGTCCTCCCAACTCTGCCACTTGCTAGTGTCAGGGTCGCAAAAGCTAGAGAACTAACCTTGCTTCTGATCAGCTGTAGCACACAGGACAACCATCCCTGCACCCTGCCTGGGCAGCACACTAGGACTGCTCCTGTTGCCAAGGGTGCAGGGGGCTCAGCCCTAAGGTCATGATAGCAGGAGGACTGACCCCCCCCCACTCCACCCTACACACCTATATGTCCCTTACAGCAAGTGGGAGAGAGGGACATGCACCCTGCCTGAGCAAAACAGAAGAGCTGGCCCTGCGGGTAAGTGTGGGTGAGCTAGATATGCAGCACCCACTGGTCCTGCTCCTACCCTAAAGATATTCTGCTACATCAGAGATCAGTGCATAGCCCAAATGTCATTAAAGAGGGTTCATGGAGCAACTAATGCAAACAGGTGCAGATCCACAACCAAACATTAGAGGAGCTCTGAGAATCCTAAGGGGGTGTAAATGGATTGTAGGAGCCAGAGGGATCAAGAACATCACAAGAAAGCATGAATCTTTGGTGAGATTTTAATGGGGATTGCATTGAATCTGTAGATTGCTTTTTGCAAGATTGCCATTTTTACTATGTTTACTATGTTTATCCTATCTATCCAAGAGCATGGGAGAGCTTTCCATTTTCTGGTATCTTCTTTAATTTCTTTCTTTAGAGCCACAAGGTTCTTGTTATATAGGTCTTTTACTTGTTTGGTAAGCATTACACCAAGATACTTTATGTTGCTTGTGGCTATTGTAAAGGGTGATATTTCTCTGATTTCTTTCTCTGTCTCTTTGTCATCTGAAAAAAGTAGGGCTACTGATTTTTTTTTTTTAGTTTATCTTGTATCCTGCTATTTTGCTGAAGGTGTTTATCAGCTGTAGGAGTTCCCTGGTAGAGTTTATTGGGTTGCTTATGTAAACTATCATATCATCTGCAAATAGAGACAGTTTGACTTCTTCCTTTCCAATTTGGATCCCCTTGATCTCATTTGTTGTTTTATAGCATTACCTAGAACTTCTAGTACGATATTCAAGAGATATGGAGAGAGAGGGCAGCCCACCACAATTCTTCACTGACATTGAAAGGATAATAATCAACTTTATATGGAAAACAAAAGACCCAGGATAGCCAAAACAACCCTATACAATAAAAGAACTTCAGGAGGCATCACCATTCCTGACTTTAAGCTCTACTACAGAGCTATACTTCTGAAAACAGCCTGGTATTGGCATAAAAATAGACAGGTAGACCAATGGAATAGAATTGAAAATCCTGATATTAACCCACATACTTATGATCACCTGATTTTCGACAAAATAGCAAAAATTATATAATGAGGCAAAGATAGCATCTTCAACAAATGGTGCTGTCCCAATTGGATGAGAGTGTGTAGAAGACTGCAGATAGACCCATGTCTGTCGCCATGCACAAAACTCAAGTCCAAATGGATCAAAGACCTCAATATCAATCCAGCCACATTGAACCTCTTAGAAGAGAAAGTAGGAGGTACCCTTGAACAAATTGGTATAGGCGACCGCTTCCTGAACATAACTCCAGGGGCACAGACACTGAGAGAAACAATTAATAAATGGGACCTCCTCAAACTTAGAAGCATCTATAAGGTAAAGGACACAGTGGACAAGACCAAATGGCAGCCAACAAACTGAGAAAAGATTTTCACCAATCCTACATCTGACAAAGGGCTGATCTCCAAAATATACAAAATATTTAAGAAACTAGTCAACAAAACACCAAATAACCCTATTAAAAATGGGGTACAGAACTGAAGAAAGAATTCTCAATGGAGGAAATCAAAAAGGCTGAAAGACACTTAAGAAAATGCTCCACATCCTTAGCTCTCAGGGAAATGCAAATCAAAACAACTTTGAGATACCATCTCACTCCTGCCAGAATGGCTAAAATTAGAAACACCAATGATGACTCATGTTGGAGAGGATGTGGAGAAAGGGGAACACTCCTCCACTGCTGGTGGGAGTGCAAACTCACACAGCCATTTTGGAGATCAATATGGCTGTTCCTCAGGAAAATAGGAATTAGTTTACCACAGGACCCGGCAATCCCCCTCTTAGGCATGTACCCAAAGGATCCACATCCATGCAACAAAGACATCTGTTCAACTATGTTCATAGCAGCACTATTTGTAATAGCAAGAACCTGGAAGCAACCTAGATGCCCCTCAATTGAAGAATGGTTAATGAAGATGTGGCACATCTACACAATGGAATACTACTCTGCAGAAAAAAATAATGGTATCTTGAAATTCTCAGGCAAGTGGATGGCCCTTAAAGAAACCATCCTGAATGAGGTAACCCAGTCACAAAAACAGGAACACAGTATGTACTCACTCATATATGGATTTTAGACCTAGATTAAAGGATCACCAGCCTATAATTCACGCCACCAGAGGATCTAGGATACAAGGTTTATTCTAAGAGATTCATATAAAGTCCCTCACAGAACCTGGAAGGGACAAGTCACACAGAGCTCAGGGAATGTTTGGGGTGCAGCGAAAGGAGAGAGAAGTAGGAAAAAATGAAGGGGAAGAAAGGAAAACATGTGCAACCAGGAAGATTGAGCCTGGTTAGGAATAGAAGACAAGAGAGAGAGAAGGAGAGAGAGAGAGAGAGAACATAAAAGAGGGAGCCAATATTGGTTTGAAGATAAAATTGAACACAAAGAAAGGTCTAGAGAACTACAAGACTGCTGCCAACTGACAATTTGAGCTTCTGTGGAAAGGATACCATAAATGCCCTTCCCGGAGAGTGAGTTCAACAACTAACTTATCCATGGAGCCCTCAACTAATGCCTGTTGGAAACAGGAGCAAACACCCCATACATAAACCCTGAGTCGAAGTAGAACCCAGATGCAGATGGAGAGGACAAGACCAGGCTGCAGAAACACATAGAGACAGCTTACCTGAACAAGCAGGAGCTAACAGGTTACCAGATTGATAGCTGGGAAGCCAGCATGGCACTGACTCAGGCCCCCCTGAATATGGGTCTCATCCAGAAGGACTGAGCAGTCTAAGGAACCTCAGACAATGGAGCCAGGATGTATCCCTGGTGCACAAAAGGACTTTGGGAATACATCCCCCATGGAGGATTAACTGCCTTAACCTAGAGACAGGAGAGAAGCCCTAGTCCCTACTTCATAGGACCTGTCAGATCTACATGACCCCAACTAATGGCATTCCCCTACATGTGGAATTGAGGTGGGGGGATGGGAGGGGAGGGTCATTAGAGTGCATGTGAGAGGGCAGAGAGGGTAAAATGGCAGGAAGGAGGGAGGGAGAAAGGAAGGGAGGGAGGGAGAGAGAACTGGGATTGAAATGTAAAATAATAAATTAAATTTTAAAAAAATGCTTTGACTCCAAAATTTAAGTTCAAGGACAAGTTACTGGGGAAAAGGATTTCTATTTTTGTTTCCACAGAAAACGAAAAGATCTGGATTCCTTCCAGACTAATGTGGTTTGATCAAGCCAGACCTCCTGAAACAGAGTACCAATTGATCCTATATTCAAAACAGCTGGACAAAGCAGCCTTACAGACTACAGCCAGAATTTCTGAATCTTCTTAGAATCCCCCATGACAGTGCCCCTTACCATCAGGAAGTAGTTTGGAAAGAACGACACCCAAATTCCCAAATATTGTCTATAAATGTTTGTTTTCATTAAATGGACTTGGTTATATAAAATAAATAAAATAAGAAATAAAAAAAATAAAAAAAAAATAAATATAGAAAACCTACAGAATCAACTAACCTAGGCACATACTGGCTTACAGAGACTAAACCAACAATCAGGAAGCCTGTGTGGGACTGACCTAGGAATTCTACTTATATGTGACAGCTGTGTAGCTTGGTCCTCTTGTGATACTTCTAATAGTGGGAGCAGGGGCTATCTCTGACTCCTTACTGGCATTTGAGACATTACTCCTTATACTGTGTTGCCTTGTTCTACCTTAGTACATGGGTAAGTTCTTATGCCATGTGTATGGCTATCCATGAGAGACTTGTCCTTTCCTGAACAGAAACAGATGATAAATGGATATGGGGGAAAGGGAAAAGAAGGGAGTGAAGTAGAAGGAGGAACTGGGAGGAGAGATGGAGAGATGGGAAGAGAAACTGGCTAGGATGGAAAAATAAATAAATTTAAAAATATTTAATCAATACCTGTAATTATTATCAACATTTGAATTTTATAAATGTTATAGGTATTTGAAAAATAAATTATTGATTAATTTAGTTAAATAAAACAGTAACAACAAAAAGAACATCAGTTTTAACAGGCACAGAAAAGAATGTAAAATGTAGTACATATCATGAGATTGGGCCTTATTTTTCCCTTTGAGTCTTCATCCCACTCACCCTTAGAGAAGCAAAAGCAGGTCTAGATGAATTACATGGGCATATTTCTTTTGAAATGCCATGAAAATACTCATATAAATTTAATTTCCATTTATGATAATAACCCTAAATGCAAGGTATACATTAGGAAAGTAATAAATATGTACCAAATATTCAAGTCAAACTTCCATGTGGGGAAGTAATGTGATACTGATATATTTCTATTTATTCACAAATTCTAAATTAGCCACTAATATATAGAAGTGGAATGATGAAAAATATTACATATCATATAGAAATTTCCAGCAGTAGGTGCTAGATAGATTGAATGAAAGGCAGAAATGATCCACATCTTCTTTTTCTCTACAACATCATCACCATTACCTAAGAGAGGACACTAACAGATAGTAAATACAAGAGACTTCCACCTTATTGTTGTTGTTTTGTGTGTGTGTGTGTGTGTGTGTGTGTGTGTGTGTGTGTGTGTGTGTGTGTGTGCTATATGACTTTGCATATCTTCTTCTATTGCTATCTGATACTTTTTTTGGCAATGTCTCTTACTAAACTGGACCTCAATGATTGGACAGTTGGCTATAGTGAGCTCAGTTATTGGACAGAAAGGCTGTTTATGAACCCCTGAGATCCACCTGTCTCTACACCGTCCTACTACTGCCCAAGGCTGAGCTTTCAGATGCACACCACCACCATACTTAATTTTTCAAATGGATGCTGGGGATCTGAACTCAAGTTCTCATGCTTGTACAATTACTTCACCTATTAAACCATCTCTTCAACATCACTCCTACTGTTGTTCATATCATCAGCAGAATCGTGACAGAAGTAAGGGTAGGGTCTTACAGGCAGCCTCAAACTGTTCAAATCCTCAGCTAAACTACTTATAAGGTATGAAATATTTGGACAAATATTAGTTTTAGTAATCTCATGCACCTGACATTTGCATGTTAGTATATTAAAGACAAAAATTCTTAAGTGCCATGAGTAAAGAGCAGAAGTTTGACCTGCTGCAGCTAAACATGCTCTTTGCCCACTAGTCACTTCCTGAAGACTATTAGAGTTTTAAATTGGCCTTCACTTGAATCACTAACTATGAAATATCGGTGACAGAAAGGTTGAGATCAAATTTTAATAAGGTTCAAATATGAGCTATTATAAACATTTCTTATGAAAGTTAATGTTTATACTAAGGAAATTCCATTGAATATTTTATGTTCATTTGTAAAATAAATGAACATATTTTTCCAATAGCAAATAGAAAAATATCTTTGATCCTGTTTTTCTATCATGGTTCTTTTCATGTTATTCACCATAAATAGTATTACCATAAATAGTATCTCCATAACTTAGTATTAAAGTTGAAATAATTCAAAATTTCTCAACTAGGTTTTGCAATTTATAAATTTGCATCAGAAAATTGTGTTTGTGGTTTTATTTTAAATGCTTAGTCTTTTGATAACAGTAGAGTAATAGAGTGATTTAGAAGAAGAATACAAATGAGATAATTTGGTTCAATTAAAATACATACCATTCATACAGATCCTAGGGCAAAGAGTTTTGAAGGTCTTGTCTGTACTGTTTTCGTTGTTGTGTCAAAAATCCCCAACAAGAAAGAACTTAAGGGACAAAGGGATCAATTTGGATGAGAACTGGAGAAGAAATTGTAGTGGAAGCACGACAGGAAGAGGAGACTGCTGACCACACTACTTCCACAGTCAAGAAGCAAGCACAAGCAGAAAGTGGGGATAGTCTTTAAAACTTTAAAGGCCACCACAGCAACCACTTTCTCACTATGCCTCTGCCTGCTACAGCTTCCCCTAGCTGTATGAACAGTGCCAGTATCTGGAGAGTACACATTCAAGCACATAAGCATAAAGGGGGGCATCTCACCTTCAAACACAACAGTTACATTCCTGCCTCAATCTCTTAGAACAGAGGTGACTGGAAGTCATGCAGACTACTTTCACCAGACAAAGTGTACACACATCTTTGTAGGGCACTGTTCATGGACTGCCACCTCAATGCAGATGAATCCACATTTTCTAAGAAGCATCTTCCAATTCCTGTCACTGTACAAAGAAGTCAAGAAGTTCTTCTTAATTACGGGGCTTTGTATGTATTTCCAGATAATTAATGTTCAGAACATTATTATTTAACTGATTATTTCTGAAAATAGCATATTTCAACACATAGCATAATGCTGTCCTTTCTTGGAGTCACAGAAAACTAGAAAATCAGTTGAATAAATTGAGTATATTGAACAGTTTTGAGAATAATCATTTTGAAAAGAACAAAATTGGGACACAGCAAAAAGAAATTTTTATGCAGGACACTTTTGATCCATTAGCATTCTAGTTCTTGATCATACTATTCTTAGACACCATGACCTTTTTATTTCCTATTCATCACATACATTGTATTGAATATAATGTATTATGACTTAATTCAAATTCATTAAACTGCAAAATTAACTGTATAATTTAATGCATTTTTCTTCTCACCATTTTTCCAAAAGATTCTCTGAGTTTTTCAAATTAAAAGTAAAGTAAATGTCCTTGAAGAAGGTTCAGTAACTTGGCTTTAGTAAATATTATAAAAACAATAATTTCTTCATCAGTATGAGGCGCCAGATGCAACAAGCCTGAAGAATATGAATTATACCTTGTCTGGGAGAAATGAAAAAGGTTAAAATTCATCATTTTAACTGATAGGCTTTTTACAGAAAAATAAGCAAGGCAAAGAATACCAAATACTGTTTTAATTTTTAAGGTCTCCTAACTATATTTTCTAGGAGGAAAAAAAATATGGCTTCATTATATTGTAAACAAGATTTTGTGGTAATCATTGATTTTAGGTTTAATTAGCCTTGATGACAATTAATTCTGAGTTTAAAACATATTAAATGAAGCAATTTTGTGTCTTTGCTTTTTATAAACAATGTAACCTATGGATAGTAATTTTAACTCCTTCATGACAAGTATCTTTTATTTCATGCTTTAATTAGGCCTGAGTCTGCCATTTCTGGGTCTTCCAATTTATTATTAATTTCTATCTCAATATTACAAAATCAATTTGATTGAAAGAATACTTTGTATTATTTTTCCTCTCTTGTTTTCATGGACAAGTTAAAAGACTAGAAAAAGTGGCACCCCTACTTTCATTGGGAAAAAAGGAGGGAAGTTACTAGCCATAAAGTTTGTTATTGAGATAAATTATTATCCTTAGTTTCCAGCCTTTACCTAACCATGCCTGGTCAGAGATACCCTGATGGAATGCCCCAAAACCATTCACCTTTTCCTGGAAGAAAAGGTTCTCAAACAAAGTCTGATATGAAACTATGGGTGACCTAAAAATATCAGGGGTCAGAGTCTAGTTACAATGCATAGACATCCCATAAAATTTAATTTTTTTATTCCTTTTTATTTGCTTCAATCTGTGTAAGTACTGACTCTTTCCAGGAACAAATAATCAGTGGAATTGATATTTTTAAAAAGGGCTCTATTAGATGGGCTTCAAAAACTACAATATGGGATGTGCAACAATGGCTGTCTCATATCAGAGGGACCAAGAATCCAGTAGATTCTCAGTCTAAGAGTCATGATGTCTCATCATTCCTAATCTGGATCCAAAGGCAAGAAGGATTCCTTGAGAAGTGTTTGTCTTCAATCCCAATTGGAACCCAAAGCTGAGCATTGATATTAATAAAATAATGTGGTATGAGCAATAACAGGTAGATGAACAACCCAGTCATACCGAATGCAAAAAAAGCAAAAAGTTAACAAAAAGTAAACCTTTGACTTCTCTTTTATCGGGCTCCCACTGAAAGCAGTTGTCTGTCCACATTTAGGATGGGTGTTTGTACTCCAAATAATTTTAACATGAAAAGCACAGGGTGCCAATCATCTTGAATATAGCTGGTTCCAGATTTGGTCTAGTTGAAAAGCAAAAATTAACCAATCAAAAGTCCACATAAAACTGAGTTCATGCCAGCAGGATCCTTGACCCCCATCACAGGGCCTCTGCTAAAGAGGCCTCAGCTGGAGAGTACCAGGTCCCACCTAGATCCCCCTATCAGTGCAAAAACAACCTGAGTATCAGCCCAGCCTTTGTCTCGTATTGCCAGGCCTTAGCTACAGGTGAGTCTGGGACAAATTCGGGTGGACTCTCCTCTACACCCTTCCCAGAGAATCCCTGGGTTGGCCCCAGATGCCCCTGCCCCTGAATCTTGTCCACATCGAGAGCTCTCTTGGAGCTCTGATACACCCCCAACCACCCCCAACAATAGCTTGCCCTCCCCCTAACCTGTGCCCTACCCTGCCCACTGTCCACTGTCTCTGGTTGAGCACTGGGTCAGAAGGTGGAGCCAACAATTCAGACAACTGATGAAAGATGGGAACAGGAGAGGTGATCTTCCCAGGGACAAACATATCAATTGGTTGTCTAGTGCCAAATGGGAAGCCTGGAAATATATATACAAGTAATATATGTACTAAACAAGTTATAGTTTGGAATATATATATATATATATATATATATATATTCATATATGTTTACATGTATGATATAATAATTTAAAATGAGGCCTTGCCATGAATTTCAAGGAAGCTGGAACAGACTGTGGGTATGTTTGGAGGAAGGAAAGGAAGCAACTGATAATTTAATATTTCATAATCTCAAAAAGTTTTAAAGGATGTTTTTGGACAATTACATGAGCACGTGTTTGGCTTACTGGAGTCTACATGTAGTACAATGATGACAAAATCATTTGTAACCTGTTCCATTTTTCGGTGCTTTATATTACCTGTTCTTACAACCAAAGGCTTTGAAAGATGTTTTATTAATTCTTTGTCCATGCATTTATCTTAGCTGCATAGTGTACACTGCTAATGAAGCCACAGGTTTGGTGGCATCTGTTTTCAGGCCAATTAGTTTTATTCTGTTCACAGACCATAACTCTAACCTAAGATAAATTGTACTAAAATTGTCTTCTCTTATAAAGAAGCCAAGATAGGAATATATGTGATTCTTTTGTCACGACTAAAGAAAATTTCAGTATCCATGTTTGTGAAGATCTAGTAACTGCAGTATCAAGCTGTTCATCTTATATAAATGAACAATATTAGAATAGAATATGTATTATTGGTATATGGCCATACATTTTCTCAGATTATGTTTTAGAAGAAGTATCAAAACTGGTATCAAAAACAGTCTGAATCCTTTTATTTCATCTTTTTAATGTAAAGAACGCTTGTATAAATTCTTCTAGTCACAGGCATGAGTGGCAGGTTTTACTATAAATATGTTAACTTCCATTTTATTCTCCATAAGTGATGGGAGATGCCATTCTGTAAATATGTTTCTCTTATTGATTAATGAATAAAGCATGTTGACCAATAAGAAAGTAAGATAGGTGGGACTAAGAGACAAGGATTTGGAAAGTAGTAGGAAGTTTCAAGATGTAGGATCAACAGGGTAGAACTCCGGGCCCTCTTTCTGGTAAGATGAGACCACGTGAAAATACTCTGATATAAATGGGTTAATATTTAAGACAGAGCTCGCCAATAAGAAATGCTAGTAACAGGCCAACAGCATTATATGTAATACAAGGTCTCTGTGTTATTTGGGGCTGGTGTGGCTGTGGGGCCAGGCTGGTGGGGAACCTACCTGTAACACGAGTCCTCAAATGAAAATATTGTTTGAACTCCTGGGTCAGTTTATCTTTAGCATTGAGTTTGATAGATGATCACTAGCTTCAGCCAAGGTGTAAGCTAGGTTTATGATTCCCACTGGGTGTGGAGTCTTTAGAACAGCACGTATACTTTTCACCATTAGTTATCCCCTAAAAATGTGACTGCACATTTGAAAACACCTTATAAGTCATCATAATTAACAACCGTCAAACTGTCTATCCAAAGCAACTGGTTTAACATGCATCTGTTATTTTAACTTCAAAACCCTCTAGTCTGTTTATCTAAGGCTGTAATTAACATGTAAAATGATGTTCCTTTTTAAGATCTGTGATGGGCTGATGCAATAAACCTGTTGTTTTAATTATCAGCAATTTCTATGATGTAATATAATTTTTGTGGTACTCAGGGCTCTTTACAAATCGAAAGGAATCCAACTAAAACAGCAATTAATGTCAACTGATGAGTCACAAAAGGCCGTATTTAATTAAAAAGTTCTAATCTTTGGTTACACATCATACAATCTACTAATTGCAAACTTGTCTGAAAAAAAAAGAATGTAATTGGAGACATAATCAATTTTCTCTCTAATCTGACACCTGAAAATTATATGAAATGGCTCTGGTGTGCTTAGAAGTTGGAAAATCATATTAAGATATATTTTATCAGTTATTTTCCTTTGCCATCAAACTTAAGAGCATTATGTTCGTTAAGTATCATCTGAGAAATAAAATACAAGATGAAATAAACTGCACCAAAATTCAGTCTATTATTAAGAATATTGTTTAAGTACTGTATTTCTTACAGGTAAATTTAAAGAATAACTTTATCCTTAAAAAATGAATAAAAATATCTGTCATTAAAAATTTAGCATTGAACCTATACTCACTCCCTCTGTTTTGGTATCTCTTTTCTTGTTCTCTATTCCTCCTCCAACTCAGTCTTCCTGCTCCCTCATGCTCTCATCTCCCCTCTTCTTCTCCCCTTCTCTTTCTCCTAACTCCCTCTCCACTCACTGCACCCCCTTCCAATATGCCCAGGAGATCTTGCCCCTTTCCCCTTCTGTGGGGGACAATGTATGTCTTATTTCATATGACTTGAAATATTTTGATGATCCCTCCAAGAAGGCCTCACCCTCCCTGGGGAGTAGATGGGGAATAGGACATGGGGTTGGTATAGAGGGGGTGTGGGAAGATGGGAGAGAGATGGAACTTGCATTAATATGTAAAATAAGAAAAAATAATATTTAAAATTAAAAGAAAAAATAAAAATAGCTGCTGCTGAATCTGACTTTGAAAAAAAATCAGAAACATGTGCTTAAACAATGGATTAGGACTTGATTATAAACTAAATATTTCAAGATTAAATGCCCATAGAAGAGAAGAGGCTATATGGAAAAGCCTTCCCATAGAAACAAAGCTCTTTGTGTTCAGTACTTTGAGCTAAATTAAATGACTAAATATTTTAATTTTCAGCTTGCTAGGGAGAAACTATTTGTTCTTAATAGTCATCTTGATTTTTAAGGAGCGTTGGAACAATTGGAAAAAGAAGGCATGAACTGTTTAAAACCATAGTATTTTATGGCAGGCCAGAGGAATGGGCTTTATTTATTATGTAAAGTCACATGCAGTAGCTTTCTGGGGAGTACTTGGAAGTGTCAACTGTAAGGGCTGAGCACAGGGAGCTATAGGACTGTGATGCTATAAGGCTATTGCAGGAAGCCTAATTAAATTCCAGGGGAGAATGAATGGAAATGGCCCATCAAGGTTTCTAACAGAGACACATAAACATGTCATTGAAATGATCATCTGTGACCATGGATGAAGTCATTCCCATTCAGAAAAGGCCATCCTTGAGTAGACTCAGCCATGAACCATTTGCAAAAATTGGTCAAGTACCCACCATGTGGGAGTTTGAATTTAATTGCCCCCCTAATCTCATAGGGAGTGGCATCATTAGGAGATTTGACTATGTTGGAGTGGTATGGCCTTGGAGTAATTGTGTCACTACAGGGGCTTTAAGGTTTCCTATGCTCGGTGTCAGTTGACGTCTTGTAGCATGCAAAGTGTAGGATTCTCAGCTACTCTAGCACCATGACAGCCTGCAACCACCATGCTCCTCACCATGATGATGATGAACTGAACCTCTAAAACTGTAAGCAAGCCACCCCAATTAAAGGCATTCCTCATAAGAAAAATTATAAGAAAAAGTGCAATATTGAGCCAGTTTATTATGCTATATCTTGGGCTTATAATTAGAAATGCTATCTGGGTGTGGCAACATTTGGGCAAGAAACTGCTAACAGTACGCTGTATGAATTAGACCAGCCAGGCACACACACACACACACACACACACACACACACACACACACACACACACACAAATAATAATGATAATAAAATAAAAGCAACTGCTGAGCTTTGCCAAGGCAGGGTAGGAAAGTCCTTCAAAAATTTTCAGCTTTGCAGAAAACTGTCAGATATTCCAGGCCTTTGGGCCAAAGATGTGTGCCCCAACATTGCAGAGGAGCTTAGGTGACTTCCAAGCAGTAAGCTGCTCATGTCATTTCTTATACTTTTGGAAGTTCCTTGCTGTGCAGATCCTGTTTACGTAGGTAATATCACATTCTTTGATGGGTTTGAAGAATAGGTAGAGAGTTTTCTTTACTTATGATTGACAGTAATTTAGGTACAAAACTCTGGACTCATCAAGAGCATAGTTAATAGAACATTTTCTCTGAATTTGTCAAACAAAAATAGTCTTGACATTGGAAACATAATTCTTACTTGAAAATTACTCTCGTTGTTTATAGTTTACCTTTATTAAAGTTAATATTGTCCCTTTCTGTTTAGACAATATCAGATAATTGTTTTTATTTTATATAGTGTTAAAATACTTCCTTGTTATTTAGACAAAAAATAAAAATAAAAAAAGGAAATGTTGGAGGAGATTTATTCGAGTTGATTGCTCTAAGACCAGCATGAAGCTAACCTTGGTTCAGAGGGCAAAGTCCAAAAAGTTCACATTCAGCTTACTAGAATGGGCCATTGTGTTTTCTGTCTGACAAAGAGAAGAAACAGAGACACACAAGGAAGGAAGAGGCTGAGCCAATGGTTTCTGTATTCTGTTGGATCTAGGAAGTATAAAGGGAGGATCATCATGTCTCAGTTGCTCTGTGGATTTCTCAGGTTTTATTCCTTAATATTTATCCCTCGGATTTGTTTTCCAATAAAGTATATAAAGTATACAACAAGAATTAATGCAAAATGAGAATTTTACAGAGAGAAAAGAGGTCTGTATCAGAGGCTTCATAGGGATGGGACCAAGGGGGAAATGATACAGTTATAATATGATCTCAAAAAAGTAAAAGGAATTTTAAGAGTGACAATCACCCAAGATACTTTACTATATATCATAACTGTATTTACAGATATGTTATTGAATGTATTTATTAATTCTTCCACAGATGTGTGTTGTAGGGCCACATAAAATCATTTTGTTCAGATCTTATCTTGAAGATATACTGAACCAAATTAAATACATAAAAAATTATTTTCAGTTTCACATATGTAAAGACACCTGTGCCCATGAATTTTGTGGTCTAACACTCTTTAGCAAGAAAATACTATTTTGTTTATTATAGTTTTAATCTACTAATGAGTTATTCAACAATTTGTTCTGCCTACAGAAATAAAATAAGAAGTTTAACAAATAGCTTCTTGGGCATGTTAAACTGCAACATACTAAATCTTAGGGTCTTATTTTATTTACCCATAAGTTAATGAATGCATTTATTTCTCATTATGTTCTTCCTCAATTCTGTTTAAAGAATTATTTATTCAAGGGACTACACCAAGAAAGCCATTATTTTACTAGAGGTGATAGTTTATATACTCTCCATCAAATTGTGGGAAACAAGAGAGTGGGGAAAAAGCAGTCAGTAATTTCAAAGATCAAAAATATTTCAGTGAAATAAATGATTGCCTTAGGTAAAAGGAGAAAATTTACAACAGTAAATCAAAGATTTTCTATACAAAAATCAACAGCTTAACGCCAAATAAGATTTTGATGAAGAAAATTATCCTGGTTCTTTTGAGTGATTTAACATGAACAAAAATGTTCAATAATACAACACTTAATAAATGTATGCAATTGAGAAGTTACCTACTACACCTACTACACTGTCATCCAGACAAGTATTTATTGTTTATCACTAAACAAAACATATTTGGTACTGTTGTCTTTTTCAGTGTACACCTATATGTGCACAAACTTGAAGAAAATTTTAATATATTTGACACTAATTCTTTTATGTAAATTTGATTGTAATTATATTAAGTAAAATATTCTTATGTAACTTTTTTTGGGAGGGATTTTTTGTTTATTTATTGATTTTATATAACCAAGTCCATTTAAATGAAAACAAACATTTATAGACAATATTTGGGAATTTGGGCATCGTTCTTTCCAAACTACTTCTTGCTGGTAAGGGGCGGTATCATGGGGGATTCTAAGAAGATGCAGAAATTCTGGCTGTAGTCTGTAAGGCTGCTTTATCCAGCTCTTTTGAATGTAGGGTCACCTGGTACTCTGTTTCAGGTGGTCTGGCTTGATCAAACCACATTAGTCTGGAAGGAATCCACATCTTTTCATTTTCTGTGGGAACAAAAATAGAAATCCTTTTCCCCAGTAACATGTCCTTGAACTTAAATTTTGGAGGCAAAGAATGTTTTTTACTTAATTTATGATTTTACATGTCGATCCCAGTTCCCTCTCCCTCCTTCCCTCCCTCCCTTTTAACCTATCTGCCCTCTCACATACACCCTAACCACCCTCCTCTCTCAACCCCCCACCCCAATTCCATATGTAGGGGAACGCCATCCAGTTGGGGTCATGTAGATCTGACAGTTCATGTGAAGTAGGGACTAGGGCTTCTCTCCTGTCTCTAGGTTAAGGCAGTTATCCCTCCATGGAGGATGTGTCCCCAAAGTCCTTTTGTGCACCAGGGATACATCCTGGCTCCACTGTGTTAGGTCCCATAGACTGATCAGGCCTTCTGGCTGAGACCCATATTCAGGGTGGCCTGAGTCAGTGCCATGCTGGCTTCCCAGCTATCAGTCTGGTGGCCTGTTATCTCCACTTTGTTCAGGTAAGCTGTCTCTATGTGTTTCTGCAGCCTGGTCTTATCCACTCCATCTGCATCTGAGTTATAGTTCGACTCAGTGTTTATATATGGGTGTTTGCTCCTGTTTCATACAGATATTAGATGAGGGCTCCATGAATAAGTTAGTTGTTGATCTCACTATCCAGGAAGCACATTTATGGTAGCGTTTCCAGGGATGCCCAAATTGTTAGTTGGTGGCAGTCTTGTAGTTCTCTAGACCTTTCTTTGTGTTCAATTTTATCTTCAAACCAATATTGGCTCCCTCAATTATGTTCTCTCTCTCTCTCTCTATCTCTCTCTCTCTCTCTCTGTCTCTCTCTCTCCTGTCTTCTATTCTTAACCTGGCTCAATCTTCCTAGTTGCACGTGTTTTCCTTTCCTCCTACTCCTCTCTCCATTTGCTGCCCACCCCCACTTCCCCTGTGCTCTGGGGGACTTGTACCTGGTTCTGTGAGGGAATTTATATGAATCTCTTAGAATACACTTTGTATCCTAGATACTCTGGTGGCGTGAATTATAGGCTGGTGACCCTTTGCTCTAGGTCTAACATCCATATATGAGTGACTACATACTATGTTCTTCTTTTTGTGACTGGGTTACCTCATTCAGGATGGTTTCTCAAGTACCATCCAATTGCATGCGAATTTCAAGATAGCATTATTTTTTTCTGCAGAGTAGTGTTCCATTGTGTAGATGTGCCATATCTTCATTATCTATTCTTCAATTGAGGGGCATCTAGGTTGCTTCCAGATTCTTGCTATTACAAATAGTGCTGCTATGAACATAGTTGAAAAGATGTCTCAGCTGGATGGATGTGGCTCCATTGGGTATATGCCTAAGAGGGGGATTGCCGGGTCTTGTGGTAAACTAATTCCCATTTTACTGAGGAACAGCCATACTGATCTCCAAAATGGCTGTATGAGTTTGCACTCCCACCGGCAGTGGAGGAGTGTTCCCATTTCTCCACATCCTTTCCAACATGAGTCATCATTGGTGGTTCTAATTTTAGCCATTCTGGCAGAAGTGAAATGGTATCTCAAAGTTGTTTTGATTTGCATTTCCCTGATAGCTAAGGATGTGGAGCATTTTCTTAAGTGTCTTTCAGTGTTTTTGATTTCCTCTATTGAGAATTCTTTCTTCAGTTCTTTACCCCATTTTTAATAGGGTTATTTGGTGTTTTATTGACTAGTTTCTTGAGGTCCTTGTATATTTTGGATATTAGCCCTTTGTAAGATATAGGATTGGTGAAAATCTTTTCCCAGTTGGTGGCCAGCCACTTATGCTTGTCCACTGTGACCTTTGCCTTACAGAAGCTTCTAAGTTTGAATAGGTCCCATTTATTAATTTTTACTCTCATTATCTGTGCCCCTGGAGTTACGTTCAGGAAGCAGTCTCCTATACCAATTTGTCAAGGGTACCTCCTACTTTCTCTTCTAATAGTTTCAATGTGGCAGGATTGATATTGAGGTCTTTGATCAATTTGGAGTTGAGTTTGGTGCATGGTGACAGACATGGGTCTATCTGCAGTCTTCTACACACTCTCATCCAATTGTGACAGCACCATTTGTTGAAGATGCTGTCCTCACCCAATTGTGTAATTTTAGTTGTTTGTTTGAAAATCAGGTTTTCATAAGTGTGTGGGTTAATATCAGGATTTTCAATTCTATTAAATTGGTCTACCTGTCTATTTTTATTCCAATACCAGACAGTTTTCAGAACTATAGCTCTATAGTAGAGCTTAAAGTCAGGAATGGTGATGCCTCCTGAAGTTCTTTTATTATATGGGGTTGTTTTGGCTATCCTGGTCTTTTGTTTTTCCATATAAAACATGGAATATCTTTCTATTTTCTGCTATCTTCTTAATTTCTTTCTTTAGAGCCACAAAGTTTTTATTATATAGGTCTTTTACTTTTTTGGTAAGCATTAAACCAAGATACATTATGTTGCTTGTGGCTATTGTAAAGGGTGACATTTCTCTGATTTCTTTCTCTGTCTCTTTGTCATCTGAAAAAAGTAGGGCTACTGATTTTTTGAGTTTATTCTTGTATCCTGCTAGTTTGTTGAAGTTGTTTATAAGCTGTAGGAATTCCCTGGTAGAGTTTATTGGGTCGCTTATATAAACTATCATATCATCTGCAAATAGAGACAGTTTGACTTCTTCCATTTTAATTTGGATCCCCTTGATCTCCTTTTGTTGTCTTATAGTATTGGCTAGAACTTCCAGTATGATATTGAAGAGATATGGAGAAAGAAGGAAGCCTTTTCTTGTTCCTGATTTTAGAGGAATTGGATTAAGTTTCTCTCCATTCAGTTTGATATTGGCAGGTGGTTTACTGTATATTGCTCTTATTATGTTTAAGTATGTTCCTGTTATCCCTGATCTGTCCAAGACCTTTATCATGAAATGGTGTTGAATTTTGTCGAAGACTTTTTCAGCATCTAGGGAGATAATCATATGGTTTTTCTTTTTCTGTTTGTTTATATGATGGATCACATTGATAGATTTTCATATGTTAAAACATACCTGCATTCCAGGGATGAAGCCTACTTGGTCATGGTGGATGATTTCTCTGATGTATTCTTGAATTCACTTTGGCAGTATTTTATTGAGTATTTTTGCATCAGTGTTCATCAGGGATATTGGTCTATAGTTTTCTTTCTTAGTTGTGTCTTTGTGAGGATTGGGTACCAAGGTTATTGTGGCCTCATAAAAAGAGTTTGGCAATGCACCTTCTGTTTCTATTTTGTGGAACAGTTTAAGGAGTAGTGGTATTAGTTCTTCCTTGAATGTCTGATAGAATTCTGCACTGAATCCATCTGGCCCTGGGCTTTTTTTGGTTGGAAGGCTTTCGATGACTGCTTCTGTTCATTGTGGGTTATATGTCTATTTGTTTGTCTGTTCTTGATTTAATTTTGGTAAATGATAGTTATCCAGAAACTTGTCCATTTCCTTTGAATTTTCAATTTTTGTGGAATACAGATTTTCAAAGTATGACCTGAAAATTGTCTAGATTTCCTCTGTGTCTGTTGTTATGTTTCGCTTTTTGTTTCTGGTTTTGTTAACTTGCGTGTTCTCTCTCTGCGTTTTTGTTAATTTGGATAAAGGTTCCTCTATCTTGTTGATTTTCTCAAAAAACCAAACTCTTTGTTGCATTGATTTTTTGTATTGTTTTCCTGGTATCTATTTTATTGATTTCAGCCCTTGAGTTGCTTATATCCTGGTGTCTACTCCTATTGGGTAAGTTTGTTTCTCTCTGTTCCAAGGTTTTCAGTTGCACTGTTAATTCTCTTAAGTGACTATCCTCTGTTTTCTTCATTTAGGCATATAGTGCAATGAACTTCCTTCATAGCACTGCTTTCAACATGTACCAAAAGAGTCCTCATTCTCATTGAATATTAGAAAATACTTAATTTCTTTCTTTATTTCTTCTTTGACCCAGGTGTGTTGCAATTGCATATTGTTCAGTTTCCATGAGTTTGCAGGTTTTCTGCTATTTGTGTTATTTATGAATTCCACTTTTAAAGCATGGTGGTCTGATAAGGTACAGGGGACTATTATTATTCTCTTGTATCTGTTGAGGTTTGTTATGCCACCTATTAAATGGTCAATTTTAGAGAAGGTTCCATGTGGAGCAGAGAAGAAGGTATATTCTTTTGTCTTTGGATGGAATGTTCTATAGATGTCTGTTAACCCCAGTTGAGACATAACTTCTGTTAGTTCTTTTGTCTTTTTGTTGAGTTTCTGATGAGTGGTCCTGTCTAGTGTTGAGAGTGGTGTATTGAAGTCTCCCACTATAAGTGTGTGAGGTTTTACATGAGCTTTGAGTTTTAGTAGCATTTTATTTTACAAATGTGGGTGCCTTTGTATTAGGGGCATAGATGTTCAGAACTGAGACCTTGTGGTGATGGATTTCTCCTGTGATCAATATGAAATGACTGTCTTCATCTCTTTTGACTAATTTTGGTTTGAAGTCTAACTTTTTGGATATTAGGATAGCTACTCCTGCATGCTTCTTTTTCCATTTGATTGGAAAATCTTTTCCCAACCCTTTACCCAGAGGTAATGTCTATCTTTGAAGCTTAGATATGTATCTTGTATGCAGCAGAATGATAGATTCTGCTTTGTATCCATTCTGTTAGTCTGTGTCTTTTTATAGGTGAGTTAAGACCATTAATGTTGAGGATGAGTAAGGAACATTGATTGTTGATGTTTGTTTGATTTAGGTTTGTTGTTGGCAGTGGTATTGTGATTATATTTGTTCTGCATTACCCTTTTTTCTGGTGTAGTTGAATTATCTGTTGCCTACATTTTTGTGGGCATAGTTACCTTTCTTGGTTTGGAGTTTTCCTTGCAATACTTTCTGTAGGGCTGGATTTGTAGATACGTATTGGGAAAATCTGGTTTTGTCATTAAATATCCTGTTTTTCCCATCTATAGTGATTGAGAGTTTTGCAGTATATAGTAGCCTAGGCTGACATCCGTGTTCTCTTAATACTTGGAGAACATCTATCCAGGACCTTCTGGCCTTGAGGGTTTCCATGGAGAAGTCAGGTGTAATTTTGATAGGTCTGCCTTTATATGTTACCTGGCCTTTTTTCCTTCACTGCTCTCAATATTCTTTCTTTATTCTGTATGCTAGGTGTTTTGATTATGATATGTCAAGGGTTCTTTTTTCTTTGGTCCAGCCTATTTGGGGTTCGGTATCCTTCTTGTACTTTCATGGGCATGTCCTTCTTCAGATTTGGAAAGTTTTCCTCGATGATTTTGTTGAATATGTTTTCGGCACCTTTTAGCTGGGCTTCCTCATCTTCCTCTATGCCTATTATTCTTAGGTTTGGCCTTTTCATAGTGCCCCACATTTCCTGGATGTTTTGTGTTAAGAATTTGTTGGATTTATGATTTTCTTTGGTCAATGAATCTATTTCTTCTAGTTTACCTTCTGTGCCTGAGATTCTCTCTTCCATCTCTTAAATTCTGTTGGTTATGCTTGTGTCTGTAGTTTCCAATTTTTTACCCAATTTTTCTATTTCCAGCATTCCTTCGGTTTGTGTTGCCTTTATTTTCTCTATTTCAGTTGTCAAGTATTGAAACTGTTTCCTTCACCTGCTGAATTGCTTTTTTTTTTTTTTTTTTTTTTTTTTTTGGCTTTCCATAATTTCTTTGCTTTCCTTAAGGAATTTGTTCATTTCTTCCACTTTTATTGGTTATTTTGTTTTTTTCCTCCATTTCTTTAAGGGATTTTCTCACATCTTCTTTGAGGTCCTCTATCATTTTTATGACAGTAATTTTAAAGTCATTACCTTCTGCTTGCTCTGCTTTGTTGTTGTGTTCAGTTCGAATTGGTGTAGATTCCCTAGATTTGGTGGTGTCATGCTTGTCTTTCTGTTGTTATGTGTTTTCTTGTATTGCCATCTTCGCATAGCTTCTTCCAATAGGTGTTGCTGGGGTCTCCCCCTCTCTCTATGGTACTTCCCCGGTGGGTTTATGTGGGTCAGAGATTCAATATCTGTAGCTCTGTGTGGTCTAAGCTCTATAGAGTGACTCTCCACAGATAAGGACCCAGGGATGGGGTCAGGGATGAGGATCCAGTAGAAGATGCCACTAGCCAATGGCTCTAGGCAATGGCTGGCGGAAGAGGAAAAATGCTGAGCTGAAACTGGGGAAGTTTCTACAGGATAGTCAGATCTCACTGGAAACTGGCACTCTCCAGCTGACTCCTCTTTCTTTAGCAAAGGCCCTGCTTTGGGGGTCAATGATCTTGTGGCAGGGAATGAGAGTGGCCCCGCAGAGATAGGAATATCTCTGGGAGGGGCCCATGACCCTAGCAGAGGGCTGGAGGTGGGGTCAGAGATCAAGCAGGTGGAAATTATGGGTGGTCCTGCGTGGATAGGCAGGTCTCCTTTGTTCAGAGTTGCTCAGAGAAGTCTCAGAAGTAGGGTGGACTGTTATGCTCCACTCTCTGTCCCAGTGCTCAACCAGAGCAGCAGGACAGTGGGCAGGGTAGGGCATAGGGTAGGGGGGGCAGGCTCGCGGTGGGGATAGATGGGGGTGTATCCGAGCTCCAAGAGTGCTCTCGATGGGGACAGGACACAGGAGCAGTAGGATCAGGGGCCAACTCAGGGAGTTCGGGATGGGGTGAGAGGTTGTAGGGGAGAGGCCACCCCAATTGGGCCCAGTCTCACCTCTAGCCAATGGCTGGTGGAAGAGGACAAAGGCTGAGCTGAAACTTGGGAACTTTCTGCAGGATAGTTGGATCTCACTGGAAACTGGCACTCTCTAGCTGAGGCCTCTTTCTCTAGCAGATGACCTTCTTTGGGGGTCAACTCTTATGTAACTGTTATATAAGTTCCTTACCCAATTATTTCGCATCTAGACTCTATGTTTCCCATCCCCCTAGGATGTCCAAGTCCGAATCCCTGGAATAGTCTCATATGCCACATTGTGTGAGGAAAAAAAAAAGTAGAAAAGGTAATTAATTTCCTTAGCAGATGAGGTTTAAACCTGAGGAAGGGATTGACATGAGTCAATGTTGTTGCTTAATTCACTTATTGGTGACCAATTACCTTTTGTTATGCTTTTTTCTTAGGGTCACTTGTGGTAGTTTTCCTTTTTTCTTTACAGATAATTCTACCTCTCTTGATTTTTAAGAGCTAATAGTTTTATATTATATATTTAGTATTGTTAGGATGAGGGATTTCAAAGCATTATTTATTTTGTAGGAGATAAGTTAGTGTATGTTACTAAAAGGAATTCTTTAGAAAATGTCATAGAAAGCCATGCAAAACAGAAAAATCAGGCAGGACAATGGGAATTGCCATCCTTTTGATACTTGAACAGGAAGAAACACAAACAGAGAAGGACCTAAGTGTACAAGTCAAGGTTCTAGAAAGGCTAAACCATTTTCTGATTCTGAGGACACAGGGAGTGTAGAAATGTGTTTTAAAAACATGAAGAAATTCATATTATCCCCAACAAATTAAATTGACTCCAAATGACCTAGTTCCTGAGATATTGAAGAAAATTGGCTTATTCCATGTACTCACAAATGAAGCAAGAATGGACTGAGGTTTCAAGCAGTCTTGCTGTTCCCATCAGTGTTGCCTACAAAGCTCACCTGACAGGAGATGTCATTCTGTAAATATATTACTCTTATCGGTTAATGTATAAAGCAATGTTGGCCAATAGGAAAGGAAGATAGGCAGGACTAGGAGACAAGAAGAATTCAGTGAGAGGTAGGAGAAGTAACATGTAGGACAAAGAGAGCAGAGGTCCAGACCATCTGTCTGGTAAGATAAGATCATGTAGATTAATAGAAATGGGTTAATATTTAAGACAGAGCTAGCCAATAACAAATGCTGGTAACAGACCAGCAGCTTTATATCTAATACAGCATCTCTGTGTGTTATTTGGGGCTGATGAGGCAGTGGGACCAGTGTAGCGGGGAAAACTGCTTGTAACACTCACCTGTCCTGGAGATAATAGGAGCCCCTTCTTGTGTTCATTCGTCATCTGGAATTTGGAAAAATGCAGTCAACTGTGCTTCATCTTGGTCATTTGCCAGAGAGCAGGCACCACCCAAAGTAACACTTCCGAGTACCACATAGAATAAGAATTGATACATACTTCAGAATTCTTGAAATTCCATCATTGAAAGAATATATCTGTGTTAGTTTCCTATTTCATCTGATGCCCAATGAATTATTGTAGTTCACTTGTCTGGACATACTTTATTTCTCATCAGAACCTCTGTGTTTAGTTTTTCATAGTTACACATTTTCCTTACTCTTTTTCTGCCTATAGAATTTGTGTAACTTAGTTCATACTTTGGTGATGAAAAGCTTGCAGTTGCCACTGCATTTGTTCTACTTCTCATTTGCCTGTTGCTTTCCATTGCAGAAAACACATGAGGATTATAATGCTTTTCGATCCCTCTTATATGCTCTTTTTTTTAAGTCTCTATTATTCCCCCATCCTAGATTCATGAAGCTTTGGTTGGTTTTGAACTATGTGGTTAGTTGTGAACTATTCAGTGTACTCATGGTATTTGTATCACCACTGATTATAGTTAACCATTTGAGACTAATGGTTACACAAGTGAAGATAATTCTTCCACATATTCCTGTTAAAAACTATGTCAAGTTAGCAATATGAGTATTATATTCCCTCCTAGAGCCTGTAACCTCCCCTGCGTCTGATAATTTTTAATAGATTTAAAGTACCATTCATGAATTCTCTCTGTGAAGCTGGCTTCAAACAAAATCTGAGTGTTTGGTTACCCTATAATTTTCGTGCTACTCTTTCATGAGTCATCACATCATTCCTAGAAGGTTAGCAATTAACTTTATAAGAGTCGTTGCTAGCTAAGTAACTTGGGGCTTTTTCTTGCCCACAAGCCCTCATTGCTTTTTGTCAGGGAGAATGCATACATGCAGCAAATATTTTTTTCCCGTGGTGACTTACTATCTAGGTATACTGAAAAACCAAGGGGTGTTAGTAACACATTTTGGAGGCCTTGTGGAGTCTCTCTGATCAACAACCCACATAAAGCCATCATATTCCTGACACTGATATTTTTCTGCAACATTCTTTCTGCTATTGGACTACACCTACTGTAGTGTTTCGTTTGGTAGGATTATTGATTTAAATACTTTTCTATTTTTTTTAATTTAATTTTTACATTCTAATCCCAGTCACTGCTCCCTCCTCTCCTCCTGCCCACACCCCACTCCTCCCATCTGTTCCACAGAAAGGGTAAGGCCTCCCTTAGGAAGTCTACTAAGTCTGTCCCATCATCAAGTTGAGGCAGCACCAAGGCACCTCTCCTCCCCACACCCCTGTGTCCAGGCTGAGTATCTCTCCAAATAGAATGGGCTCCACTAAATCAGTTTGTGCATTAGTGTTAGATTTTGGACCCATTGCCAGTGGCCTCATATCTTGTTCCAGTCACACCTTTGTCACCTATATTAAGTTGAGTCTTATATTATTGTTCTTTCATCAACTCTAGATGTGTCTTCCACTTGTTCTCTATCTCTAGAATTATTTTGAAAGTACCACCTGTAATGGTTAGACTTTATTCAGTTTAAACAAACTGGAAATACCTAAGAAGAGGAAGTATAGCTGACAGATGGCCATTATCAGATTGGCCCATGAGCAGGTCTGTATGAGTGGATTTCCTTCATTAATGGTTGATATAGGATGGCCCAGCAAATAGTGAGTGATACCAGCCCTGGGCATGTGATCCATACTGTATAAAAAAATCAAGCTGAGCAAGCCACTTGGATTAAGCCAGTAAGCAGAGTTATTTCATGGCCTCTGCTACAGTTCCTTCCTTCAGTTTCCTGACAAGCTCCTGTCCTGGCTTTCTTTGTTGATGGACTATGACATAGAAGTCTATTATAAACGAATTTTTCTTCAGTCTTGTTTTGATCCATGTTTTATGAGAAAAATTGGTGCCCGAGTAGGTTTTTTCACTGAAGTCATTCTTCCCTTCATTCCAGTACAAAATGAAAGATTCCTCCATACCTGTGTTAATCCCCTTAAAATTACATCATGCCCCAGATTCAACATTGAGTTTCCTAGTGTCCCTTCTGTCCACATACTATACACTTGTATTTCTTTTTGTCCCATCTCCCTCTTCATTACAGACAGGTATAATAAGTATTATCAGTAATAAATTATATAAATTAAATACTATACTATCTTTAATTGTCTTTCACAAAAAAGGAGAAAAACTGCCCACTAATTTTCAATTTAGCCTTTGATAAGTTTTTCGAAGGGACAGAAAGCAGCCAGATTGTTTGCGAAATACCACCCAAATGTCCTCCAGTACAGTGGCTAATGAAGCCTTTCAAGCTGAGCTTTTATATTTGACATTGTTCAAAGCACTGCTTTCATCCAGACTCATACTAAAAGGCCATGAGAATCTTTCTTTACAACATTCAACCACCTTTTGAGTCCAAAGTCCTAAGCTCTTCCTCATTCCAAAAAAAAAAAAAAAAAAAAATAAAATTAAATGCTTTTTGTTTCACTTTTTTTTTTTTTTTTTTTTTTTTTTTTTTTTTTGTCTGTTTGTATTGTTTTTTTGCAGGAACAGGAACAGTTCACTCACTGGCACCAACTTCAACTTCTGTATGAATGATTTTTCTTTTTCTGAAATAAATACCACGAGGAAGGCAACTTATAGATCAGTATTTTTTGGATTATAAGTCTAGAACAAGGTATCCATCATAGCCAGAAAGTATGGCAGCAAAAGGCAGGCATCATGTCCAGAGCTGAGAAAACATACATTTATCCATGAGCACACAGCAGAGAGAGTTACCTGGAAGTCCAAACCACACTCCCAGTGATATACTTTCTCCAGTGTGGCTGTCCCACCTTTCCAGCAAGCATGACCAAGTGTTCAAATGCCTAAGATAATGGGGGAAAATCCTTATTAAAATTACCACACTTGCTTTATTTTGTTTTAAAGATTTATTTAAATTGTCATCTTCATTCTGCCTCATAAGAAAATATGTTTTAATTCCCAATACCTGACTTTCAAAACATACTTTCTATAATGATTCATGTAACCTTTTTTATCTTCACAGAGCAAGTTAACAACTTAACAGATTCCGGTAAGGTTTAAACAAAAATAAAGATACACTCCTCTGTCATACCTCACAGAACTACCAGGAAAGCTGGAGCTGCTCTGAGCACCATAGGCCTGTCTATCCAATTGGGACTATGTAGAATTCCCTCCTGCCTGATCTCTGACCTCCACCGCCAGTCCTTTGCTGGAGTTCCGGCCCCTCCCAAGATCCACCTATCCCCATGGAATCATCTTGAGTATCTACCTGCTGGAACTTTGACACCCATTGACGGCCTCTGCTGGAGGTGAGTCTGGCACCAGTTCGAGTTCAATCCTCCCAACACCCTTCCCTGGGAACTCCCCTGATTGGACCTGAATCTTGTTCCACCTGTGTCCTGTCCCCAACCCCTGGTGCTCTGATGTGTAAGTAGTAATGTTTTTCTGCCCGCTGAAGGTGTTGTCCCACCGCTGCGCCAGCCCCAATTAACACACTGAGACTCTGTATTTCATATAACGGCTAGCTCTGTCTTAATTATTAACCCATTTCTATGTATTTCCACATGGTCTTACCAGCGAGGGGCGGCTGGCGGTTCTGAGTTCTCCAGACTCTCCATCTTGATTCCCCCTTCCTACTTCCTCTTCTATTGGCCAACAGTGCTTTGTTCATTAACCAGTATGAGAAACATATATACATAATGACATCTCCCATCACTGATACACACACACAATCCCCCAACACATGAAGAGCATGCCCTCCCCCCCCACACTGTGTCATACCCTGCACACTGTCCTACTGCTCTGGTAAAGCACTGGAACAGAGGGTGGATCCAAAAATCCTGCCAACTTCTGGAAACTCCCTGGAGCTGCTGTGAGCACACTAACCTGCCTATCCATATAGGACCACCCTGAATCCTTGCCTGCATGATCTCTGACCCCTACCGACTTTCCTCTGCCAGAGTTCCTAGCCTGGGCCAGAGATCCACCTATCCCCTCTGGATCATCCTGATTCCCTGCCTGCTGGAACTTTGACCCCTATCGCTGGGCCCCTGCCAGAGGAGATACCTCCTAGAGAGCTTGGACCACCCAGAGCTACAGACATCCAACTTCTGACCCACCTAATCCCACCAGGGGAGTACCAGAGAAAGAAAAAGAGAGAGAGAGAGAGACTCCCACCTGCACCTACTGGAAGAAGCAATGGGAAGACGTCAATACAAGAATACCACTAACAATAGAGATACAAGCATGACACCACCAACTAGACCGGAACACCCCAAAGCAGATGAAGCAGAAGAGAACGAATAAAAAATTATCTTTATAAAAATGATAGAGGCGCTCAAAGATGATATGAGATAATTTCGTTAAAAAATGGAAGAATAAAACAAACAAAAATTGAACGAAATGAACAAATCTCTTAAAAGTACAGAACAAGAAAAAACAATTAAACAGGTGAAGGAAACAGTTGGAGACTTGAAAACTAAAATAGATACAATAAAGAAAACACAAATTGAAGGAATGCTGGAAATAGAAAAATTAGGCAAATGTTCAGGAACTACAGACACAAGCATAACCAACAGAATTTAAGAGATGGAAGAGAGAATCTTAGTCACTGAAGATAAACTAGAGGAAATAGATTCATCAGCCAAAGAAAATCATAAATCCAACAAATCCTTAACACAAAACATCCAGGAAATGTGGGACACCGTGAAAAGGCCAAACCCAAGAATAATAGGCATAGAGGAAGGTGAGGAAGCCCAGCTCAGAAGTGCTGAAAACATATTCAACAAAATCATCAAGGAAAATTTTCCCAATCTGAAGGATTGCCCATGAAAGTACAAGAAGTATAATGAACCCCAAATAGGCTGGACCAAAGAAAAAAGACCCCTCGACATATAATAATCAAAACACCTAGAATACAGAATAAAGAAAGAATATTAAGAGCAGTGAAGGAAAAAGGCCAGGTAACATATAAAGGCAGACCTGACTTCTCCATGGAAACTCTCAAGGCCTGGATAGATGTTCTACAAGTACAAAGAGTCCACAGATGCCAGCCCAGGCTACTATACCCAACAAAACTCTCAATCACTATAGATGGAGAAAACAAGATATTTCATGAGAAAGCCAGATTTAACAATATGTATCTAAAAATCCAGCCCTACAGAAAGTTTTGGAAGGAAACTCCAATCTAAGGAAGTTAACTATGCTCACAAAGACATAGGCAATGGATAATCCCACTTCACCATAACCTAAGGGTACAACAGGACAAATATATTCACATATCACTGCCAACAACAAACCTAAAACAAACAAGCATTAACAATCAATGGTCCATACTCACCCTCAACATTATTGGGCTTTACTTGCCTATATAAAGTCAAAGGCTAACAGAATGGATATGAAGACAGAATCCGACTTTCTGCTGCGTACATGAAACACATCTAAGGTTCAAAGACAGACATTACCACAGGGTAAAGGGTTGGGAGAAGATCTTCGAATCAAAAGGACCCAAGAAGCAAACAGGTATGGCTATTCTAATATCTAACAAGTTAGACTTCAAACCAAATTCAATCAAAAGAGATGGAGACGGTCATTTCATATTCATCACAGGAGAAATCCATCTGTGCAAAGTATTAGTTCTGAACATCTATGCCCCAAATACAAAGGCACCCACATCCATAAACAAATGCTACTAAAATTCAAAACTCAAATAAAAATTCACACACTCATAGTGGGATACTTCAACACCCCACTCTCAGCGCTAGACAGGACCACCAGTCAGAAAATTAACAATGAAACAAAAGATATAACAGAAGTTAAGTCTCAATTGGGTTTAACAGACATCTATAGAACATTCCATACAAGCACAAAAGAATATACCTTCTCTGCTCCATATGGAAGCTTCTATAAAATCGACCACATACTAGGTGACATAACAAACCTCAACAGATACAAAAATAATAGGAATAGTCCCCTTGTATCTTGTCAGACCACCATGCTTTAAAATTAGAAATCAACAACAACACAAATCACAAAAACCCTACAAACTCATGGAAACGGCCAATGCACAATTGTACCATAAGTGGGTCAAAGAAGAAATAAAGAAAAAAATTAAGAATTTCTTAAAATTCAACGAGAATGAGAACACAACATACCCAAACTCATGGGACACCTTGAAAGCAGAGCAACAGGGGAATATCATTGCACTAAGTACCCATTTGATGAAAACAAAGGAAAATTGACAGCACAACTGCAAGCCTTAGAACAAAAAGAAGCAAACTCAACCTGGAAGAATAGATGCCAGGAAATAATCAATTTAAGGGCTAAAATCAATAAAGAGGAACCAGGAAAACAATATATATATACACACACACAAAAAAAAAAAATCAATGCAACAAGAAGTTGGTTTTTTCAGAAAATCAACAAGATAGACAAATCATTATCCAAACCAACCAAAGAAGCAGAGATAGAACATGCAAATTAACAAAATCAGAAACAAAAAGGGGGACATGACAACAGACACTGAGGAAGTCTAGACAATTTTCAGGTCATATTTTGAAAACCTGTACGCCACAAAATTTGAAAGTCAAAGGAAATAGACAAATTTCTGGATAACTATCAGTTACCAAAATTAAATAAAGAACAGACAAACAACTTAAATAGACCTAAAACCCCTAATGATATAGAAGCACTCATCAAAATCCTTCCAACCAAAAAAATCCCAGGGCCAGATGGCTTCAGTGCAGAATACTACCAAAAATTCAAAGAAGAGCTAATACCACTACTCCTCAAGCTGTTCCACACAATAGAAACAGAAGTTTTAGCCAAAACAACCCTGTAAAATAAAGGAATTTCAGGAGGCATCACTATCCCCAACTTTAAGCTCTACTACAGAGCTATAGTCCTGAAAACAGCATGGTATTGGCACAAAAACAGACAAGTACACCAATTTAATCTAGTTGAAAATCCTGATATTAACCGACACACCTACAAACACCTGATTTTTACAAAACAGCTAAAAGTAAACAATGGGAGGAGGAGAGCATCTTCAATAAATGGTGCTGCCACAACTGGATAATGGTGTGTATAAGACTGCAGATAGACCCATGTCTGTCCCCATGCACAAAACTCAAGTCCAAATGGATCAAAGACGTCAACATAAATCCAGCCACACTCTACCTCTTAGAAGAGAAATGAGGAGGTATGCTTGAACAAATTCGTACAGTAGATCACGTCCTGAACATAACTCCAGAATTGAAATCAACAATTAATAAATGGTACCTCCTCAAACTTAAAAGTTTCTGTAAGGCAAAAGACACAGTGGACAAGACCAAACAGCAGCTCACAGACTGGGAAAAGATTTCCACCAATCCTCCATTTGACAAAGGGCTGATCTCCAAAATATAAAAAGAACTCAAACTAGTCAACAAAACACCAAATAACCCTATTAAAAAATGGGGTACAGAACTGAATAGTGAACACTCAATAGAGCAAATCAAAAAGGCTGTAAGACACTTAAGAAAGTCTTCAACATCCATAGCTATAGGGGAAATGCAAATCAAAACAACTTTAAGATACCATCTTACTCCTGTGAGAATGGCTAAAATTAGAAACTCTAATGACAAGTTATGCTGGAGATGATGTAGAGGAAGGGGAAATCTCCTCCATTGATGGGGGGAGTGCAAACTTCTACAGCCATTTTGGAGCTCGGTATGGCGGTTCCTCAGGAAAATAGGAATCAGTCTACCAGAGGACATGGCAATCCCCCTCTTAGGCATATACCCAAATGATGCACATCCATGCAACAAAGGCATGTGCTCAACTCTGTTCATAGCAGCATTATTTGGAATAGCAAGAACCTGCAAGCAACCAAGATGCCCCTCAACTGAAGAATGGATAAAGAAGATGTGGCACATCTACACATAGAAATACTACTTTGTGGGGGAAAAAAAGTAGAATATTGAAATTCACAGGCAAGTGGATGGCACTTGAAGAAACCATCCTGAATGAGGTAACCCAGTCACAAAAAGAGGAACATGGTATGTACTCACTCATATATGTATTTTAGACATAGAACAAAGAATCACAAACCTATAATTCACACCACCAAAGAAAATAGGATACATGGAGGAGTCTAAGAGTTTCATATAAGGTCCCTCACAGAAAGGGAAAAGGACAAGATCTCCAGAACACATGAGGAGTGGGGGGAAATGGTGAGTGGAGAGGGAAATAGGAGAAAGATAATGGGAGGAGTGGAAAGCACATGGGACTAGGGAGATTGAATCAGGGGAGGAATAGAAGACAGAAATGAGAGAGAGGAGAGAGAGAAACACAGAGAGAGAGAGAGACCATAAAAGTTGGAGCCATTATAGGTTTGAAAAGAAAACTGAACCCAAGACTGACTCCAATAACAATTTGAGCAACTGTGGAAAGGCTCCCTAAATGTCCTTCTCTGATTAGGAGATCTATCGACGACTAAGTTATCTATGACTATGAAGCACCCATCTAGTAGCTGATGGAAATAGAAGCAAGCACATACAAGTAAACACTGAGCCGAACTGAAATCCAGATGCAAAGAGGGAGGACAAGACCAGGCTGCAGAAGCACATAGAGACAGCTGACCTGAACAAGGAGGAGCTAATGGGTCCCCAGACTGATAGCTGGGAATCCAGCATGGGACTGACTCAGACTCCCTGAACATGGGTCTTAACTAGAAGGCCTGAGCAGTCTAAGTGACCTTGGACAGTGGAACCTGGATATATTCCTGGCGTACAAAAGGACTTTTGGGGGCACATCCCCCCCATGGAGGGATACTCCCTTAACCTAGAGACAAGAGAGAATTCCTAGTCCCTACTCCAAATGACTTGACAGATTTAGATGACCCCTCCTTGAGGTCATCACCCTACATGTATAGTGGGGGGTATGGAAGAGGAGGGTAAGGGGGGTATGCTAGTGTGGGAGAAAAAGAAATAGGGAGGGAGAGAGGGAAAGGGTACTGGGATTGATATGTAAAATAAAAATAAAAATAAAAAAAAGAACTACCAGGAAAATATACACCCACCCTATTACTAAAACAACAGCCACTTTCTTTTTATTTTTACAACTTGAAATTAATATCTATTTTACCTAGCCTCTTTACCTTCTATACCCAGGGAAGTGTTTCTAATGAATAAAGACTTGCTGAATATGCGTCTACCTATCCTCTACATATAATCTTTAATTACTCTCAGCTGTTCAAGTGTATCACTGATGTTCTTAACATAGTGATGGACAGTTTTCTTTTCCTTTGTTTTAGCAACAAGAGGTGAGATGAGAAAAAAGATATCAACTATATTGTCACCTGTGTGGTTTGAAATGAGGGGACTTGGATATCCATTGTTGATTGATGTTACATAACATTTTCTCTACATATAGATGGTTTAAAGTCCAGTGTTATGGTTTCCTTTTCTTAAATTAAAAAGAGTTATGTTATATGTTTGTTTGTGTGTTGATGTTTCATTCCTGTGTATGCTTGTGTATATGTATGCATTTATTGGCACAGCAGGCCAAAAAAGGGCATTGGATCCCCTCGAACTGGAATTATAGAAAGGTTTGAGCCACTATATGGGTTCTGAAATATGAAACCAGGTCCTCTGGGAGAAAAGTCAGTCTTAACATGGGAGCCATCTTTCTAGCCACTCTCTTAAATTACCCTTCTTGCCTTAACTCAATTGTGGTGTAAGACCCTGAGGAGTCTTCCAGTTTCAGTGGATACCCCAAGAACTCAATGTCCAACTCAATGTCCAGTCCAGTTGCTGCAACATGCAAGAGGCTTTAATGAACAGGAAACGTTTGCGCAAATAGGCTCCTCCAGCAAGCAGGCTAGAGAAAATCCCCCTCCTCCAGGCACAGGTGTTTTTAAAGGCAAACCCACAAGTTTAGGGAGGGGGTGGGACCCTCTGTCCATTGAGTACGTGACCCTTGGAGGGCGGATGGTCTGCTATTAGTATCAACGGACCTTAGGGCCTCAGGTTTTGCTAATTAATTTTGTCTGGGCAAACCAGAGTTGCAGATATCTCTTTGTTTCCTAAGGACCCTATTCACCACCTGCTGACTCACAGGAAAGGAAGGGCAGTGTAAATTCTTGTTATCTCAGAGCCTGGTGAGAGGAAGTTAGCAAATTCCAAGGAATAGATATTGGTTAGCTTTCCAGGTCAGACCGTCCTTCATTTTCATATATATATATATATATATATATATATATATTGGTCTTTCATTCCCCCCTGTTTCTCTTGTCAATAGTTCTAATCTTAGAACTATGGAAATTAAGAAGCAGACTCCTCTTGGCTCCAGAGGCTCTGGTACTGCTATCTAAGCACCATAATCTGGAAAGCACTCATAACAAAAGTAACAATTTTTTCAACAGTAAGCAACAAGAGAGAAATAAAAATGGGCAGTTGTAAGAGGCTGTCCCTGGGTCATTCCTATAACCTGGAGTGATGTGGGGGTGGATTCAGAGTATGTCCTTCTCTGGGGGCTCAGCAAACAGAGGCTTAAGAGTGGTGAATTCCTATTGAAAAATGCAAACAAATTGCTTCATAATATACTAATCTGGATTTTGTGTGTTTAAAATGGCTTCCATCCTTTTATTTTTTTCCTGAACAATTTAATAAACAATTTCAATGACTAAGCAGTGTCATAATACTTTAAGTGTGTTTTCATATGCAAAACTCTAAAAAATGCATACATTGAATTTTCATGCACTCTGTTGATTCTTGGATATTCCCATGACATAAGATTCTAATTACAAATTTTAGAATAGTGTTGAGCTACATTTGTTCAAATGTTGAAACCTGAAATAAACTGCAAAATTTTCACAATTGATTATACTCTTGTCACTAGTAGAGCACTTCATCACTAAATAAATATTGTTATTCTGTCCTTCTCCCACCTGTGTGAGGGAGAACGATCTCTGCTTTTCAATGGACATGCTGCTGTAGCTAGTACCCCTGTGAAAAACCTGTGGGCTAGGCAAGCATTTATGTCACTCACTTGTGTCATGTGGCTTCTAATCTATTATATTTCCTATTGCTGAGCAAATTTATGGTTCTAAATGTATGAATATTAAAACTAAATAATTAAATCTTTGATAAATGCTTTGTCTAGTACCATGCTGTGTACAAATCTTCCTCTATTAAGACTCTGATATCAGTAAAGCAGAGATTCTATTTGTTTATTTACTTACTTTGTTGATTTGAGACTGGGTCTCACTGTGTAGCCGTGCTATAAAAGTCATTGTAGTCTTTCTGCCTCAGCCACCTGATTGACAGAATGATAGGTATAAGCTAACATTCCTAACTTAAAGATAGGTTTAGATAATTTCCCAAAATGTAGCAATATTTGCATATAATGATTATGTTCATCAAGTATATGTGTTTTTTAATGTTTGTGAAGATATTTGTATAATATCAATCACATTTATTAGGAAGGGGTTCTGTAATAGTCTGTAGCTTCCTGAATTGGTGTTTGTCACAAAATTGTTTAATTACCACCACTCTTACTGATAAGCTTTCAAAAAATTGTTAATTTGTATTTGTACAAATGCCGGAGCTGTGCAATAAATGTTAATTCATTACATCTTTCAGTTTTATAGGCATCTCTGATTCCTGTACCTTTGGGAAAGGAAAAATAAATCACCCAGGCTCATCTAACTATAGTCAATATATTTCTAAATTTAATCTATAGTGTTCTGAGAAGAATTGCCAATATAGTTTTCTTCAATATGTTTATACTCAAACATATAAATTTTTTATTATCTTTACTATATTAACTATATTTACAAATGTCACATACCAAGATTCTAAACACTATTTTGTATGAGAAATAAAGACATCTCCCTAACTTTTTCAACAAAGTTGGGCACAAAATCCTCAGTGCCTAATTAAAATCGGAGGTCATTCCATTTCTATCAGATGGGTAATCTGTAAATGGTACATGGCCTTTTTCCTGGATATCATCAGGTTTTTTCATTCAGAAAGGTAAGGACAATCTTGATGCCTCTGAGTCCAGAAGCTTCAATAAATCGGTTCAACCTCAATGATTTTTTAAATGATGTTTTATTGCATTGATTTCTTTTATTTAACATGATTTCAAAAGTGTCACTCAGGAAAACCCTGGGTGTATTTTCTTTACTGTGGACTTCCTGTTCAAGAGGGAGAAGGCTCAATGGAGGTATTTCATGTAAAGCAAGAGTGTGCTGTGTCCAGATTTATAGACAATTGCTGTTTGACAGTACTTGGTATACAGCTGACATCTTCCTAGCCTGGAAGGAAATAATATGCATAGCTCACTAAAAGAGGAATTTACATAAAGAGGCCATAATTACCCGAGTAGGACCTTGTCACAGAAACTTGGGAAGGTTAACGATTGTAATGGTAATTAAAATGCAGAGGATTTGCTGAACACTTATTTGTTTTCCTAAGAGCTCAGCTACGTGTAGCATATTCTTTTCATTGATTTCTGTGTGATAGCTGTAGAACATGCAGGTTGAATATCTCAGAATAATGGAGAGAAATGTGTGAGCCCTTAGCACCATTACTGATCACAAGCATCTAGCACCTGCCTCACCTGCAAGGCAGAACCTCCTTTCTGTGACACAGCGTTTTGTAACATCTTTTCAGGTCACCACTGTAAAAACTGACTCTGAGGAAATAGTGCCACCTACTGAATTGAACTTCCCGGGTCCCCTCCAAGGGCTGATTTTCCAGCCTCAGCCAGCACTGCCCTAACGTGTTTAACTCCAGAAAATAATGAGATTGCTGCACAGTGCGTGAAATCATAATATTATCTTTTTTCCCAGTGTCAACCAATTTAATGATCTAGTAGTCACATCTATAAATTAACTATTTCACTCTAAAGCTCTGCATTTTAAAACGTAATATACCAATATTAAACAACTCTAAATTTTGCTATGCAGCAATTTTCCTAAGTACCCGAATGTCTCTCAAAGTGACCACAAGGGGGAGCCAGTATGTAACTTCTTATGGGGCAAGAGTGTTGAGATTATGGAGTTAATATATCCTGTTCTTTTTGGCCGGCATGACAGAAAAGGACACAAGTATGCCATTTGGAATTTCTTAAAAAGAAGGTCATACTACTTTTATGTTAATGCTAAATGTTAACATACACAATTTAACCTAATTCTCATCTTTATATACATTAATATATTAAATATGGAGTAACATTATTTTAGGGTTGCTCCACATCAGATACATTCATAAATATTAGTATACACTTTATATGTGGTTTAGTTTATATCTTAACACGTACATACATACTCACATGCACAGTCACACACACACACAAGCACTTTGAACACACATAGACACACATGTAGAAAAAAAGACATTGTATTAAATAACATTTCATCATAATTTTCAAACGGAGAACTCTTGCTTTTAACTTTAAATTAGTCACTGTAATTCAGAATATTTACACTAAGTTTCCTACTTGATCTTTGATTATTAATTTATCAGGATTTTCTTCTGACTTACAAAATTTTAAATTTATTGGAAAATATACACATGTCAACTGTATGTTTGCTTCATTCATTGTGTGTATTATTTTCTCACAGCTTCAGCTTGCAAGTCCTTATTGGCTTAAATTTCTAGCTATATTGTTAACATACTGCAGCGAAAAAGGCACAGATATCTGAATATTCTTTCATACCATAACATATAGTAACAGAAGTATAATTTAGAAGAAATTTTAAATATGAAATTTTTATTACCCATATTATTTAATAGCAGCATTTCATAATTTTAGTAAAAAGTAGGCAAAATCTTATATTTAATTTGTATTAGTATTTTATATAAACATTTTACACTTTTAGAATTCATTGTTTATGAGATAATTATTTTAAAATATAAAGCATTTCATCTAAAGTGTAAAATGTACAGTTAATTTACATTGCTTATTCTTATCATATTCATCACCAAGGAGAAAGATTTTGAGTAGTCATTTCATCAGTAGCTAAAAGTAAGCAGTCAACAACAGTACAAGGTGGGAGGCATACATATCTTTAAAAGGTGAGGGACACTAGCTAAAAATACAATACTTCATTTTTGAGAATTTAAATTTGATTGGGGTTTGATTTTTCTAATAACTAAACCTTCTGCTATTAAGTTGAGTTTGAAATGTTTTGTACATTCTAAAACTTCTATAAAACCAGATAGTGAAATGATAGCAATAGAATTATAAAAACTAATTTTTCATTTATGTAAATAGTGACTGCATAGAAAGTAGCTTCTGTTTTTTCTCAAGAGCTATATACTATTAAATTGAAGATTATAGCAAAACAGGATAAGTTACAGGAAACTGCTATAACAGTAGTTCTGGCTAAAGCAATAAACTCTTGAAACTACATCTTCAACACATAAGTATGGATCTTTAAACAGTGTCTCTAGGCCAAAATTAAATATTGTACAAAATCCCTTGAAATCATGTTTTAAGATTTTTTCCATTAATACTGTGAAGTTAATAATTTGAGTGACATAGCAATGTTTGTTACTCTTTTTTAGTCTGTAAAATTAATATGTAATACTTCTACTTGAAATCATTCCAACACATCATTCAATTTACCTTTACACTCAACTTACCTACACTATTTTTACTAATTAATCAATCAAATGTTAAGTCATTAAGCCAATTCTCATGTAGACTCTAAGTAAGCACACAAGATCTTTAGATGGCCAGTGTATGTGCATTTCAAGACAGAAGGATAAAGTGTTGGCTTAGGATTCAATCTGGTTTGAAATTACAAATAGTGATTATCAACCAAGCTACTCTTGAGAATTCTGAGATTGCTTTGCTATGTAGATGTCATTATAGACTCCTAAACTCCTTAGCATGTTGGCATATGTGACAGAGCCTTCCTCTGCCTGATATATTTAATTCATCTTTTTTCCTAATTGAGATCAATCTTTTAAGAGTAGCTAATAAGAAAGTCTTAAATAAGTATACTATGAACTTTGAAAAACCATTAAAGATTTTTTTTTTAAGTTAAATGTGATTGTTGCAGGAAGGATCAAAAACAAGCCACACTGGAAGAGAGAGATCAATCAGTCCCATTTTCGATTTAAAAATAAAGTATAGATAATAAAGACAAAATTAAGATACCAGTCAGTATTCAATAAACATGTGCAATTCTAGAGGTACATGAAACAGAAAATGCCTCCTGTGTTTCCTTTGTTCTTAGCAAATGCCCTAATAGAACATTCATCATATGCAGGTAGTTCTTTCAGCAAACACTAGGGGGAAGTGTAGCATAATTACTCGTGAGGGGGGTAGCAGCATAGGTATGTTGCTGAGGATACATTTTTGACCTCATGAAGTCCTTTCTTAAGCATTGTGTTTGTAGTCCTCCTTCAACTGCATAGATTTATGTTGACTTAAGCCTAAGCAATACACTATAATAACTTTCCATGATGCTCTTTAGAGTATTGTTTGTGTATCATGGTAAATTTATTTCTATATCATTAAAACTAATTTTAGAATGGTCATTTTGAAAGGGTAATTCACAATGTACCTGAGGACCCAGCTAAGAGTTGAAGCTCTTGTTTAACTTTGGAAAGCTCTGGTATTTATCCTTAGAACAGAGAGGGATAAGGAAATGCAGAAGTAAAAATTAAAGATTGATAGATGAATGTCTGAATGTGATCATTACCCTTTAAGGCAATTCTGATTTTAAAGATTTGAATCCAAAGTACATATTTTCAACCAACATCACTGTTAACCCCAGAGAATAAAACTTGGGTTATACAGGGCTCTGGGTTAAAAGACTACTTGTGAAAGCAGCCTAGGTTTTGGAAAGGCTGAGCCCCGTTTAGTAAAAAGGTATATATTAAAAATTATCTATTTAGAAAGGACAAGACAGGAGCATTTTAGAATTTGAAGGTCTCACTAAAAAAAAAAAAAAAAAAAAAAAAAAAAAAGCGTCTCTTTGAATTTTTGAACTGCTGGTCTCCCAAGGGAGTAGTAAATTGGGAAAAAGACCAGACTTCAAAATCAGAGTATAGGTTATCTCCTTGAAGCTCTGGGAAATTAATAGCTCCTCTACCTGAATCTTTAAGCAATTATCTCCAAAACAATCTCCAGAACTTTCTTGCAATTGGTCTGATTTGATTTTCTTTGAAATCCTGAATGATTCATGCTACAGATTTGTACGTTAGTCATTCACAATTTATAAATGGCAACTTAACTTCAGTATTTATGAATTACAATCAATACTCTAACAATCAAAACACTCACCTTCTCGATTTCAACGCATCAGTTTCCTTTTTTCAGACTGCTAGATCACAAACAACCGGTCTTGACTTGTGGACATTTGTGATAGTTTAGGCAAAACAACTTGAGACTGTCAAGTTCTTGAAGACTAGGAATTTAGAGCTAGGGTAGTGTGTGTGTGTGTGAGTGTGTGTGTGTATGTGTGTGTATGTGTGTGTGTGTGTGTGTGTTGTGTGTGTGTACTTATAGAACAGGAATCTTTGAATCATTGATCTCGTACGGATGTAAGTTCTTGCTTAACAGTTCAGCTTTTAAACATAGAGATTTTGTAAATATTATCAATGACTTTATTTTGGAAAAAATATAATATTGCTATTTGGAAGTTTAGTAAAATGAACAGAGGCGAAGCAGACAACAAAGCTATTCGTTGTCGAATTGGAATAGACTGAATGTGCTCTATGATAGGACATGGCAGAAGGGTAGAGCCTTAAATACTATTCAGCAGATTTCAGTTTCATGAAGCTACAAAACGTCTTAAGAGAGGCTTTTTTTCCTCCGAGGAGACACTGCCTGTTTCCCCACCAGAGTCTGCTTTTCTGCTGAAACACTTTCATAATCAAGTGACTTTCCTTGCATGGGTGCCTGGGGACAGCGGGGATTTCTCTGAGGATGAGGAAAGTTACATACTGATTGCTGTTGCTTGCGGCTTGTTTGCTCCCTAGCTAGCTTGCATAGTTGGCTGGCTCTCCAACACTGGACTTCACAGGCACTCACTGAAATATACAGCACACTGTGCGAAAACGGGTATACACACACACACACACACACACACACACACACACACACACACTCCGCACATTCTTCAGACGAGTGCACCAGGAGTCAGAAAATCTGCAACTCCCTTAGCCTGCGTGTGTGTGCATGTGCGTGTGTGTAAGCTGACGACGTGTGTGAACAGAAATGCACCAGGAAGACTGCAGCTCCCTCATTCTCCAAAGTACGAGGTGTTTCTCAAGCCTGGCGGTGCATCTGATCCCCAAATAAAATCGAGCCACCGTCAAACTTTTTTTTCCCCCACTTTTCTAGAGAAAGACAGCCGAGCTGCTTCGCCCTGTAGCTAAGGACCCGGACGACCGACCGAAGGCTCAGTCCTGGGCACCGCGGCGGTGACTTAGCGCGGGCTCTGCTGGCTGCATAGCTCTCGGGTCGGACTCAGCTAGTCAATGACTCTAAAGCGCTGGGGCTTCTGGCCCCGCCCCCTCCCCGTTTCTCCACCTCCCATTGGGCGTGGGCCGAGAAGGCAGGGCCTGGCTCGCCGCACGGATTGGCTGGCAGAGAATCAGTATCAATGTTTAAGCGGCGGCGTGAGGTGAATAGAGTCAGTCAGCAAGAGACGCTTGGGGAGAGAATCCGGACTGCGAGCTCGGCGGCTGCCGCAGCGGCGGAGGGCAGCCCAGAGACGCTACTCCAACTGTTGAATTGAATTTCCACCATCCATTTCCTCCTCCGCGCCCTGGCTGGCGGAGATGGATTTATTCGGTTTGAAATCTGCACGTCTTTCTCGGGCTTTGGGGTGATTCTGACAAGCACCAGACTGAGAGACCACCAGTGACAGAAATTATAATAATAATAATAATAAGGAGGAGGAATTAAAAAAAACAACCCTCCACAACAGACTGCACAATTAGCTATGCACATCGATGCTGGACTTTGTGAATAGAGACCACTGGGAGGAAAATCTTGAACTGTGATCTTGGGCTAAGCTGTGAATCATTCCTGGAAACGTGCATTTCCCCTCCCTAAGACTGAGAGATTCGGGGACATCTCACGCCTAACCAAGTGGAAAGGTTTTTTTAAAAAAAAAAAAAAAACAAATAAATATTCGTAAGCAAAGCAGACGCCTTGTTTTGCAGAGCCTCGGACTCCGGCTGAAAGAGGTAGAGTAAAAGTGCTCCTGGGTTCAGCTTTGCCTTCCTCCCCCCACTCTCTTTTTATCTCGTTTTCTGCCCCCCCTTCATGAATCCAGTTTTTTTTTTTTTTTTTGAATTTTTTTTTCCCCTATTGAGTGAGTCAGAGAAAGCGTTAGGAAGAAGCCGCAACTAATGTCTGTGAAGGGAGGACCGTGAGGGGAGAGAGAATACGATTCGTTCCGCTGCTTCTGACTCATCCGGCAGATCAGAACACCTGCATTTCTGGATGTGTCATTCCCATATACCGAGGCGCCTGGGGAAGCAGAAATAGTGTGTAGATCAAGCCGCACCTAACCTCCCCTGGGTGGTGGAGGTATTTTCCCCGGGTGGGCGCCCTGGCAGAACCCTGGTGGCTGCAGCTCCTCACCCTCTTCCCTCCCGAAGTCGACCAGAGACCGTGAAAGCCAGGCTGCAGAATGCAACGCCAACCCTTGATGTGTTCCATCCATTCTACTCCTCCTGTTTAAAACAAGAACAGTAATAACAGCAAGGGGCGGGGGAATCCTGGACTTTATTTTCTTCAAATATTCACCACTCTTGTTCCTCGCCAAGGTTTTCCTTTCTAGATGAAAAGGACTGGGAGGCTGGGCCACTGGAAGGAGATGTTGAATAGGAAGAAAAGAGCCACTTGACAGCCCAGCCCTGTGAATGCAGAGACTGTTTCCCTTCTAGCAAGAGACAGGGCGAGAGTGTGTGCTAGGACTGGGAGGGTGGCTTCCCCCTCCTTTCTGTTCTGTCCTCCCCCTCCCCCTTCAAATCTGCACCTCTAACCATGAGTTGCCTGTTGATTTCCTTTCGCCTGGCAAGAGAAGCAAACTGGAATTAAACTGCGTGGAGAGAAGTCCTTGTTTGCAGAAAGAGGATGGGATGGTAGTGGCGGCTCTCGGCTTGGCGTAGACACACCAGAGTGTTCTACGAACCGAGGCGGAGATATATCTCTATATTTTCTCCTCCCAACAGGCTCTCAGCGCAAATGCTGATCAGGCTGTGGCTTTTTTGATTTTGGGGGAGAGCCTTCTCCGAGGAAAAGAGGGAGGAGCCTGGTAAGGGGAGGAAACTACAAATCGGGACACTAGGGTTTTTTTTTTTTTTTTTTTTTTTTTTTTTGCACTGCATTTCCTCCCCTCCCTTTGACTGCTCGGAAAAGAGAGAAAGAAAAAAAAAAAAAAAGAAAGAAAGAAAGAAAAGAAAAGGAAAAAAAAAAAAAAAAAGACTTGGCTTGGAGATGCAGTCCGCTGCCACCGCCGCTGCCTAAGCCAGCAATGCAAGATTAGATCTTTAAATGCAGCAATACACAGCGTGAAAGCCGACCATCCTGCAAAACGAGCAGACATTTCTCCGTGTTCCAGGGAAGCCTCAAACATACATACGTATCTGTGACTCTTTTCTTCGTCCTTACTCATTCCCATCCATTTCATCACCGAATACGAGTAACTAAGGATTCCACTTTTCTATCTGCCTGGAGACACACCTCCCCAAGCCCTCCCCCACCCGATTCGAAGAGTATTCTGTAGGCTGCCAGAGGGAGTGGATTTTGCAGCGCCTAGCGGGAGCGAGGAAAACCCACCAATTCTTCAGCTCATTATCATCTCTCCCAGACTCTATTTCCTTCTTATCGCCAGCCTCATCACCAGGCAAGTTTGAGCCATCTGAAGTCCAGGCAGAGGAGACAAAGCCTTGGGCTCGCCCTAAGCTGCAGGAAGCCGCCGCCTTGCTCCAAGCTGCTGCAGCTTCGCTGAGCGGTTGCTTCTCACCCAGTGCGAATGCTGTAGATCAACAGGTTCGGGCAACTTGAGCGGAATTAGGAGAGACTGTCTGGTGCCGCAGCCCGGGTGCGGAGGGAAGGAAGGACTCACAGACTTGTGGCTCCCTCTGAGCTCCGACGCTCCGCCCCGGTTCCAGACTGGCGCGCACCCACCAGCTCGCACTTCCAGTCCGGCTGCTCCTGCTCCCACCCCACCGGTCTGGGATGTACCTTTCCATCTGTTGCTGCTTTCTCCTGTGGGCCCCTGCCCTGACACTCAAAAACCTCAACTACTCAGTGCCAGAGGAGCAAGGGGCAGGCACGGTAATAGGCAACATAGGCAAGGATGCCCGACTGCAACCCGGGCTTCCGCCGGCTGAGCGCGGTAGCGGCAGCGGGCGAAGCAAGTCCGGCAGCTACCGGGTGCTGGAGAACTCCGCACCGCACCTGCTGGACGTGGACGCCGACAGCGGGCTCCTCTACACCAAGCAGCGCATCGACCGTGAGTCCTTGTGCCGCCACAATACCAAGTGCCAGCTGTCACTAGAGGTGTTTGCCAACGACAAGGAAATCTGCATGATCAAGGTAGAGATACAGGATATCAATGACAACGCTCCCTCTTTCCCCTCGGACCAGATCGAAATGGACATCTCAGAGAATGCGGCACCGGGCACCCGCTTTCCCCTTACCAGCGCTCACGACCCAGACGCTGGCGAGAATGGGCTCCGTACCTATCTGCTCACCCGCGATGATCATGGGCTCTTTGCACTGGACGTCAAGTCCCGCGGCGACGGTACCAAGTTCCCTGAGCTGGTCATTCAAAAAGCATTGGACCGCGAGCTGCAGAACCACCACACTCTGGTGCTGACAGCCCTGGATGGCGGCGAGCCTCCTCGCTCCGCCACCGTGCAGATCAATGTGAAGGTGATCGATTCCAACGACAACAGTCCAGTCTTCGAGGCTCCGTCATACTTGGTAGAACTGCCCGAGAACGCACCCCTGGGCACTGTGGTCATTGATCTGAACGCCACTGATGCTGATGAGGGTCCCAATGGGGAAGTTCTCTACTCCTTCAGCAGCTATGTGCCAGACCGCGTGCGGGAGCTCTTCTCCATTGATCCCAAAACTGGCCTGATCCGCGTTAAGGGTAACTTGGACTACGAGGAGAATGGCATGTTGGAGATCGACGTGCAGGCCAGAGACCTAGGACCTAATCCAATTCCAGCCCATTGCAAGGTCACAGTCAAGCTTATCGACCGCAACGACAACGCGCCGTCCATTGGTTTCGTCTCCGTGCGCCAGGGGGCGCTGAGCGAAGCCGCCCCGCCTGGCACAGTCATCGCCCTGGTTCGGGTCACTGACCGAGACTCAGGCAAGAATGGGCAGCTGCAGTGTCGGGTACTGGGTGGAGGAGGGACTGGCGGTGGAGGTGGCTTAGGGGGACCCGGTTCCGTTCCCTTCAAGCTTGAAGAGAACTACGACAACTTTTACACGGTGGTTACTGACCGTCCACTGGACCGCGAGACACAGGACGAGTACAATGTGACAATCGTGGCCCGGGATGGGGGCTCCCCTCCACTCAACTCCACCAAGTCGTTCGCTGTCAAGATACTGGATGAGAATGACAACCCGCCTCGTTTCACCAAAGGGCTGTATGTTCTCCAAGTACATGAGAACAACATTCCAGGAGAATACCTCGGTTCAGTGCTCGCCCAAGATCCCGACCTGGGCCAAAATGGGACAGTGTCCTACTCCATTCTTCCCTCGCACATTGGCGACGTGTCTATCTACACCTATGTGTCTGTGAACCCCACTAACGGAGCCATATACGCCCTGCGCTCCTTTAACTATGAACAAACGAAGGCTTTTGAATTTAAGGTGCTAGCTAAGGACTCCGGGGCGCCAGCGCACTTAGAGAGCAACGCCACTGTGAGGGTGATGGTGTTAGACGTGAATGACAATGCTCCAGTGATTGTGCTCCCTACTCTACAGAACGACACGGCTGAGCTGCAGGTCCCGAGAAATGCTGGCCTGGGCTACCTTGTAAGCACCGTGCGCGCCCTGGACAGCGACTTTGGAGAGAGTGGACGCCTCACGTATGAGATTGTGGATGGCAACGACGACCACCTGTTTGAGATCGATCCATCCAGCGGCGAGATCCGCACCCTACATCCCTTTTGGGAGGATGTGACCCCAGTGGTGGAGCTAGTAGTGAAGGTGACTGATCATGGCAAGCCCACCCTGTCCGCGGTGGCCAAACTCATCATTCGTTCAGTGAGCGGCTCTCTGCCTGAAGGAGTACCGCGAGTGAATGGTGAGCAGCACCACTGGGACGTGTCGCTGCCTCTCATAGTGACTCTGAGCACGATTTCCATCATCCTCCTAGCGGCCATGATCACCATAGCTGTCAAGTGCAAAAGAGAAAACAAGGAGATTCGCACTTACAACTGCCGCATCGCTGAGTACAGCCACCCACAGCTAGGCGGGGGGAAGGGCAAGAAGAAGAAAATCAACAAAAACGATATCATGCTGGTGCAGAGCGAGGTGGAGGAGAGGAACGCCATGAACGTCATGAACGTGGTGAGCAGTCCCTCCCTGGCCACCTCCCCCATGTACTTCGACTACCAAACCCGCCTGCCCCTCAGCTCGCCCCGGTCAGAGGTGATGTATCTTAAGCCAGCCTCCAACAACCTGACTGTCCCGCAGGGACACGCAGGCTGCCACACCAGCTTCACCGGACAAGGGACTAATTCGAGCGAGACCCCTGCCACTCGGATGTCCATAATTCAGGTAGGAGACTTTTAGGGAAAAGGGGACTTCACTTAAAAGCTGTTGGTTAGTGCTGTCCTTTGAATAGCCTAAAGCCACATGGCCAACAGCAAAGTGTGTGGGGTCTGTAGTAGTTAGCTAAAAATGGTTCACACCTTTGCCCCAGTGTGCACACCATTCCCATTCACAACCCCTCTTGGGTAAATAGTTTTAAACACATGCTTACCTCTCTTGCAGTTTCAAAGTTTATTTTTTACAGATTTTAAAATGATAGCAACAGTCAATATTTAAACTTTATTCCATCTGTAGGACTACATTTGTCTCCCTAACATGATTTCTATAGTAGAACAAAAAAAAGGAACTCTCCTTAATGAGTTTTATTTCATTAAAACTTTTATATTGATACCAAGTTTATATGCCCAATTGAAGCTAACTTCTTGAGTACAGAATAGTAACCAAGTCAGTTCTGTAAATCAATCTGAAGTTTCCTTCCCTGAGAAATCAGATTTATATGCTGAAAATGGTTTAGGGACAGGAGCCCCATTTACTCCTTAACTAAATTTTCATCAGAAGTTTTGGACGTGTACATCATATGCTGAAGTGCTTTGTACAGGTTAGGCATAGTGATCCAAACAAATCTTTGAAAAGAATTTCTTTAGTCCTAGGGTTTCCCTGTAAGTTTCCTATGGTGGCTAGGGAATGAACAGTCTACTCCAAAGAGTCTTAAGGTCATTTTATGCTACTGATGACAGGGGATGAAGTTGCAATAAAACCCACATTAGTTTTTTTTTTTTTTGGACCATATTTTCAGGATATTTACATGTATTGTTAACATAAAATGAAAATAAAATCATTGCCAAAAGCATAGGTACTGACTCTAAAAAAAAAAAAAAAAAATGACAGTGCTGTGATGACCTAGTCAGCGTCTGGTTTCCTTTATTCACTACTGAGTTGTATCACAAAAATTAATTCTTGATTATCATAATATTCACAAGCATATGATGTTACAAATGACCCCAAACTATAAATGCTTCAAATTTGCAATTCAGTATAACCAAAAGTAACAACTGAGGCAGAAGTAAAAGTCACCTGTCTATATTATTATGAGTTGAAAAGCTTGACACAGCAAATTTGTTATTGTCCAAATAGTGTTGAAGCTTCATCACCCTGTTAATAGAAACCATTCATGTCCTAATACTTAACAGAAGGTATTGCTTATGGCAGCATAGTGAACCATACTCATCAAGTATGATGTTATTGACTTTTGAAGTATCAAATCCCACCTTTGTAATATCCACTGTATATGAGTAATCATGTAATCATAGATTTAAAGTTTATATATAAAACATGAAAGATATTCTCAACTGTAAAAACTTGGCTTCTATGAATGTCTTCCCCTAATTGTGAAATTTACATTAATGATCACTAATATCTCTTTAGAGGGAATTATGATAAAATGTTTATAGATATGCTATAGTCATTTTGGAATTCCAAATATTGGTATACCTTTCCTATATTTATGCCACTGGCAAGGTTGGCACAAAGGGCTAATACTTAATCATCTATCTTCAAAGAGTTGTGAGTTGAATTCTCATCTAGCTTCCAGCATTAAAAAAAAACCATAAAATGAAGTTGGTACAGTAAAATTCTCAGCAAGTCTAGGTTAATAGTCAGACTAGTGAAGAGCACTCTTGAAGAAAAATATCCAAAGCTTTGGAGGGACGTGGTACTTATACATGTAAACAACATTGCCCTTGAAGCTGGTCATTGGTTATGGATGATAGTGGTGGCTCCTCCCTAACAGAAAACTCAGATCAGGACAAGAAAAGCACAAATACTACCAAACCCCTCAAACAACTTAAGCATAAAATAAAAGCCTGTCTTGGTAATTTTTTTGATTTCTAAAATTTGAATCTATTCTACCAAAGTACAAAATGGATTTAGTTTTGAGTTTGATTTTTTCCCCAAAGTGTTTCATTTTCCTATGTTATATCTGTCGTAAAAATATCTCCACCTAAACTGTTAACAGTTTTTCCCATCATGTTTTTGCAATCCTTTAAAGGATGGGTTATAAAATCCTGATAGATTAATCACATTGGAAATGTACCATATTGATATTTATTATTGAAAACCATAATAAATTAGCCAGGTGCTATCCCCCACCCATTTCTTTCCATCACCAATTGTGTTACAAACACATTACATTCAAGTGTAATGCTGAAAGTTTGTAGGAATGCCATAATCTTGTATCAAGCTCATTTTTTAGCATATGCATAATTTACCCTGAAAAGTAAATATGATACTAATTTCACATCTCTTTCTAAAGGCAGACTCTTATTCCACCAAATCAAGTTGGATCAACAGCTAGTATCTCTGTTTCATCTTTATGATCTTTTCCAGTATCCTGCATGGTGTTTTGAAAGTGCATAGAATCCATTTATAAATGGGTTAAACAAACTGTCATAAGTGTGTTGCAATACCCTTGTACAATAAGATGATATGAAATACAGGGCTTTGGGACTGTAAACTTCACATTACAGCTAAAGTAAAAACTGGTTTCAGCCTGAAAGCATTTTGATTGCCAGATCTAAGGTTCCTGCTTGCAGTTTTTGTTTCATCATAGGTGTATGTACATTTATTAACAAAGATTTGTGGGAAAAAAAGATTTTATTTTTGTTAAATGTTGTGAATTTGTACAAACAAAATCAGATTATAAAGTGTTCAAATATAGATAAGTAACTAAAATATTCGTAACAGCACAAGAATCATAGTATTACATTAAAGTTACAATGTACAAGTATTTATTTTAAGGTGCAGAAGTTGTATTGAATTGAAACACAGATTTTTAGTAGGTAAGGTAGACTATGGTATAAATGTAACATCATTTTTCCATTGCAGATATTTCCATGTATATTATTTTATGTTGTGATGTGAAATATAACATTAGCATAGAAGTCTTCACCAATTATTAGAATAACTGTTAATCCTGGCTTACTAAGGACAAGCCCACACTTGTAAGATCAGCCTCAGTGAGGGGAAGGCAGGTGATCAGTCAGTCAGAAGTTGGAAGTCATCCTTGGTTACACAGAGAGTTTGAAGCCCACTTGAGATACATAAACCCCTGCCTCCAGAAAGCAAAACAAAAATAGTAAGTTAAGTCTGGGAGATGATTCTCAACAGCTGTTTTCAGTGATGTCCTCACTGAGAAGAAAGGAGAATTCATGGACTCCTAATTTTAGGATTTCTTTGTTTTTGTCTTGTTTCATTTTGTTTTAAATATCTGTGTTCTCCCGCAGTACCTACTGCAGTCAGTTTTAATATATTCTCATAGAAGAAAGAGCATTAACCCAGCAAAAACATTTCCTAAAACAAAATTTTAAAAACATATAGTTTTACAGATCAACTAAAAAAATAAGAACCATGAGCATTCACTATAGAGTCCTCATGAAAAAAAAAAAAAACAATAAAACTCTTTTGAAATCTGTACATGGGGCTTACAACACAATTATGGCAAATATAAATTAAATATGATATTTTGAATATATACAGAGTAAATAAGGATGTGGAGAGTGCCTAGATCAAGCCCTAATAAGTAAAATAGAGATTGAATTGCAAAGGAATAAGCTACCAAATATAAAGACTTAACACTATTTTGGAAAAGATAAAAGTTAAAATGTCTTTAATAATATCATCCACTGTCTGTATTCAATCCCACTTTTCTAACCCAGGAGATTCTTGAGTTCATAGGAGTTCCCTAGGCCACACATGATCTTCCGTAGTTTGTATTAAATTAATGATTCCAGCAACAGATGCACAGCATAAGTATGTTTATGTGTCACTCCAAATTTTGAAGGTATTTTGCTACAATTTTTATGCTACAAAGCTACCATTTGCTTAATCTCTCCCACTCATCACTCTTCATAAGGTATATAATCCTTACTTATGAGGATTATGTTGGCTCAAGCAGGAAAGGGAAGCCACTGTCATACTGCATGCCTCCTGGTATATTTTGCACTTTTCCTTTTCCGCTTCAAAGACTGCTCAAAACATTGGAGTATTAATTTCCATGTTAGTTTAATAAGTATACAGTGTCAAACATTTTTATTAAGCTTTGGAAATACATGAAATATTAAGCAATCTACAATTTAACCAAACATTAGGTGTTTGAAATTTCTTATAGGAGAGTTTAAACTTTTTGAAAAGTTCTAAACTTATTGCTAGTGTTCCTATTAAAAACTCAGAAATATTCTTAGCTGTATGTATTTCTGTGGATATTTGACCTCCAGTGCATATCTGCCATGTATTTCTATAAAACTAGAAGCCACAGAAGTTTATTTTTAATATCGGGTTTCATAAATGTTCTTCATGAATTCAGATTATTTCCTACTGACCTCCATATTTTAACAATTTTTCCAAATGACAGGCAGGTGATTCTTGACCATCATCACATTGAGATGAGCATTCGTTAGGTTTTGATTTATTGTGGAGCCAATCCAATTTTTTAAAGTTTATATCACTTGTGTGGGTGAGTTAGGTTATTTCAATCCATAGTAGTGTGTTTGAAATTGTATTCTTAGCACCCTTTCTTCTATAACATTGATGTGATCAGAGAAAAAAAAATTTCCTCAAATTCTTACCTCAACTTTTAAGATTTATTTAGAAAATAGTTAAGTTCCTTAAAACAGAAAATATCCACTGATTACATTGTTTAGTCCTGTTTAAGTGATTACATTGTTTAGTCATTGTTTAAGTGACTGTTACAACAGCTGAGGTTTATTACTCACGTTTTTTTTAAAATGCCTAGAAAATAGCTTTATATGTCAACTTAACCCAAATTAACCCAAAAATATCATCTAAGTTAAAGAATTATACATATTTTAATGGGAAAACCCTTCAAGTGTGTGTGTGTGTGTGTGTGTGTGTGTGTGTGAATGTTTGGTGTTGTTTTTAAGTGCAGTTTCTTACAGTATCATGGGACAGCACTATTTTCAGGTCTAAGATGTGAAATTTCTCATTGTGAGTACTACTCATATAACAAATTACAACAGAAATCCTTATAGAAACATAGTGTTTATAAGTTAGAATTATTTTAATATATAAACATTAACAAATGTTTATTTGCATTCAGTAAGGTTGGCCCTGACAATGCTTAATAAAATACTCAGAAATAAAATTTTGGGAAAAGTAGTTATGTGTATACTTATGCAGCTGAATATTTTCAGTACCAAATATGTATGTAAACATATAAACACAAATATCTCATTGTATAGATTTTAATTCAAAGCAATTCACTCTATAAAGAACAACTCATAGCTATGTCTGTCTTTGAAAATCTGTTACAATTGAAAATTTAGGACTACTATGTGTTAAGGAAAGTAAAAACAAAAGTCAGGCAAATGTTTGGTTCTTTAGGGAGTGGTGGGATGGCTGCAAACATTGAAAACATATGGTGTAACGTTGATGATGAAAGACCATGAGGACGAAGTCCCTACAGCTGGGCTCAAGCCAGTGAGGAAATGAAACTTAACTCCCTGAAGCAGGGGAGTCTTGCAATACACTCAATAGTGGGTACATTCTTACAAATGCACTTTCTAATTATGAGATTAGTCATTGCTCTAGAATGTATTCCCCTAAGTAATATGTCTGTTTAATAAATCCCAGAGGGCATTACCTTAAAGTCATATTTTAGTAAAGCATTAGTGAAGTGATTTCATTGGATTAAATTCCTTCAACCAACGATGCATAATTGTTGGAGAATAACAGACAGTTCATTTTTTTACTTATCATTTTGAAGATAGCATGATTTTTGCCACCCACTTACAAGACATTTTCGAAGTTCATCAGACCTACACTAATCTATTGTCAACCTACTTTAGTAAAGGAGACTTTGACATGTATTCCTCTCAATGGCGCATACAGTATTTTACAGCAAGTCATAGCTTTCACCACTAGCTTTGACAGTGATGTATTGCTATCCTTTGGTCTCTGGAAATAAATCATCTATAATAAAGAAGTCTTTAATGGCATCAACATTCTCACTGTGACTAAGCAGAAATATACTCCTGCTTCATTGCTACTGCAGATGAATCAGATCAGTATTTTTAAGGTGTAGCATAAAAGAAAAAAAAACTCATGACAGGTTATAAATGCAAGTTGTGATTTTTTGTGGAAGCATATTTCACTTACATGCCTTGTATTCTAGTGGACTATGAAATTGTTTTCAGGCAATGTTTGAGAGAATGTGCTGATATACATGTGATACAGTATTGTTTGTCTGTTCTGGTCTTAGTGACATTCTGATTATTGGTATTTGTAGGCCTTTCTCTGGATCTACTCCAGGCAGCTTTACTGTAGTGAAATGGTTCTTATGGTTCATTGAGTCTAGCATAACTATGCTGAATATGATTGGCACATTTGCATATATTTATTCAAAAAATAAGGCAGTTAAACAGCATAATTATGGTAAAATGAATCATGACAACAAAAGACTATAAGTTAACAAGCTTTGTGATCAAAGAATAAACACAGTTTGGAGAAATAAACTTTATATGTAACTAATCTATATGAATAGACTTTGATCTGATTAGAGGAATGGAATACATTAAAGTAATGAAATTAGAAATACATTTTACTCAGGCATTTTGAAATATTTGCTGACCAGTGTTATCTTATTTTCCTTATATTTAAATATTATGAAATAGTCTCATCATCCTTATTAATGTTATATAAAATTAGTATGGTAAAGATACTATAATTTCAAAGATCCTGCTTGGTTCAAAAAAATACTCTGCCTAAACAATATTTAGTACTTTTCAAACTTGTAATGTCTTTATTGATTTTTAATTACTGGAACACATTAAAGGGACCATTGAAAGGACAATTTCTTGTTTACTTCCTTTGTCAGCTAAAAGCAGTTTTTGAAGAGTTTAAAAGCCAAATCTTTTAAAATTAATTTCAATTCAAAGTTATACATTCAAAATTGTTTGTAGATATTTACTGTTATATTCAAACATTAGTTTTATGTTTATAAATTATATTAATAATATAGAATATAGATGCTAGTTTTATATTCTGAAAGGTATCAGTGCTATTTAAATAGCATTCATGTTTTAGGCAATAGAACTTGAGAACTGACATAATAACTCACATCCTCTATATACCTACGATGCTATATACATAAATCTTTCATATTTATTTTCATATAATATTTTTAAACATGGCTAGTATGTAAGACACAAATATATGCACTTATATTATTTCTGACTGTTCAGTCAGAACTCTTAATACTCACATGGGTACATACAATTTTAATATCCTCCAGTGAAACTCACTAGAAAGTTATAGTTTGATTGGATCCTCCTTTTAATATTTGTATACTTATACAAAATGGAAATGTACATTTAAATTGATGCCTAAATATGATTCAGGTATCATAATGTTTTCTTATTTTTATAATCAAAATCTAAATTGCAGCTTTAGAATATTCCTAAACTTGTTCTTCCATTGCAAGTATTCCTATCCATTTTGAAATCTTGATACTATAGGTGTTTCTCCCTTAATATAGAACACAGTTTTTCAAACTGTGGTTCTCAACACAAATATGTTTGCTACAGCTGTTTACATTTCAAGAATCTTAGTTCATCTTCATCACACTACATTAATACCAATTGGTGACTGAATGTTATTGTATGACTGAACATTATTTTATTTATAATTTTGCAGCAAAAACATCGGGGATAGGATTAAGTTGCTTTTCATACAGAACATAAATAATTGAAACATGTAAAAAGTGGCACTTTCTGCTTCCTACCAGTGCTTTTATTTCAGTAGACAATATAACATAAGAAATTAGAATATTTGAGAAGTCAGTTGCCTGTGAACTTACTAACAATTTACTAGGAAAACTATTTTCAATTACCTGTTTTGGAAGAGAAGAGAATTGGCTTTTATCAAAATGAGTTATTTTCTTACCCTAGCCTGACAATTCCTTAATGACACATATTTTCATAGCTATTAGTCATGCAAATATTCCGACAACTTTTAAAATGGGTTACTTTGATTTCTGCAGTTAATTTGTGATGAATAAAATAATATATCATCTAAATGTCAGTGATCTTTTTCTTGAGACACTCTGGCCTTGCCTTCTAGCTGACATTGCAGTCTCTAATATACCCTAGGACAGTTTGTCCAAGATAACCTCTTTGCACCAAGAGCAAATATGAGAGGAATTTTAGATTACCAAATAGGAAAATTCAGTTTCCCATCTTTATTATCATTTCCATTATGCCTAAATAAAGGATTACAGAAAAAAAAATCAACTCTAAACAATTTCATGGAAAAATACTTGTTTCCTTTATTTTATTATCACTTGAATCTTCACACGACCATATGTTGTAATAACAACCCTCCCCATATTATCTCATTGTAATCTGACCTCCTTATTTCAAAAATCTGACATTTAAGAGTTCAAGTTTGAATATATACTTGACTTTTACTGGGCATACAATATGTAACATGCCTTTGTAGTCGCAGAAATCATTCAAATTACTCTATGGAATTAACTTACATGTCAAATAATGTGTATATTTGTTGAGAGACAATATGTATGAAAGCAGCAATGAGTTCAATATCAGCTCATAGACTGAACTAAACATCTCTAACCTTGCACTTTTAATGATGGTGCATCATTGTTAGTAATCATTAGCAGTGTTTAGGTCCTGATCTTTGGAGGAATACTGTTATTTATCCCTAGATAATAATAAGTTTAGAAAAAAGACACGATCCTTTTAAAGAAACAAATACTTAGTGCAATTTTTACATGATTACTAGAGGCCTGCTCTGAGATATCATCTTGATATAGGATGAGCCTGATACCAAATATATGAGTAGTAAAAAACGAAGAAAAGATAAAGATGAGGAGTACATTTAAGACTTTTTTTTTTTTTGAGCAATAGACTTTCCTTTTTTAAAAAAAAAATAATCAAGACAATTACACAGTAATTTGGGTTAGAATGCATGCCCAGTTCCCCATCTCCAAACCCAATTTGTTACCACCTGTGGCTATTTCTATTAAAAAAAAAAAAAAGAAAAGAAACATAATTACTCTGAGTCTCAGCAGTCTTAGAGTAAATTTTTGCAATTACAATGCTTCCCTTGGGCAGATGTGTGAAAATGGTAGATTAATTCCTGCCAGGATCTTTCTCCTCCTTGTGCACTTTTAGGTTTGGTGTCTACTTAGTAGAATGAGTGTTTGCTCTGGATAAAGGTCGTATGAGTGTTTCTGTAGTAAATCTCCAGAAATAAAGATCCACAAATCAGCCATTAAATGTTGCCCTAGGCAAGAAGCTGTCATGTAACAACTCAGGGAAGGCATGGATAATATTTTCCATTACTGTCCTCCTTGGCCCAAATTAAGTTTGAAGTGAAAGTGAGAAGATTCTACTATGGTGAGAAACAGAATGAAAATATTTCTAAATGAGTAGAAGCCATGGTAGTAATTTTGTTTCATGCTTACTCCCAAAGCTACCTGAAGCTTCAGAGTTTAAAAGGCTAATATTAAAGATATTAGGACTCAAGTACTAACAACTTCTTTCTTTCCATCCATCTCTTTCCTGCTGACATGGTGGTGCTGCATAAACTCTATACTTGATATAAGCACCTAATTAATCTACACATAGCTTATATGTATAAAATAAAGTCACAAAATTGCAGATTCTATTTTGACTATGTAGGTGCTGATGAAAATTTTACACTGTCTTAAAAAAGTATTTATAGGAATATCATACTGCCTATTTTCATATTTTTATTTAACTTGCAGTCCCAACCTATACTTATTTTATTTGTAATCATTAATTGAAGGAATAAATAGCAAAATAGTTTTAAAGTTAATTTAAAATCTTTACTATTATGTTATTTTAAAATTGTTATCCATCTGGGCTCGATATGCAAATTGTAAGGGGGCCTTAAGTAATAAAATATGCAAAAAATTGAATTTTTAAATCATATTAAAAGTTCATTCAGGACATAGGGTATATTTTAGTGGTAGAATAGTTTCCTAGCATGCAAGACTCTTGGTATAACCTCTAAGAATTGAAAAATAAAATTGTCATGTGTTCATAATCCAACTAGAGTATGTAGGATAGAGAGTAAAACAAATTAATGAAAAGAAACATATAATTATAACAGTAAATGTTTATGATTTATTTTAAAAATCATATAGATGACAGATACTTTTTGAAAGATTAAATTAATAGTTTTAAATATTGTATGAGGTGAACTTGCAGATAGTCAACTCTCACTGTTGACATTTATGTACACACTCATCTAAACATTATGGTTCAAGTTTATGTATTAATTCATACTTTAACATTGACCTTTTGAAAGAAAGGCACATTGGCAGTCATGCAATGCAGATGGATGATTGCCAGGATGGCTATTTTCTTTGTTCTTCTAGATGCAGGTGTTCTATCGAACACTACTGACCAGATACTGGGCCAGTCATAATCTCTCCACAATTTATTCATTTCTCTCTTTATATGTCTTTTACTTAAGACATCTTACATATATATATATATATATATATATATATATATATATATACAACCTATTTTTTTAAGAATATAGTTGAAGCACTTTCTACATCTGTAAATTCTAAATGATTTGGAGAGCAGTGAAAATTTTGCAAGAACTCATTTTCAAGCATTTGTGAACTTTTTCACAAGAGACACAATGCTTAACAACTGTGAAATGTCATTTAAAACACCTATGCAAAGCATGCCTGCAATCTTACTACTTGGACGTGTGAAGCAAGAACACCCCAACATGTAGGCCAGACTGAACTACATAGTCATACCCTGTCTCAAGCAGCCAGTGTCTGAACAGGCCTCAGTAGTACAGCACATTTCTACCATATCCTTCAGTTTGATATCTAGCACCATGACAAAAAGTACATAATAATGACACGATGTAAGGAAGCACTGTTTTTTTTTGCCATATCCCGAAATAATCTATCTGTCCTCATCTTTGCTCTGTTGCTCTTTTTTCTATGACTTTCCAGCAGAATGCATGGATTTTATGTGTATATTTAAAATTCCTTGTACATTTAAATCTATGGGGTGTTTTCTATTTGAAATTCACATATATGTGGTGACAAAACATGATGGTATTTATCATCAAAGTAACTGAATTATGTTTGTACCTGGGATTGATTTCGTTGACTTTTCAGTGTAAAGATTAATATGTACTATTGGATTAAATAGTTTCATGCACTTCAATTTGAAAATCTACTTAAGAGGAAAAGATTTGGGATATTAATGAAAATGAGCTATCTCCCTATTTTCTTGATCTAGGAATGAGTATACATTTTTAAAAATTAACTATTGTTTTTCTTTTATATGAAATCAATAAGAGAAACTTTATAATATGAATCCTCTTTGCATCTTTCAGGCAAGCATGTGCACTAAAAGACACACTCATAAAACTGCGACATCTAAAAAAAAATCAGGAAGTGACATTAAATTTTGCTTCTTAATAAACTTTTCTGTTTATAGCTATTCATCTCAGTTCACACCTAGCATATCTTGCACGATATAGGAAAAGGAAATTCACTTTAAATTTAGTCAAACACTTCTTACTTTTTAACTTGAAATTTCCCATTGGGTTTCAGTACATATACATTTGGTGTTTATATGAAATATTTATAATTTTAATGTAGAAATTAAATTTTTAAAGATATGTCAGTTATTTTAGAATATGTTGTCTGGATTTGAGATTTCAGGATGAATGATGGCATATGGAAAGAGTGAGAGAAGTAGAGAAGACTTCTAGTTCAGTGTACCCTGGAATTACACTGATTTGAGAAGTGGAGTTCCATTTCACTTGGTTAATTGCAATAGCCCATCATCTTGTTAGGACATTAGGGTACAATCAACACGGTAAGTGAAAGCATTGAAAATCCAATCTTTAGCTTTCGTTGCACCCATCTGTTCCCAGGCAATGCCATTAGAAATTTGAGCCCATGACCTTTAGTTTCCACATTGGATTAAAAGCTGGTGTTTTCACATTGTACACGTTAAGAGAATTTGGTGAACAGTCCTCCCTACACATTTTTAACCTAATTACCCTCTTTAAAAATAGCAAAACTAAAATCAAGCTTAATGGCCTGGTGTGGTTTTGACAAAAAAATCATAGAAATTTTTCAATCTTGAGTCTGGTTAAAGCAGTTGATGTTCTACATTGTTAATATCTCTATTAACTAGGGGGACTGCTTAAATTGTGACTGGTATTTTGTGACAGGCCTCAACTCCTCATTAATTATGCTCTGGCTCCATGGAATCCTTAATTTATACGTACAACATCTAACTACACTAAAATTGCACGCTAAATCCTAAGGGGTGTGGTGGGGGAATCAGTGTATCTATTTAGTGTTTCAGGTAGTTATCATGAGTTTTGAAAATTTACTTACCCTTGGCAAATAAATTTTTTTTATCAAAATAAATTTGACAGTACAGAACTTTCTAGATTACTTTTGTGTAGTCACTTGGAAAAGAGAAGCATGATAAAATTATGTTCCTATCATAAGAAGTGAATTATGCAAACTGATGAAGATTTCTTGTCAACATTCATGTACTTCTTTCTCACTGAAATCCATGTAACTTGAAAAAGACTTATGATTAGACAATTGTTTTTTTTTTTTTCTCAGCCCATGAGATCAAATTTCTAAAATATTTATATAGTGGCAATCCAGATGTACACAGTTTAACATTATAATCCCATTTCACAGCTTTTCTAAATACTTAAAAACTTGATAAGTGAGAGGCTGATTGTTTTGGCAGCCTATCCCTAAAACAGTATTCAGATATTCCTTATTTACAAGCCTGTGCTGTTAATATAATCCAGTATATTAAATCACAGAGAAACTGAAACAGGAGATTCTATCCAAGGGCTAATTGTCAGGGAAGCTTTTTCTAAAGCTTTTTTTTTGGTTTGTATTGACCCCATAATATCAAAAAGCAAATATCACAAGTGAAAGATATACATGTTTAGTTTTCATGCTACTACCATTTTAGTGTGAAGTAGTTATTGCTCAGATCTCTTGTATTCCTATCATACTCTTAATATAAGACACATAAGACTAGGCATTTGCTCTTTAAAATATCCCATTTCTGCATCCTTTCAATTTCAAATCTTACTGTCATTTGACATGGGGCAGTATTTTAAGTGCACTCATCTGGGTTTTTTAAAATGAATAGAGGCAATGCAGTAATATAATAATGTGTCATGATTTTCATTATGCTTATTTATTGGTTCTGCAATAATGGAAAACAAGCTTATTGTTATGCTTTTAGCTTGAGCTATTATGCACTATGGTCCTCATGCTCCATTTTTATTTTTCTGCAATTTTGTCTTTTCAAGGAAATGTGTATCAGGATTCCTAATCTTAATTAGATTAGGGAATGCACTTCATTTTGGTTTTTGGATTTTCTATATTAAATGTGAAACAACACATGCCCTTCAAGAGACAAAAAAAAAACCTTATTTTTAAACCTGTATATGACAACTTCAATTTTCCTATTTTGAAGAAAAGTCAGGAGAAAGTAGGCCATTGAGAACATATCTCCTGCTGTCTTATTTCTTTTAGGGAATATTATGTAAATTGTATTTGTGTGTTTTCAAAAAATAAAAAAAAAAAAACAGTCAAGTGTAGCACTAAGAAATGGACATACTAAACTACGAAACATTAGTTTTTAAACCTGTAGAGAAATTCAAGACGTGGCTGTGAGACATCCATTTACTGGATTTGGGTGATACATCTATCTACTCCACTAGAATTTTTGCTTCCAGGCCTGAGTAACTCAGACTTTAGTTTTCTGTCACTGAACTGGGGCCTGCAAAAATCCTCATGGGATGAATGTCTACTTGTGAGTTTGGGACTAGGTCATGCTTTCCAGCCTGGGCTTTGCCTGAGTTTTTGAAAGTTTGTTTATCCAGAGAAACTTCTTCTAGGGAACAAACACTTACATATCATAAAGCCCTGATATACTAACTCCTTTATTTCCTACCAAAGTAATTTAGTTGATAATTTTAAGTTTCCCCAAATTTCTTTAAATAAAAATAACTATACACCCCCCAATTTCATGAGAAAAATCTTACTGAAAGCTTTTTACTTAAAACACCTTACCAAAATTGTTTCTGGAATGTAGTAAGGTCCTATTATATAATTGTTGACTGGAAATAGAACAGATTTAATTTATACTTTTGATTGCCTTTAATTCGCTAACCTGACATCGCCAATGCTAACATTTCAATATTTAATTCTACAATTTATTTTCATCTACAAAAATCCATAGGACTCAAATATAAACAGATTTAAGATTATTTATATTTTTTATTGATTCTTCTTAATTGTGAATAGGCATTTCCCCTGCTGAGAGATTATTACTATGTTGACTATTGGGATGTTGTGCTAGTCCTTGATGGGATGAAAAAGTAAATAACTGTTCTGCAACTCCAAACATTTAAAATGTGAAAGAGTTATAGTGCTCAGATATTGTCTAGGGCAAGGACTTAGGGAAGGGACTAATTTCTACATTAAATACATGTATATATGCACGTGCAACTTGGTTTTTTAATATATGCTCTGAACATATATTAAACTATGTTTCTCTTGTAATTATGTGAATATGACACAGATTTCTTTCAATGTTGATAGTGCAGTTTTATGTCGTCTTTCAATGAGGGAATTCGGGGTCAGTCAATGATATGATTCATTTCATCAGTTACTCTCCATAGACAGATTGTTTACAATGAAGTTCTATTCCCATGATTCCTCCTGTAAAAAAATACAGCTCTTTGATTCAGGCATAGGTGCTTCCTTGTTGATGTGATTTATTTTTTGTTTTCTTATGTAATATAACAACATTTTCTATTCTTATGGTGGATGCAGAAATTAAAATTAAATGATAATTCATACTATGAAACACATGATTAATAGTATTTTGTATTAAAGAAATATTAACACATACAACTCTTATTATTCTCAAAAATAACAAAACATTTTGGAGCAGTAAAACCTCAAGAAAGAATTATGCCTCGTATTTCAGGTAACCTAAACCCTAGCAACCATATAACAGAAAATCGATAATTCACTTAATATAAGAATTTTATTTCAGAACAAATGACTATTTTATTAATTATACTGAAAAATTGTGTTGTATTGCAAATTGCCATTTTACACTTGCTAAGCTATATTTTTCCCGCTTTGTTTTGTTTTATAGACATTTTACGATAACTAATTCTTTTAAGAACACATTGCTAAATTTTCATTCCAAATATTTTAAATTTCTTAAGTTAACAAATTAAATTTTGAAGGGAAAAGATGTAAATTTCCTTAATAAACTTCTTTTGAAACTGTGAGGCATTGAAGGAATAGAAGGTTCACAACATGTCAAACAGACATTTCTGCAAAAGAATTTTAAAACAGTGAAAATTGAAAGTATCATTATACAGGCTAGAAAATTACTTAGTTGGTAAAGCCCTTGCTGCTCGAGCATGTAGACCTTATGTCTACCCAGTACCCAGGTACCAGGCCACATGTGACACTTACTGGGTACCTGTTATCCCAATGTTGTTCAGACAGACACGGGATAATTAAAGGTTCAGCAAATGAACTTCTCTGGAAATACAATGTAGATAGTTATTAAAGAAGACACTTATCTTAGCATGCCAGGTTTAAAACACAGACATACTAACGCTTGCACAAACACATTAGTACACATTCACTCAAAATTCAAATTTAAAAATAAATACAAGTACTTATGATTGCATTTGTCATCCACATTCATTTTCTTATTTATAAATTGAAATTAGAAAGTTACACAAGGAAGCTCATCTGATGTAAAATTCAGTTTTTCTTCTATTTAGTGAATTATGCTGAAACGCATATTTGATCAGAACACAATACAGTGTGGATAACTGGTGCTATGAATGACTACTCTTTAGTTCCTGAAGCTCAGATCTATTTGGAGGAAAATTCTTTACATCACACACACAGTACATTGACATTTCCAGAACTGGTGTAGAACACAGGGTCACGGCTTTTTTTTTTTTTTTTTTTAGCTTGCCCAGTATAGTAGAACTACTTCCTAACTACAGACTCCAGAAACAAACTGTGCTTCTTATATTTAACCACAGAGTTACCTATGGTTCTTTCATTGTTACCCAAACTGATTCATACATTTCCATGTTTTTATTGTGCTTATTCAAAGCATAACCACTATAGGAGCATTGTGTAGCCTGACATTGGAATAACTGGTTAGCAATTATCACTGAGATAAGAATCATAAGTCCATAAAACACAAACAACAATGATAAATATAAAAGAGTAGAACAGAATAGTAAGTGTATTACACATGAAACTCAGATGAGTCATGTATGTATGTCTTGAGTAAAAATTTAGAATCAAAAGAAAGTTGATTCACATTACTTACAGTGGCTTTCAATCAACTCCACAAATAGTATTTCTCCCTTTCACAAAGTAAAGATCATGTCCCTATTATTCCTCTAGGTGAGGGTGAGTGGAAATACTGGATTTGGAGGGAGTTCCTGTACATCAGTATGATCACTTTGTCAAGCAGGGGAGGAAGCATGGCATAACGGCACATTCTTTGAAGTAACAGAGCTGAGAGCAGTGTCACTGGGGAAAAACACACACAAAAATCCCAGTTACTTACTCTTATCATAAGGGTTCTCTAGAAGAATTTGTAATATACTCCAGGAAGCCTGGTGTGTCTAAGTGCATTTCATTTTCAGGGGTTCCCATGGTAGCACTATTTGTAAGATTTGAAAAACTTTGAAATTGAACATAAACATGCTACAAATCACCTAAGTCTGGGTTCCAATTTAATAATATCAACAGTTCTTTCCATCAGGTCCTTTGCGAATGGAGACACTATGAATAACATCTGTCTCCTAGAGAGAGAAATAAGTGATTAATTTTTGTTTTGGCTAGGCTATAAACTGGTTAAAATCGTGCAATTATCAACCTAACATTTTTAAGTACAGGAAAAAAAAAAAAAACGGTAAATGCTTAAATCGTGTAATTAAGACATGAGATATATCTGAGGCATTTTTATTTTCTGAAGACTAGATGATTAACACTTTGGGTGTGTGACTAAAGCAATCCCTCTTAAGAACTCTGTTCTGTGGCTGAAGCAAAAAGTAGCCATGAGCAGCTTGGTATTACTTGGAAATGGCAGGCTTAGGATAGAATTTTCCTTTCAAAAATGCAAACAGCCATGGGTCAAAGGCTATCGTAAGACATTAATGACTCAGCAAACTTGATGTTTTAGTTTGTTTGTTCATTTTAAGTTATGCATGTATTGTTAAATCATGCCATATGAAATCTAGATGGTTTTCAACAAAGTGAAACTAGCATCTTAAAATTCCAAACTAGAGTTCAAGGGATCTGAGTTACTGTTTTGTTAAGTAACTATCATTATCAGGACAGTTCATCCTTTAGAGAAAGAAATTTCTTGGAATTAAAAGAATAAGGCAAAGTAAAACCTACACAAACTTAGAACTGTCTATTTCAGTGATACTGTGATAAAGAGAAGAGATACTTCTATTCACCTTTTCCTTAACAATATCAATATTAGTAAAGAAACTTTGAGTTTAATTTCATTTATGACTACCTAACTAAAGGGGACCATCCCTTTATAATCTTACATATTGAATACAATACTTATTGTTATAGTGCATAGAAAAATGATGTCTTAGTAAACCAATACTATCCTGTGAACACTTAGCAATATGTTAAAATATGGAAAAAATCCTTGTTTTGCCATTTTCTATTTTGAACAAAATCCCACCATTACTTGTATATGTTATCCCCAGTCTCCACAATTGCGTCTTAAGTTATTTTTGTTTTGAAGCAAAACTTTGATATAATGGATTAAAGTTTTAGAAATTCAAAATTCTGCATCATTTGTGGGATTTGGATTTGCTTATCAGAAAGGTTACATTTGAAATCCATCACAAAGGTAGAAGACATTAGATTAATCTTAAGTATCTTCTAGCCATGGTAAAATGTATCTACCAAGGAGGCATTGGCTAACTTATTTGTACTTATCAATAATGAATTCCCTATGCCTAATAGAGTTAGAAGAAGGAATATAAACAGAAATTCATGTACCAAATTCACATCAAATTTCCTCACTTTAATTTTTTTTATTAGAATTATCTGTAATGCTTGCTGATAACATGAATTAGTGATACAAAATCAGAAAGAACACATAATTCTTTCTTTTACTATTTGTTCTCATTTACAAAATGCAATAATTGACCTTATCTTTTGATGGATTATTTAATATTTTAAGTCATAATACTACTGAATCTCATTTAATAGAAAATAGTTGCATTTGTAAAGCTTAACTTTAGTATCTTGACAAAATAAGCAGACAAAATTGGCTCTTTTTTAATTATATTTGTGCTTGGGAATTTTATATAAATATAAGTTAAACATAATGTTTTAAACATCTTTTGCATTTGTAAGGTAAGTTCTTACAATTGCTTGTGCTGACAATTTATTGTAGTATAATGTTGGTAGGTAATCATGGTTATGCCTGATGCATGCATTTGAGTATTTGACAATAAATGGCCTCTATAGTCCTTTTATGATACTGGCCAGAGGAAAACAATCTAGCTAATACAATTTTGTATATATGTGTATATGTATTAAATATCTAAAAAAATTACCATGAAAGTATTGAAAGATAAAAGCACAAGTACTTTTTAGGGATGGTAATAGCATTATTTTGCTTAGTATATAACAGTGTTTTTTTGTTAAGACTTTTAAGGCTGTTTACATTAATTTCTCATTGACTTATTTCCAAAAATAATGAGATGACTCATTATTTCTGATTTTGATCTGAGAGAGTCAGCAAAGAACTCAAGAGTCATGGCAAGTCTTTGCCAAGTGTCCCTGCTTGGAAATGAATAGGGTAGATGACAGGCGACTCTGAAGCAGTCCCTTAGCAGCAGTTTCTCTGTTTAAAATGAATGTGGACAATAACTCCAGTGTGTCTACTCTGGCAATTGAGATGAATGAATAAAAAACACCCAATAATACTGTTTCGTAGATCCTAACATAAGACAGAGCACTCCTAATCTACCACTGTACAAAAATATTCCAGAAAGAGACACTCAAACTCAGTGCCACAGGGTTTCAAAGCATCTTCATAGTTCCTAAGTGAATGAGACTAGTAAAGACTGGTTTGAATTTGTAATTTAGTTCATAAAAATATTTCTTGCCAAGTTCCTTAATATTAATGAATTCTGATTTTAAGGGAATGTTCATCTTTCAAAAGATTCATCACTCACAGTGTTGATATTATTGATTTATCTCCTTCACTTTTCCCTTCCTGTCTCTATAATCATTGACAAGACTGAAAGCAGGTTTTTCCAGAATTGCAGTAACATTCTACTGGACTCACATGATGTTTGAGTTCTTAGTCCTGCAGCCTGAGTTGCAAAGGACCCAGTTTAGGTGTCACTTCTAGAAGACACAATCCTGCAATTACTCTTTAGAGACATGGAAAGAAAACAGGCAGGGAAGATACTAATCTCCAGAGAAATACCAAAAGACAGGAAAGAAAGAACTCTGAACTTCCACTGCTATCTCTACTGCAATCACATAAGTCATCTAGTAACAGCACATCTCGTATTTCATAGTGTACCAGTGTCGCTGGTTTTCAGGACTCAACTGAGCCAACACATATGGAGAATGAGTTGAATTTTCTGTATCTGTATTTTGATAGCAAAATAGCACTCATTTTACCTTTCGATTGTCTCAATTTTACTCTTGTCAAGGATGATTTTCTTAAAGGTTTATAAATTGCATAATTAAATCCTGGCATGTAAGTTATTAAAGTTGTCAGTGTCATTTATAGATGTTAACATTTGCTGAGGATTTTAACATCGCACTATATCGCCTTAAAATAGTCTAAGTCATACTCATTGAGTGGTAGATGTAAAATTATTTTACAGTATATAGCTATTCTTGTTTCCTTACTTTACAGGATACAGGTTTTTGCTTAGTATTGTAAGACTATCCAGTGTTTTATTGTCCCTTTAGTAAGAAACACAAATGTCTATTACACCATACTTGTATAAAATGTATTATTCTGAAAACCACTGATAAATATAGTTATTGCCATACTTCATGCACTTTAGAAATTCCAAAGCCTTGGGTGCTGTCAGATAACTTTATAAGTAGTGGCTTAAAATGCCGTTGCCTACTTCAACACTGTAGAAAGAACTGCAAATATATTCTGTTGAAGGCAAAACTATCAGAAGGAAAGTCTGTATGAAAAGACTGAAAATGAATTATTTCCTTCTTAACACTCCCTGGTGTTTAGTCTGCCGCAAAAAGAATGCTTGTTAGCAGTGTGGAAAACAGTGCCTTTGAATTAAAGGAAGCATTCAACTTGTTTTGTTTTCAAACCCTGTCATCAATGTGTACAATCAACCTCGTGTCCCCAATTCAAAGGAATTTTTCAAACTTTTTCTACCTTGTGCCTGAATCCTGAGCATCTAAATTTAACTGTAACTCAAGCAGGATTCAGCAGTGTGCAGAAAGCCCATGACTTTTAGCAAACATGTGCATGTGTTACTTCATCCCCCAATTAGTTTGTGAAATGAGTTGATTTCTTTTTCATATTTACACACAATGAGAAACCTGCTTTTCTTTTTACTCACTGTTTTATTTCCTATATCCAGAGGTCTAAATGGACAGCCAACTCATGTATATGTGTCAGAACTCAGAAGACAGTAGAGATTTCAATCTTCCCCAAGTAATCAATGAATAAAAACCCAATTCCATTCAGTTTGCAGAAAGAGTCCCTGTAGATACAAATATGGTAATTCTTAAATTTGTACAGAAACACACATGAATTAGAGGAACAAAAACAAATTCAAAAGAGAAGCCTTAAGGTGGAGTCACACGGCTACATTGAATCTGTACTAATCAGGACACTGCTGCAATATCCCAAGAATGGAAACAGAGATCAATAAAGAAAAAGATACTGCTCAAAAGTCTGCCTGCACAAATATGGCAAATTGATTTTTGACAGAAATGCAAAGTCCATTCAATAGCACAACAGTGGAAATGAACCATGATCAACATTTCACAGTTTACACACACACACACACACACACACACACACACAGAGAGAGAGAGAGAGAGAGAGAGAGAGAGAGAGAGAGAGAGAGGGAGGGAGGGAGGGAGGGAGACAGAGACAGAATCACAGATCTAAATGTAAAATATTAAACTATTAAGTCCATTGAAAAACACAAAACAGCAAAAATTTTAATTGTTTTTAAGCATAACTTTCAGACATTACTGAAGTAAGTGCCACAGAAGATAGACAAGAACTTTGCTAAATTATAATTGTTTTGCTAATGGTGTTTGATGAGATTAAAAGACAGGACACTGATTTGGGGAATACTTTATATTGCAATGAACTCTCACAGGTAAATGACAAGATGATACAAAGATTTGAACAATGCATTCATCACGTGGTATTAGTGACCTATATGCACATGAAAATCTACATTCTATAATTTGCAAAAAGGGGATTCTACTAAAATTCAATCTAAGCATTACTACATGGCCCCTTTATTAAACACAATGTTTAACATCAATTAACAGATATATTTTACAGTCTTCTGAGAATACAAAAGTTTATAGCTATTCTGGTAATTTCTTATGAAATTGAACATATTTTTTTAGTTCCTAAAACTTTTGCCTCCAGATTTTCCCCTTAAGGATTAATACTATAGTGACAAATATTTGCAAGTGAATATTCATAGAAACTTTCTCCTCAAACTGGAGTCAAGCTAGATATCATTCAGGTAAATAAACAGCTAGAAGTATGTAAAATGAAATAATTTTTAATTTTGCTACATTTATTTACGTGTGTGTTTGTGTATGTATGTTCACATACATGCCCAGCTTGTGTGCTGGGAAGGGGACAACATGGAGGAGGCAGTTTTCTTCTTTCCCCAATTTGGTCCTAGTAGCTTATGCTTTAGGCAGAATTTTTATTTGCTGAGACGTTTTGCTATCCTGAAATATTATTTTTAATAATAAATGAATTACTAATGCAATAAATTAGGTTGGACAACAACAACAAGAAGGGTGGTTCCCCAAAATTGTAAACCTTTGACTCTTTGTAAGAGTCAATATTACTGGGTGTTAAAAGTGAATAGAAGAGGCCAGAAAGAACAAGAAAATACTAAAGTGGTTGTACAGCTTACTTGCTATTCTGCTTCTTGCTTGGAATTACAGATGCTTAAGAATTCATAGAATTCTTAGATCTAGCATGATCATTTCCATCTATTGTCTGCCGAGGCTGTTTCTCTCTCCATGGTGAATGATTATACAATTGTACATTATTTAAATACACATTCTTAGTGTAGAGTATTTCTGCTTTTGCCCTCTAAAATGATATTGAGTCAAATGCTATAATCTGTGAACACAGCCCATATTCATTTGGACAGAAGACAAGTGTGAGACATAAAGGTCTAGATGTAGCAACATCAGCAAATCAAATATCTCTAAGACACTCATTTAAGGCCCAGTAAATGGGCAGCACCCATATTAAGTGGGAGACAGACAGGGCTGAAGCTTGGAACACTGGGAGCCATCTTAGGGAGGGGATGTTTTTCAAGATAATAGTGCCTTTTAAAGTTGTGTCTACTTGTGGAAATAATTTAGTAGCATATGCATGCTAACATTTAAAAGCTATTTAATGTAAACGTCTGAGGTACATTGTACATGCAGAATATTGTCAAAATCATTTTGCATCTTTGACAGTGTTATCAAGCTAATGCTGTCTAGAGTTCATGGCTGTACGTTTATACAACAACACATGTGGAGACTTCTTAGGTAAATGATAACATTTCCAGTATAACATTTTAATAATTTTAAAACCAATTAATAACATGGCAATGAAGGAAATGATAATAAAATGAAATTACAAACTCTTCTTGAATTCTGTAAAATACTTGTAGGGTAAAAAAAAAGACCCCACTTTTTTATTGTAATTTGTAATCAATATTTTTAAAATGTCAGAATAATAAGCTTGAGGTATGGCCCTGCAAAAGGAAGAGAGAAGAAACGTGGGAGCTTTGGGAAGCAAGGTTCCATAGGAAGCTTTTCACCATTATCCACACAATTTAAGTCAATATTACTGAAAGGAAATATGTGATTATTGTAATCACACTCTGGTCATTAAATATAAAACAATATTCTCCATTCTTCACTAGTCAAAATAATCATGTACTAACCACATTGAACTGGCCTTCCCTATTAAAAGTGTGATTTTGACAGCCTAGGCAACTCAGTCACTTCTGGATGCCTTTTGAGGGACACAGTTACCATGGGTTGGAAACTATTTGGTATTTTCTTGATGTCCTTATACGGTCCCCTTTTCTTTATGAGATGGAAGGCCTGTGAACCTAAGTACATTTCTCAAATCAAGGAATATGTTCATGTAACTAGTGCACATTTAACTCAGATCATAGGTTGTACAAAAACTACCTAGCCTTTAACAACTTATAAATAACAATACCTGAAATAAGATACAGACTTCCATGGTTATAATATAAGTGGGAAATAAATATCATAGTGGGCCAAAAATCAAATAATGAAAACAATGTAGAGGTGAAAACGCTTGGGGGATTTAGTAAGGGTCTCGTAAAGATGTAAAGGTTATAAAAGCACAATGAAGCTAGAATGTTGCACTCTATTTCCCGTTCCTCACTTTAATCTCAGCCTTAAAGGAGAAAAAGCAACACTAGAAGAAACTGGGAAAATTATAAAATGGATGCTTTTTTTTTTCAATTAAATATTATACTAGTTGTTATCTGGAGAAATATCTCTGTAGTTAAGTGAACTATTGGTCTTGCTGAGGACCCATATTTGGTTTCCCATCTCCCACATGGTAGCTCATAACCATCTCTAACTCCAGTTTTACAGAATCCAATGTTCTCTTCTGACTTGCAACAGGCATACATATGGCAAAACGCTCACATACCTAAAAATAAAATACATTAATGAGGAGGATTCCTATTGCAGAAGTGTGTTCACCTGTCTATTTAGATCTCAAATTCATATTACCACTTTTTCAGTATTCCGCATATATATCAGACAAGTACTTTAAATACTTATTTCTTTAATAAATATCATGGGTGCTACAAGTTCATTATAGAGTCAAGAAATATTACCAGATTTTGTGATATTCTTCAATAAAGTAATATGACACTATTCATTTATTAATTTTAGAGAGTTTAGTTTGTCTAATGCTTTACTATCTTTTAACTAAACATAAATATAGCATGCAAGTATAATTACATTACTGGAAGACATTTTATCCATTTCCAATTTGTATGTCCTACTTTATGTCATATGCCTTAGTAGTGTGGCAGGACTTTAAGTTCAGAGATAACCAGGAGATATGAGACTGGATCTACTTGACTGGGAGAAAAAAAATTCAAACTCTCACCATTTTATTTGTACATGCCTAAAAAGTTCATGATATATTCATATATTAAATCCACATTAAAAATGCAACATATATTCTTACCATATATTGATATTATTTTATGTTAATTTTAATTATGGTAAAATTATATATTTGTTAATCCATGTATATATACGATTTTAGTATTACTTTAGTAATGTATTAGATTGCCATAATTTCCAAATAATTCCACTTGAGGATTTTTTTCACACTTAATGTGAATTTTATAATTAATGTTATTTGATATTTCCAGAACTTCCATTTATTCTATTTTATTAAAGTAAAGTCCTTCTGCTTTTATGATCTACTCTACATTCACATCTAAGTGTATGAAAATGGCAGTGTATTTTCTTTCACAAATAAGATCTTGCTCATTTCTGGCCACATGATTAGGTCTTACTGTGTATTCTTTTAGACTTTCTCAATTCATTGTTTTGTTTTTAACTTATGCTTCATAATGCAAGTAGGGTAAGCGCGCCTCAGAAGGTGGTTTAACATAGGAATTAGCTTATTATTTAATGTTGCTGATACATATACTTGCATGAACATTATTTGTTAAAGCCATGTACTTTCGTAAGTACTGGTGGAGAAATGAAGGAATCACGGGAGAATTTTATACTCTGCAAAACTAAACTAAGTGTTTGATTGCTAAGTGTACTGATTTATTTGCTTATCTCCAAGTAAAGAATTCCCACCTGTTTTTTGTCACCAAAAATAAAATAACCATGTCACAGTGAAAAGAGCAAGTCAATTCAGTTTTTCATTAACTTAGATTTGCTTGGTTATGAGAAAATACTTCTGACTCTGAAGAAAGCTAAAGAGCTGTGAAGGTCTGAGCTAATTTTTGTTCTCTTCCAAGTTAAAACTTAAAAGTCATCCCTGTACAAACCAGAACTCGGGTTTTAAAGTACAGTCCTATACATATTCTTGAAGAGATTCTCTGTCTAAGTTTAATAAATGATGCTGGTACTTCTGAATTTATTTTACTTTTATTTTACAGGAAATTACTGTTATTTCATAGTCTGAAAAGGTTAAATGAATTGTTAGATACCCCTGTATGTTTTTAAGAACTAATAACTAATACAGTCTCTTGCTTGCCAAGTTACTTTAATGAATAAGTAGATGATACTCATAAACATTTGAGACTTTGTTACTGATAAAATTGTAAGCTTTTATGTTTGCAGTTTTAAAAGCTTTGGGATGATAAGCCATGCATTCTCTGTCTTGGGTTTCTTTCACTCTTTCTATCTTTTGCCTCCTACATAAATACTTTTGTTTCTGTTGTCCTTTTCTGCGTAGTTCTCAAGCTTGTCCCTTTTGCTTTTTGTCTTATTTCTTGTTCTTTCCTTCACCAAATTATTATTTTTCCCTCCCTTCCTTTTGACTTTCTACCATCCTCTAAACAAGTGTAGACAGCATTATTAATGTGTTGTGTTCACACATATTAATGCATGCATTAATGAACACACAATCCATTATAATTTTTATCTAGGGAAAATGTACTATACTAACATGCATGGATTTTCAGAAACTGTCCTTAGGATAAGAGTGGAAACGTTTCTTCAGTCTTTATCCTTATGTATCACTGAACAGAATCATACCTAAGAAACTTCATCTAATTAAGACCATTGGAGTTATAATACTATTTATAGTGATACCAAGATTTTCTAACTAACTTACACTTTCACTTTATTCTCAACATACTGGACTCCACTATTCAAGAACCATATGAGATAATTATATTTTTCTCCTGGCAGTAATAATGAACTGGATTTAGATATTCACCATCTTAAATGACAAAATATGCAGTATTCCCAAGTTAGTATATACTATTAGAATTAGCCAGTACATCTGTAAGCATTGTGCCATGTATTTAGTTTAGCCATATTTGTTTTGCTGTGAAACAAAGGTTTCATTGAATTGTTAGTTTGTCATTATGGGACTAAAATGAAGATACACCACTGAATCCTGTTTCAGGTACATGACAATGAAAACTGCAGGCATTCAACTGTTCCCTAAATACTATTGGGGAGAACCATGAATCCACACAGTTCACCTAAGCATGTGGCTTGATAAAGGTCACAGTATCTACAAAATAAGATAATTACAGATTAAGAAATCTGTGAATGTATTTTTGTAATCTTAGACTTGTCATTTTCATCAATATTCCTCAACCCTTTTTATTTTTCCCAATAACACTTCCCGAAGGCAAATAAATTCAATTATTACATAGGAAATAAAACAAAACAAAAAACCCCTACAGTTTTAAAATAGCCTTATTTATAAAGAAAGCACATATTTCAGTGCACTAAGCCTTACCTTGGCCCTCTTGTTTCACAGGTTACATGCTCCACATGTCTGATACTTGTGTGTTGGGTGGTCTTGTACTAACCCATAGCTGCTCCAGCACATAATTGTGTGATATGAAGGAATGCAGAAAACAGGGGAAGCATTGTCACTGAGTCAGCTGCACGAAGAAGTAACGTGTGTGAATGTACAGTATAGGGAAATCTATGAAAGATCCAGTCTATTTCTCCCAAAAGACTCTGTTCCAAGATACAAGGAGAATTCAGTCCTTGTTGGCAGACCTCCATGTCAGTTTGAAAGCAGTAAAAAACGACAAGACAGGCTTCTCAATGTCTTTACTTTTAATACTTAAGTAACTTTAACATTTTCTTATTTTATTCTGTCTTAAAGACCAAGAAAGGGATATCAATTTCCACTGGCTTGTTTGCGCATAGTTTTTGTACTTGTATGTAATTAAGAATGAACTAGCAATGAATTCAACCATTCATGATAAGCCTGTATCTGTTCTAGTAACATTTTAAGGAAAGGCCATCTATCTTTGAACGGACTAGATGACTTTACAACATATTACATCAGGAAGGGCAGAGAATCCCAGCAGATGATGCATATGTATAAAAATGAGTGTTATTAAATAATGCACACTTTTAATATGGAGAAATTAGGTAATTTCCCCACTCCTCCCACAAATATTCAATCTTAATATCTGTGTAATGAAACAACACAGATAGTGTTATCCATCCTGGTACTAATGGATAATGCCAGTTATGACAGGTTCATTGTTTACTTTAACAGGTAATTTGTGGACCGGAATCATTTAATTGTTCTGAGTACATAATTACATGTCAGCAATTTCCAATTTAATTAGAATGTACAAATCTGAAGATTAAGGGAATTTTTGAATTATTAATCATTTTTCCACTAGGAAATCTTGTTGCTCTGCAGGAGATTTGTCCAGTGTACAACTATACGTATTTTTTTCCTTCTCGTTCACAGACAGACAATTTTCCCGCAGAGCCCAATTACATGGGCAGCAGGCAGCAGTTTGTTCAAAGGTAAGGCCTATTAAATAACTTTCTCGGCTTCCCCATTTGCATTCCTGTCAAAATTGCTTTGCAAGAGACTACACTCCAGGTTTAAACTGGTAGAGACAACACTTTCTCCTCTTTTTCTTTATATGTATTTCAGTAGCTCCACGTTTAAGGACCCAGAAAGAGCCAGCCTGAGAGACAGTGGGCACGGGGACAGTGATCAGGCTGACAGTGACCAAGACACTAACAAAGGCTCCTGCTGTGACATGTCTGTTAGGGAGGCACTCAAGATGAAAACTACTTCAACTAAAAGTCAACCACTTGAACAAGGTGAGTGATGTCTTCCGGTGCTTACCAAGTGTAAAGCTTAAGTCATCTGCATAAACCTAGCAATGTTGTTTGTCACAGTGGACTAGAATGCTGATAATATATCAGAGAAAGCCCACAGTGACCCTAGACAACAAAGCTTTTCCTTATCACAGCCAGAATGGATAGTGCCCTTGGAGCAGCTTAAAAGTGGAACTTGACTCTACACACTAGGTTCTCGTTATATGGATGTTTCCTAACCTTGCCTAATTTGGGTTTCACTAGCAAGGACAATTTTGCACGCAGAAGCTGAATATTTAGGAACATTAAGCTATCATTTATATTCCTAACATTGGAAAACAATTTTAGATGTAAAAACTTGGTACAGATTTTATACTTCTTATCCATGTTGTTTTGTTTTTAGCTTTGATTGTAGTTTCTAAGTTGGTTTTCAAGGATGTGATTACAGCTGAGACTTGGTCACTATAGATTGGCATCTTTATGTTCTCAGAGTTAGCAAATAAACATAAACTTGTTAACACTGATATAGATGCAAAAGGAATATAAGATACTATTGTCAGGACATTTGGCATAACTTCATACTAATGTTTTGATGTTTTAGTTATTTCAGTCACTATGAGACATTTGCTAATGATTCCTTCATAGACAACTGAGATTATCTCCTGTGTAAGACAACGAAGAGATTTTAATGTTGTTTTAAATGAGATGAAAATACATGTCTCATAAATCAAATTTTAGAAAGATATGCTAATTACATATTAGTCTTCAGATTATTGACAGTATTTATGCATGATTTAGATAAACTATTGTAGATTCCTTCTAGTGAGAGACCACACTTAAACTAATGGCATATAGCTTCTAGATCAATTAGTAATCGTTCTTCCAAATACGATTTTGTGTGTATTGCAGTATTATTTTAGGGACTTTTCAAATAATAATGAGACTTCAGTATAAACATTCATTCACCTACATTTCAAAACGTCTATGCCTACTTATTTAGAGACATTTAAAAAAGGAAATGTATAGTCAGTGTAGAGTAATAAATATTCATTCACTTTATTGTATTTAAGAATGACCTCCTAATTGTTTGCTTAAATAGTAAGGTTTAGACGAATGGCAATTTCTATATATTTACCATAACAGCATGGTGGGTGGTGAAACAACTCTGTCTTAAGACTTATTCTCAAAAGAAGCAAATAGAATACTTCTTTACTATGCACACTTCCTAAAGCCTTGGGTGATTACTTGGAGAACCCTAAATGGTTATGGTAGAGTGTGGCTCTATAATTTACATAAACCTTTTAGGCACATTTTACTACTGGATTTCCTTATGTGAGTACATGGCACAACTGTCCCATGTGTTGGTGTGACAAATTAGGAAACAAAAATATAACACTATAAATATCATTTATAAGGGGATACACAATAGATGAAGTTCTTATGGGTTGTGACATCTTTATAAGGCATTTTTAAATAGTAAGTATAAAAAATACCACAGCAAACACTGCAAGCATTAATGCTGATTCCATTCTATCCTTTAAGCCATAACAGTACATATTTGGTATGATTTCTCCTGTAGAAAAAGAAATTTCAATCTAATTATGCCTGAAAATATAAATTATAGTAAAATACTATGTCTTCAACTTCTATATCAAAAGATAACCTTAGGAAAGTGACTGTCATTTTTGAAAAACAGTACAAGTAATCATATATTTCAATTACTGTTACTCATGAAGTAATTGCTAATACAAGAGTGAGCTTTCCGATAATAGTGTCTCTTTTAAAGTTAATAATTTGGACACATTGCTATGAAATACACAGAAAGGTTCCTATGAAATGGAAACATAGACTTAGGAGAGCTATGATTTATTCAGGAAAGAACACTGGTTTCCATTTTTAAAAATGTTAAGTTTAGCTATATCATTCCCTTTATTTGTAAATCGATTTAGTTATTTTATTTATTACTTTAGTAAATATCCATTTTACTATGTAATAAAGGAATGCTGAATGTTAGAAACATCTGAATGGATGGTGCTGAGTGCTGCCTTCATTTTCTTGCATGTAACTAGTGTACTTGATTTTTCTCTTTTTTTCTCATCTCTCTCATCTCAATCTACCTTATCTGTCTTATGTGCATGTCTGTTTTTCTTTCTGATTATCTAGATTCAGAGAGCAGAATGAGAATTTACTAGGTTCTTACTACTGAATATAAACAATGGAAAATTTATCACAAATTTATTTAATTTAACCTGAAATATCTAAGAAAATTTCTCCCTTTATCTGACATTAGAAAGTAAAGCTTAGCAGAATCTATTAACTTGTTTAAGAGGCTAAAGTCTAATAGTAGGAATATATATGAGCAAAACATGGGCATTTTCTAGAAAACTTTGTCTCTTTGTGGATTTGTTCTTATGGCCATTTTGATTGATGTTGGTTGCTTTGAAGAGATATGAAGCCGCTATGAATGAGTATGTTGATGTTTGCTGAGGCAGGGAAAGAAATCAAACACCTGGTATGCACTGATTGAGCATGAGATACCCACTTTACTTCATTAAGTATTATCCATTTAATCTTATCAATTTATTTTTATAGCATTTACAACAGCTAAGTGTTATTGCTCTCACATTTAATGGTTGTATGTGCTTTTAATGCATGCCAGTTGTAAACAGTGAAGGCAATAATTGAAGAAAAACAGTATAGGACACTAAAAGTATGATTTCAGAATCTACCTTATAATCTGGGTTTCATACAATTTAAATGGTGAGAGGTTTACTCATAAGAAATTGAAAATGTTGAGCAAGTATATTACTATTTTCTTGGACAAAATATTCTGCTAATTTTTTTGAAAGCATCATGATAAACTTCATTAAACACGTGTAGAAGAAAACTTACTTTACTGATGATGACATTCATGTCTAAATAATGATCTCATTTAGGGTTCAAATATTAAATTCTAATTTCCAGTACACCCAGAAATTTCTAAAGAAAATTAGAATATAAATTAAATAAAAACTAATTATCCCATTTGTCTTAGAAATTTTGTGATAATACTTTATGTGGTTTGTTAAAAATCAGCACCATATTGTATTTTATATTTTTGTGTCATTTCCTTTGGGTTGTGTTCCTGTTTAAAAGATTTCTCTTTAGAAAAATAATGTTTCATTTCTTAACTATAGCATTTCAAATTATACATTAAAAAAATTCCAACAACCTTATTCAGACTTTCAGTGAAAATAATGATTTTCTTTTGGAGAAGATGACTTAGACATCTTGAAATTTTCTTTTATTAATTTTTTATATGTTTGTTTTTTGAGATCGGGTTTTTCTGTGGCTTTGGAGGCTGTCCTGGAACTAGCTATTGTAGACAAGGCTGGCCTTGAACTCATAGAGATCTGCCTGCCTCTGCATCCTGAGTTCTGGGACTAAAGACATGCACCACCAATGCCCAGCCTTCTTTTATTAATTTAAGGCTACTTTTCCTCTCCATTTTGGGGGAGTTGGGTTTTGATTTCTTTCATTTGTTCTGCTCCTTGTATGTGGGTCTGTATTTTTGCTGTCGTCAGCTTAATAATACCAAATACAGAACACTAGTATGCATTGCCCATTATGTTTTGCAAAGAATACTTGAAAGGATTCAGCAGCTAATTGAAGGTGTGATGTATGTTACTGCAGCTGATGATAGCTTTAAGGATTTTATGTTAATATAACTTCCAAGAGAAATAAGCTATTTTTATTGTGTTAAAAAATTCTTAAAGAATGTACTTAAGTTCTCCTTATTTTGAATGAATTTTGCACCCTCCTTTTGCATTTGTAAAATATATTCCCATGTGCCCCTTTCGACTTTTATCGAGTAATATAGGTACATAAAAGTGTGAATACATAAAGAGATGACAGAACAATATAATTAGATATCATACAAAACAAGATAGCACAAGTTTAATAGTGCATCTTTTTAGTAAAAAAACTAAACATTTTATAATTTCCAATAAACCATTTTTATGAAGAAGTGCAAGAAATTGAACAAGATATTATTTTTCTTTCATTGACTAACATTTTAGTGTAAAAATGTCTTGCATCAAATGCCAATAAAATACATACAATGCTGTTTTTTTTATAAAGACAAACCTATATGATTTCATTAACAACAAATCCCTTTCAAGAGCTTTTAAAACAAATTTAGATTTATGGTTCAGAATACTAGTCACACTTTAACTTTTCTAAAGAATTTTTTTACTTTTGGATTTCCATCCATTAGAAGTCCTATAAGAGAATTCAGTGTTAATAATAATGTTATCATTCCAAATGATTTATAAGTACTACCTAAAAGAGAGTCATTTTGTTTGATGTCAAAATGGTTATTGGATGACTTCCCAAACACTTGCCAGTCACTTGCTT